>NW_027526492.1:0-1200000 GCF_052857255.1 Amblyomma americanum | reverse complement strand
ACCTGCCTCGACGATGACCGAAGCAAACAGCATGACACATAAACGCGCATCAGGGGCTTCGCCATTTGGGCATGACACCGCGCCAGCGACGATGCGCTCACAACCGTTCGTTTTCCAGGCTGCAGTCACATGGGCCGTTTGCGGTGGGTTCCTTGGTTCCTGGCAGCACACATCAGGGGTTTCAAACCCGCCATGGCCTGCATTGGATCCTCTGCCGATGCATCTGTCTCGAGCCGGCTCATCAATCTGGCAACCTGCCTCGACGATGACCGAAGCAAACAGCATGACACATAAACGCGCATCAGGGGCTTCGCCATTTGGGCATGACAACACACCAGCGACGATGCGCTCACAACCATTCGTTTTCCAGGATGAAGTCACATGGGCCGTTTGCGGTGGGTTCCTTGGTTCCTGTCAGCTCACATCAGGGGTTTCAAACCCGCCATGACCTGCCTTGGATCCTCTGCCGATGCATCTGGTTCGAGACCGCTCATCAATCTGGCAACCTGCCTCGACGATGACCGAAGCAAACAGCATGACACATAAACACGCATCAGGGGCTTCGCCATTTGGGCATGACACGCGCTAGCGACGATGCGCTCACAACCGTTCGTTTTCCAGGCTGCAGTCACATGGGCCGTTTGCGGTGGGTTCCTTGGTTCCTGCCAGCTCACATCAGGGGTTTCAATCCCGCCATCACCTGCCTTGGATCCTCTGCCGATGCATCTGGTTCGAGCCGGCTCATCAATCTGGCAACCTGCCTCGAAGATGACCGAAGCAAACAGCATGGCACATAATCGCGCACCAGAGGCTTCGCCATTTGGGCATGACACCGCACCAGCGACGATGCGCTCACAACTGTTCGTTTTCCAGGCTGCAGTCACATGGGCCGTTTGCGGTGGGTTCCTCTGTTCCTGTCAGCTCACATCAGGGGTTTCAAATCCGCCATGACCTGCCTTGGATCCTCTGCCGATGCAACTGGTTCGAGCCGGATCATCAGTCTGGCAACCTGCCTCGACGATTATTGAAGCAAACAGCATGACACATAAACATGCATCAGGGGCTTCGCCATTTGGGCATGACACCGCGCCAGCGACGATGCGCTCACAACCATTCGTTTTCCAGGCTGCAGTCACATGGGCAGTTTGCGGTGGCTTCCTTGGTTCCTGCCAGCTCACATCAGGGGTTTCAATCCCGCCATGGCCTGCCTTGGATCCTCTGCCGATGCATCTGGTTCGAGCCGGCTCATAAATCTGGCATCCTGCCTCGACGATGACCGCAGCAAAGAGCACGACACATAAACGCGCATCAGGGGCTTCGCCATTTGGGCATGACACCGCGCCAGGGACGATGCGCTCACAACCGTTCGTTTTCCACGCTGCAGTCAAATGGGCCGTTTGCGGTGGGTGCCTTGGTTCCTGCCAGCTCACATCAGGGGTTTCAGACCCGCCATGGCCTGCCTTGGATCCTCTACCGATGCATCTGGTTCGAGCCGGCTCATCAATCTGGCAACCTGCCTCGACGACGACCGAAGCAAACAGCATGACACATAAACGCGCATCAGGGGCTTCGCCATTTGGGCATGACACCCCGCCAGCTACGATGCGTTCACAACCGTTCGTTTTCCAGGATGGAGTCAGATGGTCCGTTTGCGGTGGGTTGCTTGGTTCCTGCCAGCTCACATCAGGGGTTTCAATCCCGCCATGGCCTGCCTTGGATACTCTGCCGATGAATCTGTTTCGAGCCGGCTCATCAATCTGGCAACCTGCCTCGACGATGACGGAAACAAACAGCATGACACATAAACGCGCATGAGGGGCTTCGCCATTTGGGCATGACACCGCGCCAGCGACGATGCGCTCACAACCGTTCGTTTTAGAGGCTGCAGTCACATGGGCCGTTTGCGGTGGGTTCCTTGGTTCCTGCCAGCTCACATCAGGGGTTTCAATCCCGCCATCGCCTGCCTTGGATCCTCTGCCGATGCATCTGGTTCGAGCCGGCTCATCAATCTGGCAACCTGCCTCGACGATTACCGAAGCAAACAGCATGACACATAAACGCGCATCAGGGGATTCGCCATTTGGGCATGAAACCGCGCCAGCGACGATGCGCTCACAACCGTTCGTTTTCCAGGCTGCAGTCACATGGGCCGTTTGCGGTGGGTTCCTTGGTTCCTGCCAGCTCACATCAGGGGTTTCAAACCCGCCATGGCCTGCCATTGATCCTCTGCCGATGCATCTGTTTCGAGCCGGCTCATCAATCTGGCAACCTGCCTCGACGATGACCGAAGCAAACAGCATGACACAAACGCGCATCAGGGGCTTCGCCATTTGGGCATGACACCGCGCCAGCGAAGATGCGCTCACAACCGTTCGTTTTCCAGGATGCAGTCACATGGGCCGTTTGCGGTGGGTTGCTTTGTTCCTGCCAGCTCACATCAGGGGTTTCAATCCCGCCATCGCCTGCCTGGGATCCTCTGCCGATGCATCTGGTTCGAGCCGGCTCATCAATCTAACAACCCTACCTCCACGATGACCGAAGCAAACAGCATGACACAGAAACGCGCATCAGGGGCTTCGCCATTTGGGCCTGACACCGCGCCAGCGACGATGCGCTCACCACCGTTCGTTTTCCAGGCTGCAGTTACAATGGCCGTTTGGGGTGGGCTCCTTGGTTCCTGTCAGCTCACAACAGGGGTTTCAAATCCACCATGACCTGCCTTGGATCCTCTGCCGATGCATCTGGTTCGAGCAGGCTCATCAGTCTGGCAACCTGCCTCGACGATGATCGAAGCAAACAGCATGACACATAAACACGCATCAGGGGCTTCGCCAATTGGGCATGACACCGCGCTAGCGACGATGCGCTCTCAACTAGACTTTCATTTGAGCTAGTTGGTTGTAGCTTCACATGGTTTACGCAAAACGCGTACAGGCGCTAAAAGACGAAGACAAGCACACTCAATACAGGACAGGAGCGGTGGGTTCCTTGATTCCTGCCAGCTCACACCAGGGGTTTCAATCCCGCCATCGCCTGCCTTGGATCCTCTGCCGATGCATCTGGTTCGAGCTGGCTCATCAATCTGGCAACCTATCTCGATGATGACCGAAACAAACACCATGACACATAAGCGCGCATCAGGGGCTTCGCCATTTGGGCATGACACCGCGCCAGCGACGATGCGCTCACAACCGTTCGTTTTCCAGGCTGCAGTCACATGGACCGTTTACGGTGGGTTCCTTGGTTCCCGCCAGCTCACATCAGGGGTTTCAAATCCGCCATGGCCTGCCTTGGATCCTCTGCCGGTGCATCTGGGTCGAGCCGGCTCATCAATCTGGCAACCTGCTCGACGATGACGCAGCAAACAGCATGACACATAAACGCGCATCAGGGGCTTCGCCATTTGGGCATGACACCGCGCCAGCGAAGATGCGCTCACAACCGTTCGTTTTCCAGGATGCAGTCACATGGGCCGTTTGCGGTGGGTTCCTTTGTTCCTGCCAGCTCACATCAGGGGTTTCAATCCCGCCATCGCCTGCCTTGGATCCTCTGCCGATGCATCTGGTTCGAGCCGTCTCATCAATCTGGCAACCTGCCTCGACGATGACCGAAGCAAACAGCATGACACATAAACGCGCATCAGGGGCTTCGCCATTTGGGCACGACACCGCGCCAGCGACGATGCGCTCACAACCGTTCGTTTTCCAGGCTGCAGTCACATGGGCCGTTTGCGGTGGGTTCCTTGGTTCCTGGCAGCACACATCAGGGGTTTCAAACCCGCCATGGCCTGCCTTGGATCCTCTGCCGATGCATCTGTTTCGAGCCGGCTCATCAATCTGGCAACCTGCCTCGACGATGACCGAAGCAAACAGCATGACACATAAACTCGCATCAGGGGCTTCGCCATTTGGGCATGACACCACGCCAGCGACGATGCGCTCACAACCATTCGTTTTCCAGGATGAAGTCACATGGGCCGTTTGCGGTGGGTTCCTTGGTTCCTGTCAGCTCACATCAGGGGTTTCAAACCCGGCATGACCTGCCTTGGATCCTCTGCCGATGCATCTGGTTCGAGACCGCTCATCAATCTGGCAACCTGCCTCGACGATGACCGAAGCAAACAGCATGACACATAAACACGCATCAGGGGCTTCGCCATTTGGGCATGACACGCGCTAGCGACGATGCGCTCACAACCGTTCGTTTTCCAGGCTGCAGTCTCATGGGCCGTTTGCGGTGGGTTCCTTGGTTCCTGCCAGCTCACATCAGGGGTTTCAATCCCGCCTTCACCTGCCTTGGATCCTCTGCCGATGCATCTGGTTCGAGCCGGCTCATCAATCTGGCAACCTGCCTCGAAGATGACCGAAGCAAACAGCATGGCACATAAACGCGCACCAGAGGCTTCGCCATTTGGGCATGACACCGCACCAGCGACGATGCGCTCACAACTGTTCGTTTTCCAGGCTGCAGTCACATGGGCCGTTTGCGGTGGGTTCCTTGGTTCCTGTCAGCTCACATCAGGGGTTTCAAATCCGCCATGACCTGCCTTGGATCCTCTGCCGATGCAACTGGTTCGAGCCGGATCATCAGTCTGGCAACCTGCCTCGACGATTATCGAAGCAAACAGCATGACACATAAACATGCATCAGGGGCTTCGCCATTTGGGCATGACACCGCGCCAGCGACGATGCGCTCACAACCATTCGTTTTCCAGGCTGCAGTCACATGGGCAGTTTGCGGTGGCTTCCTTGGTTCCTGCCAGCTCACATCAGGGGTTTCAATCCCGCCATCGCCTGCCTTGGATCCTCTGCCGATGCATCTGGTTCGAGCTGGCTCATTAATCTGGCAACCTGCCTCGACGATGACCGAAGCAAACAGCATGGCACATAAACGCGCATCAGGGGCTTCGCTATTTGGGCATGACACCGCGCCAGCGACGATGCGCCCACAACCGTTCGTTTTCCAGGCTGCAGTCACAGGGGCCCTTTGTTGTGGGTTTCTTGGTTCCTGCCAGCTCACATCAGGGATTTCAATCCCGCCATGGCCTGCCTTGGACCCTCTGCCGCTGCATCTGGTTCGAGCCGGCTCATCAGTCCGGCAACCTGCCTCGACGATGACCGAAGCAAACAGCATGACACATAAACGCGCATCAGGGGTTTCGCCATTTGGGATTGACACCGCGCCAGCGACGATGCGCTCACAACCGTTCGTTTTCCAGGCTGCAGTCACATGGGCCGTTTGCGGTGGGTTCCTTTGTTCCTGCCAGCTCACATCAGGGGTTTCAATCTCGCCATCGCCTGCCTTGGATACTCTGCCGATGCATCTGGTTCGAGACCGTTCATCAATCTGGCAACCTGCCTCGACGATGACCGAAGCAAACAGCATGACACATAAACACGCATCAGGGGCTTCGCCATTTGGGCATGACACCGCGCCAGCGACGATGCGCTCACAACCGTTCGTTTTCCAGGCTGCAGTCACATGGGCCGTTTGCGGTGGGTTCCTTGGTTCCTGTCAGCTCACATCAGGGGTTTCAGACCCCCCACGGCCTGCCTTGGATCCTCTGCCGATGCATCTGGTTCGAGCCGGCTCATCAATCTGGCAACCTGCCTCGACGATGACCGAAGCAAACAGCATGACACATAAACGCGCATCAGGGGCTTCGCCATTTGGGCATGACACCCCGCCAGCTACGATGCGTTCTCAACCGTTCGTTTTCCAGGATGGAGTCACAAGGGCCGTTTGCGGTGGGTTCCTTGGTTCCTGCCAGCTCACATCAGGGGTTTCAATCCCGCCATGGCCTGCCTTGGATCCTCTGCCGATGCATTTGGTTCGAGCCGGCTCATAAATCTGGCATCCTGCCTCGACGATGACCGCAGCAAAGAGCATGACATAAACGCGCATAAGGGGCTTCGCCATTTGGGCATGACACCCCGCCAGCTACGATGCGTTCTCAACCGTTCGTTTTCCAGGCTGCAGTTACAAGGGCCGTTTGGGGTGGGTTCCTTGGTTCTTGTCAGCTCACATCAGGGGTTTCAAATCCGCCATGACCTGCCTTGGATCCTCTGCCGATGCATCTGGTTCGAGCAGGCTCATCAGTCTGGCAACCTGCCTCGACGATGATCGAAGCAAACAGCATGACACATAAACACGCATCAGGGGCTTCGCCATTTGGGCATGACACCGCGCCAGCGACGATGCGCTCTCAACTAGACTTTCATTTGAGCTAGTTGGTTGTAGCTTCGCATGGTTTACGCAAAACGCGTACAGGCGCTAAAAGACGAAGACAAGCACACTCAATACAGGACAGGAGCGGTGGGTTCCTTGATTCCTGCCAACTCACACCCGGGGTTTCAATCCCGCCATCGCCTGCCTTGGATCCTCTGCCGATGCATCTGGTTCGAGCCGGCTCATCAATCTGGCAACCTGCCTCGACGATGACCGAAGCAAACAGCATGGCACATAAACGCGCACCAGGGGCTTCGCCATTTGGGCATGACACCGCACCAGCGACGATGCGCTCACAACCGTTCGTTTTCCAGGCTGCAGTCACATGGGCCGTTTGCGGTGGGTTCCTTGGTTCCTGTCAGCTCACATCAGGGGTTTCAAATCTGCCATGACCTGCCTTGGATCCTCTGCCGATGCATATGGTTCGAGCCGGCTCATTAGTCTGGCAACCTGCCTCGACGATGATCGAAGCAAACAGCATGACACATAAACATGCATCAGGGGCTTCGCCATTTGGGTATGACACCGCGCCAGCGACGATGCGCTCACAACTAGACTCATTTGAGCTAGTTGGTTGCAGCTTGACATGGTTTACGCAAAACGCGTACAGGCGCTAAAAGACGAAGACAAGCACACTCAATACAGGACAGGAGCCTGTCCTGTCTTGAGTGTGCTTGTCTTCGTCTTTTAGCGCCTGTACACGTTTTGCGCAAACCATGTCACGCTCACAACTGTTCGTTTTCCAGGCTGCAGTGACATGGGCCGTTTGCGGTGGGTTGCTTTCATCCTGCCAGCTCACACCCGGGGTTTCAATCCCGCCATCGCCTGCCTTGGACCCTCTGCCGCTGCATCTGGTTCGAGCCGGCTCATCAGTCCGGCAACCTGCCTCGACGATGACCGAAGCAAACAGCATGATACATAAACGAGCATCAGGGGCTTCGCCATTTGGGCATGACACCCCGCCAGCTACGATGCGTTCACAACCGTTCGTTTTCCAGGATGGAGTCACATGGGCCGTTTGCGGTGGGTTCCTTGGTTCCTGCCAGCTCACATCAGGGGTTTCAATCCCGCCATGGCCTGCCTCGGATCCTCTGCCGATGCATCTAGTTCGAGCCGGCTCATAAATCTGGCATCCTGCCTCGACGATGACCGCAGCAAAGAGCATGACACATAAACGCGCATCAGGGGCTTCGCCATTTGGGCATGACACCGCGCCAGGGACGATGCGCTCACAACCGTTCGTTTTCCACGCTGCAGTCACATGGGTCGTTTGCGGTGGGTTCCTTGGTTCCTGCCAGCTCACATCAGGGGTTTCAGACCCGCCATGGCCTGCCTTGGATCCTCTGCCGATGCATCTGGTTCGAGCCGGCTCATCAATCTGGCAACCTGCCTTGACGATGACCGAAGCAAACAGCATGACACATAAACGCGCATCAGGGGCTTCGCCATTTGGGCATTTGTTATTTGGCCATTTGTTATTACTTTGACTTGGTCAGTGACTGTAATCTTTTGCTTCCACTAATGCCTGACCAGACGAGCTTTCGTCGAACCCTTGACTATATTTGGGCATGACACCCCGCCAGCTACGATGCGTTCACAACCGTTCGTTTTCCAGGATGGAGTCACATGGGCCGTTTGCGGTTGGTTCCTTGGTTCCTGCCAGCTCACATCAGGGGTTTCAATCCCGCCATGGCCTGCCTTGGATCCTCTGCCGATGAATCTGTTTCGAGCCGGCTCATCAATCTGGCAACCTGCCTCGACGATGACCGAAACAAACAGCATGACACATAAACGCGCATCAGGGGCTTCGCCATTTGGGCATGACACCGCGCCAGCGACGATGCGCTCACAACCGTTCGTTTTAGAGGCTGCAGTCACATGGGCCGTTTGCGGTGGGTTGCTTGTTTCCTGCCAGCTCACATCAGGGGTTTCAATCCCGCCATCGCCTGCCTTGGATCCTCTGCCGATGCATCTGGTTCGAGCCGGCTCATCAATCTGGCAACCTGCCTCGACGATTACCGAAGCAAACAGCATGACACATAAACTCGCATCAGGGGATTCGCCATTTGGGCATGAAACCGCGCCAGCGACGATGCGCTCACAACCGTTCGTTTTCCAGGCTGCAGTCACATGGGCCGTTTGCGGTGGGTTCCTTGGTTCCTGCCAGCTCACATCAGGGGTTTCAAGCCCGCCATGGCCTGCCTTTGATCCTCTGCCGATGCATCTGTTTCGAGCCGGCTCATCAATCTGGCAACCTGCCTCGACGATGACCGAAGCAAACAGCATGACACATAAACGCGCATCAGGGGCTTCGCCATTTGGGCATGACACCGCGCCTACGACGATGCGCTCACAACCATTCGTTTTCCAGGATGCAGTCACATGGGCCGTTCGCGGTGGGTTCCTTGGTTCCTGCAAGCTCACATCAGGGGTTTCAATCCCGCCATCGCCTGCCTTGGATTCTCTGCCGATGCATCTGGTTCGAGCCGGCTCATCAATCTAAGAACCCTACCTCCACGATGACCGAAGCAAACAGCATGACACAGAAACGCGCATCAGGGGCTTCGCCATTTGGGCCTGACACCGCGCCAGCGACGATGCGCTCACCACCGTTCGTTTTCCAGGCTGCAGTTACAAGGGCCGTTTGGGGTGGGCTCCTTGGTTCCTGTCAGCTCACATCAGGGGTTTCAAATCCACCATGACCTGCCTTGGATCCTCTGCCGATGCATCTGGTTCGAGCAGGCTCATCAGTCTTGCAACCTGCCTCGACGATGATCGAAGCAAACAGCATGACACATAAACACGCATCAGGGGCTTCGCCAATTTGGCATGACACCGCGCCAGCGACGATGCGCTCTCAACTAGACTTTCATTTGAGCTAGTTGGTTGTAGCTTCACATGGTTTACGCAAAACGCGTACAGGCGCTAAAAGACGAAGACAAGCACACTCAATACTGGACAGGAGCCTGTCCTGTCTTGAGTGTGCTTGTCTTCGCCTTTTAGCGCCTGTACGCGTTTTGCGTAAACCATGTCACGCTCACAACTGTTCGTTTTCCAGGCTGCAGTGACATGGGCCGCTTGCGGTGGGTTGCTTGGTTCCTGCCAGCTCACACCAGGGGTTTCAATCCCACCATCGCATGCCTTGGATCCTCTGCCGATGCATCTGTTTCGAGCCGGCTCATCAATCTGGCAACCTGCCTCGACGATGACCGAAGCAAACAGCATGACACATAAACGCGCATCAGGGGCTTCGCCATTTGGGCATGACACCACGCCAGCGACGATGCGCTCACAACCATTCGTTTTCCAGGATGAAGTCACATGGGCCGTTTGCGGTGGGTTCCTTGGTTCCTGTCAGCTCACATCAGGGGTTTCAAACCCGCCATGACCTGCCTTGGATCCTCTGCCGATGCATCTGGTTCGAGACCGCTCATCAATCTGGCAACCTGCCTCGACGATGACCGATGCAAACAGCATGACACATAAACACGCATCAGGGGCTTCGCCATTTGGGCATGACACGCGCTAGCGACGATGCGCTCACAACCATTCGTTTTCCAGGCTGCAGTCACATGGGCCGTTTGCGGTGGGTTCCTTGGTTCCTGCCAGCTCACATCAGGGGTTTCAATCCCGCCATCACCTGCCTTGGATCCTCTGCCGATGCATCTGGTTCGAGCCGGCTCATCAATCTGGCAACCTGCCTCGAAGATGACCGAAGCAAACAGCATGGCACATAAACGCGCACCAGAGGCTTCGCCATTTGGGCATGACACCGCACCAGCGACGATGCGCTCACAACTGTTCGTTTTCCAGGCTGCAGTCACATGGGCCGTTTGCGGTGGGTTCCTTGGTTCCTGTCAGCTCACATCAGGGGTTTCAAATCCGCCATTACCTGCCTTGGATCCTCTGCCGATGCAACTGGTTCGAGCCGGATCATCAGTCTGGCAACCTGCCTCGACGATTACCGAAGCAAACAGCATGACACATAAACATGCATCAGGGGCTTCGCCATTTGGGCATGACACCGCGCCAGCGACGATGCGCTCGCAACCATTCGTTTTCCAGGCTGCAGTCACATGGGCAGTTTGCGGTGGCTTCCTTGGTTCCTGCCAGCTCACATCAGGGGTTTCAATCCCGCCATGGCCTGCCTTGGATCCTCTGCCGATGCATCTGGTTCGAGCCGGCTCATAAATCTGGCATCCTGCCTCGACGATGACCGCAGCAAAGAGCATGACACATAAACGCGCATCAGGGGCTTCGCCATTTGGGCATGACACCGCGCCAGGGACGATGCGCTCACAACCGTTCGTTTTCCACGCTGCAGTCACATGAGCCGTTTGCGGTGGGTTCCTTGGTTCCTGCCAGCTTACATCAGGGGTTTCAGACCCGCCATGGCCTGCCTTGGATCCTCTGCCGATGCATCTGGTTCGAGCCGGCTCATCAATCTGGCAACCTGCCTCGACGATGACCGAAGCAAACAGCATGACACATAAACGCGCATCAGGGACTTCGCCATTTGGGCATGACACCGCGCCAGCGACGATGCGCTCACAACCGTTCGTTTTCCAGGCTGCAGTCACATGGACCGTTTGCGGTGGGTTCCTTGGTTCCCGACAGCTCACATCAGGGGTTTCAAACCCGCCATGGCCTGCCTTGGATCCTCTGCCGGTGCATCTGGGTCGAGCCGGCTCATCAATCTGGCAACCTGCTCGACGATGACCGCAGCAAACAGCATGACACATAAACGCGCATCAGGGGCTTCGCCATTTGGGCATGACACCGCGCCAGCGAAGATGCGCTCACAACCGTTTGGTTTTCCAGGATGCAGTCACATGGGCCGTTTGCGGTGGGTTCCTTTGTTCCTGCCAGCTCACATCAGGGGTTTCAATCCCGCCATCGCCTGCCTTGGATCCTCTGCCGATGCATCTGGTTCGAGCCGTCTCATCAATCTGGCAACCTGCCTCGACGATGACCGAAGCAAACAGCTAGACACATAAACGCGCATCAGGGGCTTCGCCATTTGGGCATGACACCGCGCCAGCGACGATGCGCTCACAACCGTTCGTTTTCCAGGCTGCAGTCACATGGGCCGTTTGCGGTGGGTTCCTTGGTTCCTGGCAGCTCACATCTGGGGTTTCAATCCCGCCATCACCTGCCTTGGATCCTCTGCCGATGCATCTGTCTCGAGACCGCTCATCAATCTGGCAACCTGCCTCGACGATGACCGATGCAAACAGCATGACACATAAACACGCATCAGGGGCTTCGCCATTTGGGCATGACACCGCACCAGCGACGATGCGCTCACAACTGTTCGTTTTCCAGGCTGCAGTCACATGGGCCGTTTGCGGTGGGTTCCTTGGTTCCTGTCAGCTCACATCAGGGGTTTCAAATCCGCCATGACCTGCCTTGGATCCTCTGCCGATGCAACTGGTTCGAGCCGGATCATCAGTCTGGCAACCTGCCTCGACGATTACCGAAGCAAACAGCATGACACATAAACATGCATCAGGGGCTTCGCCATTTGGGCATGACACCGCGCCAGCGACGATGCGCTCACAACCATTCGTTTTCCAGGCTGCAGTCACATGGGCAGTTTGCGGTGGCTTCCTTGGTTCCTGCCAGCTCACATCAGGGGTTTCAATCCCGCCATGGCCTGCCTTGGATCCTCTGCCGATGCATCTGGTTCGAGCCGGCTCATAAATCTGGCATCCTGCCTCGACGATGACCGCAGCAAAGAGCATGACACATAGACGCGCATCAGGGGCTTCGCCATTTGGGCATGACACCGCGCCAGGGACGATGCGCTCACAACCGTTCGTTTTCCACGCTGCAGTCACATGGGCCGTTTGCGGTGGGTTCCTTGGTTCCTGCCAGCTCACATCAGGGGTTTCAGACCCGCCATGGCCTGCCTTGGATCCTCTGCCGATGCATCTGGTTCGAGCCGGCTCATCAATCTGGCAACCTGCCTCGACGATGACCGAAGCAAACAGCATGACACATAAACGCGCATCAGGGGCTTCGCCATTTGGGCATGACACCCCGCCAGCTACGATGCGTTCACAACCGTTCGTCTTCCAGGATGGAGTCACATGGGCCGTTTGCGGTGGGTTCCTTGGTTCCTGCCAGCTCACATCAGGGGTTTCAATCCCGCCATGGCCTGCCTTGGATCCTCTGCCGATGAATCTATTTCGAGCCGGCTCATCAATCTGGCAACCTGCCTCGACGATGACCGAAACAAACACCATGACACCTAAGCGCGCATCTGGGGCTTCGCCATTTGGGCATGACACCGCGCCAGCGACGATGCGCTCACAACCGTTCGTTTTCCAGGCTGCAGTCACATGAACCGTTTGCGGTGGGTTCCTTGGTTCCCGCCAGCTCACATCAGGGGTTTCAAACCCGCCATGGCCTGCCTTGGATCCTCTGCCGGTGCATCTGGGTCGAGCCGGCTCATCAATCTGGCAACCTGCTCGACGATGACCGCAGCAAACAGCATGACACATAAACGCGCATCAGGGGCTTCGCCATTTGGGCATGACACCACGCCAGCGAAGATGCGCTCACAACCGTTCGTTTTCCAGGATGCAGTCACATGGGCCGTTTGCGGTGGGTTCCTTTGTTCCTGCCAGCTCACATCAGGGGTTTCAATCCCGCCATCGCCTGCCTTGGATCCTCTGCCGATGCATCTGGTTCGAGCCGTCTCATCAATCTGGCAACCTGCCTCGACGATGACCGAAGCAAACAGCATGACACATAAACGCGCATCAGGGGCTTCGCCATTTGGGCATGACACCGCGCCAGCGACGATGCGCTCACAACCGTTCGTTTTCCAGGCTGCAGTCACATGGGCCGTTTGCGGTGGGTTCCTTGGTTCCTGGCAGCACACATCAGGGGTTTCAAACCCGCCATGGCCTGCATTGGATCCTCTGCCGATGCATCTGTCTCGAGCCGGCTCATCAATCTGGCAACCTGCCTCGACGATGACCGAAGCAAACAGCATGACACATAAACGCGCATCAGGGGCTTCGCCATTTGGGCATGACAACACACCAGCGACGATGCGCTCACAACCATTCGTTTTCCAGGATGAAGTCACATGGGCCGTTTGCGGTGGGTTCCTTGGTTCCTGTCAGCTCACATCAGGGGTTTCAAACCCGCCATGACCTGCCTTGGATCCTCTGCCGATGCATCTGGTTCGAGACCGCTCATCAATCTGGCAACCTGCCTCGACGATGACCGAAGCAAACAGCATGACACATAAACACGCATCAGGGGCTTCGCCATTTGGGCATGACACGCGCTAGCGACGATGCGCTCACAACCGTTCGTTTTCCAGGCTGCAGTCACATGGGCCGTTTGCGGTGGGTTCCTTGGTTCCTGCCAGCTCACATCAGGGGTTTCAATCCCGCCATCACCTGCCTTGGATCCTCTGCCGATGCATCTGGTTCGAGCCGGCTCATCAATCTGGCAACCTGCCTCGAAGATGACCGAAGCAAACAGCATGGCACATAATCGCGCACCAGAGGCTTCGCCATTTGGGCATGACACCGCACCAGCGACGATGCGCTCACAACTGTTCGTTTTCCAGGCTGCAGTCACATGGGCCGTTTGCGGTGGGTTCCTCTGTTCCTGTCAGCTCACATCAGGGGTTTCAAATCCGCCATGACCTGCCTTGGATCCTCTGCCGATGCAACTGGTTCGAGCCGGATCATCAGTTTGGCAACCTGCCTCGACGATTATTGAAGCAAACAGCATGACACATAAACATGCATCAGGGGCTTCGCCATTTGGGCATGACACCGCGCCAGCGACGATGCGCTCACAACCATTCGTTTTCCAGGCTGCAGTCACATGGGCAGTTTGCGGTGGCTTCCTTGGTTCCTGCCAGCTCACATCAGGGGTTTCAATCCCGCCATGGCCTGCCTTGGATCCTCTGCCGATGCATCTGGTTCGAGCCGGCTCATAAATCTGGCATCCTGCCTCGACGATGACCGCAGCAAAGAGCACGACACATAAACGCGCATCAGGGGCTTCGCCATTTGGGCATGACACCGCGCCAGGGACGATGCGCTCACAACCGTTCGTTTTCCACGCTGCAGTCAAATGGGCCGTTTGCGGTGGGTGCCTTGGTTCCTGCCAGCTCACATCAGGGGTTTCAGACCCGCCATGGCCTGCCTTGGATCCTCTACCGATGCATCTGGTTCGAGCCGGCTCATCAATCTGGCAACCTGCCTCGACGACGACCGAAGCAAACAGCATGACACATAAACGCGCATCAGGGGCTTCGCCATTTGGGCATGACACCCCGCCAGCTACGATGCGTTCACAACCGTTCGTTTTCCAGGATGGAGTCAGATGGTCCGTTTGCGGTGGGTTGCTTGGTTCCTGCCAGCTCACATCAGGGGTTTCAATCCCGCCATGGCCTGCCTTGGATACTCTGCCGATGAATCTGTTTCGAGCCGGCTCATCAATCTGGCAACCTGCCTCGACGATGACGGAAACAAACAGCATGACACATAAACGCGCATGAGGGGCTTCGCCATTTGGGCATGACACCGCGCCAGCGACGATGCGCTCACAACCGTTCGTTTTAGAGGCTGCAGTCACATGGGCCGTTTGCGGTGGGTTCCTTGGTTCCTGCCAGCTCACATCAGGGGTTTCAGACCCGCCATGGCCTGCCTTGGATCCTCTACCGATGCATCTGGTTCGAGCCGGCTCATCAATCTGGCAACCTGCCTCGACGACGACCGAAGCAAACAGCATGACACATAAACGCGCATCAGGGGCTTCGCCATTTGGGCATGACACCCCGCCAGCTACGATGCGTTCACAACCGTTCGTTTTAGAGGCTGCAGTCACATGGGCCGTTTGCGGTGGGTTCCTTGGTTCCTGCCAGCTCACATCAGGGGTTTCAATCCCGCCATCGCCTGCCTTGGATCCTCTGCCGATGCATCTGGTTCGAGCCGGCTCATCAATCTGGCAACCTGCCTCGACGATTACCGAAGCAAACAGCATGACACATAAACGCGCATCAGGGGATTCGCCATTTGGGCATGAAACCGCGCCAGCGACGATGCGCTCACAACCGTTCGTTTTCCAGGCTGCAGTCACATGGGCCGTTTGCGGTGGGTTCCTTGGTTCCTGCCAGCTCACATCAGGGGTTTCAAACCCGCCATGGCCTGCCATTGATCCTCTGCCGATGCATCTGTTTCGAGCCGGCTCATCAATCTGGCAACCTGCCTCGACGATGACCGAAGCAAACAGCATGACACAAACGCGCATCAGGGGCTTCGCCATTTGGGCATGACACCGCGCCAGCGAAGATGCGCTCACAACCGTTCGTTTTCCAGGATGCAGTCACATGGGCCGTTTGCGGTGGGTTGCTTTGTTCCTGCCAGCTCACATCAGGGGTTTCAATCCCGCCATCGCCTGCCTGGGATCCTCTGCCGATGCATCTGGTTCGAGCCGGCTCATCAATCTAACAACCCTACCTCCACGATGACCGAAGCAAACAGCATGACACAGAAACGCGTATCAGGGGCTTCGCCATTTGGGCCTGACACCGCGCCAGCGACGATGCGCTCACCACCGTTCGTTTTCCAGGCTGCAGTTACAATGGCCGTTTGGGGTGGGCTCCTTGGTTCCTGTCAGCTCACAACAGGGGTTTCAAATCCACCATGACCTGCCTTGGATCCTCTGCCGATGCATCTGGTTCGAGCAGGCTCATCAGTCTGGCAACCTGCCTCGACGATGATCGAAGCAAACAGCATGACACATAAACACGCATCAGGGGCTTCGCCAATTGGGCATGACACCGCGCTAGCGACGATGCGCTCTCAACTAGACTTTCATTTGAGCTAGTTGGTTGTAGCTTCACATGGTTTACGCAAAACGCGTACAGGCGCTAAAAGACGAAGACAAGCACACTCAATACAGGACAGGAGCGGTGGGTTCCTTGATTCCTGCCAGCTCACACCAGGGGTTTCAATCCCGCCATCGCCTGCCTTGGATCCTCTGCCGATGCATCTGGTTCGAGCTGGCTCATCAATCTGGCAACCTATCTCGATGATGACCGAAACAAACACCATGACACATAAGCGCGCATCAGGGGCTTCGCCATTTGGGCATGACACCGCGCCAGCGACGATGCGCTCACAACCGTTCGTTTTCCAGGCTGCAGTCACATGGACCGTTTACGGTGGGTTCCTTGGTTCCCGCCAGCTCACATCAGGGGTTTCAAATCCGCCATGGCCTGCCTTGGATCCTCTGCCGGTGCATCTGGGTCGAGCCGGCTCATCAATCTGGCAACCTGCTCGACGATGACGCAGCAAACAGCATGACACATAAACGCGCATCAGGGGCTTCGCCATTTGGGCATGACACCGCGCTAGCGAAGATGCGCTCACAACCGTTCGTTTTCCAGGATGCAGTCACATGGGCCGTTTGCGGTGGGTTCCTTTGTTCCTGCCAGCTCACATCAGGGGTTTCAATCCCGCCATCGCCTGCCTTGGATCCTCTGTCGATGCATCTGGTTCGAGCCGTCTCATCAATCTGGCAACCTGCCTCGACGATGACCGAAGCAAACAGCATGACACATAAACGCGCATCAGGGGCTTCGCCATTTGGGCACGACACCGCGCCAGCGACGATGCGCTCACAACCGTTCGTTTTCCAGGCTGCAGTCACATGGGCCGTTTGCGGTGGGTTCCTTGGTTCCTGGCAGCACACATCAGGGGTTTCAAACCCGCCATGGCCTGCCTTGGATCCTCTGCCGATGCATCTGTTTCGAGCCGGCTCATCAATCTGGCAACCTGCCTCGACGATGACCGAAGCAAACAGCATGACACATAAACTCGCATCAGGGGCTTCGCCATTTGGGCATGACACCACGCCAGCGACGATGCGCTCACAACCATTCGTTTTCCAGGATGAAGTCACATGGGCCGTTTGCGGTGGGTTCCTTGGTTCCTGTCAGCTCACATCAGGGGTTTCAAACCCGGCATGACCTGCCTTGGATCCTCTGCCGATGCATCTGGTTCGAGACCGCTCATCAATCTGGCAACCTGCCTCGACGATGACCGAAGCAAACAGCATGACACATAAACACGCATCAGGGGCTTCGCCATTTGGGCATGACACGCGCTAGCGACGATGCGCTCACAACCGTTCGTTTTCCAGGCTGCAGTCTCATGGGCCGTTTGCGGTGGGTTCCTTGGTTCCTGCCAGCTCACATCAGGGGTTTCAATCCCGCCTTCACCTGCCTTGGATCCTCTGCCGATGCATCTGGTTCGAGCCGGCTCATCAATCTGGCAACCTGCCTCGAAGATGACCGAAGCAAACAGCATGGCACATAAACGCGCACCAGAGGCTTCGCCATTTGGGCATGACACCGCACCAGCGACGATGCGCTCACAACTGTTCGTTTTCCAGGCTGCAGTCACATGGGCCGTTTGCGGTGGGTTCCTTGGTTCCTGTCAGCTCACATCAGGGGTTTCAAATCCGCCATGACCTGCCTTGGATCCTCTGCCGATGCAACTGGTTCGAGCCGGATCATCAGTCTGGCAACCTGCCTCGACGATTATCGAAGCAAACAGCATGACACATAAACATGCATCAGGGGCTTCGCCATTTGGGCATGACACCGCGCCAGCGACGATGCGCTCACAACCATTCGTTTTCCAGGCTGCAGTCACATGGGCAGTTTGCGGTGGCTTCCTTGGTTCCTGCCAGCTCACATCAGGGGTTTCAATCCCGCCATCGCCTGCCTTGGATCCTCTGCCGATGCATCTGGTTCGAGCTGGCTCATTAATCTGGCAACCTGCCTCGACGATGACCGAAGCAAACAGCATGGCACATAAACGCGCATCAGGGGCTTCGCTATTTGGGCATGACACCGCGCCAGCGACGATGCGCCCACAACCGTTCGTTTTCCAGGCTGCAGTCACAGGGGCCCTTTGTTGTGGGTTTCTTGGTTCCTGCCAGCTCACATCAGGGATTTCAATCCCGCCATGGCCTGCCTTGGACCCTCTGCCGCTGCATCTGGTTCGAGCCGGCTCATCAGTCCGGCAACCTGCCTCGACGATGACCGAAGCAAACAGCATGACACATAAACGCGCATCAGGGGTTTCGCCATTTGGGATTGACACCGCGCCAGCGACGATGCGCTCACAACCGTTCGTTTTCCAGGCTGCAGTCACATGGGCCGTTTGCGGTGGGTTCCTTTGTTCCTGCCAGCTCACATCAGGGGTTTCAATCTCGCCATCGCCTGCCTTGGATACTCTGCCGATGCATCTGGTTCGAGACCGTTCATCAATCTGGCAACCTGCCTCGACGATGACCGAAGCAAACAGCATGACACATAAACACGCATCAGGGGCTTCGCCATTTGGGCATGACACCGCGCCAGCGACGATGCGCTCACAACCGTTCGTTTTCCAGGCTGCAGTCACATGGGCCGTTTGCGGTGGGTTCCTTGGTTCCTGTCAGCTCACATCAGGGGTTTCAGACCCCCCACGGCCTGCCTTGGATCCTCTGCCGATGCATCTGGTTCGAGCCGGCTCATCAATCTGGCAACCTGCCTCGACGATGACCGAAGCAAACAGCATGACACATAAACGCGCATCAGGGGCTTCGCCATTTGGGCATGACACCCCGCCAGCTACGATGCGTTCTCAACCGTTCGTTTTCCAGGATGGAGTCACAAGGGCCGTTTGCGGTGGGTTCCTTGGTTCCTGCCAGCTCACATCAGGGGTTTCAATCCCGCCATGGCCTGCCTTGGATCCTCTGCCGATGCATCTGGTTCGAGCCGGCTCATAAATCTGGCATCCTGCCTCGACGATGACCGCAGCAAAGAGCATGACATAAACGCGCATAAGGGGCTTCGCCATTTGGGCATGACACCCCGCCAGCTACGATGCGTTCTCAACCGTTCGTTTTCCAGGCTGCAGTTACAAGGGCCGTTTGGGGTGGGTTCCTTGGTTCTTGTCAGCTCACATCAGGGGTTTCAAATCCGCCATGACCTGCCTTGGATCCTCTGCCGATGCATCTGGTTCGAGCAGGCTCATCAGTCTGGCAACCTGCCTCGACGATGATCGAAGCAAACAGCATGACACATAAACACGCATCAGGGGCTTCGCCATTTGGGCATGACACCGCGCCAGCGACGATGCGCTCTCAACTAGACTTTCATTTGAGCTAGTTGGTTGTAGCTTCGCATGGTTTACGCAAAACGCGTACAGGCGCTAAAAGACGAAGACAAGCACACTCAATACAGGACAGGAGCGGTGGGTTCCTTGATTCCTGCCAACTCACACCCGGGGTTTCAATCCCGCCATCGCCTGCCTTGGATCCTCTGCCGATGCATCTGGTTCGAGCCGGCTCATCAATCTGGCAACCTGCCTCGACGATGACCGAAGCAAACAGCATGGCACATAAACGCGCACCAGGGGCTTCGCCATTTGGGCATGACACCGCACCAGCGACGATGCGCTCACAACCGTTCGTTTTCCAGGCTGCAGTCACATGGGCCGTTTGCGGTGGGTTCCTTGGTTCCTGTCAGCTCACATCAGGGGTTTCAAATCTGCCATGACCTGCCTTGGATCCTCTGCCGATGCATATGGTTCGAGCCGGCTCATTAGTCTGGCAACCTGCCTCGACGATGATCGAAGCAAACAGCATGACACATAAACATGCATCAGGGGCTTCGCCATTTGGGTATGACACCGCGCCAGCGACGATGCGCTCACAACTAGACTCATTTGAGCTAGTTGGTTGCAGCTTGACATGGTTTACGCAAAACGCGTACAGGCGCTAAAAGACGAAGACAAGCACACTCAATACAGGACAGGAGCCTGTCCTGTCTTGAGTGTGCTTGTCTTCGTCTTTTAGCGCCTGTACACGTTTTGCGCAAACCATGTCACGCTCACAACTGTTCGTTTTCCAGGCTGCAGTGACATGGGCCGTTTGCGGTGGGTTGCTTTCATCCTGCCAGCTCACACCCGGGGTTTCAATCCCGCCATCGCCTGCCTTGGACCCTCTGCCGCTGCATCTGGTTCGAGCCGGCTCATCAGTCCGGCAACCTGCCTCGACGATGACCGAAGCAAACAGCATGATACATAAACGAGCATCAGGGGCTTCGCCATTTGGGCATGACACCCCGCCAGCTACGATGCGTTCACAACCGTTCGTTTTCCAGGATGGAGTCACATGGGCCGTTTGCGGTGGGTTCCTTGGTTCCTGCCAGCTCACATCAGGGGTTTCAATCCCGCCATGGCCTGCCTTGGATCCTCTGCCGATGCATCTGGTTCGAGCCGGCTCATAAATCTGGCATCCTGCCTCGACGATGACCGCAGCAAAGAGCATGACACATAAACGCGCATCAGGGGCTTCGCCATTTGGGCATGACACCGCGCCAGGGACGATGCGCTCACAACCGTTCGTTTTCCACGCTGCAGTCACATGGGTCGTTTGCGGTGGGTTCCTTGGTTCCTGCCAGCTCACATCAGGGGTTTCAGACCCGCCATGGCCTGCCTTGGATCCTCTGCCGATGCATCTGGTTCGAGCCGGCTCATCAATCTGGCAACCTGCCTTGACGATGACCGAAGCAAACAGCATGACACATAAACGCGCATCAGGGGCTTCGCCATTTGGGCATTTGTTATTTGGCCATTTGTTATTACTTTGACTTGGTCAGTGACTGTAATCTTTTGCTTCCACTAATGCCTGACCAGACGAGCTTTCGTCGAACCCTTGACTATATTTGGGCATGACACCCCGCCAGCTACGATGCGTTCACAACCGTTCGTTTTCCAGGATGGAGTCACATGGGCCGTTTGCGGTTGGTTCCTTGGTTCCTGCCAGCTCACATCAGGGGTTTCAATCCCGCCATGGCCTGCCTTGGATCCTCTGCCGATGAATCTGTTTCGAGCCGGCTCATCAATCTGGCAACCTGCCTCGACGATGACCGAAACAAACAGCATGACACATAAACGCGCATCAGGGGCTTCGCCATTTGGGCATGACACCGCGCCAGCGACGATGCGCTCACAACCGTTCGTTTTAGAGGCTGCAGTCACATGGGCCGTTTGCGGTGGGTTGCTTGTTTCCTGCCAGCTCACATCAGGGGTTTCAATCCCGCCATCGCCTGCCTTGGATCCTCTGCCGATGCATCTGGTTCGAGCCGGCTCATCAATCTGGCAACCTGCCTCGACGATTACCGAAGCAAACAGCATGACACATAAACTCGCATCAGGGGATTCGCCATTTGGGCATGAAACCGCGCCAGCGACGATGCGCTCACAACCGTTCGTTTTCCAGGCTGCAGTCACATGGGCCGTTTGCGGTGGGTTCCTTGGTTCCTGCCAGCTCACATCAGGGGTTTCAAGCCCGCCATGGCCTGCCTTTGATCCTCTGCCGATGCATCTGTTTCGAGCCGGCTCATCAATCTGGCAACCTGCCTCGACGATGACCGAAGCAAACAGCATGACACATAAACGCGCATCAGGGGCTTCGCCATTTGGGCATGACACCGCGCCTACGACGATGCGCTCACAACCATTCGTTTTCCAGGATGCAGTCACATGGGCCGTTCGCGGTGGGTTCCTTGGTTCCTGCAAGCTCACATCAGGGGTTTCAATCCCGCCATCGCCTGCCTTGGATTCTCTGCCGATGCATCTGGTTCGAGCCGGCTCATCAATCTAAGAACCCTACCTCCACGATGACCGAAGCAAACAGCATGACACAGAAACGCGCATCAGGGGCTTCGCCATTTGGGCCTGACACCGCGCCAGCGACGATGCGCTCACCACCGTTCGTTTTCCAGGCTGCAGTTACAAGGGCCGTTTGGGGTGGGCTCCTTGGTTCCTGTCAGCTCACATCAGGGGTTTCAAATCCACCATGACCTGCCTTGGATCCTCTGCCGATGCATCTGGTTCGAGCAGGCTCATCAGTCTTGCAACCTGCCTCGACGATGATCGAAGCAAACAGCATGACACATAAACACGCATCAGGGGCTTCGCCAATTGGGCATGACACCGCGCCAGCGACGATGCGCTCTCAACTAGACTTTCATTTGAGCTAGTTGGTTGTAGCTTCACATGGTTTACGCAAAACGCGTACAGGCGCTAAAAGACGAAGACAAGCACACTCAATACTGGACAGGAGCCTGTCCTGTCTTGAGTGTGCTTGTCTTCGCCTTTTAGCGCCTGTACGCGTTTTGCGTAAACCATGTCACGCTCACAACTGTTCGTTTTCCAGGCTGCAGTGACATGGGCCGCTTGCGGTGGGTTGCTTGGTTCCTGCCAGCTCACACCAGGGGTTTCAATCCCACCATCGCATGCCTTGGATCCTCTGCCGATGCATCTGTTTCGAGCCGGCTCATCAATCTGGCAACCTGCCTCGACGATGACCGAAGCAAACAGCATGACACATAAACGCGCATCAGGGGCTTCGCCATTTGGGCATGACACCACGCCAGCGACGATGCGCTCACAACCATTCGTTTTCCAGGATGAAGTCACATGGGCCGTTTGCGGTGGGTTCCTTGGTTCCTGTCAGCTCACATCAGGGGTTTCAAACCCGCCATGACCTGCCTTGGATCCTCTGCCGATGCATCTGGTTCGAGACCGCTCATCAATCTGGCAACCTGCCTCGACGATGACCGATGCAAACAGCATGACACATAAACACGCATCAGGGGCTTCGCCATTTGGGCATGACACGCGCTAGCGACGATGCGCTCACAACCATTCGTTTTCCAGGCTGCAGTCACATGGGCCGTTTGCGGTGGGTTCCTTGGTTCCTGCCAGCTCACATCAGGGGTTTCAATCCCGCCATCACCTGCCTTGGATCCTCTGCCGATGCATCTGGTTCGAGCCGGCTCATCAATCTGGCAACCTGCCTCGAAGATGACCGAAGCAAACAGCATGGCACATAAACGCGCACCAGAGGCTTCGCCATTTGGGCATGACACCGCACCAGCGACGATGCGCTCACAACTGTTCGTTTTCCAGGCTGCAGTCACATGGGCCGTTTGCGGTGGGTTCCTTGGTTCCTGTCAGCTCACATCAGGGGTTTCAAATCCGCCATTACCTGCCTTGGATCCTCTGCCGATGCAACTGGTTCGAGCCGGATCATCAGTCTGGCAACCTGCCTCGACGATTACCGAAGCAAACAGCATGACACATAAACATGCATCAGGGGCTTCGCCATTTGGGCATGACACCGCGCCAGCGACGATGCGCTCGCAACCATTCGTTTTCCAGGCTGCAGTCACATGGGCAGTTTGCGGTGGCTTCCTTGGTTCCTGCCAGCTCACATCAGGGGTTTCAATCCCGCCATGGCCTGCCTTGGATCCTCTGCCGATGCATCTGGTTCGAGCCGGCTCATAAATCTGGCATCCTGCCTCGACGATCACCGCAGCAAAGAGCATGACACATAAACGCGCATCAGGGGCTTCGCCATTTGGGCATGACACCGCGCCAGGGACGATGCGCTCACAACCGTTCGTTTTCCACGCTGCAGTCACATGGGCCGTTTGCGGTGGGTTCCTTGGTTCCTGCCAGCTTACATCAGGGGTTTCAGACCCGCCATGGCCTGCCTTGGATCCTCTGCCGATGCATCTGGTTCGAGCCGGCTCATCAATCTGGCAACCTGCCTCGACGATGACCGAAGCAAACAGCATGACACATAAACGCGCATCAGGGACTTCGCCATTTGGGCATGACACCGCGCCAGCGACGATGCGCTCACAACCGTTCGTTTTCCAGGCTGCAGTCACATGGACCGTTTGCGGTGGGTTCCTTGGTTCCCGACAGCTCACATCAGGGGTTTCAAACCCGCCATGGCCTGCCTTGGATCCTCTGCCGGTGCATCTGGGTCGAGCCGGCTCATCAATCTGGCAACCTGCTCGACGATGACCGCAGCAAACAGCATGACACATAAACGCGCATCAGGGGCTTCGCCATTTGGGCATGACACCGCGCCAGCGAAGATGCGCTCACAACCGTTTGGTTTTCCAGGATGCAGTCACATGGGCCGTTTGCGGTGGGTTCCTTTGTTCCTGCCAGCTCACATCAGGGGTTTCAATCCCGCCATCGCCTGCCTTGGATCCTCTGCCGATGCATCTGGTTCGAGCCGTCTCATCAATCTGGCAACCTGCCTCGACGATGACCGAAGCAAACAGCTAGACACATAAACGCGCATCAGGGGCTTCGCCATTTGGGCATGACACCGCGCCAGCGACGATGCGCTCACAACCGTTCGTTTTCCAGGCTGCAGTCACATGGGCCGTTTGCGGTGGGTTCCTTGGTTCCTGGCAGCACACATCAGGGGTTTCAAACCCGCCATGGCCTGCATTGGATCCTCTGCCGATGCATCTGTCTCGAGACCGCTCATCAATCTGGCAACCTGCCTCGACGATGACCGATGCAAACAGCATGACACATAAACACGCATCAGGGGCTTCGCCATTTGGGCATGACACGCGCTAGCGACGATGCGCTCACAACCATTCGTTTTCCAGGGTGCAGTCACATGGGCCGTTTGCGGTGGGTTCCTTGGTTCCTGCCAGCTCACATCTGGGGTTTCAATCCCGCCATCACCTGCCTTGGATCCTCTGCCGATGCATCTGTCTCGAGACCGCTCATCAATCTGGCAACCTGCCTCGACGATGACCGATGCAAACAGCATGACACATAAACACGCATCAGGGGCTTCGCCATTTGGGCATGACACCGCACCAGCGACGATGCGCTCACAACTGTTCGTTTTCCAGGCTGCAGTCACATGGGCCGTTTGCGGTGGGTTCCTTGGTTCCTGTCAGCTCACATCAGGGGTTTCAAATCCGCCATGACCTGCCTTGGATCCTCTGCCGATGCAACTGGTTCGAGCCGGATCATCAGTCTGGCAACCTGCCTCGACGATTACCGAAGCAAACAGCATGACACATAAACATGCATCAGGGGCTTCGCCATTTGGGCATGACACCGCGCCAGCGACGATGCGCTCACAACCATTCGTTTTCCAGGCTGCAGTCACATGGGCAGTTTGCGGTGGCTTCCTTGGTTCCTGCCAGCTCACATCAGGGGTTTCAATCCCGCCATGGCCTGCCTTGGATCCTCTGCCGATGCATCTGGTTCGAGCCGGCTCATAAATCTGGCATCCTGCCTCGACGATGACCGCAGCAAAGAGCATGACACATAGACGCGCATCAGGGGCTTCGCCATTTGGGCATGACACCGCGCCAGGGACGATGCGCTCACAACCGTTCGTTTTCCACGCTGCAGTCACATGGGCCGTTTGCGGTGGGTTCCTTGGTTCCTGCCAGCTCACATCAGGGGTTTCAGACCCGCCATGGCCTGCCTTGGATCCTCTGCCGATGCATCTGGTTCGAGCCGGCTCATCAATCTGGCAACCTGCCTCGACGATGACCGAAGCAAACAGCATGACACATAAACGCGCATCAGGGGCTTCGCCATTTGGGCATGACACCCCGCCAGCTACGATGCGTTCACAACCGTTCGTCTTCCAGGATGGAGTCACATGGGCCGTTTGCGGTGGGTTCCTTGGTTCCTGCCAGCTCACATCAGGGGTTTCAATCCCGCCATGGCCTGCCTTGGATCCTCTGCCGATGAATCTATTTCGAGCCGGCTCATCAATCTGGCAACCTGCCTCGACGATGACCGAAACAAACACCATGACACCTAAGCGCGCATCTGGGGCTTCGCCATTTGGGCATGACACCGCGCCAGCGACGATGCGCTCACAACCGTTCGTTTTCCAGGCTGCAGTCACATGAACCGTTTGCGGTGGGTTCCTTGGTTCCCGCCAGCTCACATCAGGGGTTTCAAACCCGCCATGGCCTGCCTTGGATCCTCTGCCGGTGCATCTGGGTCGAGCCGGCTCATCAATCTGGCAACCTGCTCGACGATGACCGCAGCAAACAGCATGACACATAAACGCGCATCAGGGGCTTCGCCATTTGGGCATGACACCACGCCAGCGAAGATGCGCTCACAACCGTTCGTTTTCCAGGATGCAGTCACATGGGCCGTTTGCGGTGGGTTCCTTTGTTCCTGCCAGCTCACATCAGGGGTTTCAATCCCGCCATCGCCTGCCTTGGATCCTCTGCCGATGCATCTGGTTCGAGCCGTCTCATCAATCTGGCAACCTGCCTCGACGATGACCGAAGCAAACAGCATGACACATAAACGCGCATCAGGGGCTTCGCCATTTGGGCATGACACCGCGCCAGCGACGATGCGCTCACAACCGTTCGTTTTCCAGGCTGCAGTCACATGGGCCGTTTGCGGTGGGTTCCTTGGTTCCTGGCAGCACACATCAGGGGTTTCAAACCCGCCATGGCCTGCATTGGATCCTCTGCCGATGCATCTGTCTCGAGCCGGCTCATCAATCTGGCAACCTGCCTCGACGATGACCGAAGCAAACAGCATGACACATAAACGCGCATCAGGGGCTTCGCCATTTGGGCATGACAACACACCAGCGACGATGCGCTCACAACCATTCGTTTTCCAGGATGAAGTCACATGGGCCGTTTGCGGTGGGTTCCTTGGTTCCTGTCAGCTCACATCAGGGGTTTCAAACCCGCCATGACCTGCCTTGGATCCTCTGCCGATGCATCTGGTTCGAGACCGCTCATCAATCTGGCAACCTGCCTCGACGATGACCGAAGCAAACAGCATGACACATAAACACGCATCAGGGGCTTCGCCATTTGGGCATGACACGCGCTAGCGACGATGCGCTCACAACCGTTCGTTTTCCAGGCTGCAGTCACATGGGCCGTTTGCGGTGGGTTCCTTGGTTCCTGCCAGCTCACATCAGGGGTTTCAATCCCGCCATCACCTGCCTTGGATCCTCTGCCGATGCATCTGGTTCGAGCCGGCTCATCAATCTGGCAACCTGCCTCGAAGATGACCGAAGCAAACAGCATGGCACATAATCGCGCACCAGAGGCTTCGCCATTTGGGCATGACACCGCACCAGCGACGATGCGCTCACAACTGTTCGTTTTCCAGGCTGCAGTCACATGGGCCGTTTGCGGTGGGTTCCTCTGTTCCTGTCAGCTCACATCAGGGGTTTCAAATCCGCCATGACCTGCCTTGGATCCTCTGCCGATGCAACTGGTTCGAGCCGGATCATCAGTCTGGCAACCTGCCTCGACGATTATTGAAGCAAACAGCATGACACATAAACATGCATCAGGGGCTTCGCCATTTGGGCATGACACCGCGCCAGCGACGATGCGCTCACAACCATTCGTTTTCCAGGCTGCAGTCACATGGGCAGTTTGCGGTGGCTTCCTTGGTTCCTGCCAGCTCACATCAGGGGTTTCAATCCCGCCATGGCCTGCCTTGGATCCTCTGCCGATGCATCTGGTTCGAGCCGGCTCATAAATCTGGCATCCTGCCTCGACGATGACCGCAGCAAAGAGCACGACACATAAACGCGCATCAGGGGCTTCGCCATTTGGGCATGACACCGCGCCAGGGACGATGCGCTCACAACCGTTCGTTTTCCACGCTGCAGTCAAATGGGCCGTTTGCGGTGGGTGCCTTGGTTCCTGCCAGCTCACATCAGGGGTTTCAGACCCGCCATGGCCTGCCTTGGATCCTCTACCGATGCATCTGGTTCGAGCCGGCTCATCAATCTGGCAACCTGCCTCGACGACGACCGAAGCAAACAGCATGACACATAAACGCGCATCAGGGGCTTCGCCATTTGGGCATGACACCCCGCCAGCTACGATGCGTTCACAACCGTTCGTTTTCCAGGATGGAGTCAGATGGTCCGTTTGCGGTGGGTTGCTTGGTTCCTGCCAGCTCACATCAGGGGTTTCAATCCCGCCATGGCCTGCCTTGGATACTCTGCCGATGAATCTGTTTCGAGCCGGCTCATCAATCTGGCAACCTGCCTCGACGATGACGGAAACAAACAGCATGACACATAAACGCGCATGAGGGGCTTCGCCATTTGGGCATGACACCGCGCCAGCGACGATGCGCTCACAACCGTTCGTTTTAGAGGCTGCAGTCACATGGGCCGTTTGCGGTGGGTTCCTTGGTTCCTG
This sequence comes from Amblyomma americanum, assembly GCF_052857255.1. Lineage (NCBI taxonomy): Eukaryota > Metazoa > Arthropoda > Arachnida > Ixodida > Ixodidae > Amblyomma > Amblyomma americanum. The sequence goes on along the minus strand of NW_027526492.1, from coordinate 1,171,678 downwards.
CCAGCTCACATCAGGGGTTTCAATCCCGCCATCGCCTGCCTTGGATCCTCTGCCGATGCATCTGGTTCGAGCCGGCTCATCAATCTGGCAACCTGCCTCGACGATTACCGAAGCAAACAGCATGACACATAAACGCGCATCAGGGGATTCGCCATTTGGGCATGAAACCGCGCCAGCGACGATGCGCTCACAACCGTTCGTTTTCCAGGCTGCAGTCACATGGGCCGTTTGCGGTGGGTTCCTTGGTTCCTGCCAGCTCACATCAGGGGTTTCAAACCCGCCATGGCCTGCCATTGATCCTCTGCCGATGCATCTGTTTCGAGCCGGCTCATCAATCTGGCAACCTGCCTCGACGATGACCGAAGCAAACAGCATGACACAGAAACGCGCATCAGGGGCTTCGCCATTTGGGCCTGACACCGCGCCAGCGACGATGCGCTCACCACCGTTCGTTTTCCAGGCTGCAGTTACAATGGCCGTTTGGGGTGGGCTCCTTGGTTCCTGTCAGCTCACAACAGGGGTTTCAAATCCACCATGACCTGCCTTGGATCCTCTGCCGATGCATCTGGTTCGAGCAGGCTCATCAGTCTGGCAACCTGCCTCGACGATGATCGAAGCAAACAGCATGACACATAAACACGCATCAGGGGCTTCGCCAATTGGGCATGACACCGCGCTAGCGACGATGCGCTCTCAACTAGACTTTCATTTGAGCTAGTTGGTTGTAGCTTCACATGGTTTACGCAAAACGCGTACAGGCGCTAAAAGACGAAGACAAGCACACTCAATACAGGACAGGAGCGGTGGGTTCCTTGATTCCTGCCAGCTCACACCAGGGGTTTCAATCCCGCCATCGCCTGCCTTGGATCCTCTGCCGATGCATCTGGTTCGAGCTGGCTCATCAATCTGGCAACCTATCTCGATGATGACCGAAACAAACACCATGACACATAAGCGCGCATCAGGGGCTTCGCCATTTGGGCATGACACCGCGCCAGCGACGATGCGCTCACAACCGTTCGTTTTCCAGGCTGCAGTCACATGGACCGTTTACGGTGGGTTCCTTGGTTCCCGCCAGCTCACATCAGGGGTTTCAAATCCGCCATGGCCTGCCTTGGATCCTCTGCCGGTGCATCTGGGTCGAGCCGGCTCATCAATCTGGCAACCTGCTCGACGATGACGCAGCAAACAGCATGACACATAAACGCGCATCAGGGGCTTCGCCATTTGGGCATGACACCGCGCCAGCGAAGATGCGCTCACAACCGTTCGTTTTCCAGGATGCAGTCACATGGGCCGTTTGCGGTGGGTTCCTTTGTTCCTGCCAGCTCACATCAGGGGTTTCAATCCCGCCATCGCCTGCCTTGGATCCTCTGCCGATGCATCTGGTTCGAGCCGTCTCATCAATCTGGCAACCTGCCTCGACGATGACCGAAGCAAACAGCATGACACATAAACGCGCATCAGGGGCTTCGCCATTTGGGCACGACACCGCGCCAGCGACGATGCGCTCACAACCGTTCGTTTTCCAGGCTGCAGTCACATGGGCCGTTTGCGGTGGGTTCCTTGGTTCCTGGCAGCACACATCAGGGGTTTCAAACCCGCCATGGCCTGCCTTGGATACTCTGCCGATGCATCTGTTTCGAGCCGGCTCATCAATCTGGCAACCTGCCTCGACGATGACCGAAGCAAACAGCATGACACATAAACTCGCATCAGGGGCTTCGCCATTTGGGCATGACACCACGCCAGCTACGATGCGCTCACAACCATTCGTTTTCCAGGATGAAGTCACATGGGCCGTTTGCGGTGGGTTCCTTGGTTCCTGTCAGCTCACATCAGGGGTTTCAAACCCGGCATGACCTGCCTTGGATCCTCTGCCGATGCATCTGGTTCGAGACCGCTCATCAATCTGGCAACCTGCCTCGACGATGACCGAAGCAAACAGCATGACACATAAACACGCATCAGGGGCTTCGCCATTTGGGCATGACACGCGCTAGCGACGATGCGCTCACAACCGTTCGTTTTCCAGGCTGCAGTCTCATGGGCCGTTTGCGGTGGGTTCCTTGGTTCCTGCCAGCTCACATCAGGGGTTTCAATCCCGCCTTCACCTGCCTTGGATCCTCTGCCGATGCATCTGGTTCGAGCCGGCTCATCAATCTGGCAACCTGCCTCGAAGATGACCGAAGCAAACAGCATGGCACATAAACGCGCACCAGAGGCTTCGCCATTTGGGCATGACACCGCACCAGCGACGATGCGCTCACAACTGTTCGTTTTCCAGGCTGCAGTCACATGGGCCGTTTGCGGTGGGTTCCTTGGTTCCTGTCAGCTCACATCAGGGGTTTCAAATCCGCCATGACCTGCCTTGGATCCTCTGCCGATGCAACTGGTTCGAGCCGGATCATCAGTCTGGCAACCTGCCTCGACGATTATCGAAGCAAACAGCATGACACATAAACATGCATCAGGGGCTTCGCCATTTGGGCATGACACCGCGCCAGCGACGATGCGCTCACAACCATTCGTTTTCCAGGCTGCAGTCACATGGGCAGTTTGCGGTGGCTTCCTTGGTTCCTGCCAGCTCACATCAGGGGTTTCAATCCCGCCATCGCCTGCCTTGGATCCTCTGCCGATGCATCTGGTTCGAGCTGGCTCATTAATCTGGCAACCTGCCTCGACGATGACCGAAGCAAACAGCATGGCACATAAACGCGCATCAGGGGCTTCGCTATTTGGGCATGACACCGCGCCAGCGACGATGCGCCCACAACCGTTCGTTTTCCAGGCTGCAGTCACAGGGGCCCTTTGTTGTGGGTTTCTTGGTTCCTGCCAGCTCACATCAGGGATTTCAATCCCGCCATGGCCTGCCTTGGACCCTCTGCCGCTGCATCTGGTTCGAGCCGGCTCATCAGTCCGGCAATCTGCCTCGACGATGACCGAAGCAAACAGCATGACACATAAACGCGCATCAGGGGTTTCGCCATTTGGGATTGACACCGCGCCAGCGACGATGCGCTCACAACCGTTCGTTTTCCAGGCTGCAGTCACATGGGCCGTTTGGTGTGGGTTTCTTTGTTCCTGCTAGCTCACATCAGGGGTTTCAATCCCGCCGTGGCCTTCTTGGATCCTCTGCCGCTGCATCTGGTTAAAGCCGGCTCATCAATCTGGCAACCTACATCGACGATGACCGAAACAAGCACCATGACACATAAACGCGCATAAGGGGCTTCGACATTTGGGCATGACACCGCGCCAACGATGATGCGCCCACAACCGTTCGTTTTCCAGGCTGCAGTCACATGGGCCGTTTGGTGTGGGTTTCTTTGTTCCTCCTAGCTCGCATCAGGGGTTTCAATCCCGCCATGGCCTGCCTTAGATCCTTTGCCGCTGCAGCTGGTTCGAGCCGGCTCATCAATCTGGCAATCTACCACGACGATGACCGAAGCAAACAGCATGGCATAAAAACGCGCATAAGGGGCTTCGCCATTTGGGCATGACACCGTGCCAGCGGCGATGCGCTCACACCCGTTCATTTTCTAGGCTGCAGTAACATGGGCCGTTTGGGGTGGGTTTCTTTGTTCCTGCCAGCTCGCATGAATGGTTTCAATCCCGACATGGCCTGCCTTGGATCCTCTGCCGCTGCATCTAGTTAAAGCCGGCTCATCAATCTGGCAACCTACCTCGACGATGACCGAAGCAAACAGCATGGCATATAAACGCGCATAAGGGGCTTCGCCATTTTGGGCATGACACGTGCCAGTGACGATGCGCTCACACCCGTTCGTTTTCCAGGCTACAGTCACAGTGGCCGTTTGTTGTGGGTTTCTTGGTTCCTGCCATCTCACATCACGGGTTTCAATCCCACCACGGCCTGCTTTGGACCCTCTGCCGCTGCATCTGGTTCGAGCCGGGTCATTAATCTGGTAACCTACCTCGACGATGACCGAAACAGACACCATGACACATAAACGCGCATCAGGGGCTTCGCCATTTGGGCATGACACCGCGCCAGCGACGATGCGCCCACAACCGTTTGTTTTCCAGGCTGCAGTCACATGCACCGTTTGCGGTGGGTTCCTTGGTTCCTGGCAGCTCACATCAGGGGTTTCAAACCCGCCATGGCCTGCCTTGGATCCTCGGCCGATGCATCTGGTTCGAGCCGGCTCATCAATCTGGCAACCTGCCTCGACGATGACCGCAGCAAACAGCATGACACATAAACGCGCATCAGGGGCTTCGCCATTTGGGCATGACACCGCGTCAGCGAAGATGCGCTCACAACCGTTCGTTTTCCAGGATGCAGTCACATGGGCCGTTTTCGGTTGGTTCCTTGGTTTCTGTCAGCTCACATCAGGGGTTTCAAACCTGCCATCGCCTGCCCTGTATCCTCTGCCGATGCATCTGGTTCGAGCCGGCTCATCAATCTGGCAACCTGCCTCGACGATGACCGAAGCAAACATGACACTGTGACGACCCCCCATAATGCGCAAGTCCACACGGGACGGAGAGGCAAAGAGACAGCGTATGGCTCAGTTTAAACAAACAGATATATTCAATAGTTATACATGATTATGATTATACATCAGAGGCTGGGGTGTCCGAGCTTACGTGCCGACGACTTCATGGGGACGATGGAGGGGCTCCGGAGTTGAGCTCGAACGGTTGCTGGCAGAAGCTGCACGCCGTCGGGCTTCGGCGCTGAAGGCCCCCTTGGCGAACGATGTCGTCCTGAGCGTTCCTTCTTCCGTACTCCTTGTCGATTTTTATATCCTTCTTATTCCCCACATTCCCTAGGTTGAGGACGCCCACGCCGGAGTGGGAGGGGCCTAGGGCTTTCACTTGGGCGCACAAACACACCACCGCACTTATGGTCTCGCCCCCGTCACGTGTTGAGTCCGAGGGAAAGAAGGTTGTCGTCGAGGCAGCGTCGGCTGTGGTAGACGGTCTATGGCCCGCTGACGGATCCCGCGGGTCACCGACCTCCGTTCCCCATCAAATGACACTCGCCACTCAAGGCCGGAACGTGAGGTCACTAAAAGGCCGGGAAAGTGGTCCCTTGTCCTAGGATGTGCTCGGGAGTGTTGGTGATGATGCCCGCCGTCTTGTCACGGGGCCAGGCCCGCCAAAACGAGGCCCTCTGTCACCGGCACGGTCACGGCAATTGGGGAAGATAACGCCCGTCTCCCCGCGGCGGCGGCGGCAGCGTTCGACACGTGCCGACACTATGGAAAGGGATTCCGGTTGTGCTTAAACCCCTTCGTTTTGGTCGTTCACTCTCAACGAGTATGGCTCGGTAATTGGACGCAGCTGTCACCTGGGTCTTCTCCGTGCGGTCCATGGCGGCAAGCCCGAAAGCAGTCCCACTCAAGTTGCTTGCAGCCATATACAGTCGAAACATATGTGCTGGCTGCTTCCAAAACGAGACCGGCTGTCGCCGATCTCTCTTCCAGCTGAATTGCTTTCCCTTGAGTGCTTTGGCCGCCACTCGGGGCTCTGTCTACGCCGCGCCGTCGAACGCGGACCCTCGTAGCACACACAAGGAACGTCACACTCGCTGACCCTCCAGAAGAATGTTCTCAGAACATTTGAGTCCATGCAGCTCCCCTTTTCTTTCGGAATCGCCTCGCACAGTGCGTCCGACAAAACACTTTTCGCTGCACTCAACACCACTGCACAACACCATATGCCTCAGCTGTCATAACTGGCGTCTCCAGGGGCAGCACTGATCTTCTTTTACAGATAAACATGAAACTCAGCACCCAAGCCCCTCCTTTCTAGTCCAAACTGGACGAAATAAATTTACCACAGTTACAAAGGTGCTCCCACTTCTAGCACGATCACGGCACAGACAAAAATATAGATAACGAAAGGAAGTAGGGCAGGTTCTGCATGCGCTCCGCATGCTCTCCTGTGAAGGTGTTACTTAATGACAGAAAGGTTTAACTACCAACTCCGATATCTTAACACATAAGCACATAGCAATGTTATGAGCTGCGGCATTACACAGTTCTAACCAGTTCGCAACTCCGCTCTGTTTACGCCATTATTCCGACTTAGCTTTCCGATTTCGCAGCGGATATCGGCCTTCATGAGTCATACCAAGTAAGTTTGTGACCCTTTGTCTGCTTTGAGACTCGCGAGGGCTCGTGGCAGGAGCCTCTCCTGGCGTTATCTGCGCGACAACCTCGCGCGCTTCTTCTTCTAGCAATGCATGAAGTAAATCCGGTGGCATTCCGGCCGTCACCTCTGGCGCCTGGCGAACAAATGTAGGAGAGGGCGTTTCTTGCGAACTATCTGCGCGCTCCGCTTTACTTCTGTCCCCATCAAAATCCGCGCTTTCCCTTTCCTCATTTCGTGAAAACTGAACCGGTGCCGACTTGAGGCGATTTGCGTGTATCCTTATCAAGCGCCGGTTCACGTCTCGGACTCTGAAGTTTACCGGAGAAAGCTTCTCGACAACCTCGCACGGTCCTCTCCACTTCGTCTGGAACTTACGAGCTACCCCAATCTGCCTTTGGCAGTTTTCAATGTACATGCTGTCCCCCACATCAAACGGCGCGTCTCTAGCACTGCGATCGTGCACCTCCTTCCTGCGCTTCGCCGCTTTCTTTAAGGCCTCCTTTGCGTTGTCCCTCGCCACTTGCAAGCGCGATTCTAGCTCAACCTTATAGTCGTCTAGTGAAGCGTACGGGACATGACGGGGGCCCTCTGGCACTTCACCAGGCTGGTCCGAGTCTCGGCCGTAGAGAAGAAAGAATGGCGATTCGCCAGTGCTCTCGTGTGCTGCGGAATTGTAGGCAAACATTGCATACGGCAGCCACAAGTCCCAGTCCCGCTGGTCGCGCGAAACAAAATGCGACAGGAACCCGGCCACGGTTTGGTTCAGTCGCTCCACCGCGCCGTTGCAAGCCGGATGGTACGGTGTTGTCTGCTTCTTAGCGATCTTAAGCAGCTCGCAAACTCTCCTCATTAGCTGCGACACGAAGTTCGTTCCCCGATCTGTCAAGAGTTGCCTCGGGGGTCCATGTCGGAGCACGATCTGTTCGACAAATGCTCTTGCAACCGTGTCTGCCTTCTGATCTGGGAGTGCTACCGCTTCCGCGTATTTTGAAAGGTGATCGACAAATACTAAAATGTATTTGTTTCCGGAAGTGGTCGTGGGCAATGGGCCCATTATGTCCATACCTGTCCGCTCGAAGGGAGCCGAAACCTCAGGGAACGGCTGAATTGGAGCTGGTCTTCGTCCCTTGGGTGTTTTTCTTTCGAGACAGGAATGACACATCGCACAGTAGTCTCTAACATCCTGTCGCATGCCACTCCAAAAGTACAAACGCTCCACACGCCTGCGTGTCTTCGCTACGCCAAAATGACCGGCGCATGGCGCATCGTGAAACGCGCGAAGGACCCTTTCTGTCCACGACCGAGGTATGACGACTCTCTCCCAAGCGGTTTTCTCTGGTCTCCCTTTCCTGGTTGGCCTCGTGCGCCGACACAGGGTGCTGTCTTTGCCAATGAAATAACCTAGCTGTTCGGGGTGAGGCGGTGCGCCCTCTAAGCTTTCGATTATTCGCTTCATGTCAGGATCTTTACACTGCTCTGTGCGTAATTCGGCGGGTTCGACTACGGGGACAAACTCATCTATAGCTGCCACGGCAGCTGTGCGGCTGAGTGCATCAGCATTCAGATGTGTCCTTCCTTACTTGTGCTCCACTTCAAAGCAGTATTCCTGCAGGTTTAGATTCCATCTAGCGAGTCGCGGGCTAGGGGCCCTGACACTCATCACCCATTTCAGAGGATGGCAGTCTGTGACTAGCTTGAATTTGCGGCCGTAAAGGTAGCATCTAAAGTGCTTTACTTCCCAGACAACGGCGAGGCACTCCCTTTCCATAGCTCCGTATTTTTGCTCTGTGGGGCTCAGCTGTCGGCTAGCAAAAGCAACGGGATGTTCTTTGCCCTCGATAACCTGAGATAGCACGGCACCAACTGCGAACTTTGACGCATCTGTGGCCATAACGAAGGGAAATTAAAATCCGGGTGGCGCAACAGCGGTGCACTCATTAGCTTCCTTTTCAGGGCCCCAAAAGCATCCTCCGCGTTTTCGTCCCAGCGAAAGGCGACATTTTTGGCTGTTAAGGCGGTGAGCGGCTTAGCGAGCTTGGCGAACTCCTCTATGTGCCTTCGGTAGTAACCGATCAGGCCGAGAAACTGCCGGACCTGGCGGACGCTAGTCGGGGATGGAAAATCCGAGACACACCTTAGTTTCTCAGGGTCCGGTCGCACGCCGTCAGCTGAAACAACGTGCCCGAGGTATTTCACCTCGTTTTTGAGGAATTGGCACTTAGAGGGCTTCAGCTTGAGACCCGCTCCTCTTATTCGCACCAAACCTGCTCAATATCGCGCAAATGGTTCTCAAAACTGTCACTGTATATGATTACGTCATCCATATACACGAAGCACAGCCTCCCCAGAAGACCTGCCAGGATAACATCAGCGGTTCTCTGCCAGACCCATCGGCATTCTTTTCCATTCATAGTGCCCTGAGGGCGTGTTGAATGCCGTTTTCTCGGCATCTGCCGGATCCATTGCTATCTGCCAGAATCCCGCCGCCATGTCCACTACCGTGAAGTACCTGGCAGAGCCCAGCTGAGAAAGAGTCTCCTGTATATTGGGGATGGGGTATGGATCGATGCGAGTTACGGCATTTAGTTTGCGGTAGTCCACTACCAATCGATACGACCCATCTGGCTTTTCCACCAATAGTGCTGGTGCTCCCCAGGGTGACTTTGAGTGTTCGACAATGCCGCGATCAATCAGGTCCTGCACCTGCCGCTCCATCTCCTCACGTTGGGAGTAAGGAATCCTGTACGCACGCTGGTAAACGGGCGACGAAGTGCCGGTTTCTATCCTGTACTTTATAACGCCACAGCAGCCCAAATCCAGGTTGGACGCGGCGAATACCTCCGAGTAGTCGTTCAGCAAACCAGCCAGAGCCTCCCTCTCCCTGGATTTTACGTGAGAAAGATCGAACGACGCCTTTGGAGCAGCCGAAGGACTAGCATGCTCTACAGTTGCGAGTACCGTAACGGTGGGCTCACGTTTCTCTATCGCAGAGGTGAAGAAAGCCAATGTTTTGTTCTTGGGAAGGCTCAGTGGCTGCTGGCTACAGTTAACCACCCGTAGGGGCACTCTGTGGGCGTCATTAACTGTCACGAGGCACGCGGCTGCCTTCAGGCCATTGCTGAGAGAGTCGACCGGCTCAAGCACTCCCACGGCGCCGCTTTCTACATCTGAAGGCACACACGCGTACAAAATGTGCTCCGACCAAGGAAGGACGACCGCCTCATCGACCAGCCAGACGGCAACCCGCGAATATACCTTCTCCAATGATCCCACTGTTTGACGGGTGTCAATATCGGTAATGCGAATCTCAGCCCCTCTCCTGTTCAAAAACGGAACTTTTGAGCCGCCCGCATTAACCTCTTCTTCAGAGAATGAAACTACTACCTTCCCTTTTCTCAAAAAATCCTGCCCTAATATACCTGACACTCCGTTTGGCAGAGACACTGTGTCCGGGCATACGTAGCAGGGGTGCTCCAATGCAATTCCGCCGAGAGAGAAGTGTAACCGGTAGAGTCCACTTATGCCAAGAGGATCCCCCGTTATGCCTACAAATTTGGTTGCCATACCACAGGACGCTTCCAACACCTCGCGGTCCCCCTTTCTTCGAAGCGTGTTAAAACTGCTCTCCTTAAGCAATGTCACCTTTGACCCCGTATCTATCAACAATTCCATGCAACAACCATTTAACTTGCAACGCACAACAGGGCATGCTTCGTCGGCCACACAAACCACCACCACCTCATCATCCACTGCTCCCTCCCCACGCTCCTCAGGATGGGGAGGACTATCTAGTTTTTTGTCTCGGTATCTGGAGCCCCGCTGTAGGCTTGCTTAGGGCGTGTCTCGCCTGGTTCTCTTTGTGGCTCCCCACGGCGCACGTTTTGGCAGAACCTGGCGATGTGTCCGCGACCTTGGCAAGCAAAGCATACGATTTCTTCAAAATCTCGCATACCGCGCCTGTAGCTTTGTGGCGGTCTCCGGTTTCCAGCGAATGGGCGCTGTTGAGCGCGCGCTTCAACCTGGCGTTCCACCTGCTGAGATAGCAGCTGTTCTAAGCGATCTAACTGCTTTGTCAAGAGAGCAACCTCAGGGTTGAGCACCGCTCTCTCTATGACGCGTACTCTCGCTGCGGCTGTCGTTAACGGCTCATTTCGTTCCTCATCCAATGCGGCCGCCACGGCTTCGTCGAAATTGCTCGGCTTGCGCGAGAGCACGAACCGGCGCACGGGGTCTTGCAGACCAGCCACGAACAAAGCGGTCATTTCCTCTTTAAGTAGATCCTAAGCGTATTTCTTCTTTAGCTGGTCTCCTTCCTCCTACCTGCTTAACGTATCGCGTGCTAGGCGCTGAAGCCGCGACACAAACGTTCGCACGTCCTCCCCTACCATCTGTCCGGCGTCACGGAACCTCTGTACCCGCACGTGACGTGGTTCAGTGTCGAAATGCTCAAACGCGAGCTTCTTAAATTCCGCAAATGATTTTGTGGATTTTACTTTTTCGTCTCGCCATGCAAAATCATGAGCAGCTCCTGCCATCTTACACCTCGCCATTCCGAGCATTTGAGCATCGGACCATCCCCCCATTTTCCCAATCTCTTCTATCATGGAAAAGAAATCGCAGATTGGAACCCCTGTCTTATCTCCCGCAAACGTCGGAATGACGCTTCCTAATGCCAGCATGCTTCCTCCGAGCGACGGCTGTGGAGTGGGAGCTCCCTCAGATAGAGACATTTTTTTTTTCGCTCAAGCCCTCCGGTGCCTCAAGCCGCTCAAATGGGGGTAAAAGTCCCACAATCAGTCCCGTGATTCTCTTTTGATTACAATTTTGAAGTCATGAATGTCGCAGCATTCAGAGGACCTTTGCTTTTGAGACCCCACTTCTGACACCAGTGTGACGACCCCTCCATAATGCGCAGGTCCACACGGGACGGAGAGGCAAAGAGACACCGTATGGCTCAGTTTAAACAAACAGGTATATTCAATAATTACACATGATTAAGATTATACATCAGAAGCTGGGGCGTCCGAGTTTACGTGCCGACGACTTCATGGGGACGATGGAGGGGCTCCGTAGTTGAGCTCGAACGGTTGCTGGCAGAAGCTGCACGCCGTCGGGCTTCGGCGCTGAAGGCCCCCTTGGCGAACGATGTCGTCCTGAGCATTCCTTCTTCCGTACTCCTTGTCGATTTTTATATCCTTCTTATTCCCCACATTCCCTAGGTTGAGGACGCCCACGCCGGAGTGGGAGGGGCCTAGGGCTTTCACTTGGGCGCACAAACACACCACACACTTATGGTCTCGCCCCCGTCACGTGTTGAGTCCGAGGGAAAGCAGGTTGTCGTCGAGGCAGCGTCGGCTGTGGTAGACGGTCTCTGGCCCGCTGACGGTTCCCGCGGGTCACCGACCTCCGTTCCCCATCAAATGACACTCGCCACTCAAGGCCGGATCGCGAGGTCACAAAAAGGCCTGGAAAGTGGTCCCTTGTCCTAGGATGTGCTCGGGAGTGTTGGTGATGATGCCCGCCGTCTTGTCACGGGGCCAGGCCCGCCGAAACGAGGCCCTTTGTCCCCGGCACGGTCACGGCAATTGGGGAAGATAACGCCCGTCTCCCCGCGGCGGCGGCGGCGGCGTTCGACACGTGCCGACACTATGGAAAGGGGGTCAGGTTGTGCTTAAACCCCTTCGTTTTGGTCGTTCACTCTAAACGAGTATGGCTCGGTAATTGGACGCAGCTGTCACCTGGGTCTTCTCCGTGCGGTCCATGGCGGCAGGCCCGAAAGCAATCCCACTCAAGTTGCTTGCAGGCATATACAGTCGAAACATGTGTGCTGGCTGCTTCCAAAACGAGACCGGCTGTCGCCGATCTCCTCTCTTCCAGCTGAATTGCTTTCCCTTGAGTGCTTTTGCCGCCACTCGGGGCTCTGTCTACGCCGCGCCGTCGAACGCGGACCCTCGTAGCACACACAAGGAACGTCACAACACATAAACTCGTATCAGGGGCTTCGCCATTTGGGCATGACACCGCGCCAGCGACGATGCGCTCACAACCGTTCGTTTTCCAGGCTGCAGTCACTTGGGCCGTTTCCGTTGGGTTCCTTGGTTCCTGCCAGCTCAAATCAGGGGTTTTCAACCCGCCATGGCCTGCCTTGGATCCTCTGCCGATGCATCTGGTTCGAGCTGGCTCATCAATCTGGGAACCTGCCTCGACGATGACCGAAGCAAACAGCATGACACATAAACGCGCATCAGGGGCTTGGCCATTTGTGCATGACACCGCGCCAGCGACGATGCGCTCACAACCGTTCGTTTTCCAGGATGCAGTCACATGGGTCGTTTGCGGTGGGTTCCTTGGTTCCTGCCAGCTCACATCAGGGGTTTCAAACCCGCCATGGCCTGCCTTGGATCCTCTGCCGATGCATCTGGTTCGAGCCGGCTCATCAATCTGGCAACTTGCCTCGACGATGACAGAAGCAAAAAGCATGACACATAAACGCGCATCAGGGGCTTCGCCATTTGGGCATGACACCGCGCCAGCGCCAATGCGCTCACACCCGTTCGTTTTCCACGCTGCAGTCACATGGGCCGTTTGCGGTGGGTTTCTTGGTTCCTGCCAGCTCACATCAGGGGTTTCAATCCCGCCATGGCATGCCTTGGATCCTCTGCCGCTCTATCTGGTTGAAGCCGGCTCATCAATCTGGCAACCTACCTCGGCGATGACCGAAGCAAACACCATGACACACAAACGCGCATCAGGGGCTTCGCCATTTGGGCATGACACCGCGCCAGCGGCGATGCGCTCACACCCATTCGTTTTCCAGACTGCAGTCACAGGGGCCGTTTGCGGTGGGTTTCTTGGTTCCTGCCAGCTCACATCAGGGGTTTCAATCCCGCCATGGCCTGAATAGAAACCTCTGCCGCTGCATCTGGTTCAAGCCGACTCATCAATCTGGCAACCTACCTCGACGATGACCGAAGCAAACACCATGACACATAAACGTGCATCAGGGGCTTCGCCATTTGGGCATGACACCGCGCCAGCGACGATGCGCTGACACCCGTTCGATTTCCAGCCTGCAGTTGCATGGGCCGTTTGCGGTGGGTTGCTTGGTTCCTGCCAGCTCGCATCAGGGGTTTCAATCCCGCCATCGCCTGCCTTCGATCCTCGGCCGATGCATCTGGTTCGAGCCGGCTCATCAATCTGGCAACCTGCCTGGACGATGACCAAAGCAAACAGCATGACACATAAACGCGCATCAGGGGCTTCGCCATTTGGGCATGACACCGCCCCAGCGACGATGCGCTCACAACCGTTCGTTTTCCAGGCTGCAGTCACATGGGCCGTTTGCGGTGGGTTCCTTGGTTCCTGCCAGCACACATAAGGGGTTTCAAACCCGTCATGGCCTGCCTTGGATCCTCTGCCGATGCATCTGTCATCCCCAGGATTCTGGACCATGCGCCTCGAAAAACCGGTCGCGCCATCTCGCGACAGCCGGCGGCGCGGCGGCGCGTAACTCAAACGCGACGAAAAATAAAAATTGATATTTCGTCGCGCATAACAGTTAGAAATTAGCTCTCTCGCCTAGATGTTAAATGCATCTTAAAGTTTCATTTAGTCGAGTTTCATCGATGTAGCTCACATATTGCGTTTGCCATGAGCAATGATCTATGACAGCATGGAGCCTATGGCGAGGTCCTGAAAAATACCCCACTTGACTTCAATTTATCGCTCACTACAGCCCTCCCTATTTTAAAATATATCGACAAGCTCTAGCAGGTTCACGTAGGGTAATGTCCTGCCTTTAAGGAAGTATAAGGTATTTTACATTTCAATGGCGTAAAAGTCTTCCTGCGCTATTTTACTATTGATCATGCATCATCAGCTTTTTCATGAAACGTGTGGCGCCCTCTCTCGGTGCGTTGGAAAGGCACACGTCCCTGCTCGCGGCCGGGCTCGAGTAGCGGAGGCGGCTCGATTCCGGCCGTGCCCTGCTACAGTGTCCCTGCTTTGGTAGGTTGCTTTGGGAGGTTGAGCCTGCCGTACGAATGCGCAGTTTTATCAAAAGTGCCCCCATCGGAGGGAGGCTATGGCCATGGGCTGCTACATAAAATGCTACAAGAAAGCGTGTGCCTTCTATGAGGTATATAGAGGAAATTATAAGAAGACTCTTTTGCTTGACAGGTACATTTTTCATTAAGCGCGTACAGTGACCACACCGGCATAGGTGATAGTGGAATTGCGTACGCAATAACAGTGCAAAGCAATGAAGCTTCTAGGTACTTTCGTTCAAGCAGTGAAATTTGTAATTCCCGGACGCTCATACTTAGAGCTCACTCACCGATACTTGTATATGGTTCTTGCACTGTGCATTCAAAATTGTAAAATCGTGTCTTAATGTCTACATTTCAACACTCATGTTATTAGCCTCAATAGCAGAAAGCTCTTCCAATCTTTTGTCGATGTGGTGCAAGTGCAGCAAGGATGCGCTGAAGTGAATGTTGCATGTGTTGCACATAAGAGGCGGCAAACCTGATGCTGCGTTTTTGCCAGTAGGTTATTTGTCCAATGTAACAATTAGTAGTGTGGTAGTTCACATTTTTGTCTAGGTTGGTAAAGTGCTTCTCACGATTCAATCGTTCGCCGTCGAGAAGGGGTTTACCATTGCTGTAATCGATGCTAGTTTCGGCAATTCTGTCAAAGATGTACGTGAAGGATGAACTGCTAACGAAGACTTCATAGAGTGGCATGCTGGGAACTGTTCTGAAGAGTGTGCCATCAGTTCGGCAAGCCAGTAACTACGCCGTTACCCAGAGCAGCGATCAAGAGTCAAACTCTAGTTAAATTTTCTTGATTATAATTTAAATCTGCTAAGAAATGAACAGAAGTTATTGTCAGATAACACGATGTTTAAAAGATTACTGGTTTTCTCCAGTACGGTGACTCGGCGCTCCACCCAACCCGTTTGTGCAATGCGCCGCTAGCGCGATTCATTAGCCACAGGACGCTACATGCTCGCGGCCCTGAATATGCAGTGAATTTACCGTGTTGCGAATATGTGCAACAATACCCATAAGCACTTTCGCACGAGTGGCGCGAACATAATTTTTTTTTGCATAAGTTCCAACCTATCCTCGTTTTTTTTCTGCCGCTCTCCTATCTACTTTTCGCTATCCTCTCTCTTTGCTTTTAATTCCACCGGTTGCAGTTCCAGTGCTTGAGGGATTAGATAGCAATCGCTGGGCCGGCAACATTTTTTGCTTCCTTTTTGTATTCTCGTCAGTTGTTGTTGCCTCTGAAGCCGTTGGCAAACTACTACTTCTTGGATGTGTGACTCCCAGGGACTTAGCGCGGCTTTTTAAGCGCACAAACCGCGGGAGTCAGAAGAGGGAGCCGTTTCCACGGAACGATCCAGCGACTTTTAAATGTGCCATGCATCTCCATGTTCCTGGTGCTGGCTCCCTTCCCCTGTCGAGCGGACGGAGAGAATTTCAAGCCGTCTAGAGAAGGGGTTGGGGGGCGATGAAAGAACAACTTAAACCGCGAAGAAAAGTTCGGGGAACCTGAAATAGCTTCAAGCCATGAAGAAAAGAGCCACCGAGAGCCCGGCGATCCTTCCATTGTTATAAACCGGACCCCCCTTCCAACGCGTACACGAGCGCCCGCGCGCTGATGCCGACGTCTAGCACGGACGCCTCACCTAGGCTTGCTGGCGTCTCCTGCAGTGCGCATGCGCAGACCGGTTTCGGCTTAAGCTAAGAGCGCGGACGCTGAGCGCGTACGTCCAGGAAGGGCCATTCGAGTTGGCGCCTCTAGGCCTTTTTTGGGGTGGGATGACTGTCTTTGAAGTGGCACAGGAGGCCTCCGATAATGATGTCCGGCTTGTGTGTAGTTTGCATCCCTTCCTTTCTGAGAACACTGGCCAAGGTTTCGCAGACACCCTTTACGTACTAACTGCATACGCGTTTTTGCCACCAGCGTGTCCTTAGCATAAGCATATCGAGTTGTTTTCGTTGCATCCTTTTCAGTTTTAGTGATACATCGAGTGAAGAATCTTGGGTATGCATTGCCTAGAAATGTTTTCTTTTGCTGATGATGAGTTTTAATGGCGCACTGGCAACCTCGCACCAAGCGCAATGGGTTGAAGTGTTTTCTTCAACACAATGTTAGGTGGAAGACCATTTTCCGAGCACTTCAACTCAAAGAAACTAAGCGCCAGGCTTCGAGAAAACTTCTACCCATTGGAAATCAGTGGGTACACGTCGACACTGCGGAACGAATCACACACCGTCCTCGAGCCGCATGCTCAAAGCGATGTGTCATTGCTGTTGTCGCTGATTTTAAAACAATTATGCAAGAATTGGGAATCGTCTTAACCAAAACTTGCTTGAATTCCACCCTACCCTTAGGGCACAATTTTCAGCACTGTTCCTCCCAAAAAGGCTACGGGAACAAGACGCACAATACGCAGCATCAAACGGATGAAGAACGTAGAGAGGCGGTAACGGAAAGGGCCAAGGATGATTTGAGCAGGTGCATAGGTACGGAGAAATTCTTTTTCAAGAGCTACACGGGCAGCCGGTAGCAGGGTGGTAAGAGGAAGGAAGAAAAGGACAGTGGGGAGGGGTCTCCTGCTGTGCCTTTGCCTGCCTTTCTTGTTTTTTCTCCTTTTACTTTTCCTCGAATCGTGGAGCGCCGTCCATGGTTGCTTTTTGGATGCGCTATGTTTCTGTTCACTATGGTGCGAAGCACGAGCTGCACGACATAGTCGGCGCCTCTGCGAAAACGGCCCTGAAAGGTCATGGACGCACTCTTGCCTCCAGGCTGTCACAAAAAAAAACTTACAACCGCTAATGTGTCAGTCTTGGCAAAGGGTTTCTCCACACGCAGAAAAAAATCTCCCAAAAAAGACATCAGAATTTCTGCGGAAGATTCTTTACTGCCTTCCGCCAAATTAAGGAATTCCACCAGCCTTGTTAAAAGCACAGCGCATGGCACAGGTAGACAGTGCCACCAAAATCAATTTCGGATGAGTTAGCGTGGTTACGCCAGTTGCAACTAGGAGTGCTAGCACTTCGGTTTTCAGTGCTGTTTCAGTGTTCGGTTCCGTTGCGCATAGATGCAGCTGATGAAGACGACGATATCAAAATACAGCGCAAGAGACTGGTATTTTATGACGCAGAATGTTCGGCTGCGGCGGTGTGGCAGTCGACGGTGGCAAAAAAGCGCTCCGCTGCCGCCGACGCCGGCGAATCGCCCGGAAAAACGCTCCATGCGGGCCACGCTTAACGCAGTAACCAGCAAAACGTATGCGTTCTCGCCGCCTCGGGTTCGAAACTCACTCGCGGCCGTGAAACATTTTCGATTATTTTATTTCAGGTCAAGTAAATTTCAGACATACAAAGAGGCCACGTCGAAATCCAAAATTGAACCCTCAGTGCTGCAATGAAAAATGCGACCCCATTAGCCCGCTGTTCTACCAGCTTGTGGAGGCAACGGTTGGTACCAATGCGGCCACTCGATGGAACCGCATCACCGAGTGGCCGTGGCTCTCATCTGCTCACTCAGTGAAAAGCAGCGCGTTGGAAATGTTTTCCTTAAGCCCCAACTCGATGGGCACATCCTAGGCGTACGGCAGAGCGCCGGCGCGCCCAGCCCCGCGCCGCGACGAGCGTCGAAAAAAGGCTTCTACCTCCATGCTCTTTAGTGCTGGCGCGTTCCCCCACGAGCCGACTGAAATAATTTCAAGCGTGAAGAAAGGGGATTTGGGGGTAGCTGAAAGGACCACTTAAACCGCGAAGGAAAGTTCCAGGAAACTGAGAGGGCTTCAAGCCATGAAGAAAAGAGCCCCCGAGAGCCCCCGCGGTTTTCCTAATGTTGTAAACCGGACCCCGCTTCGGATGCGCGCGCAGGCGCCGGCGCTCAGGCGCGGATATCTGACATGTACAGATATCTATGCAGCGCATGCGCAGACACGATCCAGAGTACGCCCGTGCGCGTAAGCGCTGCGCCGGTACGCGTAGGATGTGTCCATCGAGGTGGGGCTTTAGATCCTTTACTTCGTTCCTTGTCATGCATCGTGAGTGCACTGTGTTGTTATGGCCTGTGTACTGTACGAAATAAAACCGACCATTGTGAACGCGCGAGACATTTCCGCGACCACATAATTGGTGTTTTCGTCTTGTGTGGCAAGAAACGAATAGAATGCAACAAACTGTCCATTTCTCCAGAGATTTTCTGGCGACGAAAAGCGTCGAGCACGGTGCATTGAGTCTCCAATGCCACCATATCAAAATTAAAAAAAAACGCAAAGTAGAGCACAAAAATCACGAGACACGGTTACCACCGCAGAACGCCAGATATCTCATTCTTTATTGCCATTTATTTTCATATTGCTTTGAGTACGCAAGGCGTCACTATTCTTTTACTCGTGATGTCACTATGCTCGTAATCCACTCAGCGGGGAAGCGTGAGCGCGTGCACTGAAAATGCGGACAACTCTTTTTTATGGAGGAAAAACGCTAAGGCGCCCGTGTGCTGTCCGATGTCAGCGCACGTTAAAGATCCCCAGGTGGTCGAAATTATTCCGGAGCCCTCCACTACGGCACCTCTTTCTTCCTTTCTTCTTTCACTTCCTCCTTTACCCCTTCCCTTAGGGCGCGGTTCAGGTGTCCGCCGATATGCGAGACAGATACTGCGCCATTTCCTTTCCCGAAACACCAACCAACCAACTCCTTTTCAAAGACAGCTGGTTCACATGATCTTTGCCTCGCGTCACTGCACCCTAGGCCAACCAAACACAAAGAACTATTGACAGAGTACTCTTGACGTGCAGCATTCACTTTCTCAGAAGTGAATGGACAACTTGCAGAATTTCTGGCTTAAAGGAAGGTTTCTTCCAACAACCCACGTTAGCAAACCGCGTTTTCACTTCCTGCTCTGCTGACTAACGGGGTTAGAATGAAGAGAGATGAGTCAGTCGTCCTCCACTGTATTTTGTTTCGAAAAGGTGAGGGGGGCTGCCTCCTATCCTGCGGGAACATGAAGCCCCGACGGTCGCCACCAGCTGTAAAAAAGAAGTCGAAAGGTTACAATGATGTTTTCGATTGTTTCAGCGACGGTGGGGGCGCAAAGCGGGCTCTTCCTGAAGCGGCGAGCCGGTGATCACTCTGCGCGGCGCGTGCACTCGCAGTGGTTTGGAGCCTAAGATACGCGTCAAAAATGAGCATATTCTGTTATTCTACAATTTGCGAACAGTCCAAATAGCAAATATGTTGTTTCTGCCAACATGTAATGTGTTCAAAAAGCAGTGATTAAGTTCATTCTGCAGGTTGGTAACGAGTTTCAGCCTAATGACCCGTCTGTTAATCAGCAACATACTCGCTGCTGATTAACACCATGTCGTCAACACCACCACGACACCATGTCGTCAACGCATTCCTGTTCGGAGTTTTGTTCATGCTGCCAACATAGCCTATTACAGCTGCATGAAAGCAGTGCAGTGCTTGAACACTTAGCTATAGTATGGTGTATATGGTAATATTTTAAGGTGGGCGTTAGCAGCAAACACATTTTTCATCGAGCTTCAGTCTATTCTGGTCTAGATTAAACACGGCTTTCTGGCCACGACGTGACTGCTAAAGAGCGACATGAATGGCAAGAACTTCACAATGTACATATATTTCTCGGATATAATGCGTAAAGTGGTTGTATAATTGTGAACGCTTCTTGGCAACCGTCGTCTGCTCACTCGATCACAGCGTTTTCCCCCGCCAGTCAAAAACACATTTTCAGCGCTAACTTCGACTGTACTATAAAGCTCGAATGACCCCCTGGCTGCCGCTTCAAACAACAGCTACGTTGCCTCTTCTTTTACCGCATATATGCGACCAACGTACGCTGCAGATGGACTATATATAGTCGGAAATTAGTCTGCAGTAAAGCTACGCGCACATTCAGGGCCACCGAACAGAATTCCTCCGCGAGAAAATGTAGACCACTTGTAAAACTTTTCTGTTTACCTAAACAAGCAGTCAATCAACGTCGAAATTGTAGGCTCAAGGATTTTGATGTTTCCGGCTGTTTGATGCAGTCCAACATTAAAAAGTTGATTTTGATCACTGCTGTAATATTACGCTGCGGAATGGCCATTGTTACCAACTGCTGATTTTTTTTTTCAATGGTATCCTTATAAGGCCAGCACACAATAAATACACATACCGCATTTACGCGGGTAAGGGCCGCACTCGTGTAGGCACGAAACATAGCGTTAGACTGTCTGGGTCATTAATGTAGTTTATTTACGCTTTCGGATAAGTGCCGAAAGAAAAAGAAAGTGAACGCGCAAAATAATTACGCTTCAAAGTGTTCATCGCACTTCACCATGCTAAGTTCGCAAGTTTCAACGACGCGGTTTTTGCGCGCGCGGCACTCGCGAACTAGCGATTCCATGCGAATATCGATAAAGATTTATTTCTTGCCCGTAAAGCAGCCAAACTAAAGCATAGGATCGTATTAATGACCAAGAATCATTTACTGCTGCTTATCTAGACTCTACGTTGTGACACCTTTGGTGTGATTCTTAAAGAAGCCGCTTTGCTTCCATAAAGACTCACGCTATGGCATCGGCGCCATCACCGCCTCGTCCGTAGTACCGTACTACCGCCGCGCCACCTCTAAGAGATAGAATGACCGAATTCTCTTGACGAGTACCTATCTCGACCCGCTCCTCACATCCTTTCAACGTCTACTCTCTCATACAAATAAAGGGACCTCTCCAAACTCATTTTTCGTACAAGAATGCGAGATTGCAGTCTGTAAACGAGAGTTTTTGGCTGGCAAACTGTAGAGGACGCTCGATATTCTGCAAGTGTGCTCCAAGGGCCGTTTTTGGGTGCACGCGCCCAAAATCGGCGCTCTTAACATACGACAGAACCGGTCTACGTATGCCCACTGCTGGAGACGCCGTCCAAATACATCGGCGCCAGCTCACGGGCGCTCGAGTACGTGTTGGAAGCAGGGTCCGGTTAACGGCAGTCGGAGTACAGCGGCGCTCTCGGGGGAATTTTCTTCATGGCTTGCAGCTCTTCCAGGTTCCCAGAACTTCTCTTCGCGGTTTAAGTTGTCCGTTCAGCGCCCCTCAACCTCTTTTCTTCACGCCTCGAAATTCTTTCCGTCCGCACAAAGAAGCACCAGAGTATAACACAGTTTTTTCTACCTCTTTCATTTCATTTCCCCATTCTGCCTGCTATCCTGCTATCCGCTGCCCCAGCTCAGGTGCTTCAGTATCGATGGCATATGCCGGGGCTAGCAAAAATATTTTCCGTCCTTTTCGTCATTATTTCAATAAAACCACCACTACTACCACATGCCTCTGACGCCGTTCTGTTCTCCTCAGTACTCAATCCACATGGTCTTGGCCCGCCTTCGCGGCGTGTATTGGCGCCTGAGAAATGGCTGTTGGACAGACTAAGAGAGGAGGAAAAAAGCCAGTGACTTTTGTTCTTTCAGAGCGAGAACCTTATAGGGTGTGCGAGTATCGCATTTTTGCCTGCGAACTGAATAGTTTCGAATTATTATGAATATAGGCAAAGAAAAAATACATGTTGCTGGTAACGACTGAAATGCGCTAACAGACGGGACAGAAAAGAAGAACACATACACATGCGATGGTGTCTGTATTCTCTTCCGTACCGTTGATGCTGTCCAGTCGTTTGCGTCAACATTCACCAACCAGCCCGACCTAGCCCTCTTCAGTGAACAAAATATCGACTGTCACAAAAAGTTTTTCGCACAACAGAACAAGGAAATATGTATCAGACCATAACTTTATTTTGGTCGTTATTGTGGAGGGATTCACTCGTTTGGTTTTACGAGGTTTAACGTCCCAAAGTCCGGGAAATCAGCTTCGAAGGCGCAGCAAAGGTGTCTGCATTGGTGGAAGGGGTGGGTGGACAATTTTCAATTCTCAGAAAATAAGAATGGTTTAGCCGGGGCGAACACATGTGCATGTGCATGGAAGAAACACACGCCAGAAGTGGAAACGTTTTGCATTCCATACGTGAAAGGCGTGAGCGAGACGCTGGCACGCATTCTCGGTAAAGAAGGGTGCTAACAACGCACAGTCTATTGAGTGGCTTTACGACTACCACCATCGGACGCCTTCTCCCCCCCCCAGCCCCCCCCCCCCCCCCCCCCAAACGGCCGTCACCCAAAAGAAAGGGCCCAAGAGGTTGTATACCAAATGTCCTGCTCGGTCTTCCCGGAATCGTACATAGGGGAAACGAAGAACTTCGCCAAAATAATGAGGCAACACAAAGCGGACGTCCGACAAATGAACCGTGACCGCAGCGCTGCGGCCGAACACTGCGAGGCATGCGACCACCGAATGGACGTTGACGGCACTAATGTACTGGAAAACGAAGCTAACCCGCACAGGAGGCTTCTACTTGAGTCGTGGCACATCCAACAGACAGGGAAGAATGTTAATCGCTCCCTGGGGACACTTCCCGCTTCTTACATCCATGGTTTACAGCCACTAACCCGGATGTCTTCAACACGAGGGCTTAAAAAGCCGAGGTTCGAACCATCCGAGGGTTTGTCGACAGCCCGGCGCCGAGATGCGGCGATTTCCCTGTTAATCCCCGTCAGCAGGAAGCGTGCATGGCGAGGCAAGCGGGCGTAGACCGGCGAAGGCAAAGACCGAGCCAGAGGAAAGGAGCCAAGACGTTTTCCCGAAACCGCCCGCCCCCCTTCGCCCATCTAGGGAAACCACCGCAGTGATAGCGTAACATAGCGCATGGTCAGCGCGGACGCGGCAAGCAGACGCCGCGTCTAAGCCGCGACGGTGTCGAAGTCAGAGGATGGGGCATACCAACGGGTCCCGAGAAGCGGGCCTGCTTAACGAAACGCTGAAGCGTGTTCAGAGGCAGCAACGACAGGCTGGCGCCTCTTTCCAGATTTTGCGGGGACGCCTGTCAACAGTCGTCCCGAAGACGAGTAGTCTACTACTCGCAGCGGTAGCGATCGGTTGAATATCGGTAATTGGCGTAAAGCTGGGAGCCGCATGGGAATGTTTTGATGTATTTTCATATGTTTCTCTTTTTACTTTTTAAGGGAGAGAGTTTGAGTAATACTGTGGAAGAATGGGGCGTGGCACGTAAACCTGTTGGCCCAAGCATTTCGAGGGTTCATTCCCGGAATTGCATTTTCTTATAGCAATTTAGATGTGCTGTGTATTTCAGTGAGCGGGTTTGAACCTTGCCGAAATTGGAGGGCGTGCCATGAAGTTTGTAAACCAATGATGGGTTAGTTTGCTGTTGATTGGGCGATGCAAGAGGTGGGCCCCGGTTTCTAGGTCTTTAAAACCAGGGTCCGGAGCCATGGGAGATCGTTCTGAGCTAGATTTAGATCCCTTGCATCTTCGGCGGTGCCAATGAAGGAAGATGTTCCCTTAGCCAGTTCCATGTAACCACCATCGCCCCCATACACCTTGCCCTCGTCTCCCGCATCCTTTAAGCTCCTCAGGACCTGGCTGTCTCGCTACTGTCTGTCATCAGCTGCATCTGGTTAGCCAGTTCCCTGCGTCCATTGACTTTCTTCTGCTGAAGTTTTGATGTACCACCTGGTCGAGAGAGTCATTGCCAAAACGGTAAGTAACAACCTTCCCAAGCCATTTCTTTAAGCACCTCGGTCCATGCTACGTTTTGTGTTTGTTTGCATGTCCTGATTACACAATTCATGGTGGTCTGTAGAGCTTGTTGGTAACTTTTTTTTTAATTCCTACAGCATGACAAGCGTAGAGCTTACATGCGTGTGCAATCACTGTGGATTTGGTTTGTGTGGAAGGATTGTCACGGAAATTCAGTGTGGGGTCATCGTTTCGATTAAAGAAGATAAGAGGCTTAGGCAGAATTCGACACAACCAGTAGGTTGCGAACCAAACGCGCTCGAGGCCACAAGCACGCTTTGGTGTTTTGGGGAAAGGAAATGGCGCAGTATCTGTCTCGCATATCGGCGGACACCTGAACCGCGCCGTAAGGGAAGGGATAAAGGGGGAGTGAAAGAAGAAAGGAAGAAAGAGGTGCCGTAGTGGAGGGCTCCGGAATAATTTCGACCACGTCGGGATCTTTAACGTGCGCTGACATCGCACAGCACACGGGCGCCTTAGCGTTTTTCCTCCATAAAAACGCAGCCACCGCGGTCGGGTTCGAACCCGGGAACTCCGGCTCAGTAGTCGAGCGCCCTAACCACTGAGCCACCGCGGCGGATAATGATCTGGGAACAAGAACAAACAAAGGACGCGTCTTCGTTTGGAGCTATCCACGAGGGCCACGATTAAACATTAATTCTTTCGCATTCCATGATTTCACAAGCAGTCTTCAGTGTCCTCAAAATTTCTTCGTTTTTTTTCTGACATATAACTGCGAATTTGTAAAGATAATACTTGTACATAGTTCCTGACCACTCTCCCTCCTATAGTTTATGGCTATAGTTATTTCATTTCTCTAATCTGCCTGATATTCATTTTTTTTCATTCAGAATTTATTTCAGACAACGAAGAGGTTGTCCAGGGTGACGTGGCAAAAGGCATACATTGCCTGACGAGGCCACGCCACCCGGATGACAGGCGGCACCACTGGCTACACAAAATCAAGAAGGGCATTACATAATAGAACACACTTTCAGTATTTTTACACAATATATTAAGACATCTTTACAAAACACTGGCTTTACAAAACACACACAGCAAACATTAACCAGAATTCGACCAGAGCAATATTTACAAAACATACACTAGTGATAGGTATACGTTAAGTTTTTATCTTTAAGGTTCATTTATGAGCATTGCTTTAATTAACATTTTGTATTTACGTATAGAGGAGGTAGTGCGTGCAGTATCCAGAATAATGGGGTATTGGTTAATAAGTCAGGAATTTGCCATCTTAACCTCTGAAAACCATAATTTGTGCGTACACGAGTTGTTTCCATACATTGTTTTCGAAGTTCGTATGTGCTAAGTTCAGTGTGATAGGTGGTTTCGATGGTTATTTTGTCTAGTTTGTACTGGCGTAATATTTCGAGACATAGTTTGTACGTGTGCAGTTTACTTATTTCTAATATTCCATAAGACCTAAACAAAGGCCGGCAGCTGCGCAATAACTGTATTTTCCCAACAGCTCGTGATGCCCGCTTTTGAATTGCAAGGAGGGAATCTCGATTTGTCTGCGTCGTCGTTAACCACACAAGGGAGCAGTAGCTTAAACGGGAATGTATTAATGAATAGTATATTTGCCGCTTTACGGACGCCGGGAGATAATATCTCAGTTTGTTTAAAATGCCAACCGCCCGACAACGATCACTGCGAAGCTGATCAACATGCGAGTTCCAAGAGAGATTTTCTTGAAACAAAACACCTAGAAAACGAATTTGTGAGCACTGTTGCAACTGAGTGTTTTCAAAGTTTAAGTTTAGGTTGTCAGGAGCTTTTACACCTTTTGCCCTGAAGAGAATGTATTTGGTCTTACTAGCATTTAATTGCATCCGGTTTAGTTTTAACCATGTACTCAAACCAGTCAACCAATAGTTAGCCTATCTTTCGAGCGCGTAGGGGTCAACACCTGAGAAAAAGACATTTGTGTCATCAGCGTACAACACTAGGTTTTCGCTGCCTGGTATATTCACAACATCATTCAGGTATAAAATAAAGAGTACAGGTCCGAGAATAGATCCCTGAGGCACACCATATTTTATTGTTTTTACATGTGAGGCTGCAGCATTTATGACAGTAAATTGCTCTCTTGACGTTAAATCCCTTTATTTGCGCTGCCCCAGCTCAGGTGCTCGCAGGAGGAAAAATCTTTCCCTTCTTTTCTTTTTATTATTTGGATAAAATCCCCGCTACTACTACTACATAGAATTGCCACCCATCACAGTTAGCATTCAACATTGCACATGCGACACGTGACACGCCGCCGCGGTGGCTGAGTGGTTATGGCGCTCGGCTGCTGGCCCGAAAGATGCGGGTTCGATCTCGGCCTCGGCGGTCGAATTTCGATGCAGGTGAAATTCGAGAGCCCCGTGTACTATGCGTTGTCGATGCATGTTCAAGAACCCCAGGTGGTCGAAATTTATCAAGCCCTTCACTACGGCGTCTCTCATAGCCTGAGTCTGTTTCGGGCGTTAAACCCTCATAAAACAACGACCATAAAAAATGTACACAACGACCGGTCGTTCATGTTTATAGCATGCAAACAGCTTAAGGCCCTTGCTTACATGGTGCTAATTGCGGTTTACGTAGTGCTCTCATATTTTATTATGTAAAATTACAACATTTGGCCAGAAAAAAGCAGTACAGGGAGACGTCGGAGCAAATGCATTATTATTCCGAAGGATATGCAAGGCACTGCAGATAAACTACTCAACGGAAATCGTTTATTAGGGACGGGAGACAAGGTCCAAGGCAGTTGAGAAAAATTGCTGATGGCCTAGCCCTGTTAGGCCAGGATATACCTAGCGAAAGCGCGGAGAGTTCTGCATCAGAAGAGTGAATTCACTAGATGCGCCTTTATTGACGGCTGTAATTTGAGACGTCGTGGCGGAGCGGTAGCGTTCCGCCTCAGACGCCGAAGGCCCTTGTTCGATTCGGAACCTCGGCAGCGGACTTCTTTTCTTTTTCTTTAGTGAGTGGGGGGGGGGGGGGTTTAGTGGCTCCCATGGATGCCGCCGCTGAATACGTTGGTTAGCAGTTAAGCGCAGGCTCTGTTAAGGCGCGTTTATGCTGCGGCTAGGCGCGCGCGCGCGCGCCCTGCTCGGCGAAGTCACGTCGGTCAAAGCGAGACCCTCTATACTCCAACTGCGCTTGACCGCCGACGCGTTCGGCGGCTTCGGCGCACTGTGACCGCATTTGCGGGGAGATTGGAGCATGTATCTATTTCGCGCCGAGTTCGCCAGCCGCCGCCGGCCCGGCCAGACTGATTTGGCTCCGCGGCGAGGTGCGCCTTATAATCAATAGCTGCGGCATTTCGGCAAAGCTGTTCTTTTTGAGCTCGGCTATTTTAATCCATTCGCAGTACTTATCTGAAGGTACATGCAAGTTGGCGAGAGAGCCAGATCCAGTGGACCCGTTGGATCTAGCGGAAGACGTTAAGCGTCATGCGCTGGCTTCGGTTTCAAGCCGCCGACTTTAAACGCGACCGCCCTCGAGTACCCATTTGTTTTTTGTGGCAAAAATAAATAAATGACTTGGCCCTTGCAACCGTGGGAGACCTCGACGCTGCCTGCTGCGCCGTGCAACCGCTCCGTTCAAGGAATAACAATCCGTTGGCCCCAAAGCGCCGGCCAGCCTCCGATGGGCGCAACGCACCCCTCGCGACTCCCCGCATTGGGGTTATGATATTTAGTTTGCAACGGCTGCTCTCTGAGGAAGGGGGAAACCACCCGCCAGCGACTAACCTAACCGTGATCCCTCAAAAGCATCGCACGCTCTGTGGGGCTGAGGTCGCTGAAATGCAGGTTTTTGCGAGAACTACATTGTCGGGTTCGGGAACGGGATCCATCGTAACGCTGGCAACACGCCGGTGCAAACGTAAACGAAGCGACGGCGGCACCATCCGATAGATGCCTTCAATGTGCGGCGGCGGTAGATTTCCTTTCGGCAGCAGCTAGACCGCACCGCTACCCGCCAGAAATCACGGAGTCTCCGTTTACGTCACGTTTCACGTCACTCCGTTCTTTGTCGTCATCAGAGTTCACGAGTTTGAATCGGGCGTCGGGAAAAACATTTTTCAACTTCGGATCCACATTTCTTTAAAATAAATGCATCTTTCACTCCCGGACAAGCGTCAACAAAGCCATGAAATGAACTATCAGATATTGCTAACAAAAAATCTTCCTCAGTGTCCTTTTACTACAACGAGAAAAACTGTTTTAGACCGAAACGAGCTAGATCTGAACACATCGGTTTTACAAGTGTCCCTGTGATACGCGTCAAAACTTTTTCTCATAACTTCGCGAAAATCATGTATTCGTGCCTAATACAACGAGGCAAGCTGTTTTAGACCGAAACGAGCTAGATCTGAACACATCGGTTTTACAAGTGTCCGTGTGATACGCGTCAAACCCTTTTCTATCATAACTGCGCGAAAAGCATGCATTCGTGCTTGATAACGAGACAAGCTGTTTTAGACCGAAACGAGCTAGATCTGAGAACATCGGTTTTACAAGTGTCCATGTGATACGCGTCAAAACGTTTCTCTCATAACTGCGCGAAAAGCATGTATTCGTACTTAATACAACGAGACAAACTGTTTTAGACCGAAACGAGCTAGATCTGAACACATCGGTTTTACAAGTGTCCTTGTGATACGCGTCAAAACGTTTTCTTTTATAACTGCGCGAAAAGCATGTATTAGTGTTTAAAACAACGAGACAAGCTGTTTTAGACCGAAACGAGCTAGATGTGAACACATCGGTTTTACAAGTGTACGAGTGATACGCGTCAAAACTTTTTCTCCCATAACTGCGCTAAAAGCATGTATTCGTGCTTAATACAACGAGACAAGCTGTTTTAGAACTTAACGAGCTAGATGTGAACACATCGGTTTTACAAGTGTCCGTGTGATACGCGTCAAAACTATTTCTCTCATAACTGCGCGAAAAGCATGTATTCGTGCTTAATACAACGAGGCAAGCTGTTTTAGACCGAAAGAGCTAGATCTGAACACATCGGTTTTGCAAGTGTCCGTGTGATACGCGTCAAAACTTTTTCTCATTACTGCGCGAAAAGCATGTATTCGTGCTTAATACAACGAGGCAAGCTGTTTTAGACCGAAACAAGCTAGATCTGAACACATCGGTATTACAAGTGTCCATGTGATAGCGTCAAAACTTTTTCTCTCAGTAGTGCGCAAAAAGCATGTATTCGTGCTTAATACAACGAGACAAGCTGTTTTAGACCGAAGAGAGCTAGATCTGAACACATCGGTTTTACAAGTGTTCGTGTGATAGGCGTCAAAACTTTTGCTCTCATAACTGCGCGAAAAGCATGTATTTGCGCTTAAAACAACGAGACAAGCTGTTTTAGAACGAAACGAGCTAGATCTGAACAAATCGGTTTTACAATTGTCCGTGTGATACGAGTCAAAACTTTTTCTCATAACTGCGCGAGAAGCATGTATTCGTGCTTAATACAACGAGGCAAGCTCTTTTAGACCGAAACGAGCGAGATCTGAACACATAGGTTTTACAAGTGTCCGTGTGATGCGCGTCAAAACTTTTTCTCTAATAACTGCGCGAAAAGCATGTATTCGTGCATAAAACAACGAGACAAGCTGTTTTAGACCGAAAGAGCTAGATCTGAACACATCGGTTTTACAAGTGTCCATGTGATACGCGTCAAAAGTTTTTCTCTCATAACTGCGCGAAAAGCATGTATTCGTGCATAATACAACGAGACAAACTGTTTTAGACCGAAACGAGCTAGATCTGAATACATCGGTTTTACAAGTGTCCTTGTGATACGCGTCAAATCTTTTTGTTTTTAATTGCGCGAAAAGCATGTATTCGTGTTTAAAACAACGAGACAAGCTGTTTTATGCCGAAACGAGCTAGATCTGAAAATATCGGTTTTACAAGTCTCCATGTGATAGCGTCAAAGCGTTTTCTCTCAGTAGTGCGCAAAAAGCATGTATTCGTGCTTAATACAACGAGAAAAGCTGTTTTAGACCGAAACGAGCTAGATCTGAACACATCGGTTTTGCAAGTGTCCGTGTGATACGCGTCAAAACTTTTTCTTATAACGGCGCGAGAAGCATGTATTCGTGCTTAATACAACGAGGCAAGCTCTTTTAGACCGAAACGAGCGAGATCTGAACACATAGGTTTTACAAGTGTCCGTGTGATGCGCGTCAAAACTTTTTCTCTAATAACTGCGCGAAAAGCATGTATTCGTGCATAAAACAACGAGACAAGCTGTTTTAGACCGAAAGAGCTAGATCTGAACACATCGGTTTTACAAGTGTCCATGTGATACGCGTCAAAAGTTTTTCTCTCATAACTGCGCGAAAAGCATGTATTCGTGCATAATACAACGAGACAAACTGTTTTAGACCGAAACGAGCTAGATCTGAATACATCGGTTTTACAAGTGTCCTTGTGATACGCGTCAAATCTTTTTGTTTATAATTGCGCGAAAAGCATGTATTCGTGTTTAAAACAACGAGACAAGCTGTTTTATGCCGAAACGAGCTAGATCTGAAAATATCGGTTTTACAAGTCTCCATGTGATAGCGTCAAAGCGTTTTCTCTCAGTAGTGCGCAAAAAGCATGTATTCGTGCTTAATACAACGAGAAAAGCTGTTTTAGACCGAAACGAGCTAGATCTGAACACATCGGTTTTGCAAGTGTCCGTGTGATACGCGTCAAAACTTTTTCTTATAACTGCGCGAAAAGCATGTATTCGTGCTTAATACAACGAGGCAAGCTGTTTTAGACCGAAACGAGCTAGATCTGAACATATCGGTTTTACAAGTGTCCATGTGATACGCGTCAAAAGATTTTCTCTCATAACTGCGCGAAAAGCATGTATTCGTGCTTAATACAACGGGACAAACTGTTTTAGACCGGAAGGAGCTAGATCTGAACACATCGGTTTTACAAGTGTCCGTGTGATACGCGTCAAAACCTTTTCTCTCATAACTGCGCGAAAAGCATGCATTCGTGCTTAATACAACGAGACAAGCTGTTTTAGATCGAAACGAGCTAGATCATAGAACATCGGTTTTACAAGTGTCCATGTGATACGCGTCAAAACTTTTCTCTCATAACTGCGCGAAAAGCATGTATTCGTGCTTAATACAACGAGACAAAGTGTTTTAGACCGAAACGAGCTAGATCTGAACACATCGGTTTTACAAGTGTTCGTGAGACACGCATCAAAACTTTTGCTCTCATAACTGCGCGAAAAGCATGTTTTGCGCTTAAAACAACGAGATAAGCTGTTTTAGAACCAAACGAGCGAGATCTGAGAACATCGGTTTTACAAGTGTCCGTGTTATAGGCGTCAAAACTTTTGCTCTAATAACTGCGCGAAAAGCATGTATTCTTGCATAAAACAACGAGACAAGCTGTTTTAGACCGAAACGAGCTAGATCTGAACACATCGGTTTTACAAGTGTCCGTGTGATACGCGTCAAAACTTTTTCTCTCATAACTGCGCTAAAAGCATGTATTCGTGATAAATACAACGAGACAAGCTGCTTTAGACCTAAACGAAGTAGATCTGAACACATCGATTTTACAAGTGTACGTGTGATACGCGTCAAAACTTTTTCTCCCATAACGGCGCTAAAATTATGTATTCGTGCTTAATACGAGACAAACTGTTTTAGACCGAAACGAGCTAGCTCTGAACACATCGGTTTTACAAGTGTCCGTGTGATACGCGTCAAAACTTTTTCTCTCATAACTGCGCGAAAAGCATGTATTCGTGCTCAATACAACGAGGCAAGCTGTTTTAAACCGAAACGAGCTAGATCTGAACACATCGGTTTTGCAAGTGTCCGTGTGATACGCGTCAAATTTTTTTCTCATTACTGCGCGAAAAGCACGTATTCGTGCTTAATACGAGGCAAGCTGTTTTAGACCGAAACGAGCTAGATCTGAACACATCGGTATTACAAGTGTCCATGTGAGAGCGTCAAAACTTTTTCTCATAACTGCGCGCAAAGCATGTATTCGTGCTTAATACAACGAGACAAGCTGTTTTAGACCGACACGAGCTAGATCTGAACACATCAGTTTTACAAGTGTCGGTGTGATGCGCGTCAAAACTTTTTCTCTCATAACTGCGCGAAAAGCATGTATTCGTGCTTAATACAACGAGACAAGCTGTTGTAGACCGAAATGAACTAGATCAGAACACATCGATTTTACAAGTGTCCGTGTGATACGTGTCAGAACTTTTCTCATAACTGCGCTAAAAGCATGTATTCCTGATTAATACAACGAGACAAGCTGCTTTAGACCGAAACGAATTAGATCCGAACACATCGATCTTACAAGTGTACGTGTGATACGCGTCAAAACTTTTTCTCCCATAACGGCGCTAAAAGCATGTATTCGTGCTTAATACGAGACAAACTGTTTTAGACCGAAACGAGCTAGCTCTGAACACATCGGTTCTACAAGTGTCCGTGTGATACGCGTCAAAACTTTTTCTCTCATAACTGCGCGAAAAGCATGTATTCGTGCCTAATACAACGAGGCAAGCTAGTTTAGACCGAAACGAGCTAGATCTGAACACATCGGTTTTGCAAGTGTCCTTGTGATACGCGTCAAAACTTTTTCTCATTACTGCGCGAAAAGCATGTATTCGTGC
Source organism: Amblyomma americanum (assembly GCF_052857255.1). NCBI lineage: Eukaryota > Metazoa > Arthropoda > Arachnida > Ixodida > Ixodidae > Amblyomma > Amblyomma americanum. The sequence goes on along the minus strand of NW_027526492.1, from coordinate 1,139,181 downwards.
TTAATACAACGAGGCAAGCTGTTTTAGACCGAAACGAGCTAGATCTGAACACATCGGTATTACAAGTGTCCACGTGATAGCGTCAAAACTATTTCTCATAACTACGCGCAAAGCATGTATTCGTGCTTAATACAACGAGACAAGCTGTTTTAGAACGAAAGGAGCTAGACCTGAACACATCGGTTTTACAAGTGTCCGTGTGATACGCGTCAAACCTTTTTCTCTCATAACTGCGCGAAAAGCATGTATTCGTGCTTAATACAACGGGACAAGCTGTTTTAGACCGAAGCGAGCTAGATCTGAGAACATCGGTTTTACAAGTGTCCATGTGATACGCGTCAAAACTTTTCTCTCATAAGTGCGCGAAAAGCATGTATTCGTGCTTAATACACCGAGACAAACTGTTTTAGACCGAAACGAGCTAGATCTGAACACATCGGTTTTACAAGTGTCCTTGTGATACGCGTCAAAACTTTTTCTTTTATAATTGCGCGAAAAGCATTTATTCGTGTTTAAAACAACGAGACAAGCTGTTTTAGACCGAAACGAGCTAGATCTGAGAACATCGGCTTTACAAGTGTCCGTGTTATAGGCGTCAAAGCTTTTGCTCTCATAACCGCGCGAAAAGCATGTATTTGCGCTTAAAACAACGAGATAAGCTGTTTTAGAACGAAACGAGCGAGATCTGAACACATAGGTTTTACAAGTGTCTGTGTGATGCGCGTCAAAACTTTTTCTCTAATTACTGCGCGAAAAGCATGTATTCGTGCATATAACAACGAGACAAGCTGTTTTAGACCGAAGAGAGCTAGATCTGAACACATCGGTTTTACAAGTGTTCGTGTGATAGGCGTCAAAACTTTTGCTCTCATAACTGCGCGAAAAGCATGTTTTTGCGCTTAAAACAACGAGACAAGCTGTTTTAGAACGAAACGAGCTAGATCTGAACAAATCGGTTTTACAAGTGTACGTGTGACACGCGTCAAAACGTTTTCTCTCATAACTGCGCGAAAAGCATGTATTCGTGCTTAATACGAGACAAACTGTTTTAGACCGCAACGAGCTAGCTCTGAACACATCGGTTTTACAAGTGTCCGTGTGATACGCGTCAAAACTTTTTCTCTCATAACTGCGCGAAAAGCATGTATTCGTGCCTAATACAACTAGGCAAGCTGTTTTAGACCGAAACGAGCTAGATCTGAACACATCGGTTTTACAATTGTCCGTGTGATACGCGTCAAAACGTTTTCTCATTACTGCGCGAAAAGCATGTATTCGTGCTTAATACAACGAGGCAAGCTGTTTTAGACCGAAACGAGCTAGATCTGAACACATCGGTTTTACAAGTGTCCATGTGATAGCGTCAAAGCGTTTTCTCTCAGTATTGCGCAAAAAGCATGTATTCGTGCTTAATACAACGAGGCAAGCTGTTTTAGACCGAAACGAGCTAGATCTGAACACATCGGTTTTGCAAATGTCCGTGTGATACGCGTCAAAACGTTTTCTCATAACTGCGCGAAAAGCATGTATTCGTGCTTAATACAACGAGGCAAGCTGTTTTAGACCGAAACGAGCTAGATCTGAACACATCGGTTTTACAAGTGTCCATGTGATACGCGTCAAAAGATTTTCTCTCATAACTGCGCGAAAAGCATGTATTCGTGCTTAATACAACGGGACAAACTGTTTTAGACCGAAACGAGCTAGATCTGAACACATCGGTTTTACAATTGTCCGTGTGATACGCGTCAAAACTTTTTCTCATAACTGCGCGAGAAGCATGTATTCGTGCTTAATACAACGAGGCAAGCTGTTTTAGACCGAAACGAGCTAAATCACAACACATCGGTTTTACAAGTGTTCTTCTGATACGCGTCAAAACTTTTTTCTCTTATAACTGCGCGAAAAGCATGTATTCGTGCTTAGTCCAACGAAACAAGCTGTTTTAGACCGAAACGAGGTAAATCTGAACACATAGGTTTTACAAGTGTCCGTGTGATGCGCGTCAAAACTTTTTCTCTAATAACTGCGCGAAAAGCGTGTATTCGTGCATAAAACAACGAGACAAGCTGTTTTAGACCGAAACGAGCTAGATCTGAACACATCGGTTTTACAAGTGTCCGTGAGACACGCATCAAAACTTTTGCTCTCATAACTGCGCGAAAAGCATGTATTTGCGCTTAAAACAACGAGATAAGCTGTTTTAGAACGAAACGAGCGAGATCTGAACACATCGGTTTTACAAGTGTCCGTGTGATACGCGTAAAAACTTTTTCTCATTACTGCGCGAAAAGCATGTATTCGTGCTTAATACAACGAGGCAAGCTGTTTTAGACCGAAACGAGCTAGATCTGAACACATCGGTATTACAAGTGTCCATGTGATAGCGTCAAAACTTTTTCTCATAACTGCGCGCAAAGCATGTATTCGTGCTTAATACAACGAGACAAGCTGTTTTAGACCGACACGAGCTAGATCTGAACACATCAGTTTTACAAGTGTCGGTGTGATGCGCGTCAAAACTTTTGCTCTCATAACTGCGCGAAAAGCATGTATTTGCGCTTAAAACAACGAGATAAGCTGTTTTAGAACGAAACGAGCGAGATCTGAACACATAGGTTTTACAAGTGTCTGTGTGATGCGCGTCAAAACTTTTTCTCTAATTACTGCGCGAAAAGCATGTATTCGTGCATAAAACAACGAGACAAGCTGTTTTAGACCGAAGAGAGCTAGATCTGAACACATCGGTTTTACAAGTGTTCGTGTGATAGGCGTCAAAACTTTTGCTCTCATAACTGCGCGAAAAGCATGTTTTTGCGCTTAAAACAGCGAGACAAGCTGTTTTAGAACGAAACGAGCTAGATCTGAACAAATCGGTTTTACAAGTGTACGTGTGATACGCGTCAAAACTTTTTCTCTCATAACTGCGCGAAAAGCATGTATTCGTGCTTAATACGAGACAAACTGTTTTAGACCGCAACGAGCTAGCTCTGAACACATCGGTTTTACAAGTGTCCGTGTGATACGCGTCAAAACTTTTTCTCTCATAACTGCGCGAAAAGCATGTATTCGTGCCTAATACAACTAGGCAAGCTGTTTTAGACCGAAACGAGCTAGATCTGAACACATCGGTTTTACAATTGTCCGTGTGATACGCGTCAAAACTTTTTCTCATTACTGCGCGAAAAGCATGTATTCGTGCTTAATACAACGAGGCAAGCTGTTTTAGACCGAAACGAGCTAGATCTGAACACATCGGTTTTACAAGTGTCCATGTGATAGCGTCAAAGCGTTTTCTCTCAGTATTGCGCAAAAAGCATGTATTCGTGCTTAATACAACGAGGCAAGCTGTTTTAGACCGAAACGAGCTAGATCTGAACACATCGGTTTTGCAAGTTTCCGTGTGATACGCGTCAAAACTTTTTCTTTCATAACTGCGCTAAAAAGCATGTATTCGTGATAAATACAACGAGACAAGCTGCTTTAGACCGAAACGAATTAGATCTGAACACATCGATTTTACAAGTGTACGTGTGATACGCGTCAAAACTTTTTCTCCCATAACGGCGCTAAAAGCATGTATTCGTGCTTAATACGAGACAAACTGTTTTAGTCCGAAACGAGCTAGCTCTGAACACATCGGTTTTACAAGTGTCCGTGTGATACGCGTCAAAACTTTTTCTCTCATAACTGCGCGAAAAGCATGTATTCGTGCTTAATACAACGAGGCAAGCTGTTTTAGACCGAAACGAGCTAGATCTGAACACATCGGTTTTGCAAGTGTCCGTGTGATACGCGTAAAAACTTTTTCTCATTACTGCGCGAAAAGCATGTATTCGTGCTTAATACAACGAGGCAAGCTGTTTGAGACCGAAACGAGCTAGATCTGAACACATCGGTATTAGAAGTGTCCATGTGATAGCGTCAAAACTTTTTCTCATAACTGCGCGCAAAGCATGTATTCGTGCTTAATACAACGAGACAAGCTGTTTTAGACCGACACGAGCTAGATCTGAGCACATCAGTTTTACAAGTGTCGGTGTGATGCGCGTCAAAACTTTTTCTCATTACTGCGCGAAAAGCATGTATTCGTGCTTAATACAACGAGGCAAGCTGTTTTAGACCGAAACGAGCTAGATCTGAACACATCGGTATTACAAGTGTCCATGTGATAGCGTCAAAACTTTTTCTCATAACTGCGCGCAAAGCATGTATTCGTGCTTAATACAACGAGACAAGCTGTTTTAGAACGAAAGGAGCTAGACCTGAACACATCGGTTTTACAAGTGTCCGTGTGAAACGCGTCAAACCTTTTTCTCTCATAACTGCGCGAAAAGCATGTATTCGTGCTTAATACAACGGGACAAGCTGTTTTAGACCGAAACGAGCTAGATCTGAACACATCGCTTTCACAAGTGTCCGTGTGATAGGCGTCAAAACTTTTTCTCTCATAACTGCGCGAAAAGCATGTATTCGTGCTTAATACGAGACAAACTGTTTTAGACCGAAACGACCTAGCTCTGAACACATCGGTTTTACAAGCGTCCGTGTGATACGCGTCAAAACTTTTTCTCTCATAACTGCGCGAAAAGCATGTATTCGTGCTTAATACGAGACAAACTGTTTTAGACCGCAACGAGCTAGCTTTGAACACATCGGTTTTACAAGTGTCCGTGTGATACGCGTCAAAACTTTTTCTCTCATAACTGCGCGAAAAGCATGTATTCGTGCCTAATACAACTAGGCAAGCTGTTTTAGACCGAAACGAGCTAGATCTGAACACATCGGTTTTACAATTGTCCGTGTGATACGCGTCAAAACGTTTTCTCATTACTGCGCGAAAAGCATGTATTCGTGCTTAATACAACGAGGCAAGCTGTTTTAGACCGAAACGAGCTAGATCTGAACACATCGGTTTTACAAGTGTCCATGTGATAGCGTCAAAGCGTTTTCTCTCAGTATTGCGCAAAAAGCATGTATTCGTGCTTAATACAACGAGGCAAGCTGTTTTAGACCGAAACGAGCTAGATCTGAACACATCGGTTTTGCAAATGTCCGTGTGATACGCGTCAAAACGTTTTCTCATAACTGCGCGAAAAGCATGTATTCGTGCTTAATACAACGAGGCAAGCTGTTTTAGACCGAAACGAGCTAGATCTGAACACATCGGTTTTACAAGTGTCCGTGTGATGCGCGTCAAAACTTTTTCTCTAATAACTGCGCGAAAAGCGTGTATTCGTGCATAAAACAACGAGACAAGCTGTTTTAGACCGAAACGAGCTAGATCTGAACACATCGGTTTTACAAGTGTCCGTGAGACACGCATCAAAACTTTTGCTCTCATAACTGCGCGAAAAGCATGTATTTGCGCTTAAAACAACGAGATAAGCTGTTTTAGAACGAAACGAGCGAGATCTGAACACATCGGTTTTACAAGTGTCCGTGTGATACGCGTCAAAACTTTTTCTTTCATAACTGCGCTAAAAAGCATGTATTCGTGATAAATACAACGAGACAAGCTGCTTTAGACCGAAACGAATTAGATCTGAACACATCGATTTTACAAGTGTACGTGTGATACGCGTCAAAACGTTTTCTCCCATAACGGCGCTAAAAGCATGTATTCGTGCTTAATACGAGACAAACTGTTTTAGACCGAAACGAGCTAGCTCTGAACACATCGGTTTTACAAGTGTCTGTGTGATACGCGTCAAAACTTCTTCTCTCATAACTGCGCGAAAAGCATGTATTCGTGCTTAATACAACGAGGCAAGCTGTTTTAGACCGAAACGAGCTAGATCTGAACACATCGGTTTTGCAAGTGTCCGTGTGATACGCGTAAAAACTTTTTCTCATTACTGCGCGAAAAGCATGTATTCGTGCTTAATACAACGAGGCAAGCTGTTTTAGACCGAAACGAGCTAGATCTGAACACATCGGTATTAGAAGTGTCCATGTGATAGCGTCAAAACTTTTTCTCATAACTGCGCGCAAAGCATGTATTCGTGCTTAATACAACGAGACAAGCTGTTTTAGACCGACACGAGCTAGATCTGAACACATCAGTTTTACAAGTGTCGGTGTGATGCGCGTCAAAACTTTTGCTCTCATAACTGCGCGAAAAGCATGTATTTGCGCTTAAAACAACGAGATAAGCTGTTTTAGAACGAAACGAGCGAGATCTGAACACATAGGTTTTACAAGTGTTCGTGTGATAGGCGTCAAAACTTTTGCTCTCATAACTGCGCGAAAAGCATGTTTTTGCGCTTAAAACAACGAGACAAGCTGTTTTAGAACGAAACGAGCTAGATCTGAACAAATCGGTTTTACAAGTGTACGTGTGATACGCGTCAAAACTTTTTCTCTCATAACTGCGCGAAAAGCATGTATTCGTGCTTAATACGAGACAAACTGTTTTAGACCGCAACGAGCTAGCTCTGAACACATCGGTTTTACAAGTGTCCGTGTGATACGCGTCAAAACTTTTTCTCTCATAACTGCGCGAAAAGCATGTATTCGTGCCTAATACAACTAGGCAAGCTGTTTTAGACCGAAACGAGCTAGATCTGAACACATCGGTTTTACAATTGTCCGTGTGATACGCGTCAAAACTTTTTCTCATTACTGCGCGAAAAGCATGTATTCGTGCTTAATACAACGAGGCAAGCTGTTTTAGACCGAAACGAGCTAGATCTGAACACATCGGTTTTACAAGTGTCCCTGTGATAGCGTCAAAGCGTTTTCTCTCAGTATTGCGCAAAAAGCATGTATTCGTGCTTAATACAACGAGGCAAGCTGTTTTAGACCGAAACGAGCTAGATCTGAACACATCGGTTTTGCAAGTGTCCGTGTGATACGCGTCAAAACGTTTTCTCATAACTGCGCGAAAAGCATGTATTCGTGCTTAATACAACGAGGCAAGCTGTTTTAGACCGAAACGAACTAGATCTGAACACATCGGTTTTACAAGTGTCCATGTGATACGCGTCAAAAGATTTTCTCTCATAACTGCGCGAAAAGCATGTATTCGTGCTTAATACAACGGGACAAACTGTTTTAGACCGAAACGAGCTAGATCTGAACACATCGGTTTTACAATTGTCCGTGTGATACGCGTCAAACTTTTTCTCATAACTGCGCGAAAAGCATGTATTCGTGCTTAATACAACGGGACAAGCTGTTTTAGACCGAAACGAGCTAGATCTGAACACATCGCTTTCACAAGTGTCCGTGTGATAGGCGTCAAAACTTTTTCTCTCATAACTGCGCGAAAAGCATGTATTCGTGCTTAATACAACGGGACAAACTGTTTTAGACCGAAACGAGCTAGATCTGAACACATCGGTTTTACAATTGTCCGTGTGAAACGCGTCAAACCTTTTTCTCTCATAACTGCGCGAAAAGCATGTATTCGTGCTTAATACAACGGGACAAGCTGTTTTAGACCGAAACGAGCTAGATCTGAACACATCGCTTTCACAAGTGTCCGTGTGATAGGCGTCAAAACTTTTTCTCTCATAACTGCGCGAAAAGCATGTATTCGTGCTTAATACGAGACAAACTGTTTTAGACCGAAACGACCTAGCTCTGAACACATCGGTTTTACAAGCGTCCGTGTGATACGCGTCAAAACTTTTTCTCTCATAACTGCGCGAAAAGCATGTATTCGTGCTTAATACGAGACAAACTGTTTTAGACCGCAACGAGCTAGCTTTGAACACATCGGTTTTACAAGTGTCCGTGTGATACGCGTCAAAACTTTTTCTCTCATAACTGCGCGAAAAGCATGTATTCGTGCCTAATACAACTAGGCAAGCTGTTTTAGACCGAAACGAGCTAGATCTGAACACATCGGTTTTACAATTGTCCGTGTGATACGCGTCAAAACGTTTTCTCATTACTGCGCGAAAAGCATGTATTCGTGCTTAATACAACGAGGCAAGCTGTTTTAGACCGAAACGAGCTAGATCTGAACACATCGGTTTTACAAGTGTCCATGTGATAGCGTCAAAGCGTTTTCTCTCAGTATTGCGCAAAAAGCATGTATTCGTGCTTAATACAACGAGGCAAGCTGTTTTAGACCGAAACGAGCTAGATCTGAACACATCGGTTTTGCAAATGTCCGTGTGATACGCGTCAAAACGTTTTCTCATAACTGCGCGAAAAGCATGTATTCGTGCTTAATACAACGAGGCAAGCTGTTTTAGACCGAAACGAGCTAGATCTGAACACATCGGTTTTACAAGTGTCCGTGTGATGCGCGTCAAAACTTTTTCTCTAATAACTGCGCGAAAAGCGTGTATTCGTGCATAAAACAACGAGACAAGCTGTTTTAGACCGAAACGAGCTAGATCTGAACACATCGGTTTTACAAGTGTCCGTGAGACACGCATCAAAACTTTTGCTCTCATAACTGCGCGAAAAGCATGTATTTGCGCTTAAAACAACGAGATAAGCTGTTTTAGAACGAAACGAGCGAGATCTGAACACATCGGTTTTACAAGTGTCCGTGTGATACGCGTCAAAACTTTTTCTTTCATAACTGCGCTAAAAAGCATGTATTCGTGATAAATACAACGAGACAAGCTGCTTTAGACCGAAACGAATTAGATCTGAACACATCGATTTTACAAGTGTACGTGTGATACGCGTCAAAACGTTTTCTCCCATAACGGCGCTAAAAGCATGTATTCGTGCTTAATACGAGACAAACTGTTTTAGACCGAAACGAGCTAGCTCTGAACACATCGGTTTTACAAGTGTCTGTGTGATACGCGTCAAAACTTCTTCTCTCATAACTGCGCGAAAAGCATGTATTCGTGCTTAATACAACGAGGCAAGCTGTTTTAGACCGAAACGAGCTAGATCTGAACACATCGGTTTTGCAAGTGTCCGTGTGATACGCGTAAAAACTTTTTCTCATTACTGCGCGAAAAGCATGTATTCGTGCTTAATACAACGAGGCAAGCTGTTTTAGACCGAAACGAGCTAGATCTGAACACATCGGTATTAGAAGTGTCCATGTGATAGCGTCAAAACTTTTTCTCATAACTGCGCGCAAAGCATGTATTCGTGCTTAATACAACGAGACAAGCTGTTTTAGACCGACACGAGCTAGATCTGAACACATCAGTTTTACAAGTGTCGGTGTGATGCGCGTCAAAACTTTTGCTCTCATAACTGCGCGAAAAGCATGTATTTGCGCTTAAAACAACGAGATAAGCTGTTTTAGAACGAAACGAGCGAGATCTGAACACATAGGTTTTACAAGTGTTCGTGTGATAGGCGTCAAAACTTTTGCTCTCATAACTGCGCGAAAAGCATGTTTTTGCGCTTAAAACAACGAGACAAGCTGTTTTAGAACGAAACGAGCTAGATCTGAACAAATCGGTTTTACAAGTGTACGTGTGATACGCGTCAAAACTTTTTCTCTCATAACTGCGCGAAAAGCATGTATTCGTGCTTAATACGAGACAAACTGTTTTAGACCGCAACGAGCTAGCTCTGAACACATCGGTTTTACAAGTGTCCGTGTGATACGCGTCAAAACTTTTTCTCTCATAACTGCGCGAAAAGCATGTATTCGTGCCTAATACAACTAGGCAAGCTGTTTTAGACCGAAACGAGCTAGATCTGAACACATCGGTTTTACAATTGTCCGTGTGATACGCGTCAAAACTTTTTCTCATTACTGCGCGAAAAGCATGTATTCGTGCTTAATACAACGAGGCAAGCTGTTTTAGACCGAAACGAGCTAGATCTGAACACATCGGTTTTACAAGTGTCCCTGTGATAGCGTCAAAGCGTTTTCTCTCAGTATTGCGCAAAAAGCATGTATTCGTGCTTAATACAACGAGGCAAGCTGTTTTAGACCGAAACGAGCTAGATCTGAACACATCGGTTTTGCAAGTGTCCGTGTGATACGCGTCAAAACGTTTTCTCATAACTGCGCGAAAAGCATGTATTCGTGCTTAATACAACGAGGCAAGCTGTTTTAGACCGAAACGAACTAGATCTGAACACATCGGTTTTACAAGTGTCCATGTGATACGCGTCAAAAGATTTTCTCTCATAACTGCGCGAAAAGCATGTATTCGTGCTTAATACAACGGGACAAACTGTTTTAGACCGAAACGAGCTAGATCTGAACACATCGGTTTTACAATTGTCCGTGTGATACGCGTCAAACTTTTTCTCATAACTGCGCGAGAAGCATGTATTCGTGCTTAATACAACGAGGCAAGCTGTTTTAGACCGAAACGAGCTAAATCACAACACATCGGTTTTACAAGTGTTCTTCTGATACGCGTCAAAACTTTTTTCTCTTATAACTGCGCGAAAAGCATGTATTCGTGCTTAGTCCAACGAAACAAGCTGTTTTAGACCGAAACGAGGTAAATCTGAACACATAGGTTTTACAAGTGTCCGTGTGATGCGGGTCAAAACTTTTTCTCTAATAACTGCGCGAAAAGCGTGTATTCATGCATAAAACAACGAGACAAGCTGTTTTAGACCGAAACGAGCTAGATCTGAACACATCGGTTTTACAAGTGTCCGTGAGACACGCATCAAAACTTTTGCTCTCATAACTGCGCGAAAAGCATGTATTTGCGCTTAAAACAACGAGATAAGCTGTTTTAGAACGAAACGAGCGAGATCTGAACACATCGGTTTTACAAGTTTCCGTGTGATACGCGTCAAAACTTTTTCTTTCATAACTGCGCTAAAAAGCATGTATTCGTGATAAATACAACGAGACAAGCTGCTTTAGACCGAAACGAATTAGATCTGAACACATCGATTTTACAAGTGTACGTGTGATACGCGTCAAAACGTTTTCTCCCATAACGGCGCTAAAAGCATGTATTCGTGCTTAATACGAGACAAACTGTTTTAGTCCGAAACGAGCTAGCTCTGAACACATCGGTTTTACAAGTGTCCGTGTGATACGCGTCAAAACTTTTTCTCTCATAACTGCGCGAAAAGCATGTATTCGTGCTTAATACAACGAGGCAAGCTGTTTTAGACCGAAACGAGCTAGATCTGAACACATCGGTTTTGCAAGTGTCCGTGTGATACGCGTAAAAACTTTTTCTCATTACTGCGCGAAAAGCATGTATTCGTGCTTAATACAACGAGGCAAGCTGTTTTAGACCGAAACGAGCTAGATCTGAACACATCGGTATTAGAAGTGTCCATGTGATAGCGTCAAAACTTTTTCTCATAACTGCGCGCAAAGCATGTATTCGTGCTTAATACAACGAGACAAGCTGTTTTAGACCGACACGAGCTAGATCTGAACACATCAGTTTTACAAGTGTCGGTGTGATGCGCGTCAAAACTTTTTCTCTCATAACTGCGCGAAAAGCATGTATTCGTTCTTAATACAACGAGGCAAGCTGTTTTAGACCGAAACGAGCTAGATCTGAACACATCGGTTTTGCAAGTGTCCGTGTGATACGCGTCAAAACGTTTTCTCATTACTGCGCGAAAAGCATGTATTCGTGCTTAATACAACGAGGCAAGCTGTTTTAGACCGAAACGAGCTAGATCTGAACACATCGGTATTACAAGTGTCCATGTGATAGCGTCAAAACTTTTTCTCATAACTGCGCGCAAAGCATGTATTCGTGCTTAATACAACGAGACAAGCTGTTTTAGAACGAAAGGAGCTAGACCTGAACACATCGGTTTTACAAGTGTCCGTGTGAAACGCGTCAAACCTTTTTCTCTCATAACTGCGCGAAAAGCATGTATTCGTGCTTAATACAACGGGACAAGCTGTTTTAGACCGAAACGAGCTAGATCTGAACACATCGCTTTCACAAGTGTCCGTGTGATAGGCGTCAAAACTTTTTCTCTCATAACTGCGCGAAAAGCATGTATTCGTGCTTAATACGAGACAAACTGTTTTAGACCGAAACGACCTAGCTCTGAACACATCGGTTTTACAAGCGTCCGTGTGATACGCGTCAAAACTTTTTCTCTCATAACTGCGCGAAAAGCATGTGTTCGTGCTTAATACAACGAGGCAAGCTATTTTAGACCGAAACGAGCTAGATCTGAACACATCGGTTTTGCAAGTGTCCATGTGATACGCGTCAAAAGTTTTTCTCTCATAACTGCGCGAAAAGCATGTATTCGTGCTTAATACAATGGGACAAACTGTTTTAGACCGAAACGAGCTAGATCTGAACACATCGGTTTTACAAGTGTCCGTGTGATACGCGTCAAAACCTTTTCTCTCATAACTGCGCGAAAAGCATGCATTCGTGCTTAATACAACGAGACAAGCTGTTTTAGACCGAAACGAGCTAGATCTGAGAACATCGGTTTTACAAGTGTCCATGTGATACGCGTCAAAACTTTTCTCTCATAACTGCGCGAAAAGCATGTATTCGTGCCTAATACAACGATAATGGCTGCATTTGGGCGAGTTGGTTTTCCATTCTGAACGTAAAAGCGCAAAAAACACAAGGACACAGACTAAGGCAGACAACACGAGCGCTTACTTCCAACTGATTTTATTTCATGCAAGAAGCGAAATTTATACTCTTGATAAGTGTCTGCACATGCTTACAGGGCAATTACCGCAGAGTTATGACTGATACCAGTTATCATGTAACACATATGAAAGATGTCAGATATGCCATCTCTTTTTGTGAGATGGCGGAAGGACTTGTCAAAAAGAAAAAATGGGAAGCCAAGTGCCAGGACGAGCCGGAAGAGACAAAAGCCAATAAGAAATTTGCAGTCATTCCTTATAAACATAAGATTTCACACAATCTCAAAAAAATTGGTAACAGGGCAAACGTTGACGTGGTGTTCTCTGCCCCAAATAAGCTGATGTCATTATGTAAGCAAAGTACTTCAGGAAACCAAAGAAAAACTGGTTGCAAAATCAGGCATCAAAAGCCGTTTGTGAGATGCAGTGAAGGTGTTGTTTATAAAGTGCCCTTATCATGTGGAAAATACTATATAGGCCAAACGGGACGATGCCTGAACGAGCGGTTGAGCGAGCATGACTACGTTGTGAACAACAAAAAAGGGGGGCACATGAGCATTCATTGTTTAAAGTGCAAAAGTAAAAGTAAAGAGGGTTGTCGTCCTCTCTTTTACAAGTGCAAAGTCCTTTACGTGCACAAATGCCAAATTACCCGAGAAATTGTGGAAGCTTTGGAGATAGCGCGAGCTGGGGATGATTGCATAAGTGCTCCATCAATTCTGCTGTCACAAAAAGAGATGGCATATCTGACATCTTTCATATGTGTTACATGATAACTGGTATCAGTCATAACTCTGCGGTAATTGCCCTGTAAGCATGTGCAGACACTTATCAAGAGTATAAATTTCGCTTCTTGCATGAAATAAAATCAGTTGGAAGTAAGCGCTCGTGTTGTCTGCCTTAGTCTGTGTCCTTGTGTTTTTTGCGCTTTTACGTTCATAATACAACGAGACAAACTGTTTTAGACCGAAACGAGCTAGATCTGAACACATCGGTTTTACAAGTGTCCTTGTGATACGCGTCAAAACTTTTGCTCTCATAACTGCGCGAAAAGCATGTATTTGCGCTTAAAACAACGAGATAAGCTGTTTTAGAACGAAACGAGCGAGATCTGAGAACATCGGTTTTACAAGTGTCCGTGTTATAGGCGTCAAAACTTTTGCTCTCATAACTGCGCGAAAAGCATGTATTTGCGCTTAAAACAACGAGATAAGCTGTTTTAGAACGAAACGAGCGAGATCTGAACACATAGGTTTTACAAGTGTCTGTGTGATGCGCGTCAAAGCTTTTTCTCTAATAATTGCGCGAAAAGCATGTATTCGTGCATAAAACAACGAGACAAGCTGTTTTAGACCGAAACGAGCTAGATCTGAACACATCGGTTTTACAAGTGTCCGTGTGATACGCGTCAAAACTTTTTCATAACTGCGCTAAAAGCATGTATGCTTAATACAACGAGACAAGCTGTCTTACACCGAGGCGAACAAGATCTGAACACATCGATTTTACAAGTGTCCGTGTGATACGTGTCAAAACTTTTTCTCATAACTGCGCGCAAAGCATGTAGTCGTGCTTAATACAACGAGACAAGCTGTTTTAGACCGAAACGAGCTAGATCTGAGAACATCGGTTTTACAAGTGTCCGAGTTATAGGCGTCAAAACTTTTGCTCTCATAACTGCGCGAAAAGCATGTATTTGCGCTTAAAACAACGAGATAAGCTGTTTTAGAACGAAACGAGTTAGATCTGAACACATATGTTTTACAAGTGTCTGTGTGATGCGCGTCAAAGCTTTTTCTCTAATAATTGCGCGAAAAGCATGTATTCGTGCATAAAACAACGAGACAAGCTGTTTTAGACCGAAACGAGCTAGATCTGAACACATCGGTTTTACAAGTGTCCGTGTGATTCGCGTCAAAACTTTTTCATAACTGCGCTAAAAGCATGTATTCGTGCTTAATACAACGAGACAAGCTGTTTTAGACCGAGGCGAACAAGATCTGAACACATCGATTTTACAAGTGTCCGTGTGATACGTGTCAAAACTTTTTCTCATAACTGCGCGCAAAGCATGTAGTCGTGCTTAATACAACGAGACAAGCTGTTTTATACCGACACGAGCTAGATCTTACCACATCGGTGTTACAAGTGTTCATGTCATAGGCGTCCGCACTTTTACTTTTCGTTCTGCGCAAAAAGCATGTATTCGTGCTTATACAACGAGACAAGCTGTTTTAGAACGAAACGCGCGAGATCTGAACACATCGGTTTTACAAGTGTCCGTGTGATACGCGTCAAAACTTTTTTTCTCCTTACTGCGCGAAAAGCATGTATTCGTGCTTAATACAACGAGGCAAGCTGTTTTAGACCGAAACGAGCTAGATCTGAACACATCGGTATTACAAGTGTCCATGTGATAGCATCAAAACATTTTCTCTCAGTAGTGCGCAGAAAGCATGTATTCGTGCTTAATGCAACGAGACAAGTTGTTTTAGACCGAAGAGAGCTAGATCTGAGCACATCGGTTTTACAAGTGTTCGTGTGATAGGCGTCAAAACTTTTGCTCTCATAACTGCGCGAAAAGCATGCATTTGCGCTTAAAACAACGAGACAAGCTGTTTTATAACGAAACGAGATAGATCTGAACAAATCGGTTTTACAAGTGTACGTGTGATACGCGTCAAAACTTTTTTCTCTCATAACTGCGCGAAAAGCATGTATTCGTGCTTAATACGAGACAAACTGTTTTAGACGGAAACGAGCTAGATCTGAACACATCGGTTTTGCAAGTGTCCGTGTGATACGCGTCAAAACCTTTTCTCTCATAACTGCGCGAAAAGCATGCATTCGTGCTTAATACAACGAGACAAACTGTTTTAGACCGAAACGAGCTAGATCTGAACACATCGGTTTTACAAGTGTCCTTGTGATACGCGTCAAAACTTTTTCTTTTATAACTGCGCGAAAAGCATTTATTCGTGTTTAAAACAACGAGACAAGCT
Organism: Amblyomma americanum; assembly: GCF_052857255.1. Taxonomy (NCBI): domain Eukaryota; kingdom Metazoa; phylum Arthropoda; class Arachnida; order Ixodida; family Ixodidae; genus Amblyomma; species Amblyomma americanum. The sequence continues at coordinate 1,123,674 of NW_027526492.1, read as the reverse complement.
GTTTTAGACCGAAACGAGCTAGATCTGAACACATCGGTTTTACAAGTGTCCGTGTGACACACGGCAAAACTTTTGCTCTCATAACTGCGCGAAAAGCATTTATTTCCGCTTAAAACAACGAGATAAGCTGTTTTAGAACGAAACGCGCGAGATCTGAACACATCGGTTTTACAAGTGTCCGTGTGATACGCGTCAAAACTTTTTCTCATTACTGCGCGAAAAGCATGTATTCGTGCTTAATACAACGAGGCAAGCTGTTTTAGACCGAAACGAGCTAGATCTGAACACATCGGTATTACAAGTGTCCATGTGATAGCGTCAAAACTTTTTCTCTCAGTAGTGCGCAAAAAGCATGTATTCGTGCTTAATACAACGAGACAAGCTGTTTTAGACCGAAGAGAGCTAGATCTGAACACATCGGTTTTACAAGTGTTCGTGTGATAGGCGTCAAAACTTTTGCTCTCATAACTGCGCGAAAAGCATGTATTTGCGCTTAAAACAACGAGACAAGCTGTTTTAGAACGAAACGAGCTAGATCTGAACAAATCGGTTTTACAAGTGTACGTGTGATACGCGTCAAAACGTTTTCTCTCATAACTGCGCGAAAAGCATGTATTCGTGCTTAATACGAGACAAACTGTTTTAGACCGCAACGAGCTAGCTCTGAACACATCGGTTTTACAAGTGTCCATGTGATACGCGTCAAAACTTTTCTCTCATAACTGCGCGAAAAGCATGTATTTGCGCTTAAAACAACGAGATAAGCTGTTTTAGAACGAAACGAGCGAGATCTGAACACATCGGTTTTACAAGTGTCCGTGTGATACGCGTCAAAACATTTTCTCTCATAACTGCGCCAAAAGCATGTATTCGTGATAAATACAACGAGACAAGCTGCTTTAGACCGAAACGAATTAGATCTGAACACATCGATTTTACAAGTGTACGTGTGATACGCGTCAAAACTTTTTCTCCCATAACGGCGCTAATAGCATGTATTCGTGCTTAATACGAGACAAACTGTTTTAGACCGAAACGAGCTAGCTCTGAACACATCGGTTTTACAAGTGTCCGTGTGATACGCGTCAAAACTTTTTCTCTCATAACTGCGCGAAAAGCATGTATTTGTGCTTAATACAACGAGGCAAGCTGTTTTAGACCAAAACGAGCTAGATCTGAACACATCGGTTTTGCAAGTGTCCGTGTGATACGCGTCAAAACTTTTTCTCATTACTGCGCGAAAAGCATGTATTCGTGCTTAATACAACGCGGCAAGCTGTTTTAGACCGAAACGAGCTAGATCTGAACACATCGGTATTACAAGTGTCCATGTGATAGCGTCAAAACTTTTTCTCATAACTGCGCGCAAAGCATGTATTCGTGCTTAATACAACGAGACAAGCTGTTTTAGACCGACACGAGCTAGATCTGAACACATCAGTTTTACAAGTGTCGGTGTGATGCGCGTCAAAACTTTTTCTCTCATAACTGCGCGAAAAGCATGTATTCGTGATTAATACAACGAGACAAGCTGTTGTAGACCAAAATGAACTAGATCAGAACACATCGATTTTACAAGTGTCCGTTTGATACGTGTCAAAACTTTTCTCATAACTGCGCTAAAAGCATGTATTCGTGATTAATACAACGAGACAAGCTGCTTTAGACCGAAACGAATTAGATCTGAACACATCGATTTTACAAGTGTACGTGTGATACGCGTCAAAACTTTTTCTCCCATAACGGCGCTAATAGCATGTATTCGTGCTTAATACGAGACAAACTGTTTTAGACCGAAACGAGCTAGCTCTGAACACATCGGTTTTACAATTGTCCGTGTGATACGCGTCAAAACATTTTCTCTCATAACTGCGCGAAAAGCATGTATTTGTGCTTAATACAACGAGGCAAGCTGTTTTAGACCAAAACGAGCTAGATCTGAACACATCGGTTTTGCAAGTGTCCGTGTGATACGCGTCAAAACTTTTTCTCATTACTGCGCGAAAAGCATGTATTCGTGAATAATACAACGAGACAAGCTGTTGTAGACCAAAATGAACTAGATCAGAACACATCGATTTTACAAGTGTCCGTTTGATACGTGTCAAAACTTTTCTCATAACTGCGCTAAAAGCATGTATTAGTGATTAATACAACGAGACAAGCTGCTTTAGACCGAAACGAATTAGATCTGAACACATCGATTTTACAAGTGTACGTGTGATACGCGTCAAAACTTTTTCTCCCATAACGGCGCTAAAAGCATGTATTCGTGCTTAATACGAGACAAACTGTTTTAGACCGAAACGAGCTAGCTCTGAACACATCGGTTTTACAAGTGTCCGTGTGATACGCGTCAAAACTTTTTCTCTCATAACTGCGCGAAAAGCATGTATTTGCGCTTAAAACAACGAGATAAGCTGTTTTAGAACGAAACGAGCGAGATCTGAACACATCGGTTTTACAAGTGTCCGTGTGATACGCGTCAAAACTTTTTCTCTCATAACTGCGCCAAAAGCATGTATTCGTGATAAATACAACGAGACAAGCTGCTTTAGACCGAAACGAATTAGATCTGAACACATCGATTTTACAAGTGTACGTGTGATACGCGTCAAAACTTTTTCTCCCATAACGGCGCTAATAGCATATATTCGTGCTTAATACGAGACAAACTGTTTTAGACCGAAACGAGCTAGCTCTGAACACATCGGTTTTACAAGTGTCCGTGTGATAGGCGTCAAAACTTTTTCTCTCATAACTGCGCGAAAAGCATGTATTTGTGCTTAATACAACGAGGCAAGCTGTTTTAGACCAAAACGAGCTAGATCTGAACACATCGGTTTTGCAAGTGTCCGTGTGATACGCGTCAAAACTTTTTCTCATTACTGCGCGAAAAGCATGTATTCGTGCTTAATACAACGCGGCAAGCTGTTTTAGACCGAAACGAGCTAGATCTGAACACATCGGTATTACAAGTGTCCATGTGATAGCGTCAAAACTTTTTCTCATAACTGCGCGCAAAGCATGTATTCGTGCTTAATACAACGAGACAAGCTGTTTTAGACCGACACGAGCTAGATCTGAACACATCAGTTTTACAAGTGTCGGTGTGATGCGCGTCAAAACTTTTTCTCTCATAACTGCGCGAAAAGCATGTATTCGTGATTAATACAACGAGACAAGCTGTTGTAGACCAAAATGAACTAGATCAGAACACATCGATTTTACAAGTGTCCGTTTGATACGTGTCAAAACTTTTCTCATAACTGCGCTAAAAGCATGTATTCGTGATTAATACAACGAGACAAGCTGCTTTAGACCGAAACGAATTAGATCTGAACACATCGATTTTACAAGTGTACGTGTGATACGCGTGAAAACTTTTTCTCCCATAACGGCGCTAAAAGCATGTATTCGTGCTTAATACGAGACAAACTGTTTTAGACCGAAACGAGCTAGCTCTGAACACATCGGTTTTACAAGTGTCCGTGTGATACGCGTCAAAACTTTTTCTCTCATAACTGCGCGAAAAGCATGTATTCGTGCCTAATACAACGAGGCAAGCTGTTTTAGACCGAAACGAGCTAGATCTGAACACATCGGTTTTGCAAGTGTCCGTGTGATACGCGTCAAAACTTTTTCTCATAACTGCGCGCAAAGCATGTATTCGTGCTTAATACAACGAGACAAGCTCTTTTAGAACGAAAGGAGCTAGACCTGAACACATCGGTTTTACAAGTGTCCGTGTGATACCCGTCAAACCTTTTTCTCTCATAACTGCGCGAAAAGCATGTATTCGTGCCTAATACAACGGGACAAGCTGTTTTAGACCGAAACGAGCTAGATCTGAACACATCGCTTTCACAAGTGTCCGTGTGATAGGCGTCAAAACTTTTTCTCTCATAACTGCGCGAAAAGCATGTATTCGTGCTTAATACGAGACAAACTGTTTTAGACCGAAACGAGCTAGCTCTGAACACATCGGTTTTACAAGTGTCCGTGTGATACGCGTCAAAACTTTTTCTCTCATAACTGCGCGAAAAGCATGTGTTCGTGCTTAATACAACGAGGCAAGCTGTTTTAGACGGAAACGAGCTAGATCTGAACACATCGGTTTTGCAAGTGTCCGTGCGATACGCGTCAAAACCTTTTCTCTCATAACTGCGCGAAAAGCATGCATTCGTGCTTAATACAACGAGACAAGCTGTTTTAGACCGAAACGAGCTAGATCTGAGAACATCGGTTTTACAAGTGTCCATGTGATACGCGTCAAAACTTTTCTCTCATAACTGCGCGAAAAGCATGTATTCGTGCCTAATACAACGAGACAAACTGTTTTAGACCGAAACGAGCTAGATCTGAACACATCGGTTTTACAAGTGTCCTTGTGATACGCGTCAAAACTTTTGCTCTCATAACTGCGCGAAAAGCATGTATTTGCGCTTAAAACAACGAGATAAGCTGTTTTAGAACGAAACGAGCGAGATCTGAGAACATCGGTTTTACAAGTGTCCGTGTTATAGGCGTCAAAACTGTTGCTCTCATAACTGCGCGAAAAGCATGTATTTGCGCTTAAAACAACGAGATAAGCTGTTTTAGAACGAAACGAGCGAGATCTGAACACATAGGTTTTACAAGTGTCTGTGTGATGCGCGTCAAAGCTTTTTCTCTAATAATTGCGCGAAAAGCATGTATTCGTGCATAAAACAACGAGACAAGCTGTTTTAGACCGAAACGAGCTAGATCTGAACACATCGGTTTTACAAGTGTCCGTGTGATACGCGTCAAAACTTTTTCATAACTGCGCTAAAAGCATGTATTCGTGCTTAATACAACGAGACAAGCTGTTTTACACCGAGGCGAACAAGATCTGAACACATCGATTTTACAAGTGTCCGTGTGATACGTGTCAAAACTTTTTCTCATAACTGTGCGCAAAGCATGTAGTCGTGCTTAATACAACGAGACAAGCTGTTTTAGACTGAAACGAGCTAGATCTGAGAACATCGGTTTTACAAGTGTCCGTGTTATAGGCGTCAAAACTTTTGCTCTCATAACTGCGCGAAAAGCATGTATTTGCGCTTAAAACAACGAGATAAGCTGTTTTAGAACGAAACGAGCGAGATCTGAACACATAGGTTTTACAAGTGTCTGTGTGATGCGCGTCAAAGCTTTTTCTCTAATAATTGCGCGAAAAGCATGTATTCGTGCATAAAACAACGAGACAAGCTGTTTTAGACCGAAACGAGCTAGATCTGAACACATCGGTTTTACAAGTGTCCGTGTGATACGCGTCAAAACTTTTTCATAACTGCGCTAAAAGCATGTATTCGTGCTTAATACAACGAGACAAGCTGTTTTAGACCGAGGCGAACAAGATCTGAACACATCGATTTTACAAGTGTCCGTGTGATACGTGTCAAAACTTTTTCTCATAACTGCGCGCAAAGCATGTAGTCGTGCTTAATACAACGAGACAAGCTGTTTTATACCGACACGAGCTAGATCTTACCACATCGGTGTTACAAGTGTTCATGTCATAGGCGTCAGCACTTTTTCTTTTCGTTCTGCGCAAAAAGCATGTATTCGTGCTTATACAACGAGACAAGCTGTTTTAGAACGAAACGCGCGAGATCTGAACACATCGGTTTTACAAGTGTCCGTGTGATACGCGTCAAAACTTTTTTTCTCCTTACTGCGCGAAAAGCATGTATTCGTGCTTAATACAACGAGGCAAGCTGTTTTAGACCGAAACGAGCTAGATCTGAACACATCGGTATTACAAGTGTCCATGTGATAGCATCAAAACTTTTTCTCTCAGTAGTGCGCAGAAAGCATGTATTCGTGCTTAATGCAACGAGACAAGTTGTTTTAGACCGAAGAGAGCTAGATCTGAGCACATCGGTTTTACAAGTGTTCGTGTGATAGGCGTCAAAACTTTTGCTCTCATAACTGCGCGAAAAGCATGCATTTGCGCCTAAAACAACGAGACAAGCTGTTTTATAACGAAACGAGATAGATCTGAACAAATCGGTTTTACAAGTGTACGTGTGATACGCGTCAAAACTTTTTTCTCTCATAACTGCGCGAAAAGCATGTATTCGTGCTTAATACGAGACAAACTGTTTTAGACGGAAACGAGCTAGATCTGAACACATCGGTTTTGCAAGTGTCCGTGTGATACGCGTCAAAACCTTTTCTCTCATAACTGCGCGAAAAGCATGCATTCGTGCTTAATACAACGAGACAAACTGTTTTAGACCGAAACGAGCTAGATCTGAACACATCGGTTTTACAAGTGTCCTTGTGATACGCGTCAAAACTTTTTCTTTTATAACTGCGCGAAAAGCATTTATTCGTGTTTAAAACAACGAGACAAGCTGTTTTAGACCGAAACGAGCTAGATCTGAACACATCGGTTTTACAAGTGTCCGTGTGACACACGTCAAAACTTTTGCTCTCATAACTGCGCGAAAAGCATTTATTTCCGCTTAAAACAACGAGATAAGCTGTTTTAGAACGAAACGCGCGAGATCTGAACACATCGGTTTTACAAGTGTCCGTGTGATACGCGTCAAAACTTTTTCTCATTACTGCGCGAAAAGCATGTATTCGTGCTTAATACAACGAGGCAAGCTGTTTTAGACCGAAACGAGCTAGATCTGAACACATCGGTATTACAAATGTCCATGTGATAGCGTCAAAACTTTTTCTCTCAGTAGTGCGCAAAAAGCATGTATTCGTGCTTAATACAACGAGACAAGCTGTTTTAGACCGAAGAGAGCTAGATCTGAACACATCGGTTTTACAAGTGTTCGTGTGATAGGCGTCAAAACTTTTGCTCTCATAACTGCGCGAAAAGCATGTATTTGCGCTTAAAACAACGAGACAAGCTGTTTTAGAACGAAACGAGCTAGATCTGAACAAATCGGTTTTACAAGTGTCCGTGTGATACGCGTCAAAACTTTTTCTCTCATAACTGCGCCAAAAGCATGTATTCGTGATAAATACAACGAGACAAGCTGCTTTAGACCGAAACGAATTAGATCTGAACACATCGATTTTACAAGTGTACGTGTGATACGCGTCAAAACTTTTTCTCCCATAACGGCGCTAATAGCATGTATTCGTGCTTAATACGAGACAAACTGTTTTAGACCGAAACGAGCTAGCTCTGAACACATCGGTTTTACAAGTGTCCGTGTGATACGCGTCAAAACATTTTCTCTCATAACTGCGCGAAAAGCATGTATTTGTGCTTAATACAACGAGGCAAGCTGTTTTAGACCAAAACGAGCTAGATCTGAACACATCGGTTTTGCAAGTGTCCGTGTGATACGCGTCAAAACTTTTTCTCATTACTGCGCGAAAAGCATGTATTCGTGAATAATACAACGAGACAAGCTGTTGTAGACCAAAATGAACTAGATCAGAACACATCGATTTTACAAGTGTCCGTTTGATACGTGTCAAAACTTTTCTCATAACTGCGCTAAAAGCATGTATTAGTGATTAATACAACGAGACAAGCTGCTTTAGACCGAAACGAATTAGATCTGAACACATCGATTTTACAAGTGTACGTGTGATACGCGTCAAAACTTTTTCTCCCATAACGGCGCTAAAAGCATGTATTCGTGCTTAATACGAGACAAACTGTTTTAGACCGAAACGAGCTAGCTCTGAACACATCGGTTTTACAAGTGTCCGTGTGATACGCGTCAAAACTTTTTCTCTCATAACTGCGCGAAAAGCATGTATTCGTGCCTAATAGAACGATGCAAGCTGTTTTAGACCGAAACGAGCTAGATCTGAACACATCGGTTTTGCAAGTGTCCGTGTGATACGCGTCAAAACCTTTTCTCAACCCTGCGCGCAAAGCATGTATTCGTGCTTAATACAACGAGACAAGCTCTTTTAGAACGAAAGGAGCTAGACCTGAACACATCGTTTTTACAAGTGTCCGTGTGATACGCGTCAAACCTTTTTCTCTCATAACTGCGCGAAAAGCATGTATTCGTGCTTAATAGAACGGGACAAGCTGTTTTAGACCGAAACGAGCTAGATCTGAACACATCGCTTTCACAAGTGTCCGTGTGATAGGCGTCAAAACTTTTTCTCTCATAACTGCGCGAAAAGCATGTATTCGTGCTTAATACGAGACAAACTGTTTTAGACCGAAACGAGCTAGCTCTGAACACATCGGTTTTACAAGTGTCCGTGTGATACGCGTCAAAACTTTTTCTCTCATAACTGCGCGAAAAGCATGTATTTGCGCTTAAATCAACGAGATAAGCTGTTTTAGAACGAAACGAGCGAGATCTGAACACATCGGTTTTACAAGTGTCCGTGTGATACGCGTCAAAACTTTTTCTCTCATAACTGCGCCAAAAGCATGTATTCGTGATAAATACAACGAGACAAGCTGCTTTAGACCGAAACGAATTAGATCTGAACACATCGATTTTACAAGTGTACGTGTGATACGCGTCAAAACTTTTTCTCCCATAACGGCGCTAATAGCATGTATTCGTGCTTAATACGAGACAAACTGTTTTAGACCGAAACGAGCTAGCTCTGAACACATCGGTTTTACAAGTGTCCGTGTGATACGCGTCAAAACTTTTTCTCTCATAACTGCGCGAAAAGCATGTATTTGTGCTTAATACAACGAGGCAAGCTGTTTTAGACCAAAACGAGCTAGATCTGAACACATCGGTTTTGCAAGTGTCCGTGTGATACGCGTCAAAACTTTTTCTCATTACTGCGCGAAAAGCATGTATTCGTGCTTAATACAACGCGGCAAGCTGTTTTAGACCGAAACGAGCTAGATCTGAACACATCGGTATTACAAGTGTCCATGTGATAGCGTCAAAACTTTTTCTCATAACTGCGCGCAAAGCATGTATTCGTGCTAATTACAACGAGACAAGCTGTTTTAGACCGACACGAGCTAGATCTGAACACATCAGTTTTACAAGTGTCGGTGTGATGCGCGTCAAAACTTTTTCTCTCATAACTGCGCGAAAAGCATGTATTCGTGATTAATACAACGAGACAAGCTGTTGTAGACCAAAATGAACTAGATCAGAACACATCGATTTTACAAGTGTCCGTTTGATACGTGTCAAAACTTTTCTCATAACTGCGCTAAAAGCATGTATTCGTGATTAATACAACGAGACAAGCTGCTTTAGACCGAAACGAATTAGATCTGAACACATCGATTTTACAAGTGTACGTGTGATACGCGTGAAAACTTTTTCTCCCATAACGGCGCTAAAAGCATGTATTCGTGCTTAATACGAGACAAACTGTTTTAGACCGAAACGAGCTAGCTCTGAACACATCGGTTTTACAAGTGTCCGTGTGATACGCGTCAAAACTTTTTCTCTCATAACTGCGCGAAAAGCATGTATTCGTGCCTAATACAACGAGGCAAGCTGTTTTAGACCGAAACGAGCCAGATCTGAACACATCGGTTTTGCAAGTGTCCGTGTGATACGCGTCAAAACCTTTTCTCAACCCTGCGCGCAAAGCATGTATTCGTGCTTAATACAACGAGACAAGCTCTTTTAGAACGAAAGGAGCTAGACCTGAACACATCGGTTTTACAAGTGTCCGTGTGATACGCGTCAAACCTTTTTCTCTCATAACTGCGCGAAAAGCATGTATTCGTGCTTAATAGAACGGGACAAGCTGTTTTAGACCGAAACGAGCTAGCTCTGAACACATCGGTTTTACAAGTGTCCGTGTGATACGCGTCAAAACTTTTTCTCTCATAACTGCGCGAAAAGCATGTATTCGTGCCTAATACAACGAGGCAAGCTGTTTTAGACCGAAACGAGCTAGATCTGAACACATCGGTTTTGCAAGTGTCCGTGTGATACGCGTCAAAACTTTTTCTCATAACTGCGCGCAAAGCATGTATTCGTGCTTAATACAACGAGACAAGCTCTTTTAGAACGAAAGGAGCTAGACCTGAACACATCGGTTTTACAAGTGTCCGTGTGATACGCGTCAAACCTTTTTCTCTCATAACTGCGCGAAAAGCATGTATTCGTGCCTAATACAACGGGACAAGCTGTTTTAGACCGAAACGAGCTAGATCTGAACACATCGCTTTCACAAGTGTCCGTGTGATAGGCGTCAAAACTTTTTCTCTCATAACTGCGCGAAAAGCATGTATTCGTGCTTAATACGAGACAAACTGTTTTAGACCGAAACGAGCTAGCTCTGAACACATCGGTTTTACAAGTGTCCGTGTGATACGCGTCAAAACTTTTTCTCTCATAACTGCGCGAAAAGCATGTATTTGTGCTTAATACAACGAGGCAAGCTGTTTTAGACCAAAACGAGCTAGATCTGAACACATCGGTTTTGCAAGTGTCCGTGTGATACGCGTCAAAACTTTTTCTCATTACTGCGCGAAAAGCATGTATTCGTGCTTAATACAACGCGGCAAGCTGTTTTAGACCGAAACGAGCTAGATCTGAACACATCGGTATTACAAGTGTCCATGTGATAGCGTCAAAACTTTTTCTCATAACTGCGCGCAAAACATGTATTCGTGCTTAATACAACGAGACAAGCTGTTTTAGACCGACACGAGCTAGATCTGAACACATCAGTTTTACAAGTGTCGGTGTGATGCGCGTCAAAACTTTTTCTCTCATAACTGCGCGAAAAGCATGTATTCGTGATTAATACAACGAGACAAGCTGTTGTAGACCAAAATGAACTAGATCAGAACACATCGATTTTACAAGTGTCCGTTTGATACGTGTCAAAACTTTTCTCATAACTGCGCTAAAAGCATGTATTCGTGATTAATACAACGAGACAAGCTGCTTTAGACCGAAACGAATTAGATCTGAACACATCGATTTTACAAGTGTACGTGTGATACGCGTGAAAACTTTTTCTCCCATAACGGCGCTAAAAGCATGTATTCGTGCTTAATACGAGACAAACTGTTTTAGACCGAAACGAGCTAGCTCTGAACACATCGGTTTTACAAGTGTCCGTGTGATACGCGTCAAAACTTTTTCTCTCATAACTGCGCGAAAAGCATGTATTCGTGCCTAATACAACGAGGCAAGCTGTTTTAGACCGAAACGAGCTAGATCTGAACACATCGGTTTTGCAAGTGTCCGTGTGATACGCGTCAAAACTTTTTCTCATAACTGCGCGCAAAGCATGTATTCGTGCTTAATACAACGAGACAAGCTCTTTTAGAACGAAAGGAGCTAGACCTGAACACATCGGTTTTACAAGTGTCCGTGTGATACGCGTCAAACCTTTTTCTCTCATACCTGCGCGAAAAGCATGTATTCGTGCCTAATACAACGGGACAAGCTGTTTTAGACCGAAACGAGCTAGATCTGAACACATCGCTTTCACAAGTGTCCGTGTGATAGGCGTCAAAACTTTTTCTCTCATAACTGCGCGAAAAGCATGTATTCGTGCTTAATACGAGACAAACTGTTTTAGACCGAAACGAGCTAGCTCTGAACACATCGGTTTTACAAGTGTCCGTGTGATACGCGTCAAAACTTTTTCTCTCATAACTGCGCGAAAAGCATGTGTTCGTGCTTAATACAACGAGGCAAGCTGTTTTAGACGGAAACGAGCTAGATCTGAACACATCGGTTTTGCAAGTGTCCGTGTGATACGCGTCAAAACCTTTTCTCTCATAACTGCGCGAAAAGCATGCATTCGTGCTTAATACAACGAGACAAGCTGTTTTAGACCGAAACGAGCTAGATCTGAGAACATCGGTTTTACAAGTGTCCATGTGATACGCGTCAAAACTTTTCTCTCATAACTGCGCGAAAAGCATGTATTCGTGCCTAATACAACGAGACAAACTGTTTTAGACCGAAACGAGCTAGATCTGAACACATCGGTTTTACAAGTGTCCTTGTGATACGCGTCAAAACTTTTGCTCTCATAACTGCGCGAAAAGCATGTATTTGCGCTTAAAACAACGAGATAAGCTGTTTTAGAACGAAACGAGCGAGATCTGAGAACATCGGTTTTACAAGTGTCCGTGTTAGAGGCGTCAAAACTGTTGCTCTCATAACTGCGCGAAAAGCATGTATTTGCGCTTAAAACAACGAGATAAGCTGTTTTAGAACGAAACGAGCGAGATCTGAACACATAGGTTTTACAAGTGTCTGTGTGATGCGCGTCAAAGCTTTTTCTCTAATAATTGCGCGAAAAGCATGTATTCGTGCATAAAACAACGAGACAAGCTGTTTTAGACCGAAACGAGCTAGATCTGAACACATCGGTTTTACAAGTGTCCGTGTGATACGCGTCAAAACTTTTTCATAACTGCGCTAAAAGCATGTATTCGTGCTTATTACAACGAGACAAGCTGTTTTACACCGAGGCGAACAAGATCTGAACACATCGATTTTACAAGTGTCCGTGTGATACGTGTCAAAACTTTTTCTCATAACTGTGCGCAAAGCATGTAGTCGTGCTTAATACAACGAGACAAGCTGTTTTAGACTGAAACGAGCTAGATCTGAGAACATCGGTTTTACAAGTGTCCGTGTTATAGGCGTCAAAACTTTTGCTCTCATAACTGCGCGAAAAGCATGTATTTGCGCTTAAAACAACGAGATAAGCTGTTTTAGAACGAAACGAGCGAGATCTGAACACATAGGTTTTACAAGTGTCTGTGTGATGCGCGTCAAAGCTTTTTCTCTAATAATTGCGCGAAAAGCATGTATTCGTGCATAAAACAACGAGACAAGCTGTTTTAGACCGAAACGAGCTAGATCTGAACACATCGGTTTTACAAGTGTCCGTGTGATACGCGTCAAAACTTTTTCATAACTGCGCTAAAAGCATGTATTCGTGCTTAATACAACGAGACAAGCTGTTTTAGACCGAGGCGAACAAGATCTGAACACATCGATTTTACAAGTGTCCGTGTGATACGTGTCAAAACTTTTTCTCATAACTGCGCGCAAAGCATGTTTTTGCGCTTAAAACAACGAGACAAGCTGTTTTAGAACGAAACGAGCTAGATCTGAACAAATCGGTTTTACAAGTGTACGTGTGATACGCGTCAAAACTTTTTCTCTCATAACTGCGCGAAAAGCATGTATTCGTGCTTAACAGAACGGGACAAGCTGTTTTAGACCGAAACGAGCTAGATCTGAACACATCGCTTTCACAAGTGTCCGTGTGATAGGCGTCAAAACTTTTTCTCTCATAACTGCGCGAAAAGCATGTATTCGTGCTTAATACGAGACAAACTGTTTTAGACCGAAACGAGCTAGCTCTGAACACATCGGTTTTACAAGTGTCCGTGTGATACGCGTCAAAACTTTTTCTCTCATAACTGCGCGAAAAGCATGTGTTCGTGCTTAATACAACGAGGCAAGCTGTTTTAGACGGAAACGAGCTAGATCTGAACACATCGGTTTTGCAAGTGTCCGTGTGATACGCGTCAAAACCTTTTCTCTCATAACTGCGCGAAAAGCATGCATTCGTGCTTAATACAACGAGACAAGCTGTTTTAGACCGAAACGAGCTAGATCTGAGAACATCGGTTTTACAAGTGTCCATGTGATACGCGTCAAAACTTTTCTCTCATAACTGCGCGAAAAGCATGTATTCGTGCCTAATACAACGAGACAAACTGTTTTAGACCGAAACGAGCTAGATCTGAACACATCGGTTTTACAAGTGTCCTTGTGATACGCGTCAAAACTTTTGCTCTCATAACTGCGCGAAAAGCATGTATTTGCGCTTAAAACAACGAGATAAGCTGTTTTAGAACGAAACGAGCGAGATCTGAGAACATCGGTTTTACAAGTGTCCGTGTTATAGGCGTCAAAACTGTTGCTCTCATAACTGCGCGAAAAGCATGTATTTGCGCTTAAAACAACGAGATAAGCTGTTTTAGAACGAAACGAGCGAGATCTGAACACATAGGTTTTACAAGTGTCTGTGTGATGCGCGTCAAAGCTTTTTCTCTAATAATTGCGCGAAAAGCATGTATTCGTGCATAAAACAACGAGACAAGCTGTTTTAGACCGAAACGAGCTAGATCTGAACACATCGGTTTTACAAGTGTCCGTGTGATACGCGTCAAAACTTTTTCATAACTGCGCTAAAAGCATGTATTCGTGCTTAATACAACGAGACAAGCTGTTTTACACCGAGGCGAACAAGATCTGAACACATCGATTTTACAAGTGTCCGTGTGATACGTGTCAAAACTTTTTCTCATAACTGTGCGCAAAGCATGTAGTCGTGCTTAATACAACGAGACAAGCTGTTTTAGACTGAAACGAGCTAGATCTGAGAACATCGGTTTTACAAGTGTCCGTGTTATAGGCGTCAAAACTTTTGCTCTCATACCTGCGCGAAAAGCATGTATTTGCGCTTAAAACAACGAGATAAGCTGTTTTAGAACGAAACGAGCGAGATCTGAACACATAGGTTTTACAAGTGTCTGTGTGATGCGCGTCAAAGCTTTTTCTCTAATAATTGCGCGAAAAGCATGTATTCGTGCATAAAACAACGAGACAAGCTGTTTTAGACCGAAACGAGCTAGATCTGAACACATCGGTTTTACAAGTGTCCGTGTGATACGCGTCAAAACTTTTTCATAACTGAGCTAAAAGCATGTATTCGTGCTTAATACAACGAGACAAGCTGTTTTAGACCGAGGCGAACAAGATCTGAACACATCGATTTTACAAGTGTCCGTGTGATACGTGTCAAAACTTTTTCTCATAACTGCGCGCAAAGCATGTAGTCGTGCTTAATACAACGAGACAAGCTGTTTTATACCGACACGAGCTAGATCTTACCACATCGGTGTTACAAGTGTTCATGTCATAGGCGTCAGCACTTTTTCTTTTCGTTCTGCGCAAAAAGCATGTATTCGTGCTTATACAACGAGACAAGCTGTTTTAGAACGAAACGCGCGAGATCTGAACACATCGGTTTTACAAGTGTCCGTGTGATACGCGTCAAAACTTTTTTTCTCCTTACTGCGCGAAAAGCATGTATTCGTGCTTAATACAACGAGGCAAGCTGTTTTAGACCGAAACGAGCTAGATCTGAACACATCGGTATTACAAGTGTCCATGTGATAGCATCAAAACTTTTTCTCTCAGTAGTGCGCAGAAAGCATGTATTCGTGCTTAATGCAACGAGACAAGTTGTTTTAGACCGAAGAGAGCTAGATCTGAGCACATCGGTTTTACAAGTGTTCGTGTGATAGGCGTCAAAACTTTTGCTCTCATAACTGCGCGAAAAGCATGCATTTGCGCCTAAAACAACGAGACAAGCTGTTTTATAAAGAAACGAGATAGATCTGAACAAATCGGTTTTACAAGTGTACGTGTGATACGCGTCAAAACTTTTTTCTCTCATAACTGCGCGAAAAGCATGTATTCGTGCTTAATACGAGACAAACTGTTTTAGACGGAAACGAGCTAGATCTGAACACATCGGTTTTGCAAGTGTCCGTGTGATACGCGTCAAAACCTTTTCTCTCATAACTGCGCGAAAAGCATGCATTCGTGCTTAATACAACGAGACACACTGTTTTAGACCGAAACGAGCTAGATCTGAACACACCGGTTTTACAAGTGTCCTTGTGATACGCGTCAAAACTTTTTCTTTTATAACTGCGCGAAAAGCATTTATTCGTGTTTAAAACAACGAGACAAGCTGTTTTAGACCGAAACGAGCTAGATCTGAACACATCGGTTTTACAAGTGTCCGTGTGACACACGTCAAAACTTTTGCTCTCATAACTGCGCGAAAAGCATTTATTTCCGCTTAAAACAACGAGATAAGCTGTTTTAGAACGAAACGCGCGAGATCTGAACACATCGGTTTTACAAGTGTCCGTGTGATACGCGTCAAAACTTTTTCTCATTACTGCGCGAAAAGCATGTATTCGTGCTTAATACAACGAGGCAAGCTGTTTTAGACCGAAACGAGCTAGATCTGAACACATCGGTATTACAAGTGTCCATGTGATAGCGTCAAAACTTTTTCTCTCAGTAGTGCGCAAAAAGCATGTATTCGTGCTTAATACAACGAGACAAGCTGTTTTAGACCGAAGAGAGCTAGATCTGAACACATCGGTTTTACAAGTGTTCGTGTGATAGGCGTCAAAACTTTTGCTCTCATAACTGCGCGAAAAGCATGTATTTGCGCTTAAAACAACGAGACAAGCTGTTTTAGAACGAAACGAGCTAGATCTGAACAAATCGGTTTTACAAGTGTACGTGTGATACGCGTCAAAACTTTTTCTCTCATAACTGCGCGAAAAGCATGTATTCGTGCTTAATACGAGACAAACTGTTTTAGACCGCAACGAGCTAGCTCTGAACACATCGGTTTTACAAGTGTCCATGTGATACGCGTCAAAACTTTCCTCTCATAACGGCGCGAAAAGCATGTATTTGCGCTTAAAACAACGAGATAAGCTGTTTTAGAACGAAACGAGCGAGATCTGAACACATCGGTTTTACAAGTGTCCGTGTGATACGCGTCAAAACTTTTTCTCTCATAACTGCGCCAAAAGCATGTATTCGTGATAAATACAACTAGACA
Organism: Amblyomma americanum; assembly: GCF_052857255.1. Classification (NCBI taxonomy): domain Eukaryota; kingdom Metazoa; phylum Arthropoda; class Arachnida; order Ixodida; family Ixodidae; genus Amblyomma; species Amblyomma americanum. The sequence continues at coordinate 1,107,069 of NW_027526492.1, read as the reverse complement.
AGCTGCTTTAGACCGAAACGAATTAGATCTGAACACATCGATTTTACAAGTGTACGTGTGATACGCGTCAAAACTTTTTCTCCCATAACGGCGCTAATAGCATGTATTCGTGCTTAATACGAGACAAACTGTTTTAGACCGAAACGAGCTAGCTCTGAACACATCGGTTTTACAAGTGTCCGTGTGATACGCGTCAAAACATTTTCTCTCATAACTGCGCGAAAAGCATGTATTTGTGCTTAATACAACGAGGCAAGCTGTTTTAGACCAAAACGAGCTAGATCTGAACACATCGGTTTTGCAAGTGTCCGTGTGATACGCGTCAAAACTTTTTCTCATTACTGCGCGAAAAGCATGTATTCGTGAATAATACAACGAGACAAGCTGTTGTAGACCAAAATGAACTAGATCAGAACACATCGATTTTACAAGTGTCCGTTTGATACGTGTCAAAACTTTTCTCATAACTGCGCTAAAAGCATGTATTAGTGATTAATACAACGAGACAAGCTGCTTTAGACCGAAACGAATTAGATCTGAACACATCGATTTTACAAGTGTACGTGTGATACGCGTCAAAACTTTTTCTCCCATAACGGCGCTAAAAGCATGTATTCGTGCTTAATACGAGACAAACTGTTTTAGACCGAAACGAGCTAGCTCTGAACACATCGGTTTTACAAGTGTCCGTGTGATACGCGTCAAAACTTTTTCTCTCATAACTGCGCGAAAAGCATGTATTCGTGCCTAATAGAACGAGGCAAGCTGTTTTAGACCGAAACGAGCTAGATCTGAACACATCGGTTTTGCAAGTGTCCGTGTGATACGCGTCAAAACCTTTTCTCATAACTGCGCGCAAAGCATGTATTCGTGCTTAATACAACGAGACAAGCTCTTTTAGAACGAAACGAGCTAGATCTGAACACATCGCTTTCACAAGTGTCCGTGTGATAGGCGTCAAAACTTTTTCTCTCATAACTGCGCGAAAAGCATGTATTCGTGCTTAATACGAGACAAACTGTTTTAGACCGAAACGAGCTAGCTCTGAACACATCGGTTTTACAAGTGTCCGTGTGATACGCGTCAAAACTTTTTCTCTCATAACTGCGCGAAAAGCATGTGTTCGTGCTTAATACAACGAGGCAAGCTGTTTTAGACGGAAACGAGCTAGATCTGAACACATCGGTTTTGCAAGTGTCCATGTGATACGCGTCAAAAGTTTTTCTCTCATAACTGCGCGAAAAGCATGTATTCGTGCTTAATACAACGGGACAAACTGTTTTAGACCGAAACAAGCTAGATCTGAACACATCGGTTTTACAAGTGTCTGTGTGATGCGCGTCAAAGCTTTTTCTCTAATAATTGCGCGAAAAGCATGTATTCGTGCATAAAACAACGAGACAAGCTGTTTTAGACCGAAACGAGCTAGATCTGAACACATCGGTTTTACAAGTGTCCGTGTGATACGCGTCAAAACTTTTTCATAACTGCGCTAAAAGCATGTATTCGTGCTTAATACAACGAGACAAGCTGTTTTACACCGAGGCGAACAAGATCTGAACACATCGATTTTACAAGTGTCCGTGTGATACGTGTCAAAACTTTTTCTCATAACTGTGCGCAAAGCATGTAGTCGTGCTTAATACAACGAGACAAGCTGTTTTAGACTGAAACGAGCTAGATCTGAGAACATCGGTTTTACAAGTGTCCGTGTTATAGGCGTCAAAACTTTTGCTCTCATAACTGCGCGAAAAGCATGTATTTGCGCTTAAAACAACGAGATAAGCTGTTTTAGAACGAAACGAGCGAGATCTGAACACATAGGTTTTACAAGTGTCTGTGTGATGCGCGTCAAAGCTTTTTCTCTAATAATTGCGCGAAAAGCATGTATTCGTGCATAAAACAACGAGACAAGCTGTTTTAGACCGAAACGAGCTAGATCTGAACACATCGGTTTTACAAGTGTCCGTGTGATACGCGTCAAAACTTTTTCATAACTGCGCTAAAAGCATGTATTCGTGCTTAATACAACGAGACAAGCTGTTTTAGACCGAGGCGAACAAGATCTGAACACATCGATTTTACAAGTGTCCGTGTGATACGTGTCAAAACTTTTTCTCATAACTGCGCGCAAAGCATGTAGCCGTGCTTATACAACGAGACAAGCTGTTTTATACCGACACGAGCTAGATCTTACCACATCGGTGTTACAAGTGTTCATGTCATAGGCGTCAGCACTTTTTCTTTTCGTTCTGCGCAAAAAGCATGTATTCGTGCTTATACAACGAGACAAGCTGTTTTAGAACGAAACGCGCGAGATCTGAACACATCGGTTTTACAAGTGTCCGTGTGATACGCGTCAAAACTTTTTTTCTCCTTACTGCGCGAAAAGCATGTATTCGTGCTTAATACAACGAGGCAAGCTGTTTTAGACCGAAACGAGCTAGATCTGAACACATCGGTATTACAAGTGTCCATGTGATAGCATCAAAACTTTTTCTCTCAGTAGTGCGCAGAAAGCATGTATTCGTGCCTAATGCAACGAGACAAGTTGTTTTAGACCGAAGAGAGCTAGATCTGAGCACATCGGTTTTACAAGTGTTCGTGTGATAGGCGTCAAAACTTTTGCTCTCATAACTGTGCGAAAAGCATGCATTTGCGCCTAAAACAACGAGACAAGCTGTTTTATAACGAAACGAGCTAGATCTGAACACATCGGTATTACAAGTGTCCATGTGATAGCGTCAAAACTTTTTCTCATAACTGCGCGCAAAGCATGTATTCGTGCTTAATACAACGAGACAAGCTGTTTTAGACCGACACGAGCTAGATCTGAACACATCAGTTTTACAAGTGTCGGTGTGATGCGCGTCAAAACTTTTTCTCTCATAACTGCGCGAAAAGCATGTATTCGTGATTAATACAACGAGACAAGCTGTTGTAGACCAAAATGAACTAGATCAGAACACATCGATTTTACAAGTGTCCGTTTGATACGTGTCAAAACTTTTCTCATAACTGCGCTAAAAGCATGTATTCGTGATTAATACAACGAGACAAGCTGCTTTAGACCGAAACGAATTAGATCTGAACACATCGATTTTACAAGTGTACGTGTGATACGCGTGAAAACTTTTTCTCCCATAACGGCGCTAAAAGCATGTATTCGTGCCTAATACGAGACAAACTGTTTTAGACCGAAACGAGCTAGCTCTGAACACATCGGTTTTACAAGTGTCCGTGTGATACGCGTCAAAACTTTTTCTCTCATAACTGCGCGAAAAGCATGTATTCGTGCCTAATACAACGAGGCAAGCTGTTTTAGACCGAAACGAGCTAGATCTGAACACATCGGTTTTGCAAGTGTCCGTGTGATACGCGTCAAAACTTTTTCTCATAACTGCGCGCAAAGCATGTATTCGTGCTTAATACAACGAGACAAGCTCTTTTAGAACGAAAGGAGCTAGACCTGAACACATCGGTTTTACAAGTGTCCGTGTGATACGCGTCAAACCTTTTTCTCTCATAACTGCGCGAAAAGCATGTATTCGTGCCTAATACAACGGGACAAGCTGTTTTAGACCGAAACGAGCTAGATCTGAACACATCGCTTTCACAAGTGTCCGTGTGATAGGCGTCAAAACTTTTTCTCTCATAACTGCGCGAAAAGCATGTATTCGTGCTTAATACGAGACAAACTGTTTTAGACCGAAACGAGCTAGCTCTGAACACATCGGTTTTACAAGTGTCCGTGTGATACGCGTCAAAACTTTTTCTCTCATAACTGCGCGAAAAGCATGTGTTCGTGCTTAATACAACGAGGCAAGCTGTTTTAGACGGAAACGAGCTAGATCTGAACACATCGGTTTTGCAAGTGTCCGTGTGATACGCGTCAAAACCTTTTCTCTCATAACTGCGCGAAAAGCATGCATTCGTGCTTAATACAACGAGACAAGCTGTTTTAGACCGAAACGAGCTAGATCTGAGAACATCGGTTTTACAAGTGTCCATGTGATACGCGTCAAAACTTTTCTCTCATAACTGCGCGAAAAGCATGTATTCGTGCCTAATACAACGAGACAAACTGTTTTAGACCGAAACGAGCTAGATCTGAACACATCGGTTTTACAAGTGTCCTTGTGATACGCGTCAAAACTTTTGCTCTCATAACTGCGCGAAAAGCATGTATTTGCGCTTAAAACAACGAGATAAGCTGTTTTAGAACGAAACGAGCGAGATCTGAGAACATCGGTTTTACAAGTGTCCGTGTTATAGGCGTCAAAACTGTTGCTCTCATAACTGCGCGAAAAGCATGTATTTGCGCTTAAAACAACGAGATAAGCTGTTTTAGAACGAAACGAGCGAGATCTGAACACATAGGATTTACAAGTGTCTGTGTGATGCGCGTCAAAGCTTTTTCTCTAATAATTGCGCGAAAAGCATGTATTCGTGCATAAAACAACGAGACAAGCTGTTTTAGATTGAAACGAGCTAGATCTGAACACATCGGTTTTACAAGTGTCCGTGTGATACGCGTCAAAACTTTTTCATAACTGCGCTAAAAGCATGTATTCGTGCTTAATACAACGAGACAAGCTGTTTTACACCGAGGCGAACAAGATCTGAACACATCGATTTTACAAGTGTCCGTGTGATACGTGTCAAAACTTTTTCTCATAACTGTGCGCAAAGCATGTAGTCGTGCTTAATACAACGAGACAAGCTGTTTTAGACTGAAACGAGCTAGATCTGAGAACATCGGTTTTACAAGTGTCCGTGTTATAGGCGTCAAAACTTTTGCTCTCATAACTGCGCGAAAAGCATGTATTTGCGCTTAAAACAACGAGATAAGCTGTTTTAGAACGAAACGAGCGAGATCTGAACACATAGGTTTTACAAGTGTCTGTGTGATGCGCGTCAAAGCTTTTTCTCTAATAATTGCGCGAAAAGCATGTATTCGTGCATAAAACAACGAGACAAGCTGTTTTAGACCGAAACGAGCTAGATCTGAACACATCGGTTTTACAAGTGTCCGTGTGATACGCGTCAAAACTTTTTCATAACTGCGCTAAAAGCATGTATTCGTGCTTAATACAACGAGACAAGCTGTTTTAGACCGAGGCGAACAAGATCTGAACACATCGATTTTATAAGTGTCCGTGTGATACGTGTCAAAACTTTTTCTCATAACTGCGCGCAAAGCATGTAGTCGTGCTTAATACAACGAGACAAGCTGTTTTATACCGACACGAGCTAGATCTTACCACATCGGTGTTACAAGTGTTCATGTCATAGGCGTCAGCACTTTTTCTTTTCGTTCTGCGCAAAAAGCATGTATTCGTGCTTATACAACGAGACAAGCTGTTTTTGAACGAAACGCGCGAGATCTGAACACATCGGTTTTACAAGTGTCCGTGTGATACGCGTCAAAACTTTTTTTCTCCTTACTGCGCGAAAAGCATGTATTCGTGCTTAATACAACGAGGCAAGCTGTTTTAGACCGAAACGAGCTAGATCTGAACACATCGGTATTACAAGTGTCCATGTGATAGCATCAAAACATTTTCTCTCAGTAGTGCGCAGAAAGCATGTATTCGTGCTTAATGCAACGAGACAAGTTGTTTTAGACCGAAGAGAGCTAGATCTGAGCACATCGGTTTTACAAGTGTTCGTGTGATAGGCGTCAAAACTTTTGCTCTCATAACTGCGCGAAAAGCATGCATTTGCGCCTAAAACAACGAGACAAGCTGTTTTATAACGAAACGAGATAGATCTGAACAAATCGGTTTTACAAGTGTACGTGTGATACGCGTCAAAACTTTTTTCTCTCATAACTGCGCGAAAAGCATGTATTCGTGCTTAATACGAGACAAACTGTTTTAGACGGAAACGAGCTAGATCTGAACACATCGGTTTTGCAAGTGTCCGTGTGATACGCGTCAAAACCTTTTCTCTCATAACTGCGCGAAAAGCATGCATTCGTGCTTAATACAACGAGACACACTGTTTTAGACCGAAACGAGCTAGATCTGAACACATCGGTTTTACAAGTGTCCTTGTGATACGCGTCAAAACTTTTTCTTTTATAACTGCGCGAAAAGCATTTATTCGTGTTTAAAACAACGAGACAAGCTGTTTTAGACCGAAACGAGCTAGATCTGAACACATCGGTTTTACAAGTGTCCGTGTGACACACGTCAAAACATTTGCTCTCATAACTGCGCGAAAAGCATTTATTTCCGCTTAAAACAACGAGATAAGCTGTTTTAGAACGAAACGCGCGAGATCTGAACACATCGGTTTTACAAGTGTCCGTGTGATACGCGTCAAAACTTTTTCTCATTACTGCGCGAAAAGCATGTATTCGTGCTTAATACAACGAGGCAAGCTGTTTTAGACCGAAACGAGCTAGATCTGAACACATCGGTATTACAAGTGTCCATGTGATAGCGTCAAAACTTTTTCTCTCAGTAGTGCGCAAAAAGCATGTATTCGTGCTTAATACAACGAGACAAGCTGTTTTAGACCGAAGAGAGCTAGATCTGAACACATCGGTTTTACAAGTGTTCGTGTGATAGGCGTCAAAACTTTTGCTCTCATAACTGCGCGAAAAGCATGTATTTGCGCTTAAAACAACGAGACAAGCTGTTTTAGAACGAAACGAGCTAGATCTGAACAAATCGGTTTTACAAGTGTACGTGTGATACGCGTCAAAACTTTTTCTCTCATAACTGCGCGAAAAGCATGTATTCGTGCTTAATACGAGACAAACTGTTTTAGACCGCAACGAGCTAGCTCTGAACACATCGGTTTTACAAGTGTCCATGTGATACGCGTCAAAACTTTCCTCTCATAACGGCGCGAAAAGCATGTATTTGCGCTTAAAACAACGAGATAAGCTGTTTTAGAACGAAACGAGCGAGATCTGAACACATCGGTTTTACAAGTGTCCGTGTGATACGCGTCAAAACTTTTTCTCTCATAACTGCGCCAAAAGCATGTATTCGTGATAAATACAACTAGACAAGCTGCTTTAGACCGAAACGAATTAGATCTGAACACATCGATTTTACAAGTGTACGTGTGATACGCGTCAAAACTTTTTCTCCCATAACGGCGCTAATAGCATGTATTCGTGCTTAATACGAGACAAACTGTTTTAGACCGAAACGAGCTAGCTCTGAACACATCGGTTTTACAAGTGTCCGTGTGATACGCGTCAAAACATTTTCTCTCATAACTGCGCGAAAAGCATGTATTTGTGCTTAATACAACGAGGCAAGCTGTTTTAGACCAAAACGAGCTAGATCTGAACACATCGGTTTTGCAAGTGTCCGTGTGATACGCGTCAAAACTTTTTCTCATTACTGCGCGAAAAGCATGTATTCGTGAATAATACAACGAGACAAGCTGTTGTAGACCAAAATGAACTAGATCAGAACACATCGATTTTACAAGTGTCCGTTTGATACGTGTCAAAACTTTTCTCATAACTGCGCTAAAAGCATGTATTAGTGATTAATACAACGAGACAAGCTGCTTTAGACCGAAACGAATTAGATCTGAACACATCGATTTTACAAGTGTACGTGTGATACGCGTCAAAACTTTTTCTCCCATAACGGCGCTAAAAGCATGTATTCGTGCTTAATACGAGACAAACTGTTTTAGACCGAAACGAGCTAGCTCTGAACACATCGGTTTTACAAGTGTCCGTGTGATACGCGTCAAAACTTTTTCTCTCATAACTGCGCGAAAAGCATGTATTCGTGCCTAATAGAACGAGGCAAGCTGTTTTAGACCGAAACGAGCTAGATCTGAACACATCGGTTTTGCAAGTGTCCGTGTGATACGCGTCAAAACCTTTTCTCATAACTGCGCGCAAAGCATGTATTCGTGCTTAATACAACGAGACAAGCTCTTTTAGAACGAAAGGAGCTAGACCTGAACACATCGGTTTTACAAGTGTCCGTGTGATACGCGTCAAACCTTTTTCTCTCATAACTGCGCGAAAAGCATGTATTCGTGCTTAATAGAACGGGACAAGCTGTTTTAGACCGAAACGAGCTAGATCTGAACACATCGCTTTCACAAGTGTCCGTGTGATAGGCGTCAAAACTTTTTCTCTCATAACTGCGCGAAAAGCATGTATTCGTGCTTAATACGAGACAAACTGTTTTAGACCGAAACGAGCTAGCTCTGAACACATCGGTTTTACAAGTGTCCGTGTGATACGCGTCAAAACTTTTTCTCTCATAACTGCGCGAAAAGCATGTGTTTGTGCTTAATACAACGAGGCAAGCTGTTTTAGACGGAAACGAGCTAGATCTGAACACATCGGTTTTGCAAGTGTCCATGTGATACGCGTCAAAAGTTTTTCTCTCATAACTGCGCGAAAAGCATGTATTCGTGCTTAATACAACGGGACAAACTGTTTTAGACCGAAACAAGCTAGATCTGAACACATCGGTTTTACAAGTGTCCGTGTGATACGCGTCAAAACCTTTTCTCTGATAACTGCGCGAAAAGCATGCATTCGTGCTTAATACAACGAGACAAGTTGTTTTAGACCGAAACGAGCTAGATCTGAGAACATTGGTTTTACAAGTGTCCATGTGATACGCGTCAAAACTTTTCTCTCATAACTGCGCGAAAAGCATGTATTCTTGCTTAATACAACGAGACAAACAGTTTTAGACCGAAACGAGCTAGATCTGAACACATCGGTTTTACAAGTGTCCTTGTGATACGCGTCAAAACTTTTTCTTTTATAACTGCGCGAAAAGCATTTATTTTTGTTTAAAACAACGAGACGAGCTTTTTTAAACCGAAACGAGCTAGATCTGAGCACATCGGTTTTACAAGTGTCCGTGTGACACACGTCAAAACTTTTGCTCTCATAACTGCGCGAAAAGCATTTATTTCCGCTTAAAACAACGAGATAAGCTGTTTTAGGACGAAACGCGCGAGATCTGAACACATCGGTTTTAAAGTGTACGTGTGATACGCGTCAAAACTTTTTCTCATTACTGCGCGAAAAGCATGTATTCGTGCTTAATACAACGAGGCAAGCTGTTTCAGACCGAAACGAGCTAGATCTGAACACATCGGTATTACAAGTGTCCATGTGATAGCGTCAAAACTTTTTCTCTCAGTAGTGCGCAAAAAGCATGTATTCGTGCTTAATACAACGAGACAAGCTGTTTTAGACCGAAGAGAGCTAGATCTGAACACATCGGTTTTACAAGTGTTCGTGTGATAGGCGTCAAAACGTCTGCTCTCATAACTGAGCGAAAAGCATGTATTTGCGCTTAAAACAACGAGACAAGCTGTTTTAGAACGAAACGAGCTAGATCTGAACAAATCGGTTTTACAAGTGTACGTGTGATACACGTCAAAACGTTTTCTCTCATAACTGCGCGAAAAGCATGTATTCGTGCTTAATACGAGACAAACTGTTTTAGACCGCAACGAGCTAGCTCTGAACACATCGGTTTTACAAGTGTCCGTGTGATACGCGTCAAAACTTTTTCTCTCATAACTGCGCAAAAAGCATGTATTCGTGCTTAATACAACGAGGCAAGCTGTTTTAGACCGAAACGAGCGAGATCTGAACACATCGGTTTTACAATTGTCCATGTGATAGCGTCAAAACTTTTTCTCTCAGTAGTGCGCAAAAAGCATGTATTCGTGCTTAATACAACGAGACAAGCTGTTTTAGACCGAAGAGAGCTAGATCTGAACACATCGGTTTTACAAGTGTTCGTGTGATAGGCGTCAAAACTTTTGCTCTCATAACTGCGCGAAAAGCATGTATTTGCGCTTAAAACAACGAAACAAGCTGTTTTAGAACGAAACGAGCCAGATCTGAACAAATCGGTTTTACAAGTGTACGTGTGATACGCGTCAAAACTTTTTCTCTCATAACTGCGCGAAAAGCATGTATTCGTGCTTAATACGAGACAAACTGTTTTAGACCGCAACGAGCTAGCTCTGAACACATCGGTTTTACAAGTGTCCGTGTGATACGCGTCAAAACTTTTTCTCTCATAACTGCGCAAAAAGCATGTATTCGTGCTTAATACAACGAGGCAAGCTGTTTTAGACCGAAACGAGCGAGATCTGAACACATCGGTTTTACAATTGTCCGTGTGATACGCGTCAAAACTTTTTCTCATGACTGCGCGAGAAGCATGTATTCATGCTTAATACAACGAGGCAAGCTGTTTTAGACCGAAACGAGTGAGATCTGAACACATCGGTTTTACAAGTGTCCGTGTGATACGCGTCAAAGCTTTTTCTCTTATAACTGCGCGAAATGCATGTATTCGTGCTTAATACAACGAAACAAGCTGTTTTAGACCGACACGAGCTAGATCTGAACACATCGGTTTTACAAGCGTCCGTGTGATACGCGTCAAAACCTTTTCTCTCATAACTGCGCGAAAAGCATGCATTCGTGCTTAATACAACGAGACAAGTTGTTTTACACCGAAACGAGCTAGATCTGAAAATATCGGTTTTACAAGTCTCCATGTGATAGCGTCAAAGCGTTTTCTCTCAGTAGTGCGCAAAAAGCATGTATTCGTGCTTAATACAACGAGACAAGCTGTTTTAGACCGAAACGAGCTAGATCTGAACACATCGGTTTTGCAAGTGTCAGTGTGATACGCGTCAAAACTTTTTCTCATAACTGTGCGAAAAGCATGTATTCGTACTTAATACAACGAGGCAAGCTGTTTTAGACCGAAACGAGCTAGATCTGAACACGTCGGTTTTACAAGTGTCCATGTGATACGCGTCAAAAGATTTTCTCTCATAACTGCGCGAAAAGCATGTATTCGTGCTTAATACAACGGGACAAACTGTTTTAGACCGAAAGGAGCTAGATCTGAACACATCGGTTTTACAAGTGTCCGTGTGATACGCGTCAAAACCTTTTCTCTCATAACTGCGCGAAAAGCATGCATTCGTGCTTAATACAACGAGACAAGCTGTTTTAGACCGAAACGAGCTAGATCTGAACACATCGGTTTTGCAAGTGTTCATGTGATACGCGTCAAACGTTTTTCTCTCATAACTGCGCGAAAAGCATGTATTCGTGCTTAATACAACGGGACAAACTGTTTTAGACCGAAACGAGCTAGATCTGAACACATCGGTTTTACAAGTGTCCTTGTGATACGCGTCAAAACTTTTGCTCTCATAACTGCGCGAAAAGCATGTATTTGCGCTTAAAACAACGAGATAAGCTGTTTTAGAACGAAACGAGCGAGATCTGAGAACATCGGTTTTACAAGTGTCCGTGTTATAGGCGTCAAAATTTTTACTCTCATAACTGCGCGAAAAGCATGTATTTGCGCTTAAAACAACGAGATAAGCTGTTTTAGAACGAAACGAGCGAGATCTGAACACGTAGGGTTTACAAGTGTCTGTGTGATGTGCGTCAAAGCTTTTTCTCTAATAATTGCGCGAAAAGCATGTATTCGTGCATAAAACAACGAGACAAGCTGTTTTAGACCGAAACGAGCTAGATCTGAACACATCGGTTTTACAAGTGTCCGTGTGATACGCGTCAAAACTTTTTCATAACTGCGCTAAAAGCATGTATTCGTGCTTAATACAACGAGACAAGCTGTTTTACACCGAGGCGAACAAGATCTAAACACATCGATTTTACAAGTGTCCGTGTGATACGTGTCAAAACTTTTTCTCATAACTGCGCGCAAAGCATGTAGTCGTGCTTAATACAACGAGACAAGCTGTTTTAGACCGAAACGAGCTAGATCTGAGAACATCGGTTTTACAAGTGTCCGTGTTATAGGCGTCAAAACTTTTGCTCTCATAACTGCGCGAAAAGCATGTATTTGCGCTTAAAACAACGAGATAAGCTGTTTTAGAACGAAACGAGCGAGATCTGAACACAGGTTTTACAAGTGTCTGTGTGATGCGCGTCAAAGCTTTTTCTCTAATAATTGCGCGAAAAGCATGTATTCGTGCATAAAACAACGAGACAAGCTGTTTTAGACCGAAACGAGCTAGATCTGAACACATCGGTTTTACAAGTGTCCGTGTGATACGCGTCAAAACTTTTTCATAACTGCGCTAAAAGCATGTATTCGTGCTTAATACAACGAGACAAGCTGTTTTAGACCGAGGCGAACAAGATCTAAACACATCGATTTTACAAGTGTCCGTGTGATACGTGTCAAAACGTTTTCTCATAACTGCGCGCAAAGCATGTAGTCGTGCTTAATACAACGAGACAAGCTGTTTTATACCGACACGAGCTAGATCTGACCACATCGGTGTTACAAGTGTTCATGTCATAGGCGTCAGCACTTTTTCTTTTCGTTCTGCGCAAAAAGCATGTATTCGTGCTTATACAACGAGACAAGCTGTTTTAGAACGAAACGCGCGAGATCTGAACACATCGGTTTTACAAGTGTCCGTGTGATACGCGTCAAAACTTTTTTTCTCCTTACTGCGCGAAAAGCATGTATTCGTGCTTCATACAACGAGGCAAGCTGTTTTAGACCGAAACGAGCTAGATCTGAACACATCGGTATTACAAGTGTCCATGTGATAGCATCAAAACTTTTTCTCTCAGTAGTGCGCAGAAAGCATGTATTCGTGCTTAATGCAACGAGACAAGCTGTTTTAGACCGAAGAGAGCTAGATCTGAGCACATCGGTTTTACAAGTGTTCGTGTGATAGGCGTCAAAACTTTTGCTCTCATAACTGCGCGAAAAGCATGCATTTGCGCTTAAAACAACGAGACAAGCTGTTTTATAACGAAACGAGATAGATCTGAACAAATCGGTTTTACAAGTGTACGTGTGATACGCGTCAAAACTTTTTTCTCTTATAACTGCGCGAAAAGCATGTATTCGTGCTTAATACGAGACAAACTGTTTTAGACGGAAACGAGCTAGATCTGAACACATCGGTTTTGCAAGTGTCCGTGTGATACGCCTCAAAACCTTTTCTCTCATAACTGCGCGAAAAGCATGCATTCGTGCTTAATACAACGAGACAAACTGTTTTAGACCGAAACGAGCTAGATCTGAACACATCGGTTTTACAAGTGTCCTTGTGATACGCTTCAAGACTTTTTCTTTTATAACTGCGCGAAAAGCATTTATTCGTGTTTAAAACAACGAGACAAGCTGTTTTAGACCGAAACGAGCTAGATCTGAACACATCGGTTTTACAAGTGTCCGTGTGACACACGTCAAAACTTTTGCTCTCATAACTGCGCGAAAAGCATATATTTCCGCTTAAAACAACGAGATAAGCTGTTTTAGAACGAAACGCGCGAGATCTGAACACATCGGTTTTACAAGTGTCCGTGTGATACGCGTCAAAACTTTTTCGCATTACTGCGCGAAAAGCATGTATTCGTGCTTAATACAACGAGGCAAGCTGTTTTAGACCGAAACTAGCTAGATCTGAACACATCGGTATTACAAGTGTCCATGTGATAGCGTCAAAACTTTTTCTCTCAGTAGTGCGCAAAAAGCATGTATTCGTGCCTAATACAACGAGACAAGCTGTTTTAGACCGAAGAGAGCTAGATCTGAACACATCGGTTTTACAAGTGTTCGTGTGATAGGCGTCAAAACTTTTGCTCTCATAACTGCGCGAAAAGCATGTATTCGTGCTTAATACGAGACAAACTGTTTTAGACCGCAACGAGCTAGCTCTGAACACATCGGTTTTACAAGTGTCCATGTGATACGCGTCAAAACTTTTCTCTCATAACTGCGCGAAAAGCATGTATTTGCGCTTAAAACAACGAGACAAGCTGTTTTATAACGAAACGAGATAGATCTGAACAAATCGGTTTTACAAGTGTACGTGTGATACGCGTCAAAACTTTTTTCTCTCATAACTGCGCGAAAAGCATGTATTCGTGCTTAATACGAGACAAACTATTTTAGACGGAAACGAGCTAGATCTGAACACATCGGTTTTGCAAGTGTCCGCGTGATACGCCTCAAAACCTTTTCTCTCATAACTGCGCGAAAAGCATACATTCGTGCTTAATACAACGGGACAAACTGTTTTAGACCGAAACAAGCTAGATCTGAACACATCGGTTTTACAAGTGTCCGTGTGATACGCGTCAAAACCTTTTCTCTGATAACTGCGCGAAAAGCATGCATTCGTGCTTAATACAACGAGACAAGTTGTTTTAGACCGAAACGAGCTAGATCTGAGAACATTGGTTTTACAAGTGTCCATGTGATACGCGTCAAAACTTTTCTCTCATAACTGCGCGAAAAGCATGTATTCTTGCTTAATACAACGAGACAAACTGTTTTAGACCGAAACGAGCTAGATCTGAACACATCGGTTTTACAAGTGTCCTTGTGATACGCGTCAAAACTTTTTCTTTTATAACTGCGCAAAAAGCATTTATTTTTGTTTAAAACAACGAGACGAGCTTTTTTAAACCGAAACGAGCTAGATCTGAACACATCGGTTTTACAAGTGTCCGTGTGACACACGTCAAAACTTTTGCTCTCATAACTGCGCGAAAAGCATTTATTTCCGCTTAAAACAACGAGATAAGCTGTTTTAGGACGAAACGCGCGAGATCTGAACACATCGGTTTTACAAGTGTACGTGTGATACGCGTCAAAACTTTTTCTCATTACTGCGCGAAAAGCATGTATTCGTGCTTAATACAACGAGGCAAGCTGTTTTAGACCGAAACGAGCTAGATCTGAACACATCGGTATTACAAGTGTCCATGTGATAGCGTCAAAACTTTTTCTCTCAGTAGTGCGCAAAAAGCATGTATTCGTGCTTAATACAACGAGACAAGCTGTTTTAGACCGAAGAGAGCTAGATCTGAACACATCGGTTTTACAAGTGTTCGTGTGATAGGCGTCAAAACTTTTGCTCTCATAACTGCGCGAAAAGCATGTATTTGCGCTTAAAACAACGAGACAAGCTGTTTTAGAACGAAACGAGCTAGATCTGAACAAATCGGTTTTACAAGTGTACGTGTGATACGCGTCAAAACTTTTTCTCTCATAACTGCGCGAAAAGCATGTATTCGTGCTTAATACGAGACAAACTGTTTTAGACCGCAACGAGCTAGCTCTGAACACATCGGTTTTACAAGTGTCCGTGTGATACGCGTCAAAACTTTTTCTCTCATAACTGCGCAAAAAGCATGTATTCGTGCTTAATACAACGAGGCAAGCTGTTTTAGACCGAAACGAGCGAGATCTGAACACATCGGTTTTACAATTGTCCGTGTGATACGCGTCAAAACTTTTTCTCATAACTGCGCGAGAAGCATGTATTCGTGCTTAATACAACGAGGCAAGCTGTTTTAGACCGAAACGAGTGAGATCTGAACACATCGGTTTTACAAGTGTCCGTGTGATACGCGTCAAAGCTTTTTCTCTTATAACTGCGCGAAAAGCATGTATTCGTGCTTATTACAACGAAACAAGCTGTTTTAGACCGACACGAGCTAGATCTGAACACATCGGTTTTACAAGCGTCCGTGTGATACGCGTCAAAACCTTTTCTCTCATAACTGCGCGAAAAGCATGCATTCGTGCTTAATACAACGAGACAAGTTGTTTTACACCGATACGAGCTAGATCTGAGAACATTGGTTTTACAAGTGTCCATGGGATACGCGTCAAAACTTTTCTCTCATAACTGCGCGAAAAGCATGTATTCGTGCTTAATACAACGAGACAAACTGTTTTAGACCGAAACGAGCTAGATCTGAATACATCGGTTTTACAAGTGTCCTTGTGATACGCGTCAAAACTTTTTGTTTTTAATGGCGCGAAAAGCATGTATTCGTGTTTAAAACAACGAGACAATCTGTTTTAGACCGAAACGAGCTAGATCTGAAAATATCGGTTTTACAAGTCTCCATGTGATAGCGTCAAAGCGTTTTCTCTCAGTAGTGCGCAAAAAGCATGTATTCGTGCTTAATACAACGAGACAAGCTGTTTTAGACCGAAACGAGCTAGATCTGAACACATCGGTTTTGCAAGTGTCAGTGTGATACGCGTCAAAACTTTTTCTCATAACTGCGCGAAAAGCATGTATTCGTGCTTAATACAACGAGGCAAGCTGTTTTAGACCGAAACGAGCTAGATCTGAACACGTCGGTTTTACAAGTGTC
The DNA here is from genome assembly GCF_052857255.1 of Amblyomma americanum. Classification (NCBI taxonomy): domain Eukaryota; kingdom Metazoa; phylum Arthropoda; class Arachnida; order Ixodida; family Ixodidae; genus Amblyomma; species Amblyomma americanum. The sequence continues at coordinate 1,090,904 of NW_027526492.1, read as the reverse complement.
CATTTGATACGCGTCAAAAGATTTTCTCTCATAACTGCGCGAAAAGCATGTATTCGTGCTTAATACAACGGGACAAACTGTTTTAGACCGAAAGGAGCTAGATCTGAACACATCGGTTTTACCAGTGTCCGTGTGATACGCGTCAAAACCTTTTCTCTCATAACTGCGCGAAAAGCATGCATTCGTGCTTAATACAACGAGACAAGCTGTTTTAGACCGAAACGAGCTAGATCTGAACACATCGGTTTTGCAAGTGTCCATGTGATACGCGTCAAAAGTTTTTCTCTCATAACTGCGCGAAAAGCATGTATTCGTGCTTAATACAACGGGACAAACAGTTTTAGACCGAAACGAGCTAGATCTGAACACATCGGTTTTACAAGTGTCCTTGTGATACGCGTCAAAACTTTTGCTCTCATAACTGCGCGAAAAGCATGTATTTGCGCTTAAAACAACGAGATAAGCTGTTTTAGAACGAAACGAGCGAGATCTGAGAACATCGGTTTTACAAGTGTCCGTGTTATAGGCGTCAAAATTTTTACTCTCATAACTGCGCGAAAAGCATGTATTTGCGCTCAAAACAACGAGATAAGCTGTTTTAGAACGAAACGAGCGAGATCTGAACACATAGGGTTTACAAGTGTCTGTGTGATGCGCGTCAAAGCTTTTTCTCTAATAATTGCGCGAAAAGCATGTATTCGTGCATAAAACAACGAGACAAGCTGTTTTAGACCGAAACGAGCTAGATCTGAACACATCGGTTTTACAAGTGTCCGTGTGATACGCGTCAAAACTTTTTCATAACTGCGCTAAAAGCATGTATTCGTGCTTAATACAACGAGACAAGCTGTTTTGCACCGAGGCGAACAAGATCTAAACACATCGATTTTACAAGTGTCCGTGTGATACGTGTCAAAACTTTTTCTCATAACTGCGCGCAAAGCATGTAGTCGTGCTTAATACAACGAGACAAGCTGTTTTAGACCGAAACGAGCTAGATCTGAGAACATCGGTTTTACAAGTGTCCGTGTTATAGGCGTCAAAACTTTTGCTCTCATAACTGCGCGAAAAGCATGTATTTGCGCTTAAAACAACGAGATAAGCTGTTTTAGAACGAAACGAGCGAGATCTGAACACAGGTTTTACAAGTGTCTGTGTGATGCGCGTCAAAGCTTTTTCTCTAATAATTGCGCGAAAAGCATGTATTCGTGCATAAAACAACGAGACAAGCTGTTTTAGACCGAAACGAGCTAGATCTGAACACATCGGTTTTACAAGTGTCCGTGTGATACGCGTCAAAACTTTTTCATAACTGCGCTAAAAGCATGTATTCGTGCTTAATACAACGAGACAAGCTGTTTTAGACCGAGGCGAACAAGATCTGAACACATCGATTTTACAAGTGTCCGTGTGATACGTGTCAAAACGTTTTCTCATAACTGCGCGCAAAGCATGTAGTCGTGCTTAATACAACGAGACAAGCTGTTTTATACCGACACGAGCTAGATCTGACCACATCGGTGTTACAAGTGTTCATGTCATAGGCGTCAGCACTTTTTCTTTTCGTTCTGCGCAAAAAGCATGTATTCGTGCTTATACAACGAGACAAGCTGTTTTAGAACGAAACGCGCGAGATCTGAACACATCGGTTTTACAAGTGTCCGTGTGATACGCGTCAAAACTTTTTTTCTCCTTACTGCGCGAAAAGCATGTATTCGTGCTTCATACAACGAGGCAAGCTGTTTTAGACCGAAACGAGCTAGATCTGAACACATCGGTATTACAAGTGTCCATGTGATAGCATCAAAACTTTTTCTCTCAGTAGTGCGCAGAAAGCATGTATTCGTGCTTAATGCAACGAGACAAGCTGTTTTAGACCGAAGAGAGCTAGATCTGAGCACATCGGTTTTACAAGTGTTCGTGTGATAGGCGTCAAAACTTTTGCTCTCATAACTGCGCGAAAAGCATGCATTTGCGCTTAAAACAACGAGACAAGCTGTTTTATAACGAAACGAGATAGATCTCAACAAATCGGATTTACAAGTGTACGTGTGATACGCGTCAAAACTTTTTTCTCTTATAACTGCGCGAAAAGCATGTATTCGTGCTTAATACGAGACAAACTGTTTTAGACGGAAACGAGCTAGATCTGAACACATCGGTTTTGCAAGTGTCCGTGTGATACGCCTCAAAACCTTTTCTCTCATAACTGCGCGAAAAGCATGCATTCGTGCTTAATACAACGAGACAAACTGTTTTAGACGGAAACGAGCTAGATCTGAACACATCGGTTTTGCAAGTGTCCGTGTGACACACGTCAAAACTTTTGCTCTCATAACTGCGCGAAAAGCATTTATTTCCGCTTAAAACAACGAGATAAGCTGTTTTAGAACGAAACGCGCGAGATCTGAACACATCGGTTTTACAAGTGTCCGTGTGATACGCGTCAAAACTTTTTCGCATTACTGCGCGAAAAGCATGTATTCGTGCTTAATACAACGAGGCAAGCTGTTTTAGACCAAAACGAGCTAGATCTGAACACATCGGTATTACAAGTGTCCATGTGATAGCGTCAAAACTTTTTCTCTCAGTAGTGCGCAAAAAGCATGTATTCGTGCCTAATACAACGAGACAAGCTGTTTTAGACCGAAGAGAGCTAGATCTGAACACATCGGTTTTACAAGTGTTCGTGTGATAGGCGTCAAAACTTTTGCTCTCATAACTGCGCGAAAAGCATGTATTCGTGCTTAATACGAGACAAACTGTTTTAGACCGCAACGAGCTAGCTCTGAACACATCGGTTTTACAAGTGTCCATGTGATACGCGTCAAAACTTTTCTCTCATAACTGCGCGAAAAGCATGTATTCCTGATAAATACAACGAGACAAGCTGCTTTAGACCGAAACGAATTAGATCTGAACACATCGATTTTACAAGTGTACGTGTGATACGCGTCAAAACTTTTTCTCCCATAACGGCGCTAATAGCATGTATTCGTGCTTAATACGAGACAAACTGTTTTAGACCGAAATGAGCTAGCTCTGAACACATCGGTTTTACAAGTGTCCGTGTGATACGCGTCAAAACTTTTTCTCTCATAACTGCGCGAAAAGCATGTATTTGTGCTTAATACAACGAGGCAAGCTGTTTTAGACCAAAACGAGCTAGATCTGAACACATCGGTTTTGCAAGTGTCCGTGTGATACGCGTCAAAACTTTTTCTCATTACTGCGCGAAAAGCATGTATTCGTGATTAATACAACGAGACAAGCTGTAGTAGACCAAAATGAACTAGATCAGAACACATCGATTTTACAAGTGTCCGTGTGATACGTGTCAAAACGTTTCTCATAACTGCGCTAAAAGCATGTATTCGTGATTAATACAACGAGACAAGCTGCTTTAGACCGAAACGAATTAGATCTGAACACATCGATTTTACAAGTGTACGTGTGATACGCGTCAAAACTTTTTCTCCCATAACGGCGCTAAAAGCATGTATTCGTGCTTAATACGAGACAAACTGTTTTAGACCGAAACGAGCTAGCTCTGAACACATCGGTTTTACAAGTGTCCGTGTGATACGCGTCAAAACTTTTTCTCTCATAACTGCGCGAAAAGCATGTATTCGTGCCTAATACAACGAGGCAAGCTGTTTTAGACCGAAACGAGCTAGATCTGAACACATCGGTTTTGCAAGTGTCCGTGTGATACGCGTCAAAACTTTTTCTCATAACTGCGCGCAAAGCATGTATTCGTGCTTAATACAACGAGACAAGCTCTTTTAGAACGAAAGGAGCTAGACCTGAACACATCGGTTTTACAAGTGTCCGTGTGATACGCGTCAAACCTTTTTCTCTCATAACTGCGCGAAAAGCATGTATTCGTGCTTAATACGAGACAAACTGTTTTAGACCGAAACGAGCTAGCTCTGAACACATCGGTTTTACAAGTGTCCGTGTGATACGCGTCAAAACTTTTTCTCTCATAACTGCGCGAAAAGCATGTGTTCGTGCTTAATACAACGAGGCAAGCTGTTTTAGACGGAAACGAGCTAGATCTGAACACATCGGTTTTGCAAGTGTCCATGTGATACGCGTCAAAAGTTTTTCTCTCATAACTGCGCGAAAAGCATGTATTCGTGCTTAATACAACGGGACAAACTGTTTTAGACCGAAACAAGCTAGATCTGAACACATCAGTTTTACAAGTGTCCGTGTGATACGCGTCAAAACCTTTTCTCTGATAACTGCGCGAAAAGCATGCATTCGTGCTTAATACAACGAGACAAGTTGTTTTAGGCCGAAACGAGCTAGATCTGAGAACATTGGTTTTACAAGTGTCCATGTGATACGCGTCAAAACTTTTCTCTCATAACTGCGCGAAAAGCATGTATTCTTGCTTAATACAACGAGACAAACTGTTTTAGACCGAAACGAGCTAGATCTGAACACATCGGTTTTACAAGTGTCCTTGTGATACGCGTCAAAACTTTTTCTTTTATAACTGCGCGAAAAGCATTTATTTTTGTTTAAAACAACGAGACGAGCTGTTTTAGACCGAAACGAGCTAGATCTGAACACATCGGTTTTACAAGTGTCCGTGTGACACACGTCAAAACTTTTGCTCTCATAACTGCGCGAAAAGCATTTATTTCCGCTTAAAACAACGAGATAAGCTGTTTTAGGACGAAACGCGCGAGATCTGAACACATCGGTTTTACAAGTGTCCGTGTGATACGCGTCAAAACTTTTTCTCATTACTGCGCGAAAAGCATGTATTCGTGCTTAATACAACGAGGCAAGCTGTTTTAGACCGAAACGAGCTAGATCTGAAAACATCGGTATTACAAGTGTCCATGTGATAGCGTCAAAACTTTTTCTCTCAGTAGTGCGCAAAAAGCATGTATTCGTGCTTAATACAACGAGACAAGCTGTTTTAGACCGAAGAGAGCTAGATCTGGACACATCGGTTTTACAAGTGTTCGTGTGATAGGCGTCAAAACTTTTGCTCTCATAACTGCGCAAAAAGCATGTATTTGCGCTTAAAACAACGAGACAAGCTGTTTTAGAACGAAACGAGCTAGATCTGAACAAATCGGTTTTACAAGTGTACGTGTGATACGCGTCAAAACTTTTTCTCTCATAACTGCGCAAAAAGCATGTATTCGTGCTTAATACAACGAGGCAAGCTGTTTTAGACCGAAACGAGCGAGATCTGAACACATCGGTTTTACAATTGTCCGTGTGATACGCGTCAAAACTTTTTCTCATAACTGCGCGAGAAGCATGTATTCGTGCTTAATACAACGAGGCAAGCTGTTTTAGACCGAAACGAGTGAGATCTGAACACATCGGTTTTACAAGTGTCCGTGTGATACGCGTCAAAGCTTTTTCTCTTATAACTGCGCGAAAAGCATGTATTCGTGCTTAATACAACGAAACAAGCTGTTTTAGACCGACACGAGCTAGATCTGAACACATCGGTTTTACAAGTGTCCGTGTGATACGCGTCAAAACCTTTTCTCTCATAACTGCGCGAAAAGCATGCATTCGTGCTTAATACAACGAGACAAGTTGTTTTACACCGAAACGAGCTAGATCTGAGAACATTGGTTTTACAAGTGTCCATGGGATACGCGTCAAAACTTTTCTCTCATAACTGCGCGAAAAGCATGTATTCGTGCTTAATACAACGAGACAAACTGTTTTAGACCGAAACGAGCTAGATCTGAATACATCGGTTTTACAAGTGTCCTTGTGATACGCGTCAAAACTTTTTGTTTATAATGGCGCGAAAAGCATGTATGTATTCGTGTTTAAAACAACGAGACAATCTGTTTTAGACCGAAACGAGCTAGATCTGAAAATATCGGTTTTACAAGTCTCCATGTGATAGCGTCAAAGCGTTTTCTCTCAGTAGTGCGCAAAAAGCATGTATTCGTGCTTAATACAACGAGACAAGCTGTTTTAGACCGAAACGAGCTAGATCTGAACACATCGGTTTTGCAAGTGTCAGTGTGATACGCGTCAAAACTTTTTCTCATAACTGCGCGAAAAGCATGTATTCGTGCTTAATACAACGAGGCAAGCTGTTTTAGACCGAAACGAGCTAGATCTGAACACGTCGGTTTTACAAGTGTCCATGTGATACGCGTCAAAAGATTTTCTCTCATAACTGCGCGAAAAGCATGTATTCGTGCCTAATACAACGGGACAAACTGTTTTAGACCGAAAGGAGCTAGATCTGAACACATCGGTTTTACAAGTGTCCGTGTGATACGCGTCAAAACCTTTTCTCTCATAACTGCGCGAAAAGCATGCATTCGTGCTTGATACAACGAGACAAGCTGTTTTAGATCGAAACGTGCTAGATCTGAGAACATCGGTTTTACAAGTGTCCATGTGATACGCGTCAAAACTTTTCTCTCATAACTGCGCGAAAAGCATGTATTCGTGCTTAATACAACGAGACAAACTGTTTTAGACCGAAACGAGCTAGATCTGAACACATCGTTTTTACAAGTGTCCGTGAGACACGCATCAAAACTTTTGCTCTCATAACTGCGCGAAAAGCATGTATTTGCGCTTAAAACAACGAGATAAGCTGTTTTAGAACGAAACGAGCGAGATCTGAACACATCGGTTTTACAAGTGTCCATGTGATACGCGTCAAAACTTTTTCTCTCATAACTGCGCTAAAAGCATGTATTCGTGATAAATACAACGAGACAAGCTGCTTTAGACCGAAACGAATAAGATCTGAACACATCGATTTTACAAGTGTACGTGTGATACGCGTCAAAACTTTTTCTCCTATAACGGCGCTAAAAGCATGTATTCGTGCTTAATACGAGACAAACTGTTTTAGACCGAAACGAGCTAGCTCTGAACACATCGGTTTTACAAGTGTCCGTGTGATACGCGTCAAAACCTTTTCTCTCATAACTGCGCGAAAAGCATGCATTCGTGCTTAATACAACGAGACAAGCTGTTTTAGACCGAAACAAGCTAGATCTGAGAACATCGGTTTTACAAGTGTCCATGTGATACGCGTCAAAACTTTTATCTCATAACTGCGCGAAAAGCATGTATTCGTGCTTAATACAACGAGACAAACTGTTTTAGACCGAAACAAGCTAGATCTGAACACACCGGTTTTACAAGTGTCCTTGTGATACGCGTCAAAACTTTTTCTTTTATAACTGCGCGAAAAGCATTTATTCGTGTTTAAAACAACGAGACAAGCTGTTTTAGACCGAAACGAGCTAGATCTGAGAACATCGGTTTTACAAGTGTCCGTGTTATAGGCGTCAAAACGTTTGCTCTAATAACTGCGCGAAAAGCATGTATTCGTGCATAAAACAACGAGACAAGCTGTTTTAGACCGAAACGAGCTAGATCTGAACACATCGGTATTACAAGTGTCCATGTGATAGCGTCAAAACTTTTTCTCTCAGTAGTGCGCAAAAAGCATGTATTCGTGCTTAATACAACGAGACAAGCTGTTTTAGACCGAAGAGAGCTAGATCTGAACACATCGATTTTACAAGTATTCGTGTGATAGGCGTCAAAACTTTTGCTCTCATAACTGCGCGAAAAGCATGTATTTGCGCTTAAAACAACGAGACAAGCTGTTTTAGAACGATACGAGCTAGATCTGAACAAATCGGTTTTACAAGTGTACGTGTGATACGCGTCAAAACTGTTCTCTCATAACTGCGCGAAAAGCATGTATTCGTGCTTAATACGAGACAAACTGTTTTAGACCGCAACGAGCTAGCTCTGAACACATCGGTTTTACAAGTGTCCGTGTGATACGCGTCAAAACTTTTTCTCTCATAACTGCGCGAAAAGCATGTATTCGTGCTTAATACAACGAGGCAAGCTGTTTTAGATCGAAACGAGCTAGATCTGAACACATCGGTTTTACAATTGTCCGTGTGATACGCGTCAAAACTTTTTCTCATAACTGCGCGAGAAGCATGTATTCGTGCTTAATACAACGAGGCAAGCTGTTTTAGACCGAAAGGAGTGAGGTCTGAACACATCGGTTTTACAAGTGTCCGTGTGATACGCGTGAAAGCTTTTTCTCTTATAACTGCGCGAAAAGCATGTATTCGTGCTTAATACAACGAAACAAGCTGTTTTAGACCGACACGAGCTAGATCTGAACACATCGGTTTTACAAGTGTCCGTGTGATACGCGTCAAAACATTTTCTCTCATAACTGCGCGAAAAGCATGCATTCGTGCTTAATACAACGAGACAAGTTGTTTTAGACCGAAACGAGCTAGATCTGAGAACATTGGTTTTACAAGTGTCCATGGGATACGGGTCAAAACTTTTCTCTCATAACTGCGCGAAAACCATGTATTCGTGCTTATACAACGAGACAAACTGTTTTAGACCGAAACGAGCTAGATCTGAATACATCGGTTTTACAAGTGTCCTTGTGATACGCGTCAAAACTTTTTGTTTATAATTGCGCGAAAAGCATGTATTCGTGTTTAAAACAACGAGACAAGCTGTTTTAGACCGAAACGAGCTAGATCTGAAAATATCGGTTTTACAAGTCTCCATGTGATAGCGTCAAAGCGTTTTCTCTCAGTAGTGCGCAAAAAGCATGTATTCGTGCTTAATACAACGAGACAAGCTGTTTTAGACCGAAACGAGCTAGATCTGAACACATCGGTTTTGCAAGTGTCAGTGTGATACGCGTCAAAACTTTTTCTCATAACTGCGCGAAAAGCATGTATTCGTGCTTAATACAACGAGGCAAGCTGTTTTAGACCGAAACGAGCTAGATCTGAGAACATCGGTTTTACAAGTGTCCATGTGATACGCGTCAAAACTTTTCTCTCATATGTGCGCGAAAAGCATGTATTCGTGCTTAATACACCGAGACAAACTGTTTTATACCGAAACGAGCTAGATCTGAACACATCGGTTTTACAATTGTCTGTGTGATACGCGTCAAAACTTTTTCTCATTACTGCGCGAAAAGCATGTATTCGTGCTTAATACAACGAGGCAAGCTGTTTTAGACCGAAACGAGCTAGATCTGAGAACATCGGTTTTACAAGTGTCCATGTGATACGCGTCAAAACTTTTCTCTCATAACTGCGCGAAAAGCATGTATTCGTGCTTAATACGAGACAAACTGTTTTAGACCGCAACGAGCTAGCTCTGAACACATCGGTTTTACAAGTGTCCGTGTGATACGCGTCAAAACTTTTTCTCTCATAACTGCGCGAAAAGCATGTATTCGTGCCTAATACAACGAGGCAAGCTGTTTTAGACCGAAACGAGCTAGATCTGAACACATCGGTTTTACAATTGTCTGTGTGATACGCGTCAAAACTTTTTCTCATTACTGCGCGAAAAGCATGTATTCGTGCTTAATACAACGAGGCAAGCTGTTTTAGACCGAAACGAGCTAGATCTGAGAACATCGGTTTTACAAGTGTCCATGTGATACGCGTCAAAACTTTTCTCTCATAAGTGCGCGAAAAGCATGTATTCGTGCTTAATACACCGAGACAAACTGTTTTAGACCGAAACGAGCTAGATCTGAACGCATCGGTTTTACAAGTGTCCTTGTGATACGCGTCAAAACTTTTTCTTTTATAACTGCGCGAAAAGCATTTATTCGTGTTTAAAACAACGAGACAAGCTGTTTTAGACCGAAACGAGCTAGATCTGAGAACATCGGTTTTACAAGTGTCCGTGTTATAGGCGTCAAAGCTTTTGCTCTCATAACTGCGCGAAAAGCATGTATTTGCGCTTAAAACAACGAGATAAGCTGTTTTAGAACGAAACGAGCGAGATCTGAACACATAGGTTTTTCAAGTGTCTGTGTGATCCGCGTCAAAACTTTTTCTCTAATAACTGCGCGAAAAGCATGTTTTTGCGCTTAAAACAACGAGACAAGTTGTTTTAGAACGAAACGAGCTAGATCTGAACAAATCGGTTTTACAAGTGTACGTGTGATACGCGTCAAAACTTTTTCTCTCATAACTGCGCGAAAAGCATGTATTCGTGCTTAATACGAGACAAACTGTTTTAGACCGCAACGAGCTAGCTCTGAACACATCGGTTTTACAAGTGTCCGTGTGATACGCGTCAAAACTTTTTCTCTCATAACTGCGCGAAAAGCATGTATTCGTGCCTAATACAACGAGGCAAGCTGTTTTAGACCGAAACGAGCTAGATCTGAACACATCGGTTTTACAATTTTCCGTGTGATACGCGTCAAAACTTTTTCTCATTACTGCGCGAAAAGCATGTATTCGTGCTTAATACAACGAGGCAAGCTGTTTTAGACCGAAACGAGCTAGATCTGAACACATCGGTTTTACAATTGTCCATGTGATAGCGTCAAAGCGTTTTCTCTCAGTATTGCGCAAAAAGCATGTATTCGTGCTTAATACAACGAGGCAAGCTGTTTTAGACCGAATCGAGCTAGATCTGAACACATCGGTTTTGCAAGTGTCCGTGTGATACGCGTCAAAACGTTTTCTCATAACTGCGCGAAAAGCATGTATTCGTGATTAATACAACGAGGCAAGCTGTTTTAGACCGAAACGAGCTAGATCTGAACACATCGGTTTTACAAGTGTCCATGTGATACGCGTCAAAAGATTTTCTCTCATAACTGCGCGAAAAGCATGTATTCGCGCTTAATACAACGGGACAAACTGTTTTAGACCGAAACGAGCTAGATCTGAACACATCGGTTTTACAATTGTCCGTGTGATACGCGTCAAAACTTTTTCTCATAACTGCGCGAGAAGCATGTATTCGTGCTTAATACAACGAGGCAAGCTGTTTTAGACCGAAACGAGCTAAATCACAACACATCGGTTTTACAAGTGTTCTTCTGATACGCGTCAAAACTTTTTTCTCTTATAACTGCGCGAAAAGCATGTATTCGTGCTTAGTTCAACGAAACAAGCTGTTTTAGACCGAAACGAGGTAAATCTGAACACATAGGTTTTACAAGTGTCCGTGTGATGCGCGTCAAAACTTTTTCTCTAATAACTGCGCGAAAAGCGTGTATTCGTGCATAAAACAACGAGACAAGCTGTTTTAGACCGAAACGAGCTAGATCTGAACACATCGGTTTTACAAGTGTCCGTGAGACACGCATCAAAACTTTTGCTCTCATAACTGCGCGAAAAGCATGTATTTGCGCTTAAAACAACGAGATAAGCTGTTTTAGAAGGATACGAGCGAGATCTGAACACATCGGTTTTACAAGTGTCCGTGTGATACGCGTCAAAACTTTTTCTTTCATAACTGCGCTAAAAGCATGTATTCGTGATAAATACAACGAGACAAGCTGCTTTAGACCGAAACGAATTAGATCTGAACAAATCGGTTTTACAAGTGTACGTGTGATACGCGTCAAAACTTTTTCTCTCATAACTGCGCGAAAAGCATGTATTCGTGCTTAATACGAGACAAACTGTTTTAGACCGCAACGAGCTAGCTCTGAACACATCGGTTTTACAAGTGTCCGTGTGATACGCGTCAAAACTTTTTCTCTCATAACTGGGCGAAAAGCATGTATTCGTGCCTAATACAACGAGGCAAGCTGTTTTAGACCGAAACGAGCTAGATCTGAACACATCGGTTTTACAATTTTCCGTGTGATACGCGTCAAAACTTTTTCTTATTACTGCGCGAAAAGCATGTATTCGTGCTTAATACAACGAGGCAAGCTGTTTTAGACCGAAACGAGCTAGATCTGAACACATCGGTTTTACAAGTGTCCATGTGATAGCGTCAAAGCGTTTTCTCTCAGTATTGCGCAAAAAGCATGTATTCGTGCTTAATACAACGAGGCAAGCTGTTTTAGACCGAAACGAGCTAGATCTGAACACATCGGTTTTGCAAGTGTCCGTGTGATACGCGTCAAAACGTTTTCTCATAACTGCGCGAAAAGCATGTATTCGTGATTAATACAACGAGGCAAGCTGTTTTAGACCGAAACGAGCTAGATCTGAACACATCGGTTTTACAAGTGTCCATGTGATACGCGTCAAAAGATTTTCTCTCATAACTGCGCGAAAAGCATGTATTCGCGCTTAATACAACGGGACAAACTGTTTTAGACCGAAACGAGCTAGATCTGAACACATCGGTTTTACAATTGTCCGTGTGATACGCGTCAAAACTTTTTCTCATAACTGCGCGAGAAGCATGTATTCGTGCTTAATACAACGAGGCAAGCTGTTTTAGACCGAAACGAGCTAAATCACAACACATCGGTTTTACAAGTGTTCTTCTGATACGCGTCAAAACTTTTTTCTCTTATAACTGCGCGAAAAGCATGTATTCGTGCTTAGTCCAACGAAACAAGCTGTTTTAGACCGAAACGAGGTAAATCTGAACACATAGGTTTTACAAGTGTCCGTGTGATGCGCGTCAAAACTTTTTCTCTAATAACTGCGCGAAAAGCGTGTATTCGTGCATAAAACAACGAGACAAGCTGTTTTAGACCGAAACGAGCTAGATCTGAACACATCGGTTTTACAAGTGTCCGTGAGACACGCATCAAAACTTTTGCTCTCATAACTGCGCGAAAAGCATGTATTTGCGCTTAAAACAACGAGATAAGCTGTTTCAGAAGGAAACGAGCGAGATCTGATCACATCGGTTTTACAAGTGTCCGTGTGATACGCGTCAAAACTTTTTCTTTCATAACTGCGCTAAAAGCATGTATTCGTGATAAATACAACGAGACAAGCTGCTTTAGACCGAAACGAATTAGATCTGAACACATCGATTTTACAAGTGTACGTGTGATACGCGTCAAAACGTTTTCTCCCATAACGGCGCTAAAAGCATGTATTCGTGCTTAATACGAGACAAACTGTTTTAGACGGAAACGAGCTAGATCTGAACACATCGGTTTTGCAAGTGTCCGTGTGATACGCGTCAAAACCTTTTCTCTCATAACTGCGCGAAAAGCATGCATTCGTGCTTAATACAACGAGACAAACTGTTTTAGACCGAAACGAGCTAGATCTGAACACATCGGTTTTACAAGTGTCCTTGTGATACGCGTCAAAACTTTTTCTTTTATAACTGCGCGAAAAGCATTTATTCGTGTTTAAAACAACGAGACAAGCTGTTTTAGACCGAAACGAGCTAGATCTGAACACATCGGTTTTACAAGTGTCCGTGTTATAGGCGTCAAAACTTTTGCTCTCATAACTGCGCGAAAAGCATTTATTTCCGCTTAAAACAACGAGATAAGTTGTTTTAGAACGAAACGCGCGAGATCTGAACACATCGGTTTTACAAGTGTCCGTGTGATACGCGTCAAATCTTTTTCTCATTACTGCGCGAAGAGCATGTATTCGTGCTTATTACAACGAGGCAAGCTGTTTTAGACCGAAACGAGCTAGATCTGAACACATCGGTATTACAAGTGTCCATGTGATAGCGTCAAAACTTTTTCTCTCAGTAGTGCGCAAAAAGCATGTATTCGTGCTTAATACAACGAGACAAGCTGTTTTAGACCGAAGAGAGCTAGATCTGAACACATCGGTTTTACAAGTGTCCGTGTTATAGGCGTCAAAACTTTTGCTCTCATAACTGCGCGAAAAGCATTTATTTCCGCTTAAAACAACGAGATAAGCTGTTTTAGAACGAAACGCGCGAGATCTGAACACATCGGTTTTACAAGTGTCCGTGTGATACGCGTCAAAACTTTTTCTCATTACTGCGCGAAAAGCATGTATTCGTGCTTATTACAATGAGGCAAGCTGTTTTAGACCGAAACGAGCTAGATCTGAACACATCGGTATTACAAGTGTCCATGTGATAGCGTCAAAACTTTTTCTCTCAGTAGTGCGCAAAAAGCATGTATTCGTGCTTAATACAGCGAGACAAGCTGTTTTAGACCGAAGAGAGCTAGATCTGAACACATCGGTTTTACAAGTGTTCGTGTGATAGGCGTCAAAACTTTTGCTCTCATAACTGCGCGAAAAGCATGTATTCGTGATAAATACAACGAGACAAGCTGCTTTAGACCGAAACGAATTAGATCTGAACACATCGATTTTACAAGTGTACGTGTGATACGCGTCAAAACTTTTTCTCCCATAACGGCGCTAATAGCATGTATTCGTGCTTAATACGAGACAAACTGTTTTAGAACGAAACGAGCTAGCTCTGAACACATCGGTTTTACAAGTGTCCGTGTGATACGCGTCAAAACTTTTTCTCTCATAACTGCGCGAAAAGCATGTATTTGCGCTTAAAACAACGAGATGAGCTGTTTTAGAACGAAACGAGCGAGATCTGAACACATCGGTTTTACAAGTGTCCGTTTGATACGCGTCAAAACTTTTTCTTTCATAACTGCGCGAAAAGCATGTATTCGTGCTTAATACAACGGGACAAGCTGTTTTAGACCGAAACGAGCTAGATCTGAACACATCGCTTTCACAAGTGTCCGTGTGATAGGCGTCAAAACTTTTTCTCTCATAACTGCGCGAAAAGCATGTATTCGTGCTTAATACGAGACAAACTGTTTTAGACCGAAACGAGCTAGCTCTGAACACATCGGTTTTACAAGTGTCCGTGTGATACGCGTCAAAACTTTTTCTCTCATTACTGCGCGCAAAGCATGTGTTCGTGCTTAATACAACGAGGCAAGCTGTTTTAGACGGAAACGAGCTAGATCTGAACACATCGGTTTTGCAAGCGTCCATGTGATACGCGTCAAAAGTTTTTCTCTCATAACTGCGCGAAAAGCATGTATTCGTGCTTAATACAACGGGACAAACTGTTTTAGACCGAAACAAGCTAGATCTGAACACATCGGTTTTACAAGTGTCCGTGTGATACGCGTATAAACCTTTTCTCTGATAACTGCGCGAAAAGCATGCATTCGTGCTTAATACAACGAGACAAGTTGTTTTAGACCGAAACGGGCTAGATCTGAGAACATTGGTTTTACAAGTGTCCATGTGATACGCGTCAAAACTTTTCTCTCATAACTGCGCGAAAAGCATGTATTCTTGCTTAATACAACGAGACAAACTGTTTTAGACCGAAACGAGCTAGATCTGAACACATCGGTATTACAAGTGTCCATGTGATAGCGTCAAAACTTTTTCTCTCAGTAGTGCGCAAAAAGCGTGTATTCGTGCTTAATACAACGAGACAAGCTGTTTTAGACCGAAGAGAGCTAGATCTGAACACATCGGTTTTACAAGTGTTCGTGTGATAGGCGTCAAAACTTTTTCTCTCATAACTGCGCGAAAAGCATGTATTCGTGCTTAATACCAGACAAACTGTTTTAGACCGCAACGAGCTAGCTCTGAACACATCGGTTTTACAGGTGTCCGTGTGATACGCGTCAAAACTTTTTCTCTCATAACTGCGCGAAAAGCACGTAGTCGTGCTTAATACAACGAGGCAAGCTGTTTTAGACCGAAACGAGCTAGATCTGAACACATCGGTTTTACAATTGTCCGTGTGATACGCGTCAAAACTTTTTCTCTTTACTGCGCGAAAAGCATGTATTCGTGCCTAATACAACGAGGCAAGCTGTTTTAGACCGAAACGAGCTAGATCTGAACACATCGGTATTGCAAGTGTCCATGTGATAGCGTCAAAACTTTTCTCTCATAACTGCGCGAAAAGCATGTATTCGTGCTTAATACAACGAGACAAACTGTTTTAGACCGAAACAAGCTAGATCTGAACACACCGGTTTTACAAGTGTCCTTGTGATACGCGTCAAAACTTTTTCTTTTATAACTGCGCGAAAAGCATTTATTCGTGTTTAAAACAACGAGACAAGCTGTTTTAGACCGAAACGAGCTAGATCTGAGAACATCGGTTTTACAAGTGTCCGTGTTATAGGCGTCAAAACGTTTGCTCTAATAACTGCGCGAAAAGCATGTATTCGTGCATAAAACAACGAGACAAGCTGTTTTAGACCGAAACGAGCTAGATCTGAACACATCGGTATTACAAGTGTCCACGTGATAGCGTCAAAACTTTTTCTCTCAGTATTGCGCAAAAAGCATGTATTCGTGCTTAATACAACGAGACAAGCTGTTTTAGACCGAAGAGAGCTAGATCTGAACACATCGGTTTTACAAGTGTTCGTGTGATAGGCGTCAAAACTTTTGCTCTCATAACTGCGCGAAAAGCATGTATTTGCGCTTAAAACAACGAGACAAGCTGTTTTAGAACGAAACGAGCTAGATCTGAACAAATCGGTTTTACAAGTGTACGTGTGATACGCGTCAAAACTTTTCTCTCATAACTGCGCGAAAAGCATGTTTTCGTGCTTAATACGAGACAAACTGTTTTAGACCGCAACGAGCTAGCTCTGAACACATCGGTTTTACCAGTGTCCGTGTGATACGCGTCAAAACTTTTTCTCTCATAACTGCGCGAAAAGCATGTATTCGTGCTTAATACAACGAGGCAAGCTGTTTTAGACCGAAACGAGCTAGATCTGAACACATCGGTTTTACAATTGTCCGTGTGATACGCGTCAAAACTTTTTCTCTTAACTGCGCGAGAAGCATGTATTCGTGCTTAATACAACGAGGCAGGCTGTTTTAGACCGACACGAGCTAGATCTGAACACATCGGTTTTACAAGTGTCCGTGTGATACGCGTCAAAACCTTTTCTCTTATAACTGCGCGAAAAGCATGCATTCGTGCTTAATACAACGAGACAAGTTGTTTTAGACCGAAACGAGCTAGATCTGAGAACATTGGTTTTACAAGTGTCCATGGGATACGCGTCAAAACTTTTCTCTCACAACTGCGCGAAAAGCATGTATTCGTGCTTAATACAACGAGACAAACTGTTTTAGACCGAAACAAGCTAGATCTGAATACATCGGTTTTACAAGTGTCCTTGTGATACGCGTCAAAACTTTTTGTTTATAATTGCGCGAAAAGCATGTATTCGTGTTTAAAACAAATAGACAAGCTGTTTTAGACCGAAACGAGCTAGATCTGAACACATCGGTTTTACAAGTGTCCGTGTGATACGCGTCAAAACCTTTTCTCTCATAACTGCGCGAAAAGCATGCATTCGTGCCTAATACAACGAGACAAGCTGTTTTAGATCGAAACGTGCTAGATCTGAGAACATCGGTTTTACAAGTGTCCATGTGATACGCGTCAAAACTTTTCTCTCATAACTGCGCGAAAAGCATGTATTCGTGCTTAATACAACGAGACAAACTGTTTTAGACCGAAACGAGCTAGGTCTGAACACATCGGTTTTACAAGTGTCCGTGCGACACGCATCAAAACTTTTGCTCTCATAACTGCGCGAAAAGCATGTATTTGCGCTTAAAACAACGAGATAAGCTGTTTTAGAACGAAACGAGCGAGATCTGAACACATCGGTTTTACAAGTGTCCATGTGATACGCGTCAAAACTTTTTCTCTCATAACTGCGCGTAAAGCATGTATTCGTGATAAATACAACGAGACAAGCTGCTTTAGACCGAAACGAATTAGATCTGAACACATCGATTTTACAAGTGTACGTGTGATACGCGTCAAAACTTTTCCTCCCATAACGGCGCTAAAAGCATGTATTCGTGCTTAATACGAGACAAACTGTTTTAGACCGAAACGAGCTAGCTCTGAACACATCGGTTTTACAAGTGTCCGTGTGATACGCGTCAAAACTTTTTCTCTCATAACTGCGCGAAAAGCATGTATTCGTGCTTAATACAACGAGGCAAGCTGTTTTAGACCGAAACGAGCTAGATCTGAACACATCGGTTTTGCAAGTGTCCGTGTGATACGCGTCAAAACTTTTTCTCATTACTGCGCGAAAAGCATGTATTCGTGCTTAATACAACGAGGCAAGCTGTTTTAGACCGAAACGAGCTAGATCTGAACACATCGGTATTGCATGTGTCCATGTGATAGCGTCAAAACTTTTTCTCTCAGTAGAGCGCAAAAAGCATGTATTCGTGCTTAATACAACGAGACAAGCTGTTTTAGACCGAAACGAGCTAGATCTGAAAATATCGGTTTTACAAGTGTCCACGTGATAGCGTCAAAGCGTTTTCTCTCAGTAGTGCGCAAAAAGCATGTATTCGAGCTTAATACAACGAGACAAGCTGTTTTAGAGCGAAACGAGCTAGATCTGAACACATCGGTTTTGCAAGTGTCCGTGTGATACGCGTCAAAACTTTTTCTCATAACTGCGCGAAAAGCATGTATTCGTGCTTAATACAACGAGGCAAGCTGTTTTAGACCGAAACGAGCTAGATCTGAACACATCGGTTTTACAAGTGTCCATGTGATACGCGTCAAAAGATTTTCTCTCATAACTGCGCGAAAAGCATGTATTCGTGCTTAATACAACGGGACAAACTGTTTTAGACCGAAACGAGCTAGATCTGAACACATCGGTTTTACAATTATCTGTGTGATACGCGTCAAAAATTTTTCTCATAACTGCGCGAGAAGCATGTATTCGTGCTTAATACAACGAGGCAAGCTGTTTTAGACCGAAACGAGCGAGATCTGAACACATAGGTTTTACAAGTGTCCGTGTGATGCGCGTCAAAACTTTTTCTCTAATAACTGCGCGAAAAGCATGTATTCGTGCATAAAACAACGAGACAAGCTGTTTTAGACCGAAACGAGCTAGATCTGAACACATCGGTTTTACAAGTGTCCGTGTGATACGCGTCAAAACTTTTTCTCTCATAACTTCGCTAAAAGCATGTATTCGTGATAAATACAACGAGACAAGCTGCTTTAGACCGAAACGAATTAGATCTGAACACATCGATTTTACAAGTGTACGTGTGATACGCTTCAAAACTTTTTCTCCCATAACGGCGCTAATAGCATGTATTCGTGCTTAATACGAGACAAACTGTTTTAGACCGAAACGAGCTAGCTCTGAACACATCGGTTTTACAAGTGTCCGTGTGATACGCGTCAAAACTTTTTCTCTCATAACTGCGCGAAAAGCATGTATTTGTGCTTAATACAACAAGGCAAGCTGTTTTAGACCAAAACGAGCTAGATCTGAACACATCGGTTTTGCAAGTGTCCGTGTGATACGCGTCAAAACTTTTTCTCATTACTGCGCGAAAAGCATGTATTCGTGCTTAATACAACGCGGCAAGCTGTTTTAGACCGAAACGAGCTAGATCTGAACACATCGGTATTACAAGTGTCCAAGTGATAGCGTCAAAACTTTTTCTCATAACTGCGCGCAAAGCATGTATTCGTGCTTAATACAACGAGACAAGCTGTTTTAGACCGACACGAGCTAGATCTGAACACATCAGTTTTACAAGTGTCGGTGTGATGCGCGTCAAAACTTTTTCTCTCATAACTGCGCGAAAAGCATGTATTCGTGAATAATACGAGACAAGCTGTTGTAGACCAAAATGAACTAGATCAGAACACATCGATTTTACAAGTGTCCGTGTGATACGTGTCAAAACTTTTCTCATAACTGCGCTAAAAGCATGTATTCGTGATTAATACAACGAGACAAGCTGCTTTAGACCGAAACGAATTAGATCTGAACACATCGATTTTACAAGTGTACGTGTGATACGCGTCAAAACTTTTTCTCCCATAACGGCGCTAAAAGCATGTATTCGTGCTTAATACGAGACAAACTGTTTTAGACCGAAACGAGCTAGCTCTGAACACATCGGTTTTACAAGTGTCCGTGTGATACGCGTCAAAACTTTTTCTCTCATAACTGCGCGAAAAGCATGTATTCGTGCCTAATACAACGAGGCAAGCTGTTTTAGACCGAAACAAGCTAGATCTGAACACATCGGTTTTACAAGTGTCCGTGTGATACGCGTATAAACCTTTTCTCTGATAACTGCGCGAAAAGCATGCATTCGTGCTTAATACAACGAGACAAGTTGTTTTAGACCGAAACGAGCTAGATCTGAGAACATTGGTTTTACAAGTGTCCATGTGATACGCGTCAAAACTTTTCTCTCATAACTGCGCGAAAAGCATGTATTCTTGCCTAATACAACGAGACAAACTGTTTTAGACCGAAACGAGCTAGATCTGAACACATCGGTTTTACAAGTGTCCTTGTGATACGCGTCAAAACTTTTTCTTTTATAACAGCGCGAAAAGCATTTATTCGTGTTTAAAACAACGAGACAAGCTGTTTTAGACCGAAACGAGCTAGATCTGAACACATCGGTTTTACAAGTGTCCGTGTGACACACGTCAAAACCTTTGCTCTCATAACTGCGCGAAAAGCATTTATTTCCGCTTAAAACAACGAGATAAGCTGTTTTAGGACGAAACGCGCGAGATCTGAACACATCGGTTTTACAAGTGTCCGTGTGATACGCGTCAAAACTTTTTCTCATTACTGCGCGAAAAGCATGTATTCGTGCCTAATACAACGAGGCAAGCTGTTTTAGACCGAAACGAGCTAGATCTGAACACATCGGTATTACAAGTGTCCATGTGATAGCGTCAAAACTTTTTCTCTCAGTAGTGCGCAAAAAGCATGTATTCGTGCTTAATACAACGAGACAAGCTGTTTTAGACCGAAGAGAGCTAGATCTGAACACATTGGTTTTACAAGTGTTCGTGTGATAGGCGTCAAAACTTTTGCTCTCATAACTGCGCGAAAAGCATGTATTTGCGCTTAAAACAACGAGACAAGCTGTTTTAGAACGAAACGAGCTAGATCTGAACAAATCGGTTTTACAAGTGTACGTGTGATACGCGTCAAAACTTTTTCTCTCATAACTGCGCGAAAAGCATGTATTCGTGCTTAATACGAGACAAACTGTTTTAGACCGCAACGAGCTAGCTCTGAACACATCGGTTTTACAAGTGTCCGTGTGATACGCGTCAAAACTTTTTCTCATAACTGCGCGAGAAGCATGTATTCGTGCATAATAAACGAGGCAAGCTGTTTTAGACCGAAACGAGTGAGATCTGAACACATCGGTTTTACAAGTGTCCGTGTGATACGCGTCAAAGCTTTTTCTCTTATAACTGCGCGAAAAGCATGTATTCGTGCTTAATACAACGAAACAAGCTGTTTTAGACCGACACGAGCTAGATCTGAACACATCGGCTTTACAAGTGTCCGTGTGATACGCGTCAAAACCTTTTCTCTCCTAACTGCGCGAAAAGCATGCATTCGTGCTTAATACAACGAGACAAGTTGTTTTAGACCGAAACGAGCTAGATCTGAGAACATTGGTTTTACAAGTGTCCATGGGATACGCGTCAAAACTTTTCTCTCATAACTGCGTGAAAAGCATGTATTCGTGCTTAATACAACGAGACAAACTGTTTTAGACCGAAACGAGCTGGATCTGAATACATCGGTTTTACAAGTGTCCTTGTGATACGCGTCAAAACTTTTTGTTTATAATGGCGCGAAAAGCATGTATTCGTGTTTAAAACAACGACACAATCTGTTTTAGACCGAAACGAGCTAGATCTGAAAATATCGGTTTTACAAGTGTCAGTGTGATACGCGTCAAAACTTTTTCTCATAACTGCGCGAAAAGCATGTATTCGTGCTTAATACAACGAGGCAAGCTGTTTTAGACCGAAACGAGCTAGATCTGAACACGTCGGTTTTACAAGTGTCCATGTGATACGCGTCAAATGATTTTCTCTCATAACTGCGCGAAAAGCATGTATTCGTGCTTAATACAACGGGACAAACTGTTTTAGACCGAAAGGAGCTAGATCTGAACACATTGGTTTTACAAGTGTCCGTGTGATACGCGTCAAAACCTTTTCTCTCATAACTGCGCGAAAAGCATGCATTCGTGCTTAATACAACGAGACAAGCTGTTTTAGATCGAAACGTGCTAGATATGAGAACATCGGTTTTACAAGTGTCCATGTGATACGCGTCAAAACTTTTCTCTCATAACTGCGCGAAAAGCATGTATTCGTGCTTAATACAACGAGACAAACTGTTTTAGACCGAAACGAGCTAGATCTGAACACATCCGTTTTACAAGTGTCCGTGAGACACGCATCAAAACTTTTGCTCTCATAACTGCGCTAAAAGCATGTATTTGCGCTTAAAACAACGAGATAAGCTGTTTTAGAACGAAACGAGCGAGATCTGAACACATCGGTTTTACAAGTGTCCATGTGATACGCGTCAAAACTTTTTCTCTCATAACTGCGCTAAAGGCATGTATTCGTGATAAATACAACGAGACAAGCTGCTTTAGACCGAAACGAATTAGATCTGAACACATCGATTTTACAAGTGTACGTGTGATACGCGTCAAAACTTTTTCTCCTATAACGGCGCTAAAAGCATGTATTCGTGCTTAATACGAGACAAACTGTTTTAGACCGAAACGAGCTAGATCTGAACACATCAGTTTTACAAGTGTCCGTGTGATACGCGTCAAAACTTTTTCTCATAACTGCGCGAAAAGCATGTATTCGTGCTTAATACAACGAGGCAAGCTGTTTTAGACCGAAACGAGCTAGATCTGAACACGTCGGTTTTACAAGTGTCCATGTGATACGCGTCAAAAGATTTTCTCTCATAACTGCGCGAAAAGCATGTATTCGTGCTTAATACAACGGGACAAACTGTTTTAGACCGAAAGGAGCTAGATCTGAACACATCGGTTTTACAAGTGTACGTGTGATACGCGTCAAAACCTGTTCTCTCATAACTGCGCGAAAAGCATGCATTCGTGCTTAATACAACGAGGCAAGCTGTTTTAGACCGAAACGAGCTAGATCGGAACACATCGGTTTTACAAGTGTCCATGTGATACGCGTCAAAAGATTTTCTCTCATAACTGCGCGAAAAGCATGTATTCGTGCTTAATACAACGGGACAAACTGTTTTAGACCGAAACGAGCTAGATCTGAACACATCGGTTTTACAATTATCTGTGTGATACGCGTCAAAAATTTTTCTCATAACTGCGCGAGAAGCATGTATTCGTGCTTAATACAACGAGGCAAGCTGTTTTAGACCGAAACGAGCGAGATCTGAACACATAGGTTTTACAAGTGTCCGTGTGATGCGCGTCAAAACTTTTTCTCTAATAACTGCGCGAAAAGCATGTATTCGTGCATAAAACAACGAGACAAGCTGTTTTAGACCGAGACGAGCTAGATCTGAACACATCGGTTTTACAAGTGTCCGTGAGACACGCATCAAAACTTTTGCTCTCATAACTGCGCGAAAAGCATGTATTTGCGCTTAAAACAACGAGATGAGCTGTTTTAGAACGAAACGAGCTAGATCTGAACAAATCGGTTTTACAAGTGTACGTGTGATACGCGTCAAAACTTTTCTCTCATAACTGCGCGAAAAGCATGTTTTCGTGCTTAATACGAGACAAACTGTTTTAGACCGCAACGAGCTAGCTCTGAACACATCGGTTTTACCAGTGTCCGTGTGATACGCGTCAAAACTTTTTCTCTCATAACTGCGCGAAAAGCATGTATTCGTGCTTAATACAACGAGGCAAGCTGTTTTAGACCGAAACGAGCTAGATCTGAACACATCGGTTTTACAATTGTCCATGTGATACGCGTCAAAACTTTTTCTCATAACTGCGCGAGAAGCATGTATTCGTGCTTAATACAACGAGGCAGGCTGTTTTAGACCGAAAGGAGTGAGATCTGAACACATTGGTTTTACAAGTGTCCGTGTGATACGCGTCAAAGGTTTTTCTCTTATAACTGCGCGAAAAGCATGTATTCGTGCTTAATACAACGAAACAAGTTGTTTTAAACCGACACGAGCTAGATCTGAACACATCGGTTTTACAAGTGTCCGTGTGATACGCGTCAAAACCTTTTCTCTCATAACTGCGCGAAAAGCATGCATTCGTGCTTAATACAACGAGACAAGTTGTTTTAGACCGAAACGAGCTAGATCTGAGAACATTGGTTTTACAAGTGTCCATGGGATACGCGTCAAAACTTTTCTCTCATAACTGCGCGAAAAGCATGTATTCGTGCTTAATACAACGAGACAAACTGTTTTAGACCGAAACGAGCTAGATCTGAATACATCGGTTTTACAAGTGTCCTTGTGATACGCGTCAAAACTTTTTGTTTTTAATTGCGCGAAAAGCATGTATTCGTGTTTAAAACAACGAGACAAGGTGTTTTAGACCGAAACGAGCTAGATCTGAACACATCGGTTTTACAAGTGTCCGTGTGATACGCGTCAAAACCTTTTCTCTCATAACTGCGCGAAAAGCATGCATTCGTGCCTAATACAACGAGACAAGCTGTTTTAGATCGAAACGTGCTAGATCTGAGAACATCGGTTTTACAAGTGTCCATGTGATACGCGTCAAAACTTTTCTCTCATAACTGCGCGAAAAGCATGTATTCGTGCTTAATACAACGAGACAAACTGTTTTAGACCGAAACGAGCTAGGTCTGAACACATCGGTTTTACAAGTGTCCGTGCGACACGCATCAAAACTTTTGCTCTCATAACTGCGCGAAAAGCATGTATTTGCGCTTAAAACAACGAGATAAGCTGTTTTAGAACGAAACGAGCGAGATCTGAACACATCGGTTTTACAAGTGTCCATGTGATACGCGTCAAAACTTTTTCTCTCATAACTGCGCGTAAAGCATGTATTCGTGATAAATACAACGAGACAAGCTGCTTTAGACCGAAACGAATTAGATCTGAACACATCGATTTTACAAGTGTACGCGTGATACGCGTCAAAACTTTTTCTCCCATAACGGCGCTAGAAGCATGTATTCGTGCTTAATACGAGACAAACTGTTTTAGACCGAAACGAGCTAGCTCTGAACACATCGGTTTTACAAGTGTCCGTGTGATACGCGTCAAAACTTTTTCTCTCATAACTGCGCGAAAAGCATGTATTCGTGCTTATTACAACGAGGCAAGCTGTTTTAGACCGAAACGAGCTAGATCTGAACACATCGGTTTTGCAAGTGTCCGTGTGATACGCGTCAAAACTTTTTCTCATTACTGCGCGAAAAGCATGTATTCGTGCTTAATACAACGAGGCAAGCTGTTTTAGACCGAAACGAGCTAGATCTGAACACATCGGTATTGCAAGTGTCCATGTGATAGCGTCAAAACTTTTTCTCTCAGTAGAGCGCAAAAAGCATGTATTCGTGCTTAATACAACGAGACAAGCTGTTTTAGACCGAAACGAGCTAGATCTGAAAATATCGGTTTTACAAGTGTCCACGTGATAGCGTCAAAGCGTTTTCTCTCAGTAGTGCGCAAAAAGCATGTATTCGTGCTTAATACAACGAGACAAGCTGTTTTAGACCGAAACGAGCTAGATCTGAACACATCGGTTTTGCAAGTGTCCGTGTGATACGCGTCAAAACTTTTTCTCATAACTGCGCGAAAAGCATGTATTCGTGCTTAATACAACGAGGCAAGCCGTTTTAGACCGAAACGAGCTAGATCTGAACACATCGGTTTTACAAGTGTCCATGTGATACGCGTCAAAAGATTTTCTCTCATAACTGCGCGAAAAGCATGTATTCGTGCTTAATACAACGGGACAAACTGTTTTAGACCGAAACGAGCTAGATCTGAACACATCGGTTTTACAATTATCTGTGTGATACGCGTCAAAAATTTTTCTCATAACTGCGCGAGAAGCATGTATTCGTGCTTAATACAACGAGGCAAGCTGTTTTAGACCGAAACGAGCGAGATCTGAACACATAGGTTTTACAAGTGTCCGTGTGATGCGCGTCAAAACTTTTTCTCTAATAACTGCGCGAAAAGCATGTATTCGTGCATAAAACAACGAGACAAGCTGTTTTAGACCGAAACGAGCTAGATCTGAACACATCGGTTTTACAAGTGTCCGTGAGACACGCATCAAAACTTTTGCTCTCATAACTGCGCGAAAAGCATGTATTTGCGCTTAAAACAACGAGATAAGCTGTTTTAGAACGAAACGAGCGAGATCTGAACACATCGGTTTTACAAGTGTCCGTTTGATACGCGTCAAAACTTTTTCTTTCATAACTGCGCTAAAAGCATGTATTCGTGCTTAATACAACGGGACAAACTGTTTTAGACCGAAACGAGCTAGATCTGAACACATCGGTTTTACAAGTGTCCGTGTGATACGCGTCAAAACCTTTTCTCTCATAACTACGCAAAAAGCATGCATTCGTGCTTAATACAACGAGACAAGCTGTTTTAGACCGAAACGAGCTAGATCTGAGAACATCGGTTTTACAAGTGTCCATGTGATAGGCGTCAAAACTTTTCTCTCATAACTGCGCGAAAAGCATGTATTCGTGCTTAATACAACGAGACAAACTGTTTTAGACCGAAACGAGCTAGATCTGAACACATCGGTTTTGCAAGTGTCCGTGTATTACGCGTCAAAACTTTTTCTCATTACTGCGCGAAAAGCATGTATTCGGGCTTAATACAACGAGGCAAGCTGTTTTAGGCCGAAACGAGCTAGATCTGAACACATCGGTATTACAAGTGTCCATGTGATAGCGTCAAAACTTTTTCTCTCAGTAGTGCGCAAAAAGTGTGTATTCGTGCTTAATACAACGAGACAAGCTGTTTTAGACCGAAGAGAGCTAGATCTGAACACATCGGTTTTACAAGTGTTCGTGTGATAGGCGTCAAAACTTTTGCTCTCATAACTGCGCGAAAAGCATGTATTTGCGCTTAAAACAACGAGACAAGCTGTTTTAGAACGAAACGAGCTAGATCTGAACAAATCGGTTTTACAAGTGTACGTGTGATACGCGTCAAAACTTTTTCTCTCATAACTGCGCGAAAAGCATGTATTCGTGCTTAATACCAGACAAACTGTTTTAGACCGCAACGAGCTAGCTCTGAACACATCGGTTTTACAGGTGTCCGTGTGATACGCGTCAAAACTTTTTCTCTCATAACTGCGCGAAAAGCATGTATTCGTGCTTAATACAACGAGGCAAGCTGTTTTAGACCGAAACGAGCTAGATCTGAACACATCGGTTTTACAATTGTCCGTGTGATACGCGTGAAAACTTTTTCTCTTTACTGCGCGAAAAGCATGTAGTTCAGGAGTGCAAACTGCTGGGCTAGTTGGTTCATATTGCATAGAAAAGGAACCAGCGAAAATAGACGCAAGACAAGAACAAAGGAGGCACACACCACAACGCTGGACTTACAACTGATTTATTGCGATGAAAAATCGCTCATTTTAAAGGAATTTCCTGCCTGCGCACCCACCCTACAGACAATACACTTCGCGCACCACATGATGACATGCCTACTATAACGATAAAAACTTGTACTCATTTTCAGTGATAATCACAGACGGCTCGCTGACGCATTTCTGCTTATTCTTTCTGATCATGAATGCCTCCAATAGCTCACGCTCACGTCTAGATTTCCCCCGCCCGATAATGCTGGCAATGTGAAAACTAGGAGAACATTTGCAGTCCTTTAGATGTAAGGCTAGATTGCTGCCTGTGCCTGTGCCCAAAGTTGTGCGATGTTGCCTCAGGCGCTCATTTAAGCATGCTCCAGTTTGGCCTATGTAGATTTTCCCGCATGACAATGGGATTGAATACACCACGCCCACTGCGCATGTGGTGAACATAGTCTGGTGTTTCGTGTTGCAAACACCAGTTCTGCGCATATCTGCAAAGGTTTGGGCGCACAACCCGGACAGTTTGCAAGGAGCAGAAAATGCCATAGTGACACCAAACTTCTGAGCCACTTTTTTCAGACCATGTGAAGTCTTGTGGAAGTAAGGCATGACTTCCAACTTTCTTGTTGGCACTTCTACTGGCCTGGCATCCTTTGAAGATAACTTCAGTTTTTTCCCCAAAGATTCCGCCACCGCCAGCAAAACCGAGGGAGGAAACCCAGAACATTGTAGCCGTTCAACCTGCTCCGCCAGACTTTGCTGCATCACATGAGGGCAACTCTTCTTTAAGGCATTCAAAAAACATAAGTTTGCAATGCTGCGCTTCACTAACTTTGAATGGGCCGAATCATACGGCAACAGTGCCTTCTTAGACCTGGGCGCATATTTCCAGCACACGTGTTGATTGGGTAAAAAAGTCAATTCTAAATCCAGGAACCTAATGGTCTTGTCAGAAGGAATCTCATGCGTAAAAACCAAGTTCTTAGAACAAGTGCTAAAAATATTTAAAATCTGGTCTGCCACAAGGGTAAACTGGTCAGTTTCGGTTAGAATCAGAATCAGAATGTTTATTCACGCAGAAATTTATACACAAAATGCTGTGTAGTCATCTGGATCCTTAGCCGCTATGGCTAGTGATGGATCCATTACAAACATTGTCAGAGTTAAACAATCACTATATGGAGCATTGCTATGAGCAACAACACGTGTTTAGCTTGGTGCATCAGATTGCTTGTTAAGGTAGTGGCGTTTTAGTTTAGAAACAAAGTTGGACGTGTATTTCATGTAACACGGCACGGTATTCCATATTTTAGCCCCGATAAAAGAAATTGAGCGCCGCCCGTATATGTTGTGAGCTATGGGTAAATTAAAATTATTGTGCTGTGCCTGCCTAGTGTCACGTTTGGGAGAGATGAATATGGAAGAAGGATGTGGAGAGTTCGTGCTAATTATCTGGCGGACTAAAATGGCCGTTTTGTACTCACGTACATTGGTGAAGGGCATTATGTTTAATTCATCAAAAAGAGGTTTGGATGGTATTGCTCTCGGTGCATATGATATTATTCTGACAGCCCTTTTCTGGAGAGTGCTAACTTTTGCTAAGTAAGATGCGAAGGTGAAACCCCAGGATTCAATGCAGTATATTAAATGGTTATGGAAAACGCTGAAATATATCATTCGTAGTGTGTTCTTGTCAAAATGTTTTTGTGCTTTAATTAGTGCATAGCACCCAGAGGTTAACTTTTTGCATAAGTTTTCTATATGAGGTGCCCAGTGTAGATTCTCATCAAGAGTTACTCCTAAATATTTGTAGCTTTGAACCCGTTCAATTGGTAATCCATCGAGATGCAGACTACATTCTACGGGGGTAGATTTACGACGGGAGGTGAAAGCAATGAACTTTGTTTTTTTAACATTTAGCGCTAGTTTGTTAGTGCTAAACCAATTTGCTGCTTTTTGGAGGCTATCATTTGCAAGTGATTCAGCCTTTTCGGCCGACTGATGAGGTATTAGTAGAGCTGTGTCATCTGCGTACATGACTGCTTGTCCATGCTCAATGAAACGAGGAAAATCATTTATAAAGAGGGAAAAAAGCAGGGGGCCAAGTACTGACCCTTGCGGAACTCCTGTCCTAACTTCCCCCATTGAAGATCTTTGATCTGAGATTTGCACGAATTGCATGCGGTTAGTTAGGTAGCTACGGAAAAAATTGATGGCTGGTCCTCGAAATCCATAACTTTCAAGTTTCTGTAACAAAATGTCATGTTTAACAGTGTCGAATGCTTTTCTAATGTCAAGGAATATGCCTATAATAATCTTGTTTGAATTTAAAGCCCGGTTAATTATTTCTGTTGCTGAGTGTACTGCTGTGCCTGTAGAATGACCTCTGCGGAAACCATGCTGTTCTCTGGCTAAGATGCCATATTTTTCAACAAAATCCTGTATTCTCTTAGCTATTAGTTTTTCGAAGAGCGTATTAATGCAACTCAGTATGGTGATTGGGCGGTAATTTTCTACATCATTGGGATTGTCGTTTTTGTAGATCGGTACAACTCTCCCAATCTTGAGCGTTTCAGGATAGATACCCGATAAAAAAGCCTGATTAAATATTTTTTCCAGTGGAAGGCACAAAATATGAATGTTGTCCTTAATGATGTTCACTGATATTTCGTCATGACCCATAGCTTTATTAAGCGACATCTGGCGGACGACAGCAACAATTTCGGCAGCTGTTATCTCTGTGTAAGCAAAAGTATTAGAGCACGGAGTTGGCAAAACAGTACAAGAGTTGATTTGCAAGGTGGCAGCTATACTATTACCTATGTTAAGGAAAAAATGGTTGAACGTTGAAGCAAGACATGCTAGGTCAGAGTTGAAGGCACTGAGCTCTGGCAAAATACTACATTTCTCGAGGGATCTAGTAATGGAAGCGATTATCCGCCATATTTCTTTTGAGTTACCTTGGGCTTTCTTAACCAGGTTGCTATAATACTGTTTTTTTCGCCTCCGCATCATAGAAAGTGACATATTCCGTATGCTTCTGTACTTTTCCTTGTAATAATTGTTGTTTGGATTTTTCATCAACTTAGTATGCCAATGCTCTTTTAGTCTGATTATGGAGAGTATTTCTTCATTCATCCAAGGACAAATAGGTGAATGAAGGCGCCATGCTCTGCGAGAGTTGTATTGCTTTTGGACGCAGCATGATGAAAGCAGCGTGCTGAATGCATTATATGCTTTGTTGGCGTCATCAAAATCGATGCTTGAAAAGTCTTTTTCTTGGATAGAAATTTTTGTTGCCTCATAGTCCCATCTTGGTGACATATGAGTGTTGTCCTTGGAATGATGTACAGCTATTGTAGGAGCGATAAGAAAGGTCGGGAAATGGTCTGTAATGTTATATTTTATCACACCAAATTTCAAGCGGCTGACATCCAAATTTGATAATATGTGATCTATTGTAGATGATGATGTTGGCGTTATTCTGGTTGGACTTGCTATATGGTTTTGAAAGCCGTAGGATGACAAAAGATTTACGTATTCACTACTAGATGAAACAGCTGTGTTGATGTTAACGTCGCCACAAATAACCGCCTTTTTTTCCTTATTTGTGAGGCTGTACAGTGCCTCTTCTAGTTTGTCCAAAAATGGCTGAGTTCTAGACATGGGTGGACGGTACATGACACCAATAACCATGTTGTTTCCTAGTTCTATAAAGAGCATTTCGTAGTTACCCATACTGGTCTCTGTAATGTCCAGTAATTTTTTGTAAGTGATTTCCGATGACAGGTAAAAAGCTACACCACCGCCTCTAGAACCAGCCGCTCTTGGCAAGGACACAAATTTATAACCAGGTAGATTCAGAGATTCGTCTCCTTTAAGCCACGTTTCTGAAATTGCTATGACGTCATATCGCATTTTCTGGTGAGAAAGAAAGGCAGCGAGTGAGTCATAGTTTTTATGCAGACTTCTAATGTTGCAGTGTAGTAAAGATATGTTTTTTCCACGTATTCTGGCTGTGTTGTTCAGCATTTTTATGCTTGTCGCTATGTAAGCGCAATGCTTTAGAAAAAAGGAAACGGCTATACTATCTTAGACAGGTCGTCGCGAGTGGCTATGTGAATGACAGTGGAATTTTCTGCTTTCCTTGCCAGTATTTTAGAGTTAGAGACCCAGACGAACTTCCAGTTGTTGGCTTTCTTTCGGGCAATTGCCATTCCAAGCAATGCTTTGTATTCGGGGCACAGGTGCTCGTTCAGGTACACGGGTGTGGTCTCGGAAAAACCAATGTCATTTGCGGATAGCCTCTTTTTCCTTGCAGACTGCAAAAATTTGTCCCGAGCTGCGCGTGAAGCAAACTTGACAATGACGTTCTTTTTCGTTTTTTCTTTTGTGGGAACACGATGTACTACGTCTATGTCGGTTGTTTCTACGTCCATTCCAATTTTTTCACCTATTTTCTGGACCACTTCTACCAGTGACTCGTCCTCGGTCTCCGGGATGCCCTTAATTTCCACGTTAGAAAGCCTGGAGTATTGCTTTAGTTCAATCAGTTCCTTCTGCGTTTTTGCTAAGGTTTGTGCTAGTTCATCTTTCTCTAGTTTTAGGGCTGCGTGCTCTTTCTTCAAGGCCTCGAGTTCTTCACCTGTCGTGCGAAAGGCTTCGAAGGAATCGTTCATGAAAGTCATGCTTTGCTTCAGTTCTTCTACTTCCTTTCTAAGGACGGCATTCTGATCATTTACATACTTCAGCAGATCTTTGATTGTACCAGGTGGTTTGTCACCCATTTTTCAACAGCGAGCGATCAAGGCGCCGAGCGGGTAGCAAATTTTCTAAATAAGAATAATTCAATGCTACACACCTGCAAAGAAGTGCAGAAGCAGTTATGCCTTGCTCGATGCGCTCGCTCCTGGATCGCTCGCTGTTATGATGGTTGTCTGGCGCTGGTGCGCCAATTTATAGCTGAAGGCCGGGATGTCGATGCAATGCGTCGGCGCTTAGTCAGGATCTGCCGCTGGAGATTTGGTCGCAGGTAAGGCAGGCTCCCCCGGAAGCAGCAGCGATAGCTCCCCTCAGCAGCACGTGTAGTCCTCCGGTGATTGTGCAGCAGCGTCCGTGCAGTTTCAACAGCTGCAAAGAAGTGCAGAAGCAGTTATGCCTTGCTCGATGCGCTCGCTCCTGGATCGCTCGCTGTTATGATGGTTGTCTGGCGCTGGTGCGCCAATTTATAGCTGAAGGCCGGGATGTCGATGCAATGCGTCGGCGCTTAGTCAGGATCTGCCGCTGGAGATTTGGTCGCAGGTAAGGCAGGCTCCCCCGGAAGCAGCAGCGATAGCTCCCCTCAGCAGCACGTGTAGTCCTCCGGTGATTGTGCAGCAGCGTCCGTGCAGTTTCAACAGCTGCAAAGAAGTGCAGAAGCAGTTATGCCTTGCTCGATGCGCTCGCTCCTGGATCGCTCGCTGTTATGATCGCTCCTGGATCGCTCGCTGTTATGAAGTTCAAAATTACTAAAAAATCGTCAACATATCTAAAAACCCTTACAACACGTGTGTCGTTTAGAGATCTTTGTAGCATCGAGTCAAACTTTGCTAAAAATATGTTGCACAGCACCGGCGCAACACAGGAGCCGATACAGATTCTATGTTTCTGCACGACATACTCATCTTCATGCTGTGCTATCGTAGAATTCAAGTACACTTTTAAAAGTTCGAGAAAGGACTCTAAAGTGATGCCACACTTATTCTGGAAGGAAATTGTCCCAGATCTTTCAATGAATTCGCGCACAGCAACAAAAAGTTCGTCATGGGGCACAGAATAAAACAAGTCCACAATGTCCACCGAGAAGGCTGCATTAGCGTCGGGGAAACCGCGATTGAGGCACTCCACCAGGCTCATCGAACCCTGCACAACAAAAGGATCTACAGGCACCAGGCCCTCGAAGGAACACTTTAGGTAGTTTGAAATCACTTTTTGCCATGAACCTTCTTCCATGACGATCGCCCTGAAAGGGTTGTCAGGCTTATGTGTCTTTGCTGTGAAGAACACACGCAGGGAGTCTTGCTGGCATTTACGAACTTGCTTC
Source organism: Amblyomma americanum (assembly GCF_052857255.1). NCBI lineage: Eukaryota > Metazoa > Arthropoda > Arachnida > Ixodida > Ixodidae > Amblyomma > Amblyomma americanum. The sequence goes on along the minus strand of NW_027526492.1, from coordinate 1,057,661 downwards.
TCAATGCTGCCCAAATTCAACCTATTGAGAAGCCTTAAGGCCAACGCCTTGGCCTTGCGCGGCTTTACTTCTGCCTTTTTGAAGTTCTTTTCTGTATCTGTATCGGCTCCTGTGTTGCGCCGGTGCTGTGCAACATATTTTTAGCAAAGTTTGACTCGATGCTACAAAGATCTCTAAACGACACACGTGTTGTAAGGGTTTTTAGATATGTTGACGATTTTTTAGTAATTTTGAACTTAACCGAAACTGACCAGTTTACCCTTGTGGCAGACCAGATTTTAAATATTTTTAGCACTTGTTCTAAGAACTTGGTTTTTACGCATGAGATTCCTTCTGACAAGACCATTAGGTTCCTGGATTTAGAATTGACTTTTTTACCCAATCAACACGTGTGCTGGAAATATGCGCCCAGGTCTAAGAAGGCACTGTTGCCGTATGATTCGGCCCATTCAAAGTTAGTGAAGCGCAGCATTGCAAACTTATGTTTTTTGAATGCCTTAAAGAAGAGTTGCCCTCATGTGATGCAGCAAAGTCTGGCGGAGCAGGTTGAACGGCTACAATGTTCTGGGTTTCCTCCCTCGGTTTTGCTGGCGGTGGCGGAATCTTTGGGGAAAAAACTGATGTTATCTTCAAAGGATGCCAGGCCAGTAGAAGTGCCAACAAGAAAGTTGGAAGTCATGCCTTACTTCCACAAGACTTCACATGGTCTGAAAAAAGTGGCTCAGAAGTTTGGTGTCACTATGGCATTTTCTGCTCCTTGCAAACTGTCCGGGTTGTGCGCCCAAACCTTTGCAGACATGCGCAGAACTGGTGTTTGCAACACGAAACACCTGACTATGTTCACCACATGCGCAGTGGGCGTGGTGTATTCAATCCCATTGTCATGCGGGAAAATCTATATAGGCCAAACTGGAGCATGCTTAAATGAGCGCCTGAGGCAACATCGCACAACTTTGGGCACAGGCACAGGCAGCAATCTAGCCTTACATGTAAAGGACTGCAAATGTTCTCCTAGTTTTCACATTGCCAGCATTATCGGGCGGGGGAAATCTAAACGTGAGCGTGAGCTATTGGAGGAATTCATGATCAGAAAGAATAAGCAGAAATGCGTCAGCGAGCCGTCTGTGATTATCACTGAAAAGGAGTACAAGTTTTTATCGTTATAGTAGGCATGTCATCATGTGGTGCGCGAAGTGTATTGTCTGTAGGGTGGGTGCGCAGGCAGGAAATTCCTTTAAAATGAGCGATTTTTCATCGCAATAAATCAGTTGTAAGTCCAGCGTTGTGGTGTGTGCCTCCTTTGTTCTTGTCTTGCGTCTATTTTCGCTGGTTCCTTTTCTATGGAAAAGCATGTATTCGTGCTTATTACAACGCGGCAAGCTGTTTTAGACCGAAACGAGCTAGATCTGAACACATCGGTATTGCAAGTGTCCATGTGATAGCGTCAAAACTTTTTCTCTCAGTAGAGCGCAAAAAGCATGTATTCGTGCTTAATACAACGAGACAAGCTGTTTTAGACCGAAGAGAGCTAGATCTGAACACATCGGTTTTACAAGTGTCCATGTGATAGCGTCAAATCTTTTTCTCTCAGTAGTGCGCAAAAAGCATGTATTCGTGCTTAATACAACGAGACAAGCTGTTTTAGACCGAAACGAGCTAGACCTGAACACATCGGTTTTACAAGTGTCCTTGGACACGCGTCAAAAATGTTTCTCATAACTGCGCGAAAAGCATGTATTCGTGCTTAATACAACGAGGCAATCTGTTTTAGACCGAAACGAGCTAGATCTGAACACATCGGTTTTACAAGTGTCCATGTGATACGCGTCAAAAGATTTTCTCTCATAACTGCGCGAAAAGCATGTATTCGTGCTTAATACAACGGGACAAACTGTTTTAGACCGAAACGAGCTAGATCTGAAAACATCGGTTTTACAATTATCCGTGTGATACGCGTCAAAACTTTTTCTCATAACTGCGCGAGAAGCATGTATTCGTGCTTAATACAACGAGGCAAGCTGTTTTAGACCGAAACGAGCAAAATCTGAACACATAGGTTTTACAAATGTGCGTGTGATGCGCGTCAAAACTTTTTCTCTAATAACTGCGCGAAAAGCATGTATTTGCGCTTAAAACAACGAGATAAGCTGTTTTAGAACGAAACGAGCGAGATCTGAACACATCGGTTTTACAAGTGTCCGTTTGATACGCGTCAAAACTTTTTCTTTCATAACTGCGCTAAAAGCATGTATTCGTGATAAATACAACGAGACAAGCTGCTTTAGACCGAAACGAATTAGATCTGAACACATCGATTTTACAAGTGTACGTGTGATACGCGTCAAAACTTTTTCTCCCATAACGGCGCTAAAAGCATGTATTCGTGCTTAATACGAGACAAACTGTTTTAGACCGAAACGAGCTAGCTCTGAACACATCGGTTTTACAAGTGTCCGTGTGATACGCGTCAAAACGTTTTCTCTCATAACTGCGCGAAAAGCATGTATTCGTGCTTATTACAACGAGGCAAGCTGTTTTAGACCGAAACGAGCTAGATCTGAACACATCGGTTTTGCAAGTGTCCGTGTGATACGCGTCAAAACTTTTTCTCATTACTGTGCGAAAAGCATGTATTCGTGCTTAATACAACGAGGCAAGCTGTTTTAGACCGAAACGAGCTAGATCTGAACACATCGGTATTACAAGTGTCCATGTGATAGCGTCAAAACGAGACAAGCTGTTTTAGACCGACACGAGCTAGATCTGAACACATCAGTTTTACAAGTGTCGGTGTGATGCGCGTCAAAACTTTTTCTCTCATAACTGCGCGAAAAGCATGTATTCGTGCTTAATACAACGAGGCAAGCTGTTTTAGACCGAAACGAGCTAGATCTGAACACATCGGTTTTGCAAGTGTCCGTGTGATACGCGTCAAAACTTTTTCTCATTACTGCGCGAAAAGCATGTATTCGTGCTTAATACAACGAGGCAAGCTGTTTTAGACCGAAACGAGCTAGATCTGAACACATCGGTATTACAAGTGTCCATGTGATAGCGTCAAAACTTTTTCTCATAACTGCGCGCAAAGCATGTATTCGTGCTTAATACAACGAGACAAGCTGTTTTAGAACGAAAGGAGCTAGACCTGAACACATCGGTTTTACAAGTGTCCGTGTGATACGCGTCAAACCTTTTTCTCTCATAACTGCGCGAAAAGCATGTATTAGTGCTTAATACAACGGGACAAGCTGTTTTAGACCGAAACGAGCTAGATCTGAACACATCGCTTTCACAAGTGTCCGTGTGATAGGCGTCAAAACTTTTTCTCTCATAACTGCGCGAAAAGCATGTATTCGTGCTTAATACGAGACAAACTGTTTTAGACCGAAACGAGCTAGCTCTGAACATATTGGTTTTACAAGCATCCGTGTGATACGCGTCAAAACTTTTTCTCTCATAACTGCGCGAAAAACATGTGTTCGTGCATAATACAACGAGGCAAGCTGTTTTAGACCGAAACGAGCTAGATCTGAACACATCGGTTTTGCAAGTGTCCATGTGATACGCGTCAAAAGTTTTTCTTTCATAACTGCGCGAAAAGCATGTATTCCTGCTTAATACAGCGGGACAAACTGTTTTAGACCGAAACGAGCTAGATCTGAACACATCGGTTTTACAAGTGTCCGTGTGATACGCGTCAAAACCTTTTCTCTCATAACTGCGCGAAAAGCATGCATTCGTGCTTAATACAACGAGACAAGCTGTTTTAGACCGAAACGAGCTAGATCTGAGAACATCGGTTTTACAAGTGTCCATGTGATACGCGTCAAAACTTTTCTCTCATAACTGCGCGAAAAGCATGTATTCGTGCTTAATACAACGAGAAAAACTGTTTTAGACCGAAACGAGCTAGATCTGAACACATCGGTTTTACAAGTGTCCTTGTGATACGCGTCAAAACTTTTTCTTTTATAACTGCGCGAAAAGCATTTATTCGTGTTTAAAACAACGAGACAAGCTGTTTTAGACCGAAACGAGCTAGATCTGAGAACATCGGTTTTACAAGTGTCCGTGTTATAGGCGTCAAAACTTTTGCTCTCATAACTGCGCGAAAAGCATGTAATTGCGCTTAAAACAACGAGATAAGCTGTTTTAGAACGAAACGAGCGAGATCTGAACACATAGGTTTTACAAGTGTCTGTATGATGCGCGTCAAAGCTTTTTCTCTAAGAATTGCGCGAAAAGCATGTATTCGTGCATAAAACAACGAGACAAGCTGTTTTAGACCGAAACGAGCTAGATCTGAACACATCGGTTTTACAAGTGTCCGTGTGATACGCGTCAAAACGTTTTCATAACTGCGCTAAAAGCATGTATTCGTGCTTAATACAACGAGACAAGATGTTTTAGACCGAGGCGAACAAGATCTGAACACATCGATTTTACAAGTGTCCGTGTGATACATGTCAAAATTTTTTCTCATAACTGCGCTCAAAGCATTTAGTCGTGCTTAATACAACGAGACAAGATGTTTTAGACCGAAACGAGCTAGATCTGAGAACATCGGTTTTACAAGTGTCCGTGTGACACGCGTCAAAACTTTTGCTCTGATAACTGCGCGAAAAGCATGCATTCGTGCTTAATACAACGAGACAAGCTGTTTTAGACCGAAACGAGCTAGATCTGAGAACATCGGTTTTACAAGTGTCCATGTGATAGGCGTCAAAACTTTTCTCTCATAACTGCGCGAAAAGCATGTATTCGTGCTTAATACAACGAGACAAACTGTTTTAGACCGAAACGAGCTAGATCTGAACACATCGGTTTTACAAGTGTCCTTGTGATACGCGTCAAAACTTTTTTTTATAACTGCGCGAAAAGCATTTATTCGTGTTTAAAACAACGAGACAAGCTGTTTTAGACCGAAACGAGCTAGATCTGAGAACATCGGTTTTACAAGTGTCCGTGTTATAGGCGTCAAAACTTTTCCTCTAATAACTGCGCGAAAAGCATGTATTCGTGCATAAAACAACGAGACAAGCTGTTTTAGACCGAAACGAGCTAGATCTGAACACATCGGTTTTGCAAGTGTCCGTGTATTACGCGTCAAAACTTTTTCTCATTACTGCGCGAAAAGCATGTATTCGGGCTTAATACAACGAGGCAAGCTGTTTTAGGCCGAAACGAGCTTGATCTGAACACATCGGTATTACAAGTGTCCATGTGATAGCGTCAAAACTTTTTCTCTCAGTAGTGCGCAAAAAGTGTGTATTCGTGCTTAATACAACGAGACAAGCTGTTTTAGACCGAAGAGAGCTAGATCTGAACACATCGGTTTTACAAGTGTTCGTGTGATAGGCGTCAAAACTTTTGCTCTCATAACTGCGCGAAAAGCATGTATTTGCGCTTAAAACAACGAGACAAGCTGTTTTAGAACGAAACGAGCTAGATCTGAACAAATCGGTTTTACAAGTGTACGTGTGATACGCGTCAAAACTTTTTCTCTCATAACTGCGCGAAAAGCATGTATTCGTGCTTAATACCAGACAAACTGTTTTAGACCGCAACGAGCTAGCTCTGAACACATCGGTTTTACAGGTGTCCGTGTGATACGCGTCAAAACTTTTTCTCTCATAACTGCGCGAAAAGCATGTATTCGTGCTTAATACAACGAGGCAAGCTGTTTTAGACCGAAACGAGCTAGATCTGAACACATCGGTTTTACAATTGTCCGTGTGATACGCGTCAAAACTTTTTCTCTTTACTGCGCGAAATGCATGTAGTTCAGGAGTGCAAACTGCTGGGCTAGTTGGTTCATATTGCATAGAAAAGGAACCAGCGAAAATAGACGCAAGACAAGAACAAAGGAGGCACACACCACAACGCTGGACTTACAACTGATTTATTGCGATGAAAAATCGCTCATTTTAAAGGAATTTCCTGCCTGCGCACCCACCCTACAGACAATACACTTCGCGCACCACATGATGACATGCCTACTATAACGATAAAAGCTTGTACTCCTTTTCAGTGATAATCACAGACGGCTCGCTGACGCATTTCTGCTTATTCTTTCTGATCATGAATGCCTCCAATAGCTCACGCTCACGTCTAGATTTCCCCCGCCCGATAATGCTGGCAATGTGAAAACTAGGAGAACATTTGCAGTCCTTTAGATGTAAGGCTAGATTGCTGCCTGTGCCTGTGCCCAAAGTTGTGCGATGTTGCCTCAGGCGCTCATTTAAGCATGCTCCAGTTTGGCCTATGTAGATTTTCCCGCATGACAATGGGATTGAATACACCACGCCCACTGCGCATGTGGTGAACATAGTCTGGTGTTTCGTGTTGCAAACACCAGTTCTGCGCATGTCTGCAAAGGTTTGGGCGCACAAACCGGACAGTTTGCAAGGAGCAGAAAATGCCATAGTGACACCAAACTTCTGAGCCACTTTTTTCAGACCATGTGAAGTCTTGTGGAAGTAAGGCATGACTTCCAACTTTCTTGTTGGCACTTCTACTGGCCTGGCATCCTTTGAAGATAACTTCAGTTTTTTCCCCAAAGATTCCGCCACCGCCAGCAAAACCGAGGGAGGAAACCCAGAACATTGTAGCCGTTCAACCTGCTCCGCCAGACTTTGCTGCATCACATGAGGGCAACTCTTCTTTAAGGCATTCAAAAAACATAAGTTTGCAATGCTGCGCTTCACTAACTTTGAATGGGCCGAATCATACGGCAACAGTGCCTTCTTAGACCTGGGCGCATATTTCCAGCACACGTGTTGATTGGGTAAAAAAGTCAATTCTAAATCCAGGAACCTAATGGTCTTGTCAGAAGGAATCTCATGCGTAAAAACCAAGTTCTTAGAACAAGTGCTAAAAATATTTAAAATCTGGTCTGCCACAAGGGTAAACTGGTCAGTTTCGGTTAAGTTCAAAATTACTAAAAAATCGTCAACATATCTAAAAACCCTTACAACACGTGTGTCGTTTAGAGATCTTTGTAGCATCGAGTCAAACTTTGCTAAAAATATGTTGCACAGCACCGGCGCAACACAGGAGCCGATACAGATACAGAAAAGAACTTCAAAAAGGCAGAAGTAAAGCCGCGCAAGGCCAAGGCGTTGGCCTTAAGGCTTCTCAATAGCTTGAATTTGGGCAGCATTGAGAAGCAAGTTCGTAAATGCCAGCAAGACTCCCTGCGTGTGTTCTTCACAGCAAAGACACATAAGCCTGACAACCCTTTCAGGGCGATCGTCACGGAAGAAGGTTCATGGCAAAAAGTGATTTCAAACTACCTAAAGTGTTCCTTCGAGGGCCTGGTGCCTGTAGATCCTTTTGTTGTGCAGGGTTCGATGAGCCTGGTGGAGTGCCTCAATCGCGGTTTCCCCGAAGCTAATGCAGCCTTCTCGGTGGACATTGTGGACTTGTTTTATTCTGTGCCCCATGACGAACTTTTTGTTGCTGTGCGCGAATTCATTGAAAGATCTGGGACAATTTCCTTCCAGAATAAGTGTGGCATCACTTTAGAGTCCTTTCTCGAACTTTTAAAAGTGTACTTGAATTCTACGATAGCACAGCATGAAGATGAGTATGTCGTGCAAAAACATGGAATCTGTATCGGCACCTGTGTTGCGCCGGTGCTGTGCAACATATTTTTAGCAAAGTTTGACTCGATGCTACAAAGATCTCTAAACGACACACGTGTTGTAAGGGTTTTTAGATATGTTGACGATTTTTTAGTAATTTTGAACTTAACCGAAACTGACCAGTTTACCGTTGTGGCAGACCAGATTTTAAATATTTTTAGCACTTGTTCTAAGAACTTGGTTTTTACGCAAGAGATTCCTTCTGACAAGACCATTGGGTTCCTGGATTTAGAATTGACTTTTTTACCCAATCAACACGTGTGCTGGAAATATGCGCCCAGGTCTAAGAAGGCACTGTTGCCGTATGATTCGGCCCATTCAAAGTTAGTGAAGCGCAGCATTGCAAACTTATGTTTTTTGAATGCCTTAAAGAAGAGTTGCCCTCATGTGATGCAGCAAAGTCTGGCGGAGCAGGTTGAACGGCTACAATGTTCTGGGTTTCCTCCCTCGGTTTTGCTGGCGGTGGCGGAATCTTTGGGGAAAAAACTGATGTTATCTTCAAAGGATGCCAGGCCAGTAGAAGTGCCAACAAGAAAGTTGGAAGTCATGCCTTACTTCCACAAGACTTCACATGGTCTGAAAAAAGTGGCTCAGAAGTTTGGTGTCACTATGGCATTTTCTGCTCCTTGCAAACTGTCCGGGTTGTGCGCCCAAACCTTTGCAGATATGCGCAGAACTGGTGTTTGCAACACGAAACACCAGACTATGTTCACCACATGCGCAGTGGGCGTGGTGTATTCAATCCCATTGTCATGCGGGAAAATCTACATAGGCCAAACTGGAGCATGCTTAAATGAGCGCCTGAGGCAACATCGCACAACTTTGGGCACAGGCACAGGCAGCAATCTAGCCTTACATGTAAAGGACTGCAAATGTTCTCCTAGTTTTCACATTGCCAGCATTATCGGGCGGGGGAAATCTAAACGTGAGCGTGAGCTATTGGAGGAATTCATGATCAGAAAGAATAAGCAGAAATGCGTCAGCGAGCCGTCTGTGATTATCACTGAAAAGGAGTACAAGTTTTTATCGTTATAGTAGGCATGTCATCATGTGGTGCGCGAAGTGTATTGTCTGTAGGGTGGGTGCGCAGGCAGGAAATTCCTTTAAAATGAGCGATTTTTCATCGCAATAAATCAGTTGTAAGTCCAGCGTTGTGGTGTGTGCCTCCTTTGTTCTTGTCTTGCGTCTATTTTCGCTGGTTCCTTTTCTATGGAAAAGCATGTATTCGTGCTTAATGCAACGAGGCAAGCTGTTTTAGACCGAAACGAGCTAGATCTGAACACATCGGTATTGCAAGTGTCCATGTGATAGCGTCAAAACTTTTTCTCTCAGTAGAGCGCAAAAAGCATGTATTCGTGCTTAATACAACGAGACAAGCTGTTTTAGACCGAAGAGAGCTAGATCTGAACACATCGGTTTTACAAGTGTCCATGTGATAGCGTCAAATCTTTTTCTCTCAGTAGTGCGCAAAAAGCATGTATTCGTGCCTAATACAACGAGACAAGCTGTTTTAGACCGAAACGAGCTAGATCTGAACACATCGGTTTTGCAAGTGTCCGTGTGATACGCGTCAAAAATGTTTCTCATAACTGCGCGAAAAGCATGTATTCGTGCTTAATACAACGAGGCAATCTGTTTTAGACCGAAACGAGCTAGATCTGAACACATCGGTTTTACAAGTGTCCATGTGATACGCGTCAAAAGATTTTCTCTCATAACTGCGCGAAAAGCATGTATTCGTGCTTAATACAACGGGACAAACTGTTTTAGACCGAAACGAGCTAGATCTGAAAACATCGGTTTTACAATTATCCGTGTGATACGCGTCAAAACTTTTTCTCATAACTGCGCGAGAAGCATGTATTCGTGCTTAATACAACGAGGCAAGCTGTTTTAGACCGAAACGAGCAAAATCTGAACACATAGGTTTTACAAATGTGCGTGTGATGCGCGTCAAAACTTTTTCTCTAATAACTGCGCGAAAAGCATGTATTTGCGCTTAAAACAACGAGATAAGCTGTTTTAGAACGAAACGAGCGAGATCTGAACACATCGGTTTTACAAGTGTCCGTTTGATACGCGTCAAAACTTTTTCTTTCATAACTGCGCTAAAAGCATGTATTCGTGATAAATACAACGAGACAAGCTGCTTTAGACCGAAACGAATTAGATCTGAACACATCGATTTTACAAGTGTACGTGTGATACGCGTCAAAACTTTTTCTCCCATAACGGCGCTAAAAGCATGTATTCGTGCTTAATACGAGACAAACTGTTTTAGACCGAAACGAGCTAGCTCTGAACACATCGGTTTTACAAGTGTCCGTGTGATACGCGTCAAAACGTTTTCTCTCATAACTGCGCGAAAAGCATGTATTCGTGCTTATTACAACGAGGCAAGCTGTTTTAGACCGAAACGAGCTAGATCTGAACACATCGGTTTTGCAAGTGTCCGTGTGATACGCGTCAAAACTTTTTCTCATTACTGTGCGAAAAGCATGTATTCGTGCTTAATACAACGAGGCAAGCTGTTTTAGACCGAAACGAGCTAGATCTGAACACATCGGTATTACAAGTGTCCATGTGATAGCGTCAAAACTTTTTCTCATAACTGCGCGCAAAGCATGTATTCGTGCTTAATACAACGAGACAAGCTGTTTTAGACCGACACGAGCTAGATCTGAACACATCAGTTTTACAAGTGTCGGTGTGATGCGCGTCAAAACTTTTTCTCTCATAACAGCGCGAAAAGCATGTATTCGTGCTTAATACAACGAGGCAAGCTGTTTTAGACCGAAACGAGCTAGATCTGAACACATCGGTTTTGCAAGTGTCCGTGTGATACGCGTCAAAACTTTTTCTCATTACTGCGCGAAAAGCATGTATTCGTGCTTAATACAACGAGGCAAGCTGTTTTAGACCGAAACGAGCTAGATCTGAACACATCGGTATTACAAGTGTCCATGTGATACCGTCAAAACTTTTTCTCATAACTGCGCGCAAAGCATGTATTCGTGCTTAATACAACGAGACAAGCTGTTTTAGAACGAAAGGAGCTAGACCTGAACACATCGGTTTTACAAGTGTCCGTGTGATACGCGTCAAACCTTTTTCTCTCATAACTGCGCGAAAAGCATGTATTAGTGCTTAATACAACGGGACAAGCTGTTTTAGACCGAAACGAGCTAGATCTGAACACATCGCTTTCACAAGTGTCCGTGTGATAGGCGTCAAAACTTTTTCTCTCATAACTGCGCGAAAAGCATGTATTCGTGCTTAATACGAGACAAACTGTTTTAGACCGAAACGAGCTAGCTCTGAACATATTGGTTTTACAAGCATCCGTGTGATACGCGTCAAAACTTTTTCTCTCATAACTGCGCGAAAAACATGTGTTCGTGCATAATACAACGAGGCAAGCTGTTTTAGACCGGAACGAGCTAGATCTGAACACATCGGTTTTGCAAGTGTCCATGTGATACGCGTCAAAAGTTTTTCTTTCATAACTGCGCGAAAAGCATGTATTCCTGCTTAATACAACGGGACAAACTGTTTTAGACCGAAACGAGCTAGATCTGAACATATCGGTTTTACAAGTGTCCGTGTGATACGCGTCAAAACCTTTTCTCTCATAACTGCGCGAAAAGCATGCATTCGTGCTTAATACAACGAGACAAGCTGTTTTAGACCGAAACGAGCTAGATCTGAGAACATCGGTTTTACAAGTGTCCATGTGATACGCGTCAAAACTTTTCTCTCATAACTGCGCGAAAAGCATGTATTCGTGCTTAATACAACGAGAAAAACTGTTTTAGACCGAAACGAGCTAGATCTGAACACATCGGTTTTACAAGTGTCCTTGTGATACGCGTCAAAACTTTTTCTTTTATAACTGCGCGAAAAGCATTTATTCGTGTTTAAAACAACGAGACAAGCTGTTTTAGACCGAAACGAGCTAGATCTGAGAACATCGGTTTTACAAGTGTCCGTGGTATAGGCGTCAAAACTTTTGCTCTCATAACTGCGCGAAAAGCATGTAATTGCGCTTAAAACAACGAGATAAGCTGTTTTAGAACGAAACGAGCGAGATCTGAACACATAGGTTTTACAAGTGTCTGTGTGATGCGCGTCAAAGCTTTTTCTCTAAGAATTGCGCGAAAAGCATGTATTCGTGCATAAAACAACGAGACAAGCTGTTTTAGACCGAAACGAGCTAGACCTGAACACATCGGTTTTACAAGTGTCCGTGTGATACGCGTCAAAACGTTTTCATAACTGCGCTAAAAGCATGTATTTGTGCTTAATACAACGAGACAAGATGTTTTAGACCGAGGCGAACAAGATCTGAACACATCGATTTTACAAGTGTCCGTGTGATACATGTCAAAATTTTTTCTCATAACTGCGCTCAAAGCATGTAGTCGTGCTTAATACAACGAGACAAGCTGTTTTAGACCGAAACGAGCTAGATCTGAGAACATCGGTTTTACAAGTGTCCGTGTGACACGCGTCAAAACTTTTGCTCTGATAACTGCGCGAAAAGCATGTATTTCCGCTTAAAACAACGAGATAAGCTGTTTTAGAACGAAACGCGCGAGATCTGAACACATCGGCTTTACAAGTGTCCGTGTGATACGCGTCAAAAATTTTTCTCTCATAACTGCGCGAAAACATGTATTCGTGCTTAATACAACGAGGCAAGCTGTTTTAGACCGAAACGAGCTAGATTTGAACACATCGGTTTTGCGAGTGTCCGTGTGATACGCGTCAAAACTTTTTCTCATTACTGCGCGAAAAGCATGTATTCGTGCCTAATACAACGAGGCAAGCTGTTTTAGGCCGAAACGAGCTAGATCTGAACACATCGGTTTTACAATTGTCCGTGTGATACGCGTCAAAACTTTTTCTCATAACTGCGCGAGAAGCATGTATTCGTGCTTAATACAACGACGCAAGCTGTTTTAGACCGAAACGAGCGAGATCTGAACACATAGGTTTTACAAGTGTCCGTGTGATGCGCGTCAAAACTTTTTCTCTAATAACTGCGCGAAAAGCATGTATTCGTGCATAAAACAACAAGACAAGCTGTTTTAGACCGAAACGAGCTAGATCTGAACACATCGGTTTTACAAGTGTCCATGTGATAGCGTCAAAGCGTTTTCTCTCAGTAGTGCGCAAAAAGCATGAATTCGTGCTTAATACAACGAGACAAGCTGTTTTAGACCGAAACGAGCTAGATCTGAACACATCGGTTTTTCAAGTGTCCGTGTGGTACGCGTCAAAACTTTTTCTCATAACTGCGCGAAAAGCATGTATTCGTGCTTAAGACAACCAGGCAAGCTGTTTTAGACCGAAACGAGCTAGATCTGAACACATCGGTTTTACAAGTGTTCATGTGATACGCGTCAAAAGATTTTCTCTCATAACTGCGCGAAAAGCATGTATTCGTGCTTAATACAACGAGACAAACTGTTTTAGACCGAAACGAGCTAGATCTGAACACTTCGGTTTTACAAGTGTCCGTGTGATACGCGTCAAAACCTTTTCTCTCATAACTGCGCGAAAAGCATGCATTCGTGCTTAATACAACGAGACAAGCTGTTTTAGACCGAAACGAGCTAGATCTGAGAACATCGGTTTTACAAGTGTCCATGTGATACGCGTCAAAACTTTTCTCTCATAACTGCTCGAAAAGCATGTATTCGTGCCTAATACAACGAGACAAACTGTTTTAGACCGAAACGAGCTAGATCTGAACACATCGGTTTTACAAGTGTCCTTGGACACGCATCAAAACGTTTGCTCTCATAACTGCGCGAAAAGCATGTATTTGCGCCTAAAACAACGAGATAAGCTGTTTTAGAACGAAACGAGCGAGATCTGAACACATCGGTTTTACAAGTGTCCGTGTGATACGCGTCAAAACTTTTTCTCTCATCACTGCGCTAAAAGCATGTATTCGTGATAAATACAACGAGACAAGCTCCTTTAGACCGAAACGAATTAGATCTGAATACATCGATTTTACAAGTGTACGTGTGATACGCGTCAAAACTTTTTCTCCCATAACGGCGCTAATAGCATGTATTCGTGCTTAATACGAGACAAACTGTTTTAGACCGAAACGAGCTAGCTCTGAACACATCGGTTTTACAAGTGTCCGTGTGATACGCGTCAAAACTTTTTCTCTCATAACTGCGCTAAAAGCATGTATTCGTGATAAATACGAGACAAGCTCCTTTAGACCGAAACGAATTAGATCTGAACACATCGATTTTACAAGTGTACGTGTGATACGCGTCAAAACTTTTTCTCCCATAACGGCGCTAATAGCATGTATTCGTGCTTAATACGAGACAAACTGTTTTAGACCGAAACGAGCTAGCTCTGAACACATCGGTTTTACAAGTGTCCGTGTGATACGCGTCAAAACTTTTTCTCTCATAACTGCGCGAAAAGCATGTATTCGTGCTTAATACAACGAGGCAAGCTGTTTTAGACCGAAACGAGCTAGATCTGAACACATCGGTTTTGCAAGTGTCCGTGTGATACGCGTCAAAACTTCTTCTCATTACTGCGCGAAAAGCATGTATTCGTGCTTAATACAACGAGGCAAGCTGTTTTAGACCGAAACGAGCTAGATCTGAACACATCGGTATTACAAGTGTCCATGTGATAGCGTCAAAACTTTTGCTCATAACTGCGCGCAAAGCATGTATTCGTGCTTAATACAAGGAGACAAGCTGTTTTAGACCGACACGAGCCAGATCTGAACACATCAGTTTTACAAGTGTCGGTGTGTGCGCGTCAAAACTTTTTCTCTCATAACTGCGCGAAAAGCATGTATTCGTGCTTAATACAACGAGACAAGCTGTTGTAGACCGAAATGAACTAGATCAGAACACATCGATTTTACAAGTGTCCGTGTGATACGTGTCAAAACTTTTCTCATAACTGCGCTAAAAGCATGTATTCGTGCTTAATACGAGACAAACTGTTTTAGACCGAAACGAGCTAGCTCTGAACACATCGGTTTTACAAGTGTCCGTGTGATACGCGTCAAAACTTTTTCTCTCATAACTGCGCGGAAAGCATGTATTCATGCCTAATACAACGAGGCAAGCTGTTTTAGACCGAAACGAGCTAGATCTGAACACATCGGTTTTGCAAGTGTCCGTGTGATACGCGTCAAAACTTTTTCTCATGACTGCGCGAAAAGCATGTATTCGTGCTTAATACAACGAGGCAAGCTGTTTTAGACCGAAACGAGCTAGATTTGAACACATCGGTATTACAAGTGTCCACGTGATAGCATCAAAACTTTTTCTCATAACTGCGCGCAAAGCATGTATTCGTGCTTAATACAACGAGACAAGCTCTTTTAGAACGAAAGGAGCTAGACCTAAACACATCGGTTTTACAAGTGTTCGTGTGATACGCGTCAAACCTTTTTCTCTCATAACTGCGCGAAAAGCATGTATTCGTGCCTAATACAACGGGACAAGCTGTTTTAGACCGAAACGAGCTAGATCTGAACACATCGCTTTCACAAGTGTCCGTGTGATACGCGTCAAAACTTTTTCTCTCATAACTGCGCGAAAAGCATGTGTTCGTGCTTAATACAACGAGGCAAGCTGTTTTAGACGGAAACGAGCTAGATCTGAACACATCGGTTTTGCAAGTGTCCATGTGATACGCGTCAAAACTTTTCTCACATAACTGCGCGAAAAGCATGTATTCGTGCTTAATACAACGGGACAAACTGTTTTAGACCGAAACGAGCTAGATCTGAAAACATCGGTTTTACAATTATCCGTGTGATACGCGTCAAAACTTTTTCTCATAACTGCGCGAGAAGCATGTATTCGTGCTTAATACAACGAGGCAAGCTGTTTTAGACCGAAACGAGCGAGATCTGAACACATCGGTTTTACAAGTGTCCATGTGATAGCGTCAAAGCGTTTTCTCTCAGTAGTGCGCAAAAAGCATGAATTCGTGCTTAATACAACGAGACAAGCTGTTTTAGACCGAAACGAGCTAGATCTGAACACATCGGTTTTTCAAGTGTCCGTGTGGTACGCGTCAAAACTTTTTCCCATAACTGCGCGAAAAGCATGTATTCGTGCTTAATACAACAAGGCAAGCTGTTTTAGACCGAAACGAGCTAGATCTGAACACATCGGTTTTACAAGTGTCCATGTGATACGCGTCAAAAGATTTTCTCTCATAACTGCGCGAAAAGCATGTATTCGTGCTTAATACAACGGGACAAACTGTTTTAGACCGAAACGAGCTAGATCTGAACACATCGGTTTTTCAAGTGTCCGTGTGGTACGCGTCAAAACTTTTTCTCATAACTGCGCGAAAAGCATGTATTCGTGCTTAATACAACCAGGCAAGCTGTTTTAGACCGAAACGAGCTAGATCTGAACACATCGGTTTTACAAGTGTCCATGTGATACGCGTCAAAAGATTTTCTCTCATAACTGCGCGAAAAGCATGAATTCGTGCTTAATACAACGAGACAAGCTGTTTTAGACCGAAACGAGCTAGATCTGAACACATCGGTTTTACAAATGTCCTTGGACACGCATCAAAACGTTTGCTCTCATAACTGCGCGAAAAGCATGTATTTGCGCTTAAAACAACGAGATAAGCTGTTTTAGAACGAAACGAGCGAGATCTGAACACATCGGTTTTATAAGTGTCCGTGTGATACGCGTCAAAACTTTTTCTCTCATAACTGCGCTAAAAGCATGTATTCGTGATAAATACAACGAGACAAGCTCCTTTAGACCGAAACGAATTAGATCTGAACACATCGATTTTACAAGTGTACGTGTGATACGCGTCAAAACTTTTTCTCCCATAACGGCGCTAATATCATGTATTCGTGCTTAATACGAGACAAACTGTTTTAGACCGAAACGAGCTAGCTCTGAACACATCGGTTTTACAAGTGTCCGTGTGATACGCGTCAAAACTTTTTCTCTCATAACCGCGAAAAGCATGTATTTGCGCTTAAAACAACGAAATAAGCTGTTTTAGAACGAAACGAGCGAGATCTGGACACATCGGTTTTACAAGTGTCCGTGTGATACGCGTCAAAACTTTTTCTCTCATAACTGCGCTAAAAGCATGTATTCGTGATAAATACAACGAGACAAGCTCCTTTAGACCGAAACGAATTAGATCTGAACACATCGATTTTACAAGTGTACGTGTGATACGCGTCAAAACTTTTTCTCCCATTACGGCGCTAATAGCATGTATTCGTGCTTAATACGAGACAAACTGTTTTAGACCGAAACGAGCTAGCTCTGAACACATCGGTTTTACAAGTGTCCGTGTGATACGCGTCAAAACTTTTTCTCTCATAACTGCGCGAAAAGCATGTATTCGTGCTTAATACAACGAGGCAAGCTGTTTTAGACCGAAACGAGCTAGATCTGAACACATCGGTTTTGCAAGTGTCCGTGTGATACGCGTCAAAACTTCTTCTCATTACTGCGCGAAAAGCATGTATTCGTGCTTAATACAACGAGGCAAGCTGTTTTAGACCGAAACGAGCTAGATCTGAACACATCGGTATTACAAGTGTCCATGTGATAGCGTCAAAACTTTTTCTCATAACTGCACGCAAAGCATGTATTCGTGCTTAATACAAGGAGACAAGCTGTTTTAGACCGACACGAGCCAGATCTGAACACATCAGTTTTACAAGTGTCGGTGTGTGCGCGTCAAAACTTTTTCTCTCATAACTGCGCGAAAAGCATGTATTCGTGCTTAATACAACGAGACAAGCTGTTGTAGACCGAAATGAACTAGATCAGAACACATCGATTTTACAAGTGTCCGTGTGATACGTGTCAAAACTTTTCTCATAACTGCGCTAAAAGCATGTATTCGTGCTTAATACGAGACAAACTGTTTTAGACCGAAACGAGCTAGCTCTGAACACATCGGTTTTACAAGTGTCCGTGTGATACGCGTCAAAACTTTTTCTCTCATAACTGCGCGGAAAGCATGTATTCATGCCTAATACAACGAGGCAAGCTGTTTTAGACCGAAACGAGCTAGATCTGAACACATCGGTTTTGCAAGTGTCCGTGTGATACGCGTCAAAACTTTTTCTCATTACTGCGCGAAAAGCATGTATTCGTGCTTAATACAACGAGGCAAGCTGTTTTAGACCGAAACGAGCTAGATTTGAACACATCGGTATTACAAGTGTCCACGTGATAGCATCAAAACTTTTTCTCATAACTGCGCGCAAAGCATGTATTCGTGCTTAATACAACGAGACAAGCTCTTTTAGAACGAAAGGAGCTAGACCTAAACACATCGGTTTTACAAGTGTTCGTGTGATACGCGTCAAACCTTTTTCTCTCATAACTGCGCGAAAAGCATGTATTCGTGCCTAATACAACGGGACAAGCTGTTTTAGACCGAAACGAGCTAGATCTGAACACATCGCTTTCACAAGTGTCCGTGTGATACGCGTCAAAACTTTTTCTCTCATAACTGCGCGAAAAGCATGTGTTCGTGCTTAATACAACGAGGCAAGCTGTTTTAGACGGAAACGAGCTAGATCTGAACACATCGGTTTTGCAAGTGTCCATGTGATACGCGTCAAAACTTTTCTCACATAACTGCGCGAAAAGCATGTATTCGTGCTTAATACAACGGGACAAACTGTTTTAGACCGAAACGAGCTAGATCTGAAAACATCGGTTTTACAATTATCCATGTGGTACGCGTCAAAACTTTTTCTCATAACTGCGCGAGAAGCATGTATTCGTGCTTAATACAACGAGGCAAGCTGTTTTAGACCGAAACGAGCTAGATCTGAACACATCGGTTTTACAAGTGTCCATGTGATAGCGTCAAAGCGTTTTCTCTCAGTAGTGCGCAAAAAGCATGAATTCATGCTTAATACAACGAGACAAGCTGTTTTAGACCGAAACGAGCTAGATCTGAACACATCGGTTTTTCAAGTGTCCGTGTGGTACGCGTCAAAACTTTTTCCCATAACTGCGCGAAAAGCATGTATTCGTGCTTAATACAACAAGGCAAGCTGTTTTAGACCGAAACGAGCTAGATCTGAACACATCGGTTTTACAAGTGTCCATGTGATACGCGTCAAAAGATTTTCTCTCATAACTGCGCGCAAAGCATGTATTCGTGCTTAATACAACGGGACAAACTGTTTTAGACCGAAACGAGCTAGATCTGAACACATCGGTTTTTCAAGTGTCCGTGTGGTACGCGTCAAAACTTTTTCTCATAACTGCGCGAAAAGCATGTATTCGTGCTTAATACAACCAGGCAAGCTGTTTTAGACCGAAACGAGCTAGATCTGAACACATCGGTTTTACAAGTGTCCATGTGATACGCGTCAAAAGATTTTCTCTCATAACTGCGCGAAAAGCATGAATTCGTGCTTAATACAACGAGACAAGCTGTTTTAGACCGAAACGAGCTAGATCTGAACACATCGGTTTTACAAATGTCCTTGGACACGCATCAAAACGTTTGCTCTCATAACTGCGCGAAAAGCATGTATTTGCGCTTAAAACAACGAGATAAGCTGTTTTAGAACGAAACGAGCGAGATCTGAACACATCGGTTTTATAAGTGTCCGTGTGATACGCGTCAAAACTTTTTCTCTCATAACTGCGCTAAAAGCATGTATTCGTGATAAATACAACGAGACAAGCTCCTTTAGACCGAAACGAATTAGATCTGAACACATCGATTTTACAAGTGTACGTGTGATACGCGTCAAAACTTTTTCTCCCATAACGGCGCTAATATCATGTATTCGTGCTTAATACGAGACAAACTGTTTTAGACCGAAACGAGCTAGCTCTGAACACATCGGTTTTACAAGTGTCCGTGTGATACGCGTCAAAACTTTTTCTCTCATAACCGCGAAAAGCATGTATTTGCGCTTAAAACAACGAAATAAGCTGTTTTAGAACGAAACGAGCGAGATCTGGACACATCGGTTTTACAAGTGTCCGTGTGATACGCGTCAAAACTTTTTCTCTCATAACTGCGCTAAAAGCATGTATTCGTGATAAATACAACGAGACAAGCTCCTTTAGACCGAAACGAATTAGATCTGAACACATCGATTTTACAAGTGTACGTGTGATACGCGTCAAAACTTTTTCTCCCATAACGGCGCTAATAGCATGTATTCGTGCTTAATACGAGACAAACTGTTTTAGACCGAAACGAGCTAGCTCTGAACACATCGGTTTTACAAGTGTCCGTGTGATACGCGTTAAAACTTTTTCTCTCATAACTGCGCGAAAAGCATGTATTCGTGCTTAATACAACGAGGCAAGCTGTTTTAGACCGAAACGAGCTAGATCTGAACACATCGGTTTTGCAAGTGTCCGTGTGATACGCGTCAAAACTTCTTCTCATTACTGCGCGAAAAGCATGTATTCGTGCTTAATACAACGAGGCAAGCTGTTTTAGACCGAAACGAGCTAGATCTGAACACATCGGTATTACAAGTGTCCATGTGATAGCGTCAAAACTTTTTCTCATAACTGCACGCAAAGCATGTATTCGTGCTTAATACAAGGAGACAAGCTGTTTTAGACCGACACGAGCCAGATCTGAACACATCAGTTTTACAAGTGTCGGTGTGTGCGCGTCAAAACTTTTTCTCTCATAACTGCGCGAAAAGCATGTATTCTTGCTTAATACAACGAGACAAGCTGTTGTAGACCGAAATGAACTAGATCAGAACACATCGATTTTACAAGTGTCCGTGTGATACGTGTCAAAACTTTTCTCATAACTGCGCTAAAAGCATGTATTCGTGCTTAATACGAGACAAACTGTTTTAGACCGAAACGAGCTAGCTCTGAACACATCGGTTTTACAAGTGTCCGTGTGATACGCGTCAAAACTTTTTCTCTCATAACTGCGCGGAAAGCATGTATTCATGCCTAATACAACGAGGCAAGCTGTTTTAGACCGAAACGAGCTAGATCTGAACACATCGGTTTTGCAAGTGTCCGTGTGATACGCGTCAAAACTTTTTCTCATTACTGCGCGAAAAGCATGTATTCGTGCTTAATACAACGAGGCAAGCTGTTTTAGACCGAAACGAGCTAGATTTGAACACATCGGTATTACAAGTGTCCACGTGATAGCATCAAAACTTTTTCTCATAACTGCGCGCAAAGCATGTATTCGTGCTTAATACAACGAGACAAGCTCTTTTAGAACGAAAGGAGCTAGACCTAAACACATCGGTTTTACAAGTGTTCGTGTGATACGCGTCAAACCTTTTTCTCTCATAACTGCGCGAAAAGCATGTATTCGTGCCTAATACAACGGGACAAGCTGTTTTAGACCGAAACGAGCTAGATCTGAACACATCGCTTTCACAAGTGTCCGTGTGATACGCGTCAAAACTTTTTCTCTCATAACTGCGCGAAAAGCATGTGTTCGTGCTTAATACAACGAGGCAAGCTGTTTTAGACGGAAACGAGCTAGATCTGAACACATCGGTTTTGCAAGTGTCCATGTGATACGCGTCAAAACTTTTCTCACATAACTGCGCGAAAAGCATGTATTCGTGCTTAATACAACGGGACAAACTGTTTTAGACCGAAACGAGCTAGATCTGAAAACATCGGTTTTACAATTATCCATGTGGTACGCGTCAAAACTTTTTCTCATAACTGCGCGAGAAGCATGTATTCGTGCTTAATACAACGAGGCATGCTGTTTTAGACCGAAACGAGCGAGATCTGAACACATAGGTTTTACAAATGTCCGTGTGATGCGCGTCAAAACTTTTTCTCTAATAACTGCGCGAAAAGCATGTATTTGCGCTTAAAACAACGAGGCAAGCTGTTTTAGACCGAAACGAGCTAGATCTGAACACATCGGTTTTACAAGTGTCCATGTGATAGCGTCAAAGCGTTTTCTCTCAGTAGTGCGCAAAAAGCATGAATTCGTGCTTAATACAACGAGGCATGCTGTTTTAGACCGAAACGAGCGAGATCTGAACACATAGGTTTTACAAATGTCCGTGTGATGCGCGTCAAAACTTTTTCTCTAATAACTGCGCGAAAAGCATGTATTTGCGCTTAAAACAACGAGGCAAGCTGTTTTAGACCGAAACGAGCTAGATCTGAACACATCGGTTTTACAAGTGTCCATGTGATAGCGTCAAAGCGTTTTCTCTCAGTAGTGCGCAAAAAGCATGAATTCGTGCTTAATACAACGAGACAAGCTGTTTTAGACCGAAACGAGCTAGATCTGAACACATCGGTTTTTCAAGTGTCCGTGTGGTACGCGTCAAAACTTTTTCTCATAACTGCGCGAAAAGCATGTATTCGTGCTTAATACAACCAGGCAAGCTGTTTTAGACCGAAACGAGCTAGATCTGAACACATCGGTTTTTCAAGTGTCCGTGTGGTACGCGTCAAAACTTTTTCTCATAACTGCGCGAAAAGCATGTATTCGTGCTTAATACAACCAGGCAAGCTGTTTTAGACCGAAACGAGCTAGATCTGAACACATCGGTTTTACAAGTGTCCATGTGATACGCGTCAAAAGATTTTCTCTCATAACTGCGCGAAAAGCATGAATTCGTGCTTAATACAACGAGACAAGCTGTTTTAGACCGAAACGAGCTAGATCTGAACACATCGGTTTTACAAATGTCCTTGGACACGCATCAAAACGTTTGCTCTCATAACTGCGCGAAAAGCATGTATTTGCGCTTAAAACAACGAGATAAGCTGTTTTAGAACGAAACGAGCAAGATCTGAACACATCGGTTTTATAAGTGTCCGTGTGATACGCGTCAAAACTTTTTCTCTCATAACTGCGCTAAAAGCATGAATTCGTGATAAATACAACGAGACAAGCTCCTTTAGACCGAAACGAATTAGATCTGAACACATCGATTTTACAAGTGTACGTGTGATACGCGTCAAAACTTTTTCTCCCATAACGGCGCTAATATGTATTCGTGCTTAATACGAGACAAACTGTTTTAGACCGAAACGAGCTAGCTCTGAACACATCGGTTTTACAAGTGTCCGTGTGATACGCGTCAAAACTTTTTCTCTCATAACCGCGAAAAGCATGTATTTGCGCTTAAAACAACGAAATAAGCTGTTTTAGAACGAAACGAGCGAGATCTGGACACATCGGTTTTACAAGTGTCCGTGTGATACGCGTCAAAACTTTTTCTCTCATAACTGCGCTAAAAGCATGTATTCGTGATAAATACAACGAGACAAGCTCCTTTAGACCGAAACGAATTAGATCTGAACACATCGATTTTACAAGTGTACGTGTGATACGCGTCAAAACTTTTTCTCCCATAACGGCGCTAATAGCATGTATTCGTGCTTAATACGAGACAAACTGTTTTAGACCGAAACGAGCTAGCTCTGAACACATCGGTTTTACAAGTGTCCGTGTGATACGCGTCAAAACTTTTTCTCTCATAACTGCGCGAAAAGCATGTATTCGTGCTTAATACAACGAGGCAAGCTGTTTTAGACCGAAACGAGCTAGATCTGAACACATCGGTTTTGCAAGTGTCCGTGTGATACGCGTCAAAACTTCTCATTACTGCGCGAAAAGCATGTATTCGTGCTTAATACAACGAGGCAAGCTGTTTTAGACCGAAACGAGCTAGATCTGAACACATCGGTATTACAAGTGTCCATGTGATAGCGTCAAAACTTTTTCTCATAACTGCACGCAAAGCATGTATTCGTGCTTAATACAAGGAGACAAGCTGTTTTAGACCGACACGAGCCAGATCTGAACACATCAGTTTTACAAGTGTCGGTGTGTGCGCGTCAAAACTTTTTCTCTCATAACTGCGCGAAAAGCATGTATTCGTGCCTAATACAACGAGACAAGCTGTTGTAGACCGAAATGAACTAGATCAGAACACATCGACTTTACAAGTGTCCGTGTGATACGTGTCAAAACTTTTCTCATAACTGCGCTAAAAGCATGTATTCGTGCTTAATACGAGACAAACTGTTTTAGACCGAAACGAGCTAGCTCTGAACACATCGGTTTTACAAGTGTCCGTGTGATACGCGTCAAAACTTTTTCTCTCATAACTGCGCGGAAAGCATGTATTCATGCCTAATACAACGAGGCAAGCTGTTTTAGACCGAAACAAGCTAGATCTGAACACATCGGTTTTGCAAGTGTCCGTGTGATACGCGTCAAAACTTTTTCTCATTACTGCGCGAAAAGCATGTATTCGTGCTTAATACAACGAGGCAAGCTGTTTTAGACCGAAACGAGCTAGATTTGAACACATCGGTATTACAAGTGTCCACGTGATAGCATCAAAACTTTTTCTCATAACTGCGCGCAAAGCATGTATTCGTGCTTAATACAACGAGACAAGCTCTTTTAGAACGAAAGGAGCTAGACCTAAACACATCGGTTTTACAAGTGTTCGTGTGATACGCGTCAAACCTTTTTCTCTCATAACTGCGCGAAAAGCATGTATTCGTGCCTAATACAACGGGACAAGCTGTTTTAGACCGAAACGAGCTAGATCTGAACACATCGCTTTCACAAGTGTCCGTGTGATACGCGTCAAAACTTTTTCTCTCATAACTGCGCGAAAAGCATGTGTTCGTGCTTAATACAACGAGGCAAGCTGTTTTAGACGGAAACGAGCTAGATCTGAACACATCGGTTTTGCAAGTGTCCATGTGATACGCGTCAAAACTTTTCTCACATAACTGCGCGAAAAGCATGTATTCGTGCTTAATACAACGGGACAAACTGTTTTAGACCGAAACGAGCTAGATCTGAAAACATCGGTTTTACAATTATCCATGTGGTACGCGTCAAAACTTTTTCTCATAACTGCGCGAGAAGCATGTATTCGTGCTTAATACAACGAGGCATGCTGTTTTAGACCGAAACGAGCGAGATCTGAACACATAGGTTTTACAAATGTCCGTGTGATGCGCGTCAAAACTTTTTCTCTAATAACTGCGCGAAAAGCATGTATTTGCGCTTAAAACAACGAGGCAAGCTGTTTTAGACCGAAACGAGCTAGATCTGAACACATCGGTTTTACAAGTGTCCATGTGATAGCGTCAAAGCGTTTTCTCTCAGTAGTGCGCAAAAAGCATGAATTCGTGCTTAATACAACGAGGCATGCTGTTTTAGACCGAAACGAGCGAGATCTGAACACATAGGTTTTACAAATGTCCGTGTGATGCGCGTCAAAACTTTTTCTCTAATAACTGCGCGAAAAGCATGTATTTGCGCTTAAAACAACGAGGCAAGCTGTTTTAGACCGAAACGAGCTAGATCTGAACACATCGGTTTTACAAGTGTCCATGTGATAGCGTCAAAGCGTTTTCTCTCAGTAGTGCGCAAAAAGCATGAATTCGTGCTTAATACAACGAGACAAGCTGTTTTAGACCGAAACGAGCTAGATCTGAACACATCGGTTTTTCAAGTGTCCGTGTGGTACGCGTCAAAACTTTTTCTCATAACTGCGCGAAAAGCATGTATTCGTGCTTAATACAA
Source organism: Amblyomma americanum (assembly GCF_052857255.1). Taxonomy (NCBI): domain Eukaryota; kingdom Metazoa; phylum Arthropoda; class Arachnida; order Ixodida; family Ixodidae; genus Amblyomma; species Amblyomma americanum. Next base: position 1,032,444 of record NW_027526492.1, on the reverse strand, counting down.
CCAGGCAAGCTGTTTTAGACCGAAACGAGCTAGATCTGAACACATCGGTTTTACAAGTGTCCATGTGATACGCGTCAAAAGATTTTCTCTCATAACTGCGCGAAAAGCATGTATTCGTGCTTAATACAACGGGACAAACTGTTTTAGACCGAAACGAGCTAGATCTGAACACTTCGGTTTTACAAGTGTCCGTGTGATACGCGTCAAAACCTTTTCTCTCATAACTGCGCGAAAAGCATGCATTCGTGCTTAATACAACGAGACAAGCTGTTTTAGACCGAAACGAGCTAGATCTGAACACATCGGTTTTACAAGTGTCCTTGGACACGCATCAAAACGTTTGCTCTCATAACTGCGCGAAAAGCATGTATTTGCGCTTAAAACAACGAGATAAGCTGTTTTAGAACGAAACGAGCTAGATCTGAACACATCGGTTTTGCAAGTGTCCGTGTGATACGCGTCAAAACTTCTTCTCATTACTGCGCGAAAAGCATGTATTCGTGCTTAATACAACGAGGCAAGCTGTTTTAGACCGAAACGAGCTAGATCTGAACACATCGGTATTACAAGTGTCCATGTGATAGCGTCAAAACTTTTTCTCATAACTGCACGCAAAGCATGTATTCGTGCTTAATACAAGGAGACAAGCTGTTTTAGACCGACACGAGCCAGATCTGAACACATCAGTTTTACAAGTGTCGGTGTGTGCGCGTCAAAACTTTTTCTCTCATAACTGCGCGAAAAGCATGTATTCGTGCTTAATACAACGAGACAAGCTGTTGTAGACCGAAATGAACTAGATCAGAACACATCGATTTTACAAGTGTCCGTGTGATACGTGTCAAAACTTTTCTCATAACTGCGCTAAAAGCATGTATTCGTGCTTAATACGAGACAAACTGTTTTAGACCGAAACGAGCTAGCTCTGAACACATCGGTTTTACAAGTGTCCGTGTGATACGCGTCAAAACTTTTTCTCTCATAACTGCGCGGAAAGCATGTATTCATGCCTAATACAACGAGGCAAGCTGTTTTAGACCGAAACGAGCTAGATCTGAACACATCGGTTTTGCAAGTGTCCGTGTGATACGCGTCAAAACTTTTTCTCATTACTGCGCGAAAAGCATGTATTCGTGCTTAATACAACGAGGCAAGCTGTTTTAGACCGAAACGAGCTAGATTTGAACACATCGGTATTACAAGTGTCCACGTGATAGCATCAAAACTTTTTCTCATAACTGCGCGCAAAGCATGTATTCGTGCTTAATACAACGAGACAAGCTCTTTTAGAACGAAAGGAGCTAGACCTAAACACATCGGTTTTACAAGTGTTCGTGTGATACGCGTCAAACCTTTTTCTCTCATAACTGCGCGAAAAGCATGTATTCGTGCCTAATACAACGGGACAAGCTGTTTTAGACCGAAACGAGCTAGATCTGAACACATCGCTTTCACAAGTGTCCGTGTGATACGCGTCAAAACTTTTTCTCTCATAACTGCGCGAAAAGCATGTGTTCGTGCTTAATACAACGAGGCAAGCTGTTTTAGACGGAAACGAGCTAGATCTGAACACATCGGTTTTGCAAGTGTCCATGTGATACGCGTCAAAACTTTTCTCACATAACTGCGCGAAAAGCATGTATTCGTGCTTAATACAACGGGACAAACTGTTTTAGATTGAAACGAGCTAGATCTGAAAACATCGGTTTTACAATTATCCATGTGGTACGCGTCAAAACTTTTTCTCATAACTGCGCGAGAAGCATGTATTCGTGCTTAATACAACGAGGCAAGCTGTTTTAGACCGAAACGAGCTAGATCTGAACACATCGGTTTTACAAGTGTCCATGTGATAGCGTCAAAGCGTTTTCTCTCAGTAGTGCGCAAAAAGCATGAATTCATGCTTAATACAACGAGACAAGCTGTTTTAGACCGAAACGAGCTAGATCTGAACACATCGGTTTTTCAAGTGTCCGTGTGGTACGCGTCAAAACTTTTTCCCATAACTGCGCGAAAAGCATGTATTCGTGCTTAATACAACAAGGCAAGCTGTTTTAGACCGAAACGAGCTAGATCTGAACACATCGGTTTTACAAGTGTCCATGTGATACGCGTCAAAAGATTTTCTCTCATAACTGCGCGCAAAGCATGTATTCGTGCTTAATACAACGGGACAAACTGTTTTAGACCGAAACGAGCTAGATCTGAACACATCGGTTTTTCAAGTGTCCGTGTGGTACGCGTCAAAACTTTTTCTCATAACTGCGCGAAAAGCATGTATTCGTGCTTAATACAACCAGGCAAGCTGTTTTAGACCGAAACGAGCTAGATCTGAACACATCGGTTTTACAAGTGTCCATGTGATACGCGTCAAAAGATTTTCTCTCATAACTGCGCGAAAAGCATGAATTCGTGCTTAATACAACGAGACAAGCTGTTTTAGACCGAAACGAGCTAGATCTGAACACATCGGTTTTACAAATGTCCTTGGACACGCATCAAAACGTTTGCTCTCATAACTGCGCGAAAAGCATGTATTTGCGCTTAAAACAACGAGATAAGCTGTTTTAGAACGAAACGAGCGAGATCTGAACACATCGGTTTTATAAGTGTCCGTGTGATACGCGTCAAAACTTTTTCTCTCATAACTGCGCTAAAAGCATCTATTCGTGATAAATACAACGAGACAAGCTCCTTTAGACCGAAACGAATTAGATCTGAACACATCGATTTTACAAGTGTACGTGTGATACGCGTCAAAACTTTTTCTCCCATAACGGCGCTAATATCATGTATTCGTGCTTAATACGAGACAAACTGTTTTAGACCGAAACGAGCTAGCTCTGAACACATCGGTTTTACAAGTGTCCGTGTGATACGCGTCAAAACTTTTTCTCTCATAACCGCGAAAAGCATGTATTTGCGCTTAAAACAACGAAATAAGCTGTTTTAGAACGAAACGAGCGAGATCTGGACACATCGGTTTTACAAGTGTCCGTGTGATACGCGTCAAAACTTTTTCTCTCATAACTGCGCTAAAAGCATGTATTCGTGATAAATACAACGAGACAAGCTCCTTTAGACCGAAACGAATTAGATCTGAACACATCGATTTTACAAGTGTACGTGTGATACGCGTCAAAACTTTTTCTCCCATAACGGCGCTAATAGCATGTATTCGTGCTTAATACGAGACAAACTGTTTTAGACCGAAACGAGCTAGCTCTGAACACATCGGTTTTACAAGTGTCCGTGTGATACGCGTCAAAACTTTTTCTCTCATAACTGCGCGAAAAGCATGTATTCGTGCTTAATACAACGAGGCAAGCTGTTTTAGACCGAAACGAGCTAGATCTGAACACATCGGTTTTGCAAGTGTCCGTGTGATACGCGTCAAAACTTCTTCTCATTACTGCGCGAAAAGCATGTATTCGTGCTTAATACAACGAGGCAAGCTGTTTTAGACCGAAACGAGCTAGATCTGAACACATCGGTATTACAAGTGTCCATGTGATAGCGTCAAAACTTTTTCTCATAACTGCACGCAAAGCATGTATTCGTGCTTAATACAAGGAGACAAGCTGTTTTAGACCGACACGAGCCAGATCTGAACACATCAGTTTTACAAGTGTCGGTGTGTGCGCGTCAAAACTTTTTCTCTCATAACTGCGCGAAAAGCATGTATTCTTGCTTAATACAACGAGACAAGCTGTTGTAGACCGAAATGAACTAGATCAGAACACATCGATTTTACAAGTGTCCGTGTGATACGTGTCAAAACTTTTCTCATAACTGCGCTAAAAGCATGTATTCGTGCTTAATACGAGACAAACTGTTTTAGACCGAAACGAGCTAGCTCTGAACACATCGGTTTTACAAGTGTCCGTGTGATACGCGTCAAAACTTTTTCTCTCATAACTGCGCGGAAAGCATGTATTCATGCCTAATACAACGAGGCAAGCTGTTTTAGACCGAAACGAGCTAGATCTGAACACATCGGTTTTGCAAGTGTCCGTGTGATACGCGTCAAAACTTTTTCTCATTACTGCGCGAAAAGCATGTATTCGTGCTTAATACAACGAGGCAAGCTGTTTTAGACCGAAACGAGCTAGATTTGAACACATCGGTATTACAAGTGTCCACGTGATAGCATCAAAACTTTTTCTCATAACTGCGCGCAAAGCATGTATTCGTGCTTAATACAACGAGACAAGCTCTTTTAGAACGAAAGGAGCTAGACCTAAACACATCGGTTTTACAAGTGTTCGTGTGATACGCGTCAAACCTTTTTCTCTCATAACTGCGCGAAAAGCATGTATTCGTGCCTAATACAACGGGACAAGCTGTTTTAGACCGAAACGAGCTAGATCTGAACACATCGCTTTCACAAGTGTCCGTGTGATACGCGTCAAAACTTTTTCTCTCATAACTGCGCGAAAAGCATGTGTTCGTGCTTAATACAACGAGGCAAGCTGTTTTAGACGGAAACGAGCTAGATCTGAAAACATCGGTTTTACAATTATCCATGTGGTACGCGTCAAAACTTTTTCTCATAACTGCGCGAGAAGCATGTATTCGTGCTTAATACAACGAGGCATGCTGTTTTAGACCGAAACGAGCGAGATCTGAACACATAGGTTTTACAAATGTCCGTGTGATGCGCGTCAAAACTTTTTCTCTAATAACTGCGCGAAAAGCATGTATTTGCGCTTAAAACAACGAGGCAAGCTGTTTTAGACCGAAACGAGCTAGATCTGAACACATCGGTTTTACAAGTGTCCATGTGATAGCGTCAAAGCGTTTTCTCTCAGTAGTGCGCAAAAAGCATGAATTCGTGCTTAATACAACGAGGCATGCTGTTTTAGACCGAAACGAGCGAGATCTGAACACATAGGTTTTACAAATGTCCGTGTGATGCGCGTCAAAACTTTTTCTCTAATAACTGCGCGAAAAGCATGTATTTGTGCTTAAAACAACGAGGCAAGCTGTTTTAGACCGAAACGAGCTAGATCTGAACACATCGGTTTTACAAGTGTCCATGTGATAGCGTCAAAGCGTTTTCTCTCAGTAGTGCGCAAAAAGCATGAATTCGTGCTTAATACAACGAGACAAGCTGTTTTAGACCGAAACGAGCTAGATCTGAACACATCGGTTTTTCAAGTGTCCGTGTGGTACGCGTCAAAACTTTTTCTCATAACTGCGCGAAAAGCATGTATTCGTGCTTAATACAACCAGGCAAGCTGTTTTAGACCGAAACGAGCTAGATCTGAACACATCGGTTTTTCAAGTGTCCGTGTGGTACGCGTCAAAACTTTTTCTCATAACTGCGCGAAAAGCATGTATTCGTGCTTAATACAACCAGGCAAGCTGTTTTAGACCGAAACGAGCTAGATCTGAACACATCGGTTTTACAAGTGTCCATGTGATACGCGTCAAAACTTTTCTCACATAACTGCGCGAAAAGCATGTATTCGTGCTTAATACAACGGGACAAACTGTTTTAGACCGAAACGAGCTAGATCTGAAAACATCGGTTTTACAATTATCCATGTGGTACGCGTCAAAACTTTTTCTCATAACTGCGCGAGAAGCATGTATTCGTGCTTAATACAACGAGGCATGCTGTTTTAGACCGAAACGAGCGAGATCTGAACACATAGGTTTTACAAATGTCCGTGTGATGCGCGTCAAAACTTTTTCTCTAATAACTGCGCGAAAAGCATGTATTTGCGCTTAAAACAACGAGGCAAGCTGTTTTAGACCGAAACGAGCTAGATCTGAACACATCGGTTTTACAAGTGTCCATGTGATAGCGTCAAAGCGTTTTCTCTCAGTAGTGCGCAAAAAGCATGAATTCGTGCTTAATACAACGAGGCATGCTGTTTTAGACCGAAACGAGCGAGATCTGAACACATAGGTTTTACAAATGTCCGTGTGATGCGCGTCAAAACTTTTTCTCTAATAACTGCGCGAAAAGCATGTATTTGCGCTTAAAACAACGAGGCAAGCTGTTTTAGACCGAAACGAGCTAGATCTGAACACATCGGTTTTACAAGTGTCCATGTGATAGCGTCAAAGCGTTTTCTCTCAGTAGTGCGCAAAAAGCATGAATTCGTGCTTAATACAACGAGACAAGCTGTTTTAGACCGAAACGAGCTAGATCTGAACACATCGGTTTTTCAAGTGTCCGTGTGGTACGCGTCAAAACTTTTTCTCATAACTGCGCGAAAAGCATGTATTCGTGCTTAATACAACCAGGCAAGCTGTTTTAGACCGAAACGAGCTAGATCTGAACACATCGGTTTTTCAAGTGTCCGTGTGGTACGCGTCAAAACTTTTTCTCATAACTGCGCGAAAAGCATGTATTCGTGCTTAATACAACCAGGCAAGCTGTTTTAGACCGAAACGAGCTAGATCTGAACACATCGGTTTTACAAGTGTCCATGTGATACGCGTCAAAAGATTTTCTCTCATAACTGCGCGAAAAGCATGAATTCGTGCTTAATACAACGAGACAAGCTGTTTTAGACCGAAACGAGCTAGATCTGAACACATCGGTTTTACAAATGTCCTTGGACACGCATCAAAACGTTTGCTCTCATAACTGCGCGAAAAGCATGTATTTGCGCTTAAAACAACGAGATAAGCTGTTTTAGAACGAAACGAGCAAGATCTGAACACATCGGTTTTATAAGTGTCCGTGTGATACGCGTCAAAACTTTTTCTCTCATAACTGCGCTAAAAGCATGAATTCGTGATAAATACAACGAGACAAGCTCCTTTAGACCGAAACGAATTAGATCTGAACACATCGATTTTACAAGTGTACGTGTGATACGCGTCAAAACTTTTTCTCCCATAACGGCGCTAATATCATGTATTCGTGCTTAATACGAGACAAACTGTTTTAGACCGAAACGAGCTAGCTCTGAACACATCGGTTTTACAAGTGTCCGTGTGATACGCGTCAAAACTTTTTCTCTCATAACCGCGAAAAGCATGTATTTGCGCTTAAAACAACGAAATAAGCTGTTTTAGAACGAAACGAGCGAGATCTGGACACATCGGTTTTACAAGTGTCCGTGTGATACGCGTCAAAACTTTTTCTCTCATAACTGCGCTAAAAGCATGTATTCGTGATAAATACAACGAGACAAGCTCCTTTAGACCGAAACGAATTAGATCTGAACACATCGATTTTACAAGTGTACGTGTGATACGCGTCAAAACTTTTTCTCCCATAACGGCGCTAATAGCATGTATTCGTGCTTAATACGAGACAAACTGTTTTAGACCGAAACGAGCTAGCTCTGAACACATCGGTTTTACAAGTGTCCGTGTGATACGCGTCAAAACTTTTTCTCTCATAACTGCGCGAAAAGCATGTATTCGTGCTTAATACAACGAGGCAAGCTGTTTTAGACCGAAACGAGCTAGATCTGAACACATCGGTTTTGCAAGTGTCCGTGTGATACGCGTCAAAACTTCTTCTCATTACTGCGCGAAAAGCATGTATTCGTGCTTAATACAACGAGGCAAGCTGTTTTAGACCGAAACGAGCTAGATCTGAACACATCGGTATTACAAGTGTCCATGTGATAGCGTCAAAACTTTTTCTCATAACTGCACGCAAAGCATGTATTCGTGCTTAATACAAGGAGACAAGCTGTTTTAGACCGACACGAGCCAGATCTGAACACATCAGTTTTACAAGTGTCGGTGTGTGCGCGTCAAAACTTTTTCTCTCATAACTGCGCGAAAAGCATGTATTCGTGCCTAATACAACGAGACAAGCTGTTGTAGACCGAAATGAACTAGATCAGAACACATCGACTTTACAAGTGTCCGTGTGATACGTGTCAAAACTTTTCTCATAACTGCGCTAAAAGCATGTATTCGTGCTTAATACGAGACAAACTGTTTTAGACCGAAACGAGCTAGCTCTGAACACATCGGTTTTACAAGTGTCCGTGTGATACGCGTCAAAACTTTTTCTCTCATAACTGCGCGGAAAGCATGTATTCATGCCTAATACAACGAGGCAAGCTGTTTTAGACCGAAACGAGCTAGATCTGAACACATCGGTTTTGCAAGTGTCCGTGTGATACGCGTCAAAACTTTTTCTCATTACTGCGCGAAAAGCATGTATTCGTGCTTAATACAACGAGGCAAGCTGTATTAGACCGAAACGAGCTAGATTTGAACACATCGGTATTACAAGTGTCCACGTGATAGCATCAAAACTTTTTCTCATAACTGCGCGCAAAGCATGTATTCGTGCTTAATACAACGAGACAAGCTCTTTTAGAACGAAAGGAGCTAGACCTAAACACATCGGTTTTACAAGTGTTCGTGTGATACGCGTCAAACCTTTTTCTCTCATAACTGCGCGAAAAGCATGTATTCGTGCCTAATACAACGGGACAAGCTGTTTTAGACCGAAACGAGCTAGATCTGAACACATCGCTTTCACAAGTGTCCGTGTGATACGCGTCAAAACTTTTTCTCTCATAACTGCGCGAAAAGCATGTGTTCGTGCTTAATACAACGAGGCAAGCTGTTTTAGACGGAAACGAGCTAGATCTGAACACATCGGTTTTGCAAGTGTCCATGTGATACGCGTCAAAACTTTTCTCACATAACTGCGCGAAAAGCATGTATTCGTGCTTAATACAACGGGACAAACTGTTTTAGACCGAAACGAGCTAGATCTGAAAACATCGGTTTTACAATTATCCATGTGGTACGCGTCAAAACTTTTTCTCATAACTGCGCGAGAAGCATGTATTCGTGCTTAATACAACGAGGCATGCTGTTTTAGACCGAAACGAGCGAGATCTGAACACATAGGTTTTACAAATGTCCGTGTGATGCGCGTCAAAACTTTTTCTCTAATAACTGCGCGAAAAGCATGTATTTGCGCTTAAAACAACGAGGCAAGCTGTTTTAGACCGAAACGAGCTAGATCTGAACACATCGGTTTTACAAGTGTCCATGTGATAGCGTCAAAGCGTTTTCTCTCAGTAGTGCGCAAAAAGCATGAATTCGTGCTTAATACAACGAGGCATGCTGTTTTAGACCGAAACGAGCGAGATCTGAACACATAGGTTTTACAAATGTCCGTGTGATGCGCGTCAAAACTTTTTCTCTAATAACTGCGCGAAAAGCATGTATTTGCGCTTAAAACAACGAGGCAAGCTGTTTTAGACCGAAACGAGCTAGATCTGAACACATCGGTTTTACAAGTGTCCATGTGATAGCGTCAAAGCGTTTTCTCTCAGTAGTGCGCAAAAAGCATGAATTCGTGCTTAATACAACGAGACAAGCTGTTTTAGACCGAAACGAGCTAGATCTGAACACATCGGTTTTTCAAGTGTCCGTGTGGTACGCGTCAAAACTTTTTCTCATAACTGCGCGAAAAGCATGTATTCGTGCTTAATACAACCAGGCAAGCTGTTTTAGACCGAAACGAGCTAGATCTGAACACATCGGTTTTACAAGTGTCCATGTGATACGCGTCAAAAGATTTTCTCTCATAACTGCGCGAAAAGCATGTATTCGTGCTTAATACAACGGGACAAACTGTTTTAGACCGAAACGAGCTAGATCTGAACACTTCGGTTTTACAAGTGTCCGTGTGATACGCGTCAAAACCTTTTCTCTCATAACTGCGCGAAAAGCATGCATTCGTGCTTAATACAACGAGACAAGCTGTTTTAGACCGAAACGAGCTAGATCTGAACACATCGGTTTTACAAGTGTCCTTGGACACGCATCAAAACGTTTGCTCTCATAACTGCGCGAAAAGCATGTATTTGCGCTTAAAACAACGAGATAAGCTGTTTTAGAACGAAACGAGCGAGATCTGTACACATCGGTTTTACAAGTGTCCGTGTGATACGCGTCAAAACTTTTTCTCTCATAACTGCGCTAAAAGCATGTATTCGTGATAAATACAACGAGACAAGCTCCTTTAGACCGAAACGAATTAGATCTGAACACATCGATTTTACAAGTGTACGTGTGATACGCGTCAAAACTTTTTCTCCCATAACGGCGCTAATAGCATGTATTCGTGCTTAATACGAGACAAACTGTTTTAGACCGAAACGAGCTAGCTCTGAACACATCGGTTTTACAAGTGTCCGTGTGATACGCGTCAAAACTTTTTCTCTCATAACCGCGAAAAGCATGTATTTGCGCTTAAAACAACGAGATAAGCTGTTTTAGAACGAAACGAGCGAGATCTGAACACATCGGTTTTACAAGTGTCCGTGTGATACGCGTCAAAACTTTTTCTCTCATAACTGCGCTAAAAGCATGTATTCGTGATAAATACAACGAGACAAGCTCCTTTAGACCGAAACGAATTAGATCTGAACACATCGATTTTACAAGTGTACGTGTGATACGCGTCAAAACTTTTTCTCCCATAACGGCGCTAATAGCATGTATTCGTGCTTAATACGAGACAAACTGTTTTAGACCGAAACGAGCTAGCTCTGAACACATCGGTTTTACAAGTGTCCGTGTGATACGCGTCAAAACGTTTTCTCTCATAACTGCGCGAAAAGCATGTATTCGTGCTTAATACAACGAGGCAAGCTGTTTTAGACCGAAACGAGCTAGATCTGAACACATCGGTTTTGCAAGTGTCCGTGTGATACGCGTCAAAACTTCTCATTACTGCGCGAAAAGCATGTATTCGTGCTTAATACAACGAGGCAAGCTGTTTTAGACCGAAACGAGCTAGATCTGAACACATCGGTATTACAAGTGTCCATGTGATAGCGTCAAAACTTTTTTCATAACTGCGCGCAAAGCATGTATTCATGCTTAATACAAGGAGACAAGCTGTTTTAGACCGACACGAGCCAGATCTGAACACATCAGTTTTACAAGTGTCGGTGTGTGCGCGTCAAAACTTTTTCTCTCATAACTGCGCGAAAAGCATGTATTCGTGCTTAATACAAGGAGACAAGCTGTTGTAGACCGAAATGAACTAGATCAGAACACATCGATTTTACAAGTGTCCGTGTGATACGTGTCAACTTTTCTCATAACTGCGCTAAAAGCATGTATTCGTGCTTAATACGAGACAAACTGTTTTAGACCGAAACGAGCTAGCTCTGAACACATCGGTTTTACAAGTGTCCGTGTGATACGCGTCAAAACTTTTTCTCTCATAACTGCGCGGAAAGCATGTATTCATGCCTAATACAACGAGGCAAGCTGTTTTAGACCGAAACGAGCTAGATCTGAACACATCGGTTTTGCAAGTGTCCGTGTGATACGCGTCAAAACTTTTTCTCATTACTGCGCGAAAAGCATGTATTCGTGCTTAATACAACGAGGCAAGCTGTTTTAGACCGAAACGAGCTAGATTTGAACACATCGGTATTACAAGTGTCCACGTGATAGCATCAAAACTTTTTCTCATAACTGCGCGCAAAGCATGTATTCGTGCTTAATACAACGGGACAAACTGTTTTAGACCGAAACGAGCTAGATCTGAAAACATCGGTTTTACAATTATCCGTGTGATACGCGTCAAAACTTTTTCTCATAACTGCGCGAGAAGCATGTATTCGTGCTTAATACAACGAGGCAAGCTGTTTTAGACCGAAACGAGCGAGATCTGAACACATAGGTTTTACAAATGTCCGTGTGATGCGCGTCAAAACTTTTTCTCTAATAACTGCGCGAAAAGCATGTATTTGCGCTTAAAACAACGAGATAAGCTGTTTTAGAACGAAACGAGCGAGATCTGAACACATCGGTTTTACAAGTGTCCGTTTGATACGCGTCAAAACTTTTTCTTTCATAACTGCGCTAAAAGCATGTATTCGTGATAAATACAACGAGACAAGCTGCTTTAGACCGAAACGAATTAGATCTGAACACATCGATTTTACAAGTGTACGTGTGATACGCGTCAAAACTTTTTCTCCCATAACGGCGCTAAAAGCATGTATTCGTGCTTAATGCGAGACAAACTGTTTTAGACCGAAACGAGCTAGCTCTGAACACATCGGTTTTGCAAGTGTCCGTGTGATACGCGTCAAAACGTTTTCTCATTACTGCGCGAAAAGCATGTATTCGTGCTTAATACAACGAGGCAAGCTGTTTTAGACCGACACGAGCTAGATCTGAACACATCGGTTTTACAAGTGTCGGTGTGATGCGCGTCAAAACTTTTTCTCTCATAACTGCGCGAAAAGCATGTATTCGTGCTTAATACAACGAGGCAAGCTGTTTTAGACCGAAACGAGCTAGATCTGAACACATCGGTTTTGCAAGTGTCCGTGTGATACGCGTCAAAACTTTTTCTCATTACTGCGCGAAAAGCATGTATTCGTGCTTAATACAACGAGGCAAGCTGTTTTAGACCGAAACGAGCTAGATCTGAACACATCGGTATTACAAGTGTCCATGTGATAGCGTCAAAACTTTTTCTCATAACTGCGCGCAAAGCATGTATTCGTGCTTAATACAACGAGGCAAGCTGTTTTAGACGGAAACGAGCTAGATCTGAACACATCGATTTTGCAAGTGTCCATGTGATACGCGTCAAAACTTTTCTCACATAACTGCGCGAAAAGCATGTATTCGTGCTTAATACAACGGGACAAACTGTTTTAGACCGAAACGAGCTAGATCTGAAAACATCGGTTTTACAATTATCCGTGTGATACGCGTCAAAACTTTTTCTCATAACTGCGCGTGAAGCATGTATTCGTGCTTAATACAACGAGGCAAGCTGTTTTAGACCGAAACGAGCTAGATCTGAACACATAGGTTTTACAAATGTCCGTGTGATGCGCGACAAAACTTTTTCTCTAATAACTGCGCGAAAAGCATGTATTTGCGCTTAAAACAACGAGATAAGCTGTTTTAGAACGAAACGAGCGAGATCTGAACACATCGGTTTTACAAGTGTCCGTTTGATACGCGTCAAAACTTTTTCTTTCATAACTGCGCTAAAAGCATGTATTTGCGTTTAAAACAACGAGATAAGCTGTTTTAGAACGAAACGAGCGAGATCTGAACACATCGGTTTTACAAGTGTCCGTTTGATACGCGTCAAAACTTTTTCTTTCATAACTGCGCTAAAAGCATGTATTCGTGATAAATACAACGAGACAAGCTGCTTTAGACCGAAACGAATTAGATCTGAACACATCGATTTTACAAGTGTACGTGTGATACGCGTCAAAACTATTTCTCCCATAACGGCGCTAAAAGCATGTATTCGTGCTTAATACGAGACAAACTGTTTTAGACCGAAACGAGCTAGCTCTGAACACATCGGTTTTGCAAGTGTCCGTGTGATACGCGTCAAAACTTTTTCTCATTACTGCGCGAAAAGCATGTATTCGTGCTTAATACAACGAGGCAAGCTGTTTTAGACCGAAACGAGCTAGATTTGAACACATCGGTATTACAAGTGTCCATGTGATAGCGTCAAAACTTTTTCTCATAACTGCGCGCAAAGCATGTATTCGTGCTTAATACAACGAGACAAGCTGTTTTAGACCGACACGAGCTAGATCTGAACACATCAGTTTTACAAGTGTCGGTGTGATGCGCGTCAAAACTTTTTCTCTCATAACTGCGCGAAAAGCATGTATTCGTGCTTAATACAACGAGGCAAGCTGTTTTAGACCGAAACGAGCTAGATCTGAACACATCGGTTTTGCAAGTGTCCGTGTGATACGCGTCAAAACTTTTTCTCATTACTGCGCGAAAAGCATGTATTCGTGCTTAATACAACGAGGCAAACTGTTTTAGACCGAAACGAGCTAGATCTGAACACATCGGTATTACAAGTGTCCATGTGATAGCGTCAAAACGTTTTCTCATAACTGCGCGCAAAGCATGTATTCGTGCTTAATACAACGAGACAAGCTGTTTTAGAACGAAAGGAGCTAGACCTGAACACATCGGTTTTACAAGTGTCCGTGTGATACGCGTCAAACCTTTTTCTCTCATATCTGCGCGAAAAGCATGTATTAGTGCTTAATACAACGGGACAAGCTGTTTTAGACCGAAACGAGCTAGATCTGAACACATCGCTTTCACAAGTGTCCGTGTGATAGGCGTCAAAACTTTTTCTCTCATAACTGCGCGAAAAGCATGTATTCGTGCTTAATACGAGACAAACTGTTTTAGACCGAAACGAGCTAGCTCTGAACATATTGGTTTTACAAGCGTCCGTGTGATACGCGTCAAAACGTTTTCTCTCATAACTGCGCGAAAAACATGTGTTCGTGCATAATACAACGAGGCAAGCTGTTTTAGACCGAAACGAGCTAGATCTGAACACATCGGTTTTGCAAGTGTCCATGTGATACGCGTCAAAAGTTTTTCTTTCATAACTGCGCGAAAAGCATGTATTCGTGCTTAATACAACGGGACAAACTGTTTTAGACCGAAACGAGCTAGATCTGAACACATCGGTTTTACAAGTGTCCGTGTGATACGCGTCAAAACCTTTTCTCTCATAACTGCGCGAAAAGCATGCATTCGTGCTTAATACAACGAGACAAGCTGTTTTAGACCGAAACGAGCTAGATCTGAGAACATCGGTTTTACAAGTGTCCATGTGATACGCGTCAAAACTTTTCTCTCATAACTGCGCGAAAAGCATGTATGCGTGCTTAATACAACGAGACAAACTGTTTTAGACCGAAACGAGCTAGATCTGAACACATCGGTTTTACAAGTGTCCTTGTGATACGCGTCAAAACTTTTTCTTTTATAACTGCGCGAAAAGCATTTATTCGTGTTTAAAACAACGAGACAAGCTGTTTTAGACCGAAACGAGCTAGATCTGAGAACATCGGTTTTACAAGTGTCCGTGTTATAGGCGTCAAAACTTTTGCTCTCACAACTGCGCGAAAAGCATGTAATTGCGCTTAAAACAACGAGATAAGCTGTTTTAGAACGAAACGAGCGAGATCTGAACACATAGGTTTTACAAGTGTCTGTGTGATGCGCGTCAAAGCTTTTTCTGTAATAATTGCGCGAAAAGCATGTATTCGTGCATAAAACAACGAGACAAGCTGTTTTAGACCGAAACGAGCTAGATCTGAACACATCGGTTTTACAAGTGTCCGTGTGATACGCGTCAAAACTTTTTCATAACTGCGCTAAAAGCATGTATTCGTGCTTAATACAACGAGACAAGCTGTTTTAGACCGAGGCGAACAAGATCTGAACACATCGATTTTATAAGTGTCCGTGTGATACTGTCAAAATTTTTTCTCATAACTGCGCTCAAAGCATGTAGTCGTGCTTAATACAACGAGACAAGCTGTTTTAGACCGAAACGAGCTAGATCTGAGAACATCGGTTTTACAAGTGTCCGTGTGACACGCGTCAAAACTTTTGCTCTGATAACTGCGCGAAAAGCATGTATTTCCGCTTAAAACAACGAGATAAGTTGTTTTAGAACGAAACGCGCGAGATCTGAACACATCGGCTTTACAAGTGTCCGTGTGATACGCGTCAAAAATTTTTCTCTCATAACTGCGCGAAAAGCATGTATTCGTGCTTAATACAACGAGGCAAGCTGTTTTAGACCGAAACGAGCTAGATCTGAACACATCGGTTTTGCGAGTGTCCGTGTGATACGCGTCAAAACTTTTTCTCATTACTGCGCGAAAAGCATGTATTCGTGCTTAATACAACGAGGCACGCTGTTTTAGGCCGAAACGAGCTAGATCTGAACACATCGGTTTTACAATTGTCCGTGTGATACGCGTCAAAACGTTTTCTCATAACTGCGCGAGAAGCATGTATTCGTGCTTAATACAACGAGGCAAGCTGTTTTAGACCGAAACGAGCGAGATCTGAACACATAGGTTTTACAAGTGTCCGTGTGATGCGCGTCAAAACTTTTTCTCTAATAACTGCGCGAAAAGCATGTATTCGTGCATAAAACAACGAGACAAGCTGTTTTAGACCGAAAGAGCTAGATCTGAACACATCGGTTTTGCAAGTGTCCGTGTGATACGCGTCAAAACTTTTTCTCATAACTGCGCGAAAAGCATGTATTCGTGCTTAATACAACGAGGCAAGCTGTTTTAGACCGAAACGAGCTAGATCTGAACACATCGGTTTTACAAGTGTCCATGTGATAGCGTCAAAGCGTTTTCTCTCAGTAGTGCGCAAAAAGCATGAATTCGTGCTTAATACAACGAGACAAGCTGTTTTAGACCGAAACGAGCTAGATCTGAACACATCGGTTTTGCAAGTGTCCGTGTGGTACGCGTCAAAACTTTTTCTCATAACTGCGCGAAAAGCATGTATTCGTGCTTAATACAACCAGGCAAGCTGTTTTAGACCGAAACGAGCTAGATCTGAACACATCGGTTTTACAAGTGTCCGTGTGATACGCGTCAAAACCTTTTCTCTCATAACTGCGCGAAAAGCATGCATTCGTGCTTAATACAACGAGACAAGCTGTTTTAGACCGAAACGAGCTAGATCTGAGAACATCGGTTTTACAAGTGTCCATGTGATACGCGTCAAAACTTTTCTCTCATAACTGCTCGAAAAGCATGTATTCGTGCCTAATACAACGAGACAAACTGTTTTAGACCGAAACGAGCTAGATCTGAACACATCGGTTTTACAAGTGTCCTTGGACACGCATCAAAACGTTTGCTCTCATAACTGCGCGAAAAGCATGTATTTGCGCTTAAAACAACGAGATAAGCTGTTTTAGAACGAAACGAGCGAGATCTGAACACATCGGTTTTACAAGTGTCCGTGTGATACGCGTCAAAACTTTTTCTCTCATAACTGCGCTAAAAGCATGTATTCGTGATAAATACAACGAGACAAGCTCCTTTAGACCGAAACGAATTAGATCTGAACACATCGATTTTACAAGTGTACGTGTGATACGCGTCAAAACTTTTTCTCCCATAACGGCGCTAATAGCATGTATTCGTGCTTAATACGAGACAAACTGTTTTAGACCGAAACGAGCTAGCTCTGAACACATCGGTTTTACAAGTGTCCGTGTGATACGCGTCAAAACTTTTTCTCTCATAACCGCGAAAAGCATGTATTCGTGCATAAAACAACGAGACAAGCTGTTTTAGACCGAAACGAGCTAGATCTGAACACATCGGTTTTACAAGTGTCCGTGTGATACGCGTCAAAACTTTTTCATAACTGCGCTAAAAGCATGTATTCGTGCTTAATACAACGAGACAAGCTGTTTTAGACCGAGGCGAACAAGATCTGAACACATCGATTTTATAAGTGTCCGTGTGATACTGTCAAAATTTTTTCTCATAACTGCGCTCAAAGCATGTAGTCGTGCTTAATACAACGAGACAAGCTGTTTTAGACCGAAACGAGCTAGATCTGAGAACATCGGTTTTACAAGTGTCCGTGTGACACGCGTCAAAACTTTTGCTCTGATAACTGCGCGAAAAGCATGTATTTCCGCTTAAAACAACGAGATAAGTTGTTTTAGAACGAAACGCGCGAGATCTGAACACATCGGCTTTACAAGTGTCCGTGTGATACGCGTCAAAAATTTTTCTCTCATAACTGCGCGAAAAGCATGTATTCGTGCTTAATACAACGAGGCAAGCTGTTTTAGACCGAAACGAGCTAGATCTGAACACATCGGTTTTGCGAGTGTCCGTGTGATACGCGTCAAAACTTTTTCTCATTACTGCGCGAAAAGCATGTATTCGTGCTTAATACAACGAGGCACGCTGTTTTAGGCCGAAACGAGCTAGATCTGAACACATCGGTTTTACAATTGTCCGTGTGATACGCGTCAAAACGTTTTCTCATAACTGCGCGAGAAGCATGTATTCGTGCTTAATACAACGAGGCAAGCTGTTTTAGACCGAAACGAGCGAGATCTGAACACATAGGTTTTACAAGTGTCCGTGTGATGCGCGTCAAAACTTTTTCTCTAATAACTGCGCGAAAAGCATGTATTCGTGCATAAAACAACGAGACAAGCTGTTTTAGACCGAAAGAGCTAGATCTGAACACATCGGTTTTGCAAGTGTCCGTGTGATACGCGTCAAAACTTTTTCTCATAACTGCGCGAAAAGCATGTATTCGTGCTTAATACAACGAGGCAAGCTGTTTTAGACCGAAACGAGCTAGATCTGAACACATCGGTTTTACAAGTGTCCATGTGATAGCGTCAAAGCGTTTTCTCTCAGTAGTGCGCAAAAAGCATGAATTCGTGCTTAATACAACGAGACAAGCTGTTTTAGACCGAAACGAGCTAGATCTGAACACATCGGTTTTGCAAGTGTCCGTGTGGTACGCGTCAAAACTTTTTCTCATAACTGCGCGAAAAGCATGTATTCGTGCTTAATACAACCAGGCAAGCTGTTTTAGACCGAAACGAGCTAGATCTGAACACATCGGTTTTACAAGTGTCCGTGTGATACGCGTCAAAACCTTTTCTCTCATAACTGCGCGAAAAGCATGCATTCGTGCTTAATACAACGAGACAAGCTGTTTTAGACCGAAACGAGCTAGATCTGAGAACATCGGTTTTACAAGTGTCCATGTGATACGCGTCAAAACTTTTCTCTCATAACTGCTCGAAAAGCATGTATTCGTGCCTAATACAACGAGACAAACTGTTTTAGACCGAAACGAGCTAGATCTGAACACATCGGTTTTACAAGTGTCCTTGGACACGCATCAAAACGTTTGCTCTCATAACTGCGCGAAAAGCATGTATTTGCGCTTAAAACAACGAGATAAGCTGTTTTAGAACGAAACGAGCGAGATCTGAACACATCGGTTTTACAAGTGTCCGTGTGATACGCGTCAAAACTTTTTCTCTCATAACTGCGCTAAAAGCATGTATTCGTGATAAATACAACGAGACAAGCTCCTTTAGACCGAAACGAATTAGATCTGAACACATCGATTTTACAAGTGTACGTGTGATACGCGTCAAAACTTTTTCTCCCATAACGGCGCTAATAGCATGTATTCGTGCTTAATACGAGACAAACTGTTTTAGACCGAAACGAGCTAGCTCTGAACACATCGGTTTTACAAGTGTCCGTGTGATACGCGTCAAAACTTTTTCTCTCATAACCGCGAAAAGCATGTATTTGCGCTTAAAACAACGAGATAAGCTGTTTTAGAACGAAACGAGCGAGATCTGAACACATCGGTTTTACAAGTGTCCGTGTGATACGCGTCAAAACTTTTTCTCTCATAACTGCGCTAAAAGCATGTATTCGTGATAAATACAACGAGACAAGCTCCTTTAGACCGAAACGAGCTAGATCTGAGAACATCGGTTTTACAAGTGTCCATGTGATACGCGTCAAAACTTTTCTCTCATAACTGCGCGAAAAGCATGTATGCGTGCTTAATACAACGAGACAAACTGTTTTAGACCGAAACGAGCTAGATCTGAACACATCGGTTTTACAAGTGTCCTTGTGATACGCGTCAAAACTTTTTCTTTTATAACTGCGCGAAAAGCATTTATTCGTGTTTAAAACAACGAGACAAGCTGTTTTAGACCGAAACGAGCTAGATCTGAGAACATCGGTTTTACAAGTGTCCGTGTTATAGGCGTCAAAACTTTTGCTCTCATAACTGCGCGAAAAGCATGTAATTGCGCTTAAAACAACGAGATAAGCTGTTTTAGAACGAAACGAGCGAGATCTGAACACATAGGTTTTACAAGTGTCTGTGTGATGCGCGTCAAAGCTTTTTCTGTAATAATTGCGCGAAAAGCATGTATTCGTGCATAAAACAACGAGACAAGCTGTTTTAGACCGAAACGAGCTAGATCTGAACACATCGGTTTTACAAGTGTCCGTGTGATACGCGTCAAAACTTTTTCATAACTGCGCTAAAAGCATGTATTCGTGCTTAATACAACGAGACAAGCTGTTTTAGACCGAGGCGAACAAGATCTGAACACATCGATTTTATAAGTGTCCGTGTGATACTGTCAAAATTTTTTCTCATAACTGCGCTCAAAGCATGTAGTCGTGCTTAATACAACGAGACAAGCTGTTTTAGACCGAAACGAGCTAGATCTGAGAACATCGGTTTTACAAGTGTCCGTGTGACACGCGTCAAAACTTTTGCTCTGATAACTGCGCGAAAAGCATGTATTTCCGCTTAAAACAACGAGATAAGTTGTTTTAGAACGAAACGCGCGAGATCTGAACACATCGGCTTTACAAGTGTCCGTGTGATACGCGTCAAAAATTTTTCTCTCATAACTGCGCGAAAAGCATGTATTCGTGCTTAATACAACGAGGCAAGCTGTTTTAGACCGAAACGAGCTAGATCTGAACACATCGGTTTTGCGAGTGTCCGTGTGATACGCGTCAAAACTTTTTCTCATTACTGCGCGAAAAGCATGTATTCGTGCTTAATACAACGAGGCACGCTGTTTTAGGCCGAAACGAGCTAGATCTGAACACATCGGTTTTACAATTGTCCGTGTGATACGCGTCAAAACGTTTTCTCATAACTGCGCGAGAAGCATGTATTCGTGCTTAATACAACGAGGCAAGCTGTTTTAGACCGAAACGAGCGAGATCTGAACACATAGGTTTTACAAGTGTCCGTGTGATGCGCGTCAAAACTTTTTCTCTAATAACTGCGCGAAAAGCATGTATTCGTGCATAAAACAACGAGACAAGCTGTTTTAGACCGAAAGAGCTAGATCTGAACACATCGGTTTTGCAAGTGTCCGTGTGATACGCGTCAAAACTTTTTCTCATAACTGCGCGAAAAGCATGTATTCGTGCTTAATACAACGAGGCAAGCTGTTTTAGACCGAAACGAGCTAGATCTGAACACATCGGTTTTACAAGTGTCCATGTGATAGCGTCAAAGCGTTTTCTCTCAGTAGTGCGCAAAAAGCATGAATTCGTGCTTAATACAACGAGACAAGCTGTTTTAGACCGAAACGAGCTAGATCTGAACACATCGGTTTTGCAAGTGTCCGTGTGGTACGCGTCAAAACTTTTTCTCATAACTGCGCGAAAAGCATGTATTCGTGCTTAATACAACCAGGCAAGCTGTTTTAGACCGAAACGAGCTAGATCTGAACACATCGGTTTTACAAGTGTCCATGTGATACGCGTCAAAAGATTTTCTCTCATAACTGCGCGAAAAGCATGTATTCGTGCTTAATACAACGGGACAAACTGTTTTAGACCGAAACGAGCTAGATCTGAACACTTCGGTTTTACAAGTGTCCGTGTGATACGCGTCAAAACCTTTTCTCTCATAACTGCGCGAAAAGCATGCATTCGTGCTTAATACAACGAGACAAGCTGTTTTAGACCGAAACGAGCTAGATCTGAGAACATCGGTTTTACAAGTGTCCATGTGATACGCGTCAAAACTTTTCTCTCATAACTGCTCGAAAAGCATGTATTCGTGCCTAATACAACGAGACAAACTGTTTTAGACCGAAACGAGCTAGATCTGAACACATCGGTTTTACAAGTGTCCTTGGACACGCATCAAAACGTTTGCTCTCATAACTGCGCGAAAAGCATGTATTTGCGCTTAAAACAACGAGATAAGCTGTTTTAGAACGAAACGAGCGAGATCTGAACACATCGGTTTTACAAGTGTCCGTGTGATACGCGTCAAAACTTTTTCTCTCATAACTGCGCTAAAAGCATGTATTCGTGATAAATACAACGAGACAAGCTCCTTTAGACCGAAACGAATTAGATCTGAACACATCGATTTTACAAGTGTACGTGTGATACGCGTCAAAACTTTTTCTCCCATAACGGCGCTAATAGCATGTATTCGTGCTTAATACGAGACAAACTGTTTTAGACCGAAACGAGCTAGCTCTGAACACATCGGTTTTACAAGTGTCCGTGTGATACGCGTCAAAACTTTTTCTCTCATAACCGCGAAAAGCATGTATTTGCGCTTAAAACAACGAGATAAGCTGTTTTAGAACGAAACGAGCGAGATCTGAACACATCGGTTTTACAAGTGTCCGTGTGATACGCGTCAAAACTTTTTCTCTCATAACTGCGCTAAAAGCATGTATTCGTGATAAATACAACGAGACAAGCTCCTTTAGACCGAAACGAATTAGATCTGAACACATCAATTTTACAAGTGTACGTGTGATACGCGTCAAAACTTTTTCTCCCATAACGGCGCTAATAGCATGTATTCGTGCTTAATACGAGACAAACTGTTTTAGACCGAAACGAGTTAGCTCTGAACACATCGGTTTTACAAGTGTCCGTGTGATACGCGTCAAAACTTTTTCTCTCATAACTGCGCGAAAAGCATGTATTCGTGCTTAATACAACGAGGCAAGCTGTTCTAGACCGAAACGAGCTACATCTGAACACATCGGTTTTGCAAGTGTCCGTGTGATACGCGTCAAAACTTCTTCTCATTACTGCGCGAAAAGCATGTATTCGTGCTTATTACAACGAGGCAAGCTGTTTTAGACCGAAACGAGCTAGATCTGAACACATCGGTATTACAAGTGTCCATGTGATAGCGTCAAAACTTTTTCTCATAACTGCGCGCAAAGCATGTATTCGTGCTTAATACAAGGAGACAAGCTGTTTTAGACCGACACGAGCCAGATCTGAACACATCAGTTTTACAAGTGTCGGTGTGTGCGCGTCAAAACTTTTTCTCTCATAACTGCGCGAAAAGCATGTATTCGTGCTTAATACAACGAGACAAGCTGTTGTAGACCGAAATGAACTAGATCAGAACACATCGATTTTACAAGTGTCCGTGTGATACGTGTCAAAACTTTTCTCATAACTGCGCTAAAAGCATGTATTCGTGCTTAATACGAGACAAACTGTTTTAGACCGAAACGAGCTAGCTCTGAACACATCGGTTTTACAAGTGTCCGTGTGATACGCGTCAAAACTTTTTCTCTCAAAACTGCGCGGAAAGCATGTATTCATGCCTAATACAACGAGGCAAGCTGTTTTAGACCGAAACGAGCTAGATCTGAACACATCGGTTTTGCAAGTGTCCGTGTGATACGCGTCAAAACTTTTTCTCATTACTGCGCGAAAAGCATGTATTCGTGCTTAATACAACGAGGCAAGCTGTTTTAGACCGAAACGAGCTAGATTTGAACACATCGGTATTACAAGTGTCCACGTGATAGCATCAAAACTTTTTCTCATAACTGCGCGCAAAGCATGTATTCGTGCTTAATACAACGAGACAAGCTCTTTTAGAACGAAAGGAGCTAGACCTAAACACATCGGTTTTACAAGTGTTCGTGTGATACGCGTCAAACCTTTTTCTCTCATAACTGCGCGAAAAGCATGTATTCGTGCCTAATACAACGGGACAAGCTGTTTTAGACCGAAACGAGCTAGATCTGAACACATCGCTTTCACAAGTGTCCGTGTGATACGCGTCAAAACTTTTTCTCTCATAACTGCGCGAAAAGCATGTGTTCGTGCTTAATACAACGAGGCAAGCTGTTTTAGACGGAAACGAGCTAGATCTGAACATATCGGTTTTGCAAGTGTCCATGGGATACGCGTCAAGTTTTTCTCTCATAACTGCGCGAAAAGCATGTATTCGTGCTTAATACAACGGGACAAACTGTTTTAGACCGAAACGAGCTAGATCTGAACACATCGGTGTTACAAGTGCCCGTGTGATACGCGTCAAAACCTTTTCTCTCATAACTGCGCGAAAAGCATGCATTCGTGCTTAATACAACGACAAGTTGTTTTAGACCGAAACGAGCTAGATCTGAGAACATTGGTTTTACAAGTGTCCATGTGATATTCGTCAAAACTTTTCTCTCATAACTGCGCGAAAAGCATGTATTCGTGCTTAATACAACGAGACAAACTGTTTTAGACCGAAACGAGCTAGATCTGAACACATCGGTTTTACAAGTGTCCTTGTGATACGCGTCAAAACTTTTTCTTTTATAACTGCGCGAAAAGCATTTATCCGTGTTTAAAACAACGAGACAAGCTGTTTTAGACCGAAACGAGCTAGATCTAAACACATCGGTTTTACAAGTGTCCGTGTGACACACGTCAAAACTTTTGCTCTCATAACTGTGCGAAAAGCATTTATTTCTGCTTAAAACAACGAGATAAGCTGTTTTAGAACGAAACGCCCGAGATCTGAACACATCGGTTTTACAAGTGTCCGTGTGATACGCGTCAAAACTTTTTCTCATTACTGCGCGAAAAGCATGTATTCGTGCTTAATACAACGAGGCAAGCTGTTTTAGACCGAAACGAGCTAGATCTGAACACATCGGTATACAAGTGTCCATGTGATAGCGTCAAAACTTTTTCTCTCAGTAGTGCGCAAAAAGCATGTATTCGTGCTTAATACAACGAGACAAGCTGTTTTAGACCGAAGAGAGCTAGATCTGAACACATCGGTTTTACAAGTGTTCGTGTGATAGGCGTCAAAACTTTTGCTCTCATAACTGCGCGAAAAGCATGTATTTGCGCTTAAAACAACGAGACAAGCTGTTTTAGAACGAAACGAGCTAGATCTGAACAAATCGGTTTTACAAGTGTACGTGTGATACGCGTCAAAACTTTTTCTCTCATAACTGCGCGAAAAGCATGTATTCTTGCTTAATACGAGACAAACTGTTTTAGACCGCAACGAGCTAGCTCTGAACACATCGGTTTTACAAGTGTCCGTGTGATACGCGTCAAAACTTTTTCTCTCATAACTGCGCGAAAAGCATGTATTCGTGCTTAATACAACGAGGCAAGCTGTTTTAGACCGAAACGAGCTAGATCTGAACACATCGGTTTTACAATTGTCCGTGTGATACGCGTCAAAACTTTTTCTCATAACTGCGCGAGAAGCATGTATTCGTGCTTAATACAACGAGGCAAGCTGTTTTAGACCGAAACGAGCGAGATCTGAACACATAGGTTTTACAAGTGTCCGTGTGATGCGCGTCAAAACTTTTTCTCTAATAACTGCGCGAAAAGCATGTATTCGTGCATAAAACAACGAGACAAGCTGTTTTAGACCGAAAGAGCTAGATCTGAACACATCGGTTTTACAAGTGTCCATGTGATACGCGTCAAAAGTTTTTCTCTCATAACTGCGCGAAAAGCATGTATTCGTGCTTAATACAACGAGACAAACTGTTTTAGACCGAAACGAGCTAGATCTGAATACATCGGTTTTACAAGTGTCCTTTTGATACGCGTCAAAACTTTTTGTTTATAATTGCGCGAAAAGCATGTATTCGTGTTTAAAACAACGAGACAAGCTGTTTTAGACCGAAATGAGCAAGATCTGAAAATATCGGTTTTACAAGTGTCCGTGTGATGCGCGTCAAAACTTTTTTTCTAATAACTGCGCGAAAAGCATGTATTCGTGCAGAAAACAACGAGACAAGCTGTTTTAGACCGAAAGAGCTAGATCTGAACACATCGGTTTTACAAGTGTCCATGTGATACGCGTCAAAAGTTTTTCTCTCATAACTGCGCGAAAAGCATGTATTCGTGCTTAATACAACGAGACAAACTGTTTTAGACCGAAACGAGCTAGATTTAAAAATATCGGTTTTACAAGTGTCCGTGTGATGCGCGTCAAAACTTTTTTCTCTAATAACTGCGCGAAAAGCATGTATTCGTGCATAAAACAACGAGAAAGCTGTTTTAGACCGAAACGAGCTAGATCTGAACACATCGGTTTTACAAGTGTCCGTGTGATACGCGTCAAAACATTTTCTCATTACTGCGCGAAAAGCATGTATTCGTGCTTAATACAACGAGGCAAGCTGTTTTAGACCGAAACGAGCTAGATCTGAACACATCGGTATTACAAGTGTCCATGTGATAGCGTCAAAATTTTTTTTAACTGCGCGCAAAGCATGTATTCGTGCTTAATACAACGAGACAAGCTGTTTTAGACCGACACGAGCTAGATCTGAACACATCAGTTTTACAAGTGTCGGTGTGATGCGCGTCAAAACTTTTTCTCTCATAACTGCGCGAAAAGCATGTATTCGTGCTTAATAAAACGAGACAAGCTGTTTTAGACCGACACGAGCTAGATCTGACCACATCGGTTTTACAAGTGTTCCTGTCATAGGCGTCAGCACTTTTTCTTTTCGTTCTGCGCAAAAAGCATGTATTCGTGCTTAATACAACGAGACAAGCTGTTTTAGACCGAAACGAGCTAGATCTGAACACATCGGTTTTACAAGTGTCCGTGTGACACACGTCAAAACTTTTGCTCTCATAACTGCGCGAAAAGCATTTATTTCCGCTTAAAACAACGAGATAAGCTGTTTTAGAACGAAACGCGCGAGATCTGAACACATCGGTTTTACAAGTGTCCTTGTGATACGCGTCAAAACTTTTTCTCATTACTGCGCGAAAAGCATGTATTCGTGCCTAATACAACGAGGCAAGCTGTTTTAGACCGAAACGAGCTAGATCTGAAAACATCGGTATTACAAGTGTCCATGTGATAGCGTCAATACTTTTTCTCTCATAACTGCGCGAAAAGCATGTATTCGTGCTTAATACAACGAGACAAGCTGTTTTAGACCGAAGAGAGCTAGATCTGAACACATCTGTTTTACATGTGTTCGTGTGATAGGCGTCAAAACTTTTGCTCTCATAACTGCGCGAAAAGCATGTATTTGCGCTTAAAACAACGAGACAAGCTGTTTTAGAACGAAACGAGCTAGATCTGAACACATCGATTTTACAATTGTCCGTGTGATACGCGTCAAAACATTTTCTCATAACTGCGCGAAAAGCATGTATTCGTGCATAAAACAACGAGACAAGCTGTTTTAGACCGAAACGAGCTAGATCTGAACACATCGGTTTTGCAAGTGTCGGTGTGATACGCGTCAAAACTTTTTCTCATTACTGCGCGAAAAGCATGTATTCGTGCCTAATACAACGAGCCAAGCTGTTTTAGACCGAAACGAGCTAGATCTGAACACATAGGTATTACAAGTGTCCTTGTGATAGCGTCAAAACTTTTTCTCATAACGGCGCGCAAAGCATGTATTCGTGCTTAATACAACGAGACAAGCTGTTTTAGACCGAAGAGAGCTAGATCTGAACACATCAGTTTTACAAGTGTCGGTGTGATGCGCGTCACAACTTTTTCTCTTATAACTGCGCGAAAAGCATGTATTCGTGCTTAATACAACGAGACAAGCTGTTTTAGACCGACACGAGCTAGATCTGACCACATCGGTTTTACAAGTGTTCATGTCATAGGCGTCAGCACTTTTTCTTTTCGTTCTGCGCAAAAAGCATGTATTCGTGCTTAATACAACGAGACAAGCTGTTTTAGAACGAAACGAGCTAGATCTGAACACATCTGTTTTACAAGTGTCCGTGTGACACACGTCAAAACTTTTGCTCTCATAATTGCGCGAAAGGCATTTATTTCCCCTTAAAACAACGAGATAAGCTCTTTTAGAACGAAACGCGCGAGATCTGAACACATCGGTTTTACAAGTGTCCGTGTGATACGCGTCAAAACTTTTTCTCATTACTGCGCGAAAAGCATGTATTCGTGCTTAATACAACGAGGCAAGCTGTTTTAGACCGAAACGAGCTAGATCTGAAAACATCGGTATTACAAGGGTCCATGTGATAGCGTCAAAAGTTTTAATCTCAGTAGTGCGCAAAAAGCATGTATTCGTGCTTAATACAACGAGACAAGCTGTTTTAGACCGAAGAGAGCTAGATCTGAACACATCGGTTTTACAAGTGTTCGTGTGATAGGCGTCAAAACTTTTGCTCTCATAACTGCGCGAAAAGCATGTATTTGCGCTTAAAGCAACGAGACAAGCTGTTTTAGACCGAAGAGAGCTAGATCTGAAAATATCGGTTTTACAAGTGTCCGTGTGATGCGCGTCAAAACCTTTTCTTAATAACTGCGCGAAAAGCATGTATTCGTGCATAAAACAACGAGACAAGCTGTTTTAGACCGAAACGAGCTAGATCTGAACACATCTGTTTTGCAAGTGTCCGTGTGATACGCGTCAAAACTTTTTCTCATTACTGCGCGAAAAGCATGTATTCGTGCTTAATACAACGAGGCAAGCTGTTTTAGACCGAAACGAGCTAGATCTGAACACATCGGTATTACAAGTGTCCATGTGATAGCGTCAAACCTTTTTCTCATAACTGCGCGCAAAGCATGTATTCGTGCTTAATACAACGAGACAAGCTGTTTTAGACCGGCACCACCTAGATCTGAACACATCAGTTTTACAAGTGTCGGTGTGATGCGCGTCAAAACTTTTCTCTCATAACTGCGCGAAAAGCATGTATTCGTGCTTAATACAACGAGACAAGCTGTTGTAGACCGAAATGAACTAGATCAGAACACATCGATTTTACAAGTGTCCGTGTGATACGTGTCAAAACTTTTCTCATAACTGCGCTAAAGGCATGTATTCGTGATTAATACGAGACAAGCTGCTTTAGACCGAAACGAATTAGATCTGAACACATCGATTTTACAAGTGTACGTGTGATACGCGTCAAAACTTTTTCTCCCATAACGGCGCTAAAAGCATGTAT
Source organism: Amblyomma americanum (assembly GCF_052857255.1). Lineage (NCBI taxonomy): Eukaryota > Metazoa > Arthropoda > Arachnida > Ixodida > Ixodidae > Amblyomma > Amblyomma americanum. The sequence continues at coordinate 1,003,873 of NW_027526492.1, read as the reverse complement.
TCGTGCTTAATACGAGACAAACTGTTTTAGACCGAAACGAGCTAGCTCTGAAGACATCGGTTTTACAAGTGTCCGTGTGATACGCGTCAAAACGTTTTCTCTCATAACTGCGCGAAAAGCATGTATTCGTGCCTAATGCAATGAGGCAAGCTGTTTTAGACCGAAACGAGCTAGATCTGAACACATCGGTTTTGCAAGTGTCCGTGTGATACGCGTCAAAACTTTTTCTCATTACTGCGCGAAAAGCATGTATTCGTGCTTAATACAACGAGGCAAGCTGTTTTAGACCGAAAGGAGCTAGACCTGAACACATCGGTTTTACAAGTGTCCGTGTGATACGCGTCAAACCTTTTTCTCTCATAACTGCGCGAAAAGCATGTATTCTTGCTTAATACAACGGGACAAGCAGTTTTAGACCGAAACGAGCTAGATCTGAACACATCGCTTTCACAAGTGTCCGTGTGATAGGCGTCAAAACTTTTTCTCTCATAACTGCGCGAAAAGCATGTATTCGTGCTTAATACGAGACAAACTGTTTTAGATTGAAACGAGCTAGCTCTGAACACATCGGTTTTACAAGTGTCCGTGTGATACGCGTCAAAACTTTTACTCTCATAACTGCGCGAAAAGCATGTGTTCGTGCTTAATACAACGAGGCAAGCTGTTTTAGACCGAAACGAGCTAGATCTGAACACATCGGTTTTGTAAGTGTCCGTGTGATACGCGTCAAAAGTTTTTCTCTCATAACTGCGCGAAAAGCATGTATTCGTGCTTAATACAACGGGACAATCTGTTTTAGACCGAAACGAGCTAGATCTGAACACATCGGTTTTACAAGTGTCCGTGTGATACGCGTCAATACCTTTTCTCTCGTAACTGCGCGAAAAGCATGCATTCGTGCTTAATACAACGAGACAAGCTGTTTTAGACCGAAACGAGCTAGATCTGAGAACATCGGTTTTACAAGTGTCCATGTGATACGCGTCAAAACTTTTCTCACATAACTGCGCGAAAAGCATGTATTCGTGCTTAATACAACGAGGCAAGCTGTTTCAGACCGAAACGAGCTAGATCTGAAAACATCGGTATTACAAGTGTCCATGTGATAGCGTCAAAACTTTTTCTCTCAGTAGTGCGCAAAAACATGTATTCGTGCTTAATACAACGAGACAAGCTGTTTTAGACCGAAGAGAGCTAGATCTGAACACATCGGTTTTACAAGTGTTCGTGTGATAGGCGTCAAAACTTTTGCTCTCATAACTGCGCGAAAAGCATGTATTTGCGCTTAAAACAACGAGACAAGCTGTTTTAGAACGAAACGAGCTAGATCTGAACAAATCGGTTTTACAAGTGTACGTGTGATACGCGACAAAACTTTTTCTCTCATAACTGCGCGAAAAGCATGTATTCGTGCTTAATACAACGAGGCAAGCTGTTTTAGACCGAAACGAGCTAGATCTGAACACATTGGTTTTACAATTGTCCGTGTGATACGCGTCAAAACTTTTTCTCATAACTGCGCGAGAAGCATGTATTCGTGCCTAATACAACGAGGCAAGCTGTTTTAGACCGAAACGAGCGAGATCTGAACACATAGGTTTTACAAGAGTCCGTGTGATGCGCGTCAAAACTTTTTCTCTAATAACTGCGCGAAAAGCATGTATTCGTGCATAAAACAACGAGACAAGCTGTTTTAGACCGAAAGAGCTAGATCTGAACACATCGGTTTTACAAGTGTCCATGTGATACGCGTCAAAAGTTTTTCTCTCATAACTGCGCGAAAAGCATGTATTCGTGCATAAAACAACGAGACAAGCTGTTTTAGACCGCAACGAGCTAGCTCTGAACACATCGGTTTTACAAGTGTCCGTGTGATACGCGTCAAAACTTTTTCTCTCATAACTGCGCGAAAAGCATGTATTCGTGCTTAATACAACGAGGCAAGCTGTTTTAGACCGAAACGAGCTAGATCTGAACACATCGGTTTTACAATTGTCCGTGTGATACGCGTCAAAACTTTTTCTCATAACTGCGCGAGAAGCATGTATTCGTGCTTAATACAACGAGGCAAGCTGTTTTAGACCGAAACGAGCGAGATCTGAACACATAGGTTTTACAAGTGTCCGTGTGATGCGCGTCAAAACTTTTTCTCTAATAACTGCGCGAAAAGCATGTATTCGTGCATAAAACAACGAGACAAGCTGTTTTAGACCGAAAGAGCTAGATCTGAACACATCGGTTTTACAAGTGTCCATGTGATACGCGTCAAAAGTTTTTCTCTCATAACTGCGCGAAAAGCATGTATTCGTGCTTAATACAACGAGACAAACTGTTTTAGACCGAAACGAGCTAGATCTGAATACATCGGTTTTACAAGTGTCCTTTTGATACGCGTCAAAACTTTTTGTTTATAATTGCGCGAAAAGCATGTATTCGTGTTTAAAACAACGAGACAAGCTGTTTTAGACCGAAATGAGCAAGATCTGAAAATATCGGTTTTACAAGTGTCCGTGTGATGCGCGTCAAAACTTTTTTTCTAATAACTGCGCGAAAAGCATGTATTCGTGCAGAAAACAACGAGACAAGCTGTTTTAGACCGAAAGAGCTAGATCTGAACACATCGGTTTTACAAGTGTCCATGTGATACGCGTCAAAAGTTTTTCTCTCATAACTGCGCGAAAAGCATGTATTCGTGCTTAATACAACGAGACAAACTGTTTTAGACCGAAACGAGCTAGATTTAAAAATATCGGTTTTACAAGTGTCCGTGTGATGCGCGTCAAAACTTTTTTCTCTAATAACTGCGCGAAAAGCATGTATTCGTGCATAAAACAACGAGAAAGCTGTTTTAGACCGAAACGAGCTAGATCTGAACACATCGGTTTTACAAGTGTCCGTGTGATACGCGTCAAAACATTTTCTCATTACTGCGCGAAAAGCATGTATTCGTGCTTAATACAACGAGGCAAGCTGTTTTAGACCGAAACGAGCTAGATCTGAACACATCGGTATTACAAGTGTCCATGTGATAGCGTCAAAATTTTTTTTAACTGCGCGCAAAGCATGTATTCGTGCTTAATACAACGAGACAAGCTGTTTTAGACCGACACGAGCTAGATCTGAACACATCAGTTTTACAAGTGTCGGTGTGATGCGCGTCAAAACTTTTTCTCTCATAACTGCGCGAAAAGCATGTATTCGTGCTTAATAAAACGAGACAAGCTGTTTTAGACCGACACGAGCTAGATCTGACCACATCGGTTTTACAAGTGTTCCTGTCATAGGCGTCAGCACTTTTTCTTTTCGTTCTGCGCAAAAAGCATGTATTCGTGCTTAATACAACGAGACAAGCTGTTTTAGACCGAAACGAGCTAGATCTGAACACATCGGTTTTACAAGTGTCCGTGTGACACACGTCAAAACTTTTGCTCTCATAACTGCGCGAAAAGCATTTATTTCCGCTTAAAACAACGAGATAAGCTGTTTTAGAACGAAACGCGCGAGATCTGAACACATCGGTTTTACAAGTGTCCTTGTGATACGCGTCAAAACTTTTTCTCATTACTGCGCGAAAAGCATGTATTCGTGCCTAATACAACGAGGCAAGCTGTTTTAGACCGAAACGAGCTAGATCTGAAAACATCGGTATTACAAGTGTCCATGTGATAGCGTCAATACTTTTTCTCTCATAACTGCGCGAAAAGCATGTATTCGTGCTTAATACAACGAGACAAGCTGTTTTAGACCGAAGAGAGCTAGATCTGAACACATCTGTTTTACATGTGTTCGTGTGATAGGCGTCAAAACTTTTGCTCTCATAACTGCGCGAAAAGCATGTATTTGCGCTTAAAACAACGAGACAAGCTGTTTTAGAACGAAACGAGCTAGATCTGAACACATCGATTTTACAATTGTCCGTGTGATACGCGTCAAAACATTTTCTCATAACTGCGCGAAAAGCATGTATTCGTGCATAAAACAACGAGACAAGCTGTTTTAGACCGAAACGAGCTAGATCTGAACACATCGGTTTTGCAAGTGTCGGTGTGATACGCGTCAAAACTTTTTCTCATTACTGCGCGAAAAGCATGTATTCGTGCCTAATACAACGAGCCAAGCTGTTTTAGACCGAAACGAGCTAGATCTGAACACATAGGTATTACAAGTGTCCTTGTGATAGCGTCAAAACTTTTTCTCATAACGGCGCGCAAAGCATGTATTCGTGCTTAATACAACGAGACAAGCTGTTTTAGACCGACACGAGCTAGATCTGAACACATCAGTTTTACAAGTGTCGGTGTGATGCGCGTCACAACTTTTTCTCTTATAACTGCGCGAAAAGCATGTATTCGTGCTTAATACAACGAGACAAGCTGTTTTAGACCGACACGAGCTAGATCTGACCACATCGGTTTTACAAGTGTTCATGTCATAGGCGTCAGCACTTTTTCTTTTCGTTCTGCGCAAAAAGCATGTATTCGTGCTTAATACAACGAGACAAGCTGTTTTAGAACGAAACGAGCTAGATCTGAACACATCTGTTTTACAAGTGTCCGTGTGACACACGTCAAAACTTTTGCTCTCATAATTGCGCGAAAGGCATTTATTTCCCCTTAAAACAACGAGATAAGCTCTTTTAGAACGAAACGCGCGAGATCTGAACACATCGGTTTTACAAGTGTCCGTGTGATACGCGTCAAAACTTTTTCTCATTACTGCGCGAAAAGCATGTATTCGTGCTTAATACAACGAGGCAAGCTGTTTTAGACCGAAACGAGCTAGATCTGAAAACATCGGTATTACAAGGGTCCATGTGATAGCGTCAAAAGTTTTAATCTCAGTAGTGCGCAAAAAGCATGTATTCGTGCTTAATACAACGAGACAAGCTGTTTTAGACCGAAGAGAGCTAGATCTGAACACATCGGTTTTACAAGTGTTCGTGTGATAGGCGTCAAAACTTTTGCTCTCATAACTGCGCGAAAAGCATGTATTTGCGCTTAAAGCAACGAGACAAGCTGTTTTAGACCGAAGAGAGCTAGATCTGAAAATATCGGTTTTACAAGTGTCCGTGTGATGCGCGTCAAAACCTTTTCTTAATAACTGCGCGAAAAGCATGTATTCGTGCATAAAACAACGAGACAAGCTGTTTTAGACCGAAACGAGCTAGATCTGAACACATCTGTTTTGCAAGTGTCCGTGTGATACGCGTCAAAACTTTTTCTCATTACTGCGCGAAAAGCATGTATTCGTGCTTAATACAACGAGGCAAGCTGTTTTAGACCGAAACGAGCTAGATCTGAACACATCGGTATTACAAGTGTCCATGTGATAGCGTCAAACCTTTTTCTCATAACTGCGCGCAAAGCATGTATTCGTGCTTAATACAACGAGACAAGCTGTTTTAGACCGGCACCACCTAGATCTGAACACATCAGTTTTACAAGTGTCGGTGTGATGCGCGTCAAAACTTTTCTCTCATAACTGCGCGAAAAGCATGTATTCGTGCTTAATACAACGAGACAAGCTGTTGTAGACCGAAATGAACTAGATCAGAACACATCGATTTTACAAGTGTCCGTGTGATACGTGTCAAAACTTTTCTCATAACTGCGCTAAAGGCATGTATTCGTGATTAATACGAGACAAGCTGCTTTAGACCGAAACGAATTAGATCTGAACACATCGATTTTACAAGTGTACGTGTGATACGCGTCAAAACTTTTTCTCCCATAACGGCGCTAAAAGCATGTATTCGTGCTTAATACGAGACAAACTGTTTTAGACCGAAACGAGCTAGCTCTGAAGACATCGGTTTTACAAGTGTCCGTGTGATACGCGTCAAAACGTTTTCTCTCATAACTGCGCGAAAAGCATGTATTCGTGCCTAATGCAATGAGGCAAGCTGTTTTAGACCGAAACGAGCTAGATCTGAACACATCGGTTTTGCAAGTGTCCGTGTGATACGCGTCAAAACTTTTTCTCATTACTGCGCGAAAAGCATGTATTCGTGCTTAATACAACGAGGCAAGCTGTTTTAGACCGAAAGGAGCTAGACCTGAACACATCGGTTTTACAAGTGTCCGTGTGATACGCGTCAAACCTTTTTCTCTCATAACTGCGCGAAAAGCATGTATTCTTGCTTAATACAACGGGACAAGCAGTTTTAGACCGAAACGAGCTAGATCTGAACACATCGCTTTCACAAGTGTCCGTGTGATAGGCGTCAAAACTTTTTCTCTCATAACTGCGCGAAAAGCATGTATTCGTGCTTAATACGAGACAAACTGTTTTAGATTGAAACGAGCTAGCTCTGAACACATCGGTTTTACAAGTGTCCGTGTGATACGCGTCAAAACTTTTACTCTCATAACTGCGCGAAAAGCATGTGTTCGTGCTTAATACAACGAGGCAAGCTGTTTTAGACCGAAACGAGCTAGATCTGAACACATCGGTTTTGTAAGTGTCCGTGTGATACGCGTCAAAAGTTTTTCTCTCATAACTGCGCGAAAAGCATGTATTCGTGCTTAATACAACGGGACAATCTGTTTTAGACCGAAACGAGCTAGATCTGAACACATCGGTTTTACAAGTGTCCGTGTGATACGCGTCAATACCTTTTCTCTCGTAACTGCGCGAAAAGCATGCATTCGTGCTTAATACAACGAGACAAGCTGTTTTAGACCGAAACGAGCTAGATCTGAGAACATCGGTTTTACAAGTGTCCATGTGATACGCGTCAAAACTTTTCTCACATAACTGCGCGAAAAGCATGTATTCGTGCTTAATACAACGAGGCAAGCTGTTTCAGACCGAAACGAGCTAGATCTGAAAACATCGGTATTACAAGTGTCCATGTGATAGCGTCAAAACTTTTTCTCTCAGTAGTGCGCAAAAACATGTATTCGTGCTTAATACAACGAGACAAGCTGTTTTAGACCGAAGAGAGCTAGATCTGAACACATCGGTTTTACAAGTGTTCGTGTGATAGGCGTCAAAACTTTTGCTCTCATAACTGCGCGAAAAGCATGTATTTGCGCTTAAAACAACGAGACAAGCTGTTTTAGAACGAAACGAGCTAGATCTGAACAAATCGGTTTTACAAGTGTACGTGTGATACGCGACAAAACTTTTTCTCTCATAACTGCGCGAAAAGCATGTATTCGTGCTTAATACAACGAGGCAAGCTGTTTTAGACCGAAACGAGCTAGATCTGAACACATTGGTTTTACAATTGTCCGTGTGATACGCGTCAAAACTTTTTCTCATAACTGCGCGAGAAGCATGTATTCGTGCTTAATACAACGAGGCAAGCTGTTTTAGACCGAAACGAGCGAGATCTGAACACATAGGTTTTACAAGAGTCCGTGTGATGCGCGTCAAAACTTTTTCTCTAATAACTGCGCGAAAAGCATGTATTCGTGCATAAAACAACGAGACAAGCTGTTTTAGACCGAAAGAGCTAGATCTGAACACATCGGTTTTACAAGTGTCCATGTGATACGCGTCAAAAGTTTTTCTCTCATAACTGCGCGAAAAGCATGTATTCGTGCATAAAACAACGAGACAAGCTGTTTTAGACCGCAACGAGCTAGCTCTGAACACATCGGTTTTACAAGTGTCCGTGTGATACGCGTCAAAACTTTTTCTCTCATAACTGCGCGAAAAGCATGTATTCGTGCTTAATACAACGAGGCAAGCTGTTTTAGACCGAAACGAGCTAGATCTGAACACATCGGTTTTACAATTGTCCGTGTGATACGCGTCAAAACTTTTTCTCATAACTGCGCGAGAAGCATGTATTCGTGCTTAATACAACGAGGCAAGCTGTTTTAGACCGAAACGAGCGAGATCTGAACACATAGGTTTTACAAGTGTCCGTGTGATGCGCGTCAAAACTTTTTCTCTAATAACTGCGCGAAAAGCATGTATTCGTGCATAAAACAACGAGACAAGCTGTTTTAGACCGAAAGAGCTAGATCTGAACACATCGGTTTTACAAGTGTCCATGTGATACGCGTCAAAAGTTTTTCTCTCATAACTGCGCGAAAAGCATGTATTCGTGCTTAATACAACGAGACAAACTGTTTTAGACCGAAACGAGCTAGATCTGAATACATCGGTTTTACAAGTGTCCTTTTGATACGCGTCAAAACTTTTTGTTTATAATTGCGCGAAAAGCATGTATTCGTGTTTAAAACAACGAGACAAGCTGTTTTAGACCGAAATGAGCAAGATCTGAAAATATCGGTTTTACAAGTGTCCGTGTGATGCGCGTCAAAACTTTTTTTCTAATAACTGCGCGAAAAGCATGTATTCGTGCAGAAAACAACGAGACAAGCTGTTTTAGACCGAAAGAGCTAGATCTGAACACATCGGTTTTACAAGTGTCCATGTGATACGCGTCAAAAGTTTTTCTCTCATAACTGCGCGAAAAGCATGTATTCGTGCTTAATACAACGAGACAAACTGTTTTAGACCGAAACGAGCTAGATTTAAAAATATCGGTTTTACAAGTGTCCGTGTGATGCGCGTCAAAACTTTTTCTCTAATAACTGCGCGAAAAGCATGTATTCGTGCATAAAACAACGAGAAAGCTGTTTTAGACCGAAACGAGCTAGATCTGAACACATCGGTTTTACAAGTGTCCGTGTGATACGCGTCAAAACATTTTCTCATTACTGCGCGAAAAGCATGTATTCGTGCTTAATACAACGAGGCAAGCTGTTTTAGACCGAAACGAGCTAGATCTGAACACATCGGTATTACAAGTGTCCATGTGATAGCGTCAAAATTTTTTTTTAACTGCGCGCAAAGCATGTATTCGTGCTTAATACAACGAGACAAGCTGTTTTAGACCGACACGAGCTAGATCTGAACACATCAGTTTTACAAGTGTCGGTGTGATGCGCGTCAAAACTTTTTCTCTCATAACTGCGCGAAAAGCATGTATTCGTGCTTAATAAAACGAGACAAGCTGTTTTAGACCGACACGAGCTAGATCTGACCACATCGGTTTTACAAGTGTTCCTGTCATAGGCGTCAGCACTTTTTCTTTTCGTTCTGCGCAAAAAGCATGTATTCGTGCTTAATACAACGAGACAAGCTGTTTTAGACCGAAACGAGCTAGATCTGAACACATCGGTTTTACAAGTGTCCGTGTGACACACGTCAAAACTTTTGCTCTCATAACTGCGCGAAAAGCATTTATTTCCGCTTAAAACAACGAGATAAGCTGTTTTAGAACGAAACGCGCGAGATCTGAACACATCGGTTTTACAAGTGTCCTTGTGATACGCGTCAAAACTTTTTCTCATTACTGCGCGAAAAGCATGTATTCGTGCCTAATACAACGAGGCAAGCTGTTTTAGACCGAAACGAGCTAGATCTGAAAACATCGGTATTACAAGTGTCCATGTGATAGCGTCAATACTTTTTCTCTCATAACTGCGCGAAAAGCATGTATTCGTGCTTAATACAACGAGACAAGCTGTTTTAGACCGAAGAGAGCTAGATCTGAACACATCTGTTTTACATGTGTTCGTGTGATAGGCGTCAAAACTTTTGCTCTCATAACTGCGCGAAAAGCATGTATTTGCGCTTAAAACAACGAGACAAGCTGTTTTAGAACGAAACGAGCTAGATCTGAACACATCGATTTTACAATTGTCCGTGTGATACGCGTCAAAACATTTTCTCATAACTGCGCGAAAAGCATGTATTCGTGCATAAAACAACGAGACAAGCTGTTTTAGACCGAAACGAGCTAGATCTGAACACATCGGTTTTGCAAGTGTCGGTGTGATACGCGTCAAAACTTTTTCTCATTACTGCGCGAAAAGCATGTATTCGTGCCTAATACAACGAGCCAAGCTGTTTTAGACCGAAACGAGCTAGATCTGAACACATAGGTATTACAAGTGTCCTTGTGATAGCGTCAAAACTTTTTCTCATAACGGCGCGCAAAGCATGTATTCGTGCTTAATACAACGAGACAAGCTGTTTTAGACCGACACGAGCTAGATCTGAACACATCAGTTTTACAAGTGTCGGTGTGATGCGCGTCACAACTTTTTCTCTTATAACTGCGCGAAAAGCATGTATTCGTGCTTAATACAACGAGACAAGCTGTTTTAGACCGACACGAGCTAGATCTGACCACATCGGTTTTACAAGTGTTCATGTCATAGGCGTCAGCACTTTTTCTTTTCGTTCTGCGCAAAAAGCATGTATTCGTGCTTAATACAACGAGACAAGCTGTTTTAGAACGAAACGAGCTAGATCTGAACACATCTGTTTTACAAGTGTCCGTGTGACACACGTCAAAACTTTTGCTCTCATAATTGCGCGAAAGGCATTTATTTCCCCTTAAAACAACGAGATAAGCTCTTTTAGAACGAAACGCGCGAGATCTGAACACATCGGTTTTACAAGTGTCCGTGTGATACGCGTCAAAACTTTTTCTCATTACTGCGCGAAAAGCATGTATTCGTGCTTAATACAACGAGGCAAGCTGTTTTAGACCGAAACGAGCTAGATCTGAAAACATCGGTATTACAAGGGTCCATGTGATAGCGTCAAAAGTTTTAATCTCAGTAGTGCGCAAAAAGCATGTATTCGTGCTTAATACAACGAGACAAGCTGTTTTAGACCGAAGAGAGCTAGATCTGAACACATCGGTTTTACAAGTGTTCGTGTGATAGGCGTCAAAACTTTTGCTCTCATAACTGCGCGAAAAGCATGTATTTGCGCTTAAAGCAACGAGACAAGCTGTTTTAGACCGAAGAGAGCTAGATCTGAAAATATCGGTTTTACAAGTGTCCGTGTGATGCGCGTCAAAACCTTTTCTTAATAACTGCGCGAAAAGCATGTATTCGTGCATAAAACAACGAGACAAGCTGTTTTAGACCGAAACGAGCTAGATCTGAACACATCTGTTTTGCAAGTGTCCGTGTGATACGCGTCAAAACTTTTTCTCATTACTGCGCGAAAAGCATGTATTCGTGCTTAATACAACGAGGCAAGCTGTTTTAGACCGAAACGAGCTAGATCTGAACACATCGGTATTACAAGTGTCCATGTGATAGCGTCAAGCCTTTTTCTCATAACTGCGCGCAAAGCATGTATTCGTGCTTAATACAACGAGACAAGCTGTTTTAGACCGGCACCACCTAGATCTGAACACATCAGTTTTACAAGTGTCGGTGTGATGCGCGTCAAAACTTTTCTCTCATAACTGCGCGAAAAGCATGTATTCGTGCTTAATACAACGAGACAAGCTGTTGTAGACCGAAATGAACTAGATCAGAACACATCGATTTTACAAGTGTCCGTGTGATACGTGTCAAAACTTTTCTCATAACTGCGCTAAAGGCATGTATTCGTGATTAATACGAGACAAGCTGCTTTAGACCGAAACGAATTAGATCTGAACACATCGATTTTACAAGTGTACGTGTGATACGCGTCAAAACTTTTTCTCCCATAACGGCGCTAAAAGCATGTATTCGTGCTTAATACGAGACAAACTGTTTTAGACCGAAACGAGCTAGCTCTGAAGACATCGGTTTTACAAGTGTCCGTGTGATACGCGTCAAAACGTTTTCTCTCATAACTGCGCGAAAAGCATGTATTCGTGCCTAATGCAATGAGGCAAGCTGTTTTAGACCGAAACGAGCTAGATCTGAACACATCGGTTTTGCAAGTGTCCGTGTGATACGCGTCAAAACTTTTTCTCATTACTGCGCGAAAAGCATGTATTCGTGCTTAATACAACGAGGCAAGCTGTTTTAGACCGAAAGGAGCTAGACCTGAACACATCGGTTTTACAAGTGTCCATGTGATACGCGTCAAACGTTTTTCTCTCATAACTGCGCGAAAAGCATGTATTCGTGCTTAATACAACGAGACAAACTGTTTTAGACCGAAACGAGCTAGATTTAAAAATATCGGTTTTACAAGTGTCCGTGTGATGCGCGTCAAAACTTTTTCTCTAATAACTGCGCGAAAAGCATGTATTCGTGCATAAAACAACGAGAAAGCTGTTTTAGACCGAAACGAGCTAGATCTGAACACATCGGTTTTACAAGTGTCCGTGTGATACGCGTCAAAACATTTTCTCATTACTGCGCGAAAAGCATGTATTCGTGCTTAATACAACGAGGCAAGCTGTTTTAGACCGAAACGAGCTAGATCTGAACACATCGGTATTACAAGTGTCCATGTGATAGCGTCAAAATTTTTTTTTAACTGCGCGCAAAGCATGTATTCGTGCTTAATACAACGAGACAAGCTGTTTTAGACCGACACGAGCTAGATCTGAACACATCAGTTTTACAAGTGTCGGTGTGATGCGCGTCAAAACTTTTTCTCTCATAACTGCGCGAAAAGCATGTATTCGTGCTTAATAAAACGAGACAAGCTGTTTTAGACCGACACGAGCTAGATCTGACCACATCGGTTTTACAAGTGTTCCTGTCATAGGCGTCAGCACTTTTTCTTTTCGTTCTGCGCAAAAAGCATGTATTCGTGCTTAATACAACGAGACAAGCTGTTTTAGACCGAAACGAGCTAGATCTGAACACATCGGTTTTACAAGTGTCCGTGTGACACACGTCAAAACTTTTGCTCTCATAACTGCGTGAAAAGCATTTATTTCCGCTTAAAACAACGAGATAAGCTGTTTTAGAACGAAACGCGCGAGATCTGAACACATCGGTTTTACAAGTGTCCTTGTGATACGCGTCAAAACTTTTTCTCATTACTGCGCGAAAAGCATGTATTCGTGCCTAATACAACGAGGCAAGCTGTTTTAGACCGAAACGAGCTAGATCTGAAAACATCGGTATTACAAGTGTCCATGTGATAGCGTCAATACTTTTTCTCTCATAACTGCGCGAAAAGCATGTATTCGTGCTTAATACAACGAGACAAGCTGTTTTAGACCGAAGAGAGCTAGATCTGAACACATCTGTTTTACATGTGTTCGTGTGATAGGCGTCAAAACTTTTGCTCTCATAACTGCGCGAAAAGCATGTATTTGCGCTTAAAACAACGAGACAAGCTGTTTTAGAACGAAACGAGCTAGATCTGAACACATCGATTTTACAATTGTCCGTGTGATACGCGTCAAAACATTTTCTCATAACTGCGCGAAAAGCATGTATTCGTGCATAAAACAACGAGACAAGCTGTTTTAGACCGAAACGAGCTAGATCTGAACACATCGGTTTTGCAAGTGTCGGTGTGATACGCGTCAAAACTTTTTCTCATTACTGCGCGAAAAGCATGTATTCGTGCCTAATACAACGAGCCAAGCTGTTTTAGACCGAAACGAGCTAGATCTGAACACATAGGTATTACAAGTGTCCTTGTGATAGCGTCAAAACTTTTTCTCATAACGGCGCGCAAAGCATGTATTCGTGCTTAATACAACGAGACAAGCTGTTTTAGACCGACACGAGCTAGATCTGAACACATCAGTTTTACAAGTGTCGGTGTGATGCGCGTCACAACTTTTTCTCTTATAACTGCGCGAAAAGCATGTATTCGTGCTTAATACAACGAGACAAGCTGTTTTAGACCGACACGAGCTAGATCTGACCACATCGGTTTTACAAGTGTTCATGTCATAGGCGTCAGCACTTTTTCTTTTCGTTCTGCGCAAAAAGCATGTATTCGTGCTTAATACAACGAGACAAGCTGTTTTAGAACGAAACGAGCTAGATCTGAACACATCTGTTTTACAAGTGTCCGTGTGACACACGTCAAAACTTTTGCTCTCATAATTGCGCGAAAGGCATTTATTTCCCCTTAAAACAACGAGATAAGCTCTTTTAGAACGAAACGCGCGAGATCTGAACACATCGGTTTTACAAGTGTCCGTGTGATACGCGTCAAAACTTTTTCTCATTACTGCGCGAAAAGCATGTATTCGTGCTTAATACAACGAGGCAAGCTGTTTTAGACCGAAACGAGCTAGATCTGAAAACATCGGTATTACAAGGGTCCATGTGATAGCGTCAAAAGTTTTAATCTCAGTAGTGCGCAAAAAGCATGTATTCGTGCTTAATACAACGAGACAAGCTGTTTTAGACCGAAGAGAGCTAGATCTGAACACATCGGTTTTACAAGTGTTCGTGTGATAGGCGTCAAAACTTTTGCTCTCATAACTGCGCGAAAAGCATGTATTTGCGCTTAAAGCAACGAGACAAGCTGTTTTAGACCGAAGAGAGCTAGATCTGAAAATATCGGTTTTACAAGTGTCCGTGTGATGCGCGTCAAAACCTTTTCTTAATAACTGCGCGAAAAGCATGTATTCGTGCATAAAACAACGAGACAAGCTGTTTTAGACCGAAACGAGCTAGATCTGAACACATCTGTTTTGCAAGTGTCCGTGTGATACGCGTCAAAACTTTTTCTCATTACTGCGCGAAAAGCATGTATTCGTGCTTAATACAACGAGGCAAGCTGTTTTAGACCGAAACGAGCTAGATCTGAACACATCGGTATTACAAGTGTCCATGTGATAGCGTCAAACCTTTTTCTCATAACTGCGCGCAAAGCATGTATTCGTGCTTAATACAACGAGACAAGCTGTTTTAGACCGGCACCACCTAGATCTGAACACATCAGTTTTACAAGTGTCGGTGTGATGCGCGTCAAAACTTTTCTCTCATAACTGCGCGAAAAGCATGTATTCGTGCTTAATACAACGAGACAAGCTGTTGTAGACCGAAATGAACTAGATCAGAACACATCGATTTTACAAGTGTCCGTGTGATACGTGTCAAAACTTTTCTCATAACTGCGCTAAAGGCATGTATTCGTGATTAATACGAGACAAGCTGCTTTAGACCGAAACGAATTAGATCTGAACACATCGATTTTACAAGTGTACGTGTGATACGCGTCAAAACTTTTTCTCCCATAACGGCGCTAAAAGCATGTATTCGTGCTTAATACGAGACAAACTGTTTTAGACCGAAACGAGCTAGCTCTGAAGACATCGGTTTTACAAGTGTCCGTGTGATACGCGTCAAAACGTTTTCTCTCATAACTGCGCGAAAAGCATGTATTCGTGCCTAATGCAATGAGGCAAGCTGTTTTAGACCGAAACGAGCTAGATCTGAACACATCGGTTTTGCAAGTGTCCGTGTGATACGCGTCAAAACTTTTTCTCATTACTGCGCGAAAAGCATGTATTCGTGCTTAATACAACGAGGCAAGCTGTTTTAGACCGAAAGGAGCTAGACCTGAACACATCGGTTTTACAAGTGTCCGTGTGATACGCGTCAAACCTTTTTCTCTCATAACTGCGCGAAAAGCATGTATTCTTGCTTAATACAACGGGACAAGCAGTTTTAGACCGAAACGAGCTAGATCTGAACACATCGCTTTCACAAGTGTCCGTGTGATAGGCGTCAAAACTTTTTCTCTCATAACTGCGCGAAAAGCATGTATTCGTGCTTAATACGAGACAAACTGTTTTAGATTGAAACGAGCTAGCTCTGAACACATCGGTTTTACAAGTGTCCGTGTGATACGCGTCAAAACTTTTACTCTCATAACTGCGCGAAAAGCATGTGTTCGTGCTTAATACAACGAGGCAAGCTGTTTTAGACCGAAACGAGCTAGATCTGAACACATCGGTTTTGTAAGTGTCCGTGTGATACGCGTCAAAAGTTTTTCTCTCATAACTGCGCGAAAAGCATGTATTCGTGCTTAATACAACGGGACAATCTGTTTTAGACCGAAACGAGCTAGATCTGAACACATCGGTTTTACAAGTGTCCGTGTGATACGCGTCAATACCTTTTCTCTCGTAACTGCGCGAAAAGCATGCATTCGTGCTTAATACAACGAGACAAGCTGTTTTAGACCGAAACGAGCTAGATCTGAGAACATCGGTTTTACAAGTGTCCATGTGATACGCGTCAAAACTTTTCTCACATAACTGCGCGAAAAGCATGTATTCGTGCTTAATACAACGAGGCAAGCTGTTTCAGACCGAAACGAGCTAGATCTGAAAACATCGGTATTACAAGTGTCCATGTGATAGCGTCAAAACTTTTTCTCTCAGTAGTGCGCAAAAACATGTATTCGTGCTTAATACAACGAGACAAGCTGTTTTAGACCGAAGAGAGCTAGATCTGAACACATCGGTTTTACAAGTGTTCGTGTGATAGGCGTCAAAACGTTTGCTCTCATAACTGCGCGAAAAGCATGTATTTGCGCTTAAAACAACGAGACAAGCTGTTTTAGAACGAAACGAGCTAGATCTGAACAAATCGGTTTTACAAGTGTACGTGTGATACGCGACAAAACTTTTTCTCTCATAACTGCGCGAAAAGCATGTATTCGTGCTTAATACAACGAGGCAAGCTGTTTTAGACCGAAACGAGCTAGATCTGAACACATCGGTTTTACAATTGTCCGTGTGATACGCGTCAAAACTTTTTCTCATGACTGCGCGAGAAGCATGTATTCGTGCTTAATACAACGAGGCAAGCTGTTTTAGACCGAAACGAGCGAGATCTGAACACATAGGTTTTACAAGAGTCCGTGTGATGCGCGTCAAAACTTTTTCTCTAATAACTGCGCGAAAAGCATGTATTCGTGCATAAAACAACGAGACAAGCTGTTTTAGACCGAAAGAGCTAGATCTGAACACATCGGTTTTACAAGTGTCCATGTGATACGCGTCAAAAGTTTTTCTCTCATAACTGCGCGAAAAGCATGTATTCGTGCATAAAACAACGAGACAAGCTGTTTTAGACCGAAACGAGCTAGATCTGAACACATCGGTTTTGCAAGTGTCCGTGTGATACGCGTCAAAACTTTTTCTCATTACTGCGCGAAAAGCATGTATTCGTGCTTAATACAACGAGGCAAGCTGTTTTAGACCGAAACGAGCTAGATCTGAACACATCGGTATTACAAGTGTCCATGTGATAGCGTCAAAACATTTTCTCATAACTGCGCGCAAAGCATGTATTCGTGCTTAATACAACGAGACAAGCTGTTTTAGACCGACACGAGCTAGATCTGAACAGATCAGTTTTACAAGTGTCGGTGTGATGCGCGTCAAAACTTTTTCTCTCATAACTGCGCGAAAAGCATGTATTCGTGCTTAATACAACGAGACAAGCTGTTGTAGACCGAAGTGAACTAGATCAGAACACATCGATTTTACAAGTGTCCGTGTGATACTTGTCAAAACTTTTCTCATAACTGCGCTAAAAGCATGTATTCGTGATTAATACAACGAGGCAAGCTGTTTTAGACGGAAACGAGCTAGATCTGAACACATCGGTTTTACAAGTGTCCGTGTGATGCGCGTCAAAACTTTTTCTCTAATAACTGCGCGAAAAGCATGTATTCGTGCATAAAACAACGAGACAAGCTGTTTTAGACCGAAAGAGCTAGATCTGAACACATCGGTTTTACAAGTGTCCATGTGATACGCGTCAAAAGTTTTTCTCTCATAACTGCGCGAAAAGCATGTATTCGTGCTTAGTACAACGAGACAAACTGTTTTAGACCGAAACGAGCTAGATTTAAAAATATCGGTTTTACAAGTGTCCGTGTGATGCGCGTCAAAACTTTTTCTCTAATAACTGCGCGAAAAGCATGTATTCGTGCATAAAACAACGAGAAAGCTGTTTTAGACCGAAACGAGCTAGATCTGAACACATCGGTTTTACAAGTGTCCGTGTGATACGCGTCAAAACATTTTCTCATTACTGCGCGAAAAGCATGTATTCGTGCTTAATACAACGAGGCAAGCTGTTTTAGACCGAAACGAGCTAGATCTGAACACATCGGTATTACAAGTGTCCATGTGATAGCGTCAAAAATTTTTTTTAACTGCGCGCAAAGCATGTATTCGTGCTCAATAGAACGAGACAAGCTGTTTTAGACCGAAACGAGCTAGATCTGAACACATCGGTTTTACAAGTGTCCGTGTGACACACGTCAAAACTTTTGCTCTCATAACTGCGCGAAAAGCATTTATTTCCGCTTAAAACAACGAGATGAGCTGTTTTAGAACGAAACGCGCGAGATCTGAACACATCGGTTTTACAAGTGTCCGTGTGATACGCGTCAAAACTTTTTCTCATTACTGCGCGAAAAGCATGTATTCGTGCCTAATACAACGAGGCAAGCTGTTTTAGACCGAAACGAGCTAGATCTGAAAACATCGGTATTACAAGTGTCCATGTGATAGCGTCAATACTTTTTCTCTCATAACTGCGCGAAAAGCATGTATTCGTGCTTAATACAACGAGACAAGCTGTTTTAGACCGAAGAGAGCTAGATCTGAACACATCTGTTTTACAAGTGTTCGTGTGATAGGCGTCAAAACTTTTGCTCTCATAACTGCGCGAAAAGCATGTATTTGCGCCTAAAACAACGAGACAAGCTGTTTTAGAACGAAACGAGCTAGATCTGAACACATCGATTTTACAATTGTCCGTGTGATACGCGTCAAAACATTTTCTCATAACTGCGCGAAAAGCATGTATTCGTGCATAAAACAACGAGACAAGCTGTTTTAGACCGAAACGAGCTAGATCTGAACACATCGGTTTTGCAAGTGTCCGTGTGATACGCGTCAAAACTTTTTCTCATTACTGCGCGAAAAGCATGTATTCGTGCCTAATACAACGAGCCAAGCTGTTTTAGACCGAAACGAGCTAGATCTGAACACATAGGTATTACAAGTGTCCATGTGATAGCGTCAAAACTTTTTCTCATAACTGCGCGCAAAGCATGTATTCGTGCTTAATACAACGAGACAAGCTGTTTTAGACCGACACGAGCTAGATCTGAACTCATCAGTTTTACAAGTGTCGGTGTGATGCGCGTCAAAACTTTTTCTCTCATAACTGCGCGAAAAGCATGTATTCGTGCTTAATACAACGAGACAAGCTGTTTTAGACCGACACGAGCTAGATCTGAACACATCAATTTTACAAGTGTCGGTGTGATGCGCGTCAAAACTTTTTCTCTAATAACTGCGCGAAAAGCATGTATTCGTGCATAAAACAACGAGACAAGCTGTTTTAGACCGAAAGAGCTAGATCTGAACACATCGGTTTTACAAGTGTCCATGTGATACGCGTCAAAAGTTTTTCTCTCATAACTGCGCGAAAAGCATGTATTCGTGCATAAAACAACGAGACAAGCTGTTTTAGACCGAAACGAGCTAGATCTGAACACATCGGTTTTGCAAGTGTCCGTGTGATACGCGTCAAAACTTTTTCTCATTACTGCGCGAAAAGCATGTATTCGTGCTTAATACAACGAGGCAAGCTGTTTTAGACCGAAACGAGCTAGATCTGAACACATCGGTATTACAAGTGTCCATGTGATAGCGTCAAAACATTTTCTCATAACTGCGCGCAAAGCATGTATTCGTGCTTAATACAACGAGACAAGCTGTTTTAGACCGACACGAGCTAGATCTGAACAGATCAGTTTTACAAGTGTCGGTGTGATGCGCGTCAAAACTTTTTCTCTCATAACTGCGCGAAAAGCATGTATTCGTGCTTAATACAACGAGACAAGCTGTTGTAGACCGAAGTGAACTAGATCAGAACACATCGATTTTACAAGTGTCCGTGTGATACTTGTCAAAACTTTTCTCATAACTGCGCTAAAAGCATGTATTCGTGATTAATACAACGAGGCAAGCTGTTTTAGACGGAAACGAGCTAGATCTGAACACATCGGTTTTGCAAGTGTCCATGGGATACGCGTCAAAAGTTTTTCTCTCATAACTGCGCGAAAAGCATGTATTCGTGCTTAATACAACGGGACAAACTGTTTTAAACCGAAACGAGCTAGATCTGAACACATCGGTTTTACAAGTGTCCTTGTGATACGCGTCAAAACTTTTTCTTTTATAACTGCGCGAAAAGCATTTATTCGTGTTTAAAACAACGAGACAAGCTGTTTTAGACCGAAACGAGCTAGATCTGAACACATCGGTTTTACAAGTGTCCGTGTGACACACGTCAAAACTTTTGCTCTCATAACTGTGCGAAAAGCATTTATTTCTGCTTAAAACAACGAGATAAGCTGTTTTAGAACGAAACGCCCGAGATCTGAACAGATCGGTTTTACAAGTGTCCGTGTGATACGCGTCAAAACTTTTTCTCATTACTGCGCGAAAAGCATGTATTCGTGCTTAATACAACGAGGCAAGCTGCTTTAGACCGAAACGAGCTAGATCTGAACACATCGGTATTACAAGTGTCCATGTGATAGCGTCAAAACTTTTTCTCTCAGTAGTGCGCAAAAAGCATGTATTCGTGCTTAATACAACGAGACAAGCTGTTTTAGACCGAAGAGAGCTAGATCTGAACACATCGGTTTTACAAGTGTACGTGTGATACGCGTCAAAACTTTTTCTCTCATAACTGCGCGAAAAGCATGTATTCGTGCTTAATACGAGACAAACTGTTTTAGACCGCAACGAGCTAGCTCTGAACACATCGGTTTTACAAGTGTCCGTGTGATACGCGTCAAAAATTTTTCTCTCATAACTGCGCGAAAAGCATGTATTCGTGCTTAATACAACGAGGCAAGCTGTTTTAGACCGAAACGAGCTAGATCTGAACACATCGGTTTTACAAGTGTCCTTTTGATACGCGTCAAAACTTTTTGTTTATAATTGCGCGAAAAGCATGTATTCGTGTTTAAAACAACGAGACAAGCTGTTTTAGACCGAAATGAGCAAGATCTGAAAATATCGGTTTTACAAGTGTCCGTGTGATGCGCGTCAAAACTTTTTCTCTAATAACTGCGCGAAAAGCATGTATTCGTGCATAAAACAACGAGACAAGCTGTTTTAGACCGAAAGAGCTAGATCTGAACACATCGGTTTTACAAGTGTCCATGTGATACGCGTCAAAAGTTTTTCTCTCATAACTGCGCGAAAAGCATGTATTCGTGCTTAGTACAACGAGACAAACTGTTTTAGACCGAAACGAGCTAGATTTAAAAATATCGGTTTTACAAGTGTCCGTGTGATGCGCGTCAAAACTTTTTCTCTCATAACTGCGCGAAAAGTATGTATTCGTGCATAAAACAACGAGAAAGCTGTTTTAGACCGAAACGAGCTAGATCTGAACACATCGGTTTTACAAGTGTCCGTGTGATACGCGTCAAAACATTTTCTCATTACTGCGCGAAAAGCATGTATTCGTGCTTAATACAACGAGGCAAGCTGTTTTAGACCGAAACGAGCTAGATCTGAACACATCGGTATTACAAGTGTCCATGTGATAGCGTCAAAAATTTTTTTTAACTGCGCGCAAAGCATGTATTCGTGCTCAATAGAACGAGACAAGCTGTTTTAGACCGAAACGAGCTAGATCTGAACACATCGGTTTTACAAGTGTCCGTGTGACACACGTCAAAACTTTTGCTCTCATAACTGCGCGAAAAGCATTTATTTCCGCTTAAAACAACGAGATAAGCTGTTTTAGAACGAAACGCGCGAGATCTGAACACATCGGTTTTACAAGTGTCCGTGTGATACGCGTCAAAACTTTTTCTCATTACTGCGCGAAAAGCATGTATTCGTGCCTAATAAAACGAGGCAAGCTGTTTTAGACCGAAACGAGCTAGATCTGAAAACATCGGTATTACAAGTGTCCATGTGATAGCGTCAATACTTTTTCTCTCATAACTGCGCGAAAAGCATGTATTCGTGCTTAATACAACGAGACAAGCTGTTTTAGACCGAAGAGAGCTAGATCTGAACACATCTGTTTTACAAGTGTTCGTGTGATAGGCGTCAAAACTTTTGCTCTCATAACTGCGCGAAAAGCATGTATTTGCGCCTAAAACAACGAGACAAGCTGTTTTAGAACGAAACGAGCTAGATCTGAACACATCGATTTTACAATTGTCCGTGTGATACGCGTCAAAACATTTTCTCATAACTGCGCGAAAAGCATGTATTCGTGCATAAAACAACGAGACAAGCTGTTTTAGACCGAAACGAGCTAGATCTGAACACATCGGTTTTGCAAGTGTCCGTGTGATACGCGTCAAAACTTTTTCTCATTACTGCGCGAAAAGCATGTATTCGTGCCTAATACAACGAGCCAAGCTGTTTTAGACCGAAACGAGCTAGATCTGAACACATAGGTATTACAAGTGTCCATGTGATAGCGTCAAAACTTTTTCTCATAACTGCGCGCAAAGCATGTATTCGTGCTTAATACAACGAGACAAGCTGTTTTAGACCGACACGAGCTAGATCTGAACACATCAGTTTTACAAGTGTCGGTGTGATGCGCGTCAAAACTTTTTCTCTCATAACTGCGCGAAAAGCATGTATTCGTGCTTAATACAACGAGACAAGCTGTTTTAGACCGACACGAGCTAGATCTGAACACATCAGTTTTACAAGTGTCGGTGTGATGCGCGTCAAAACTTTTTCTCTCATAACTGCGCGAAAAGCATGTATTCGTGCTTAATACAACGAGATAAGCTGTTTTAGACCGACACGAGCTAGATCTGACCACATCGGTTTTACAAGTGTTCATGTCATAGGCGTCAGCACTTTTTCTTTTCGTTCTGCGCAAAAAGCATGTATTCGTGCTTAATACAACGAGACAAGCTGTTTTAGAACGAAACGAGCTAGATCTGAACACATCTGTTTTACAAGTGTCCGTGTGACACACGTCAAAACTTTTGCTCTCATAATTGCGCGAAAAGCATTTATTTCCCCTTAAAACAACGAGATAAGCTCTTTTAGAACGAAACGCGCGAGATCTGAACACATCGGTTTTACAAGTGTCCGTGTGATACGCGTCAAAACTTTTTCTCATTACTGCGCGAAAAGCATGTATTCGTGCTTAATACAACGAGGCAAGCTGTTTTAGACCGAAACGAGCTAGATCTGAAAACATCGGTATTACAAGTGTCCATGTGATAGCGTCAAAAGTTTTTCTCTCAGTAGTGCGCAAAAAGCATGTATTCGTGCTTAATACAACGAGACAAGCTGTTTTAGACCGAAGAGAGCTAGATCTGAACACATCGGTTTTACAAGTGCTCGTGTGATAGGCGTCAAAACTTTTGCTCTCATAACTGCGCGAAAAGCATGTATTTGCGCTTAAAACAACGAGACAAGCTGTTTTAGAACGAAACGAGCTAGATCTGAACACATCGATTTTACAATTGTCCGTGTGATACCCGTCAAAACTTTTTCTCATAACGGCGCGAAAAGCATGTATTCGTGCATAAAACAACGAGACAAGCTGTTTTAGACCGAAACGAGCTAGATCTGAACACATCGGTTTTGCAAGTGTCCGTGTGATACGCGTCAAAACTTTTTCTCATTACTGCGCGAAAAGCATGTATTCGTGCTTAATACAACGAGCCAAGCTGTTTTAGACCGAAACGAGCTAGATCTGAACACATCGGTATTACAAGTGTCCATGTGATAGCGTCAAAACTTTTTCTCATAACTGCGCGCAAAGCATGTATTCGTGCTTAATACAACGAGACAAGCTGTTTTAGACCGACACGAGCTAGATCTGAACACATCAGTTTTACAAGTGTCGGTGTGATGCGCGTCAAAACTTTTTCTCTCATAACTGCGCGAAAAGCATGTATTCGTGCTTAATACAACGAGACAAGCTGTTTTAGACCGACACGAGCTAGATCTGACCACATCGGTTTTACAAGTGTTCATGTCATAGGCGTCAGCACTTTTTCTTTTCGTTCTGCGCAAAAAGCATGTATTCGTGCTTAATACAACGAGACAAGCTGTTTTAGAACGAAACGAGCTAGATCTGAACACATCGGTTTTACAAGTGTCCGTGTGACACACGTCAAAACTTTTGCTCTCATATTTGCGCGAAAAGCATTTATTTCCCCTTAAAACAACGAGATAAGCTGTTTTATAACGAAACGCGCGAGATCTGAACACATCGGTATTACAAGTGTCCATGTGATAGCGTCAAAACTTTTTCTCATAACTGCGCGCAAAGCATGTATTCGTGCTTAATACAACGAGACAAGCTGTTTTAGACCGACACGAGCTAGATCTGAACACATCAGTTTTACAAGTGTCGGTGTGATGCGCGTCAAAACTTTTTCTCTCATAACTGCGCGAAAAGCATGTATTCGTGCTTAATACAACGAGACAAGCTGTTTTAGACCGACACGAGCTAGATCTGACCACATCGGTTTTACAAGTGTTCATGTCATAGGCGTCAGCACTTTTTCTTTTCGTTCTGCGCAAAAAGCATGTATTCGTGCTTAATACAACGAGGCAAGCTGTTTTAGACCGAAACGAGCTAGATCTGAAAACATCGGTATTACAAGTGTCCATGTGATAGCGTCAAAACCTTTTCTTAATAACTGCGCGAAAAGCATGTATTCGTGCATAAAACAACGAGACAAGCTGTTTTAGACCGAAACGAGCTAGATCTGAACACATCAGTTTTACAAGTGTCGGTGTGATGCGCGTCAAAACTTTTTCTCTCATAACTGCGCGAAAAGCATGTATTCGTGCTTAATACAACGAGACAAGCTGTTGTAGACCGAAATGAACTAGATCAGAACACATCGATTTTACAAGTGTCCGTGTGATACGTGTCAAAACTTTTCTCATAACTGCGCTAAAGGCATGTATTCGTGATTAATACGAGACAAGCTGCTTTAGACCGAAACGAATTAGATCTGAACACATCGATTTTACAAGTGTACGTGTGATACGCGTCAAAACTTTTTCTCCCATAACGGCGCTAAAAGCATGTATTCGTGCTTAATACGAGACAAACTGTTTTAGACCGAAACGAGCTAGCTCTGAACACATCGGTTTTACAAGTGTCCGTGTGATACGCGTCAAAACGTTTTCTCTCATAACTGCGCGAAAAGCATGTATTCGTGCCTAATACAACGAGGCAAGCTGCTTTAGACCGAAACGAGCTAGATCTGAACACATCGGTTTTGCAAGTGTCCGTGTGATACGCGTCAAAACTTTTTCTCATTACTGCGCAAAAAGCATGTATTCGTGCTTAATACAACGAGGCAAGCTGTTTTAGACCGAAACGAGCTAGATCTGAACACATCGGTATTACAAGTGTCCACGTGATAGCGTCAAAACTTTTTCTCATAACTGCGCGCAATGCATGTATTCGTGCTTAATACAACGAGACAAGCTGTTTTAGAACGAAAGTCAAGTCAAGTCAAGTCAGTTTTATTTACATCATTATGATGTGGGCAGGCTCAGGCAAAAAGCGAACGATTTTCGCTTGAGGGAGCCCGAGCCCCCTACATGGCGTACAGCAAGGGCAAAATTTTTTTTTTTTAAAGTACAAAATCCACACACGCTACCTAACAGAATATAATACAAAAAATTCAGAACAATCGATATAAACTCTTGGTACATGTTCATTAATAAGCAATACATTGGTGTTAACATAGATGCAAAAGTCATTCGTGTCACACTTTTCACACAAAGGGAATACAGTGGCTTACAAAAAATGATTTCTTAGAGTTTGTGTACTAGATGTTTCAAGAGAAAAACGTTCAAAGATGAATTTGTTTAGTAACCTTGGAACTGCATGACGCATGATCTGTCGACCATGTTCTGTACGGCAAAAGGGAATGGTCCAACGTTCGTGTTTTCGAAACGAGTATGGCGTTGAGTTTGTTTCGAGGGATGACAATGCTGTCAAGAAATTGTCACCATGAGAAATGGATTTTTTATATCTTATGGCTAAGAAAAATTCGTATAGCTTATGAGCGGGTATGATTTTGAATCTCTTAAACAGTTCTTCGGTATGTGCGAGGTAGTCAACATTTGCTATATAACGTACTGCTTTCTTTTGCAGCATGTATATCTTGTGCAGGTTAGTTTGAGTAGTAGAGCCCCAGACAAGGAAACAGTAGTTAACATACGACATGAATAATGTGTTGTATATTATTAATTTAATCGATACGGGTAGATAGGAGCGAAATTTCGCGAGAATTCCGACGCACTTTGATAAATTGGTTAAAGAGAAGCTAATGTGAGGGTCCCAGCTCATGTTCTTGTTAAAGAAAATTCCTAGTGTTTTTACTGTGTCAACCACCTCTATAATAGAGTTGTCTATTTTTAGCCTAAGATCTGATGTAACGGCACTCTGCCGGTAATGAAAAAGTACCGCTTTTGTTTTTTTACTATTTATTATCAAGGAATTTGCTGCGCTCCACGATTTCAACTTTTCTAACACACTGTTTGTGTTTGAAATGAGCAATGGAATATTATTGCCACTAAATAAGAGACTGGTATCGTCTGCATACAGAACATATTTTGGAAGGTTACTGATATCTGTTATGTCGTTTATGTATACAATAAACAGTAGCGGTCCTAAAATGCTTCCTTGTGGAACTCCAGTGGTTATAGGTTGAAGAGTTGAAACATGCTGATCTATTGTTACACATTGATATCGATGCTGTAGGTAGGACTTTAGTAGACAAGCTGCAGTACCACGGATTCCATATTTTTCTAGCTTGTTGAGTAGTATTTGATGGTTTAGACGATCAAAAGCCTTCGAGAAATCCACAAAAACACCTATGCACATCTCCCTATTTTCAAGTGCCTCCAGGATTATCTCTTTTTGCATTAGTAAGGCTGTTTCAGTAGACCTGTTTGGGCGGTAACCATGCTGTGACGGAAAAATGAGGTTAAGTTTATTGCAAAAGTTCATGAGTCTTTTATGAATTACTCTTTCTAGGCCCTTAGAAAAAATCGGCAGAATAGAAATCGGTCGATAGTTGGACATATCGTTTTTATCGCCACTCTTGAAAAGTACAATCACTCTGGAGATCTGCATTAATTTGGGAAAGCAACCTGTTGATAACGCCAGATTATATATATAAGTCATTAGGGGGGCAATTACGTTCAGCACATATTTAACTGGAATAATTTGTTTGCCATCAATATCACGTGATTTGCTATTTTGCAACGAGTTGTATATATTACATACCTCGCATTCATCTGTCGGATCAAAATAAATGCTGCGGCTATTCCTAGGAATTGTGCTGGTCAGAGATTGAGGGTTTTGAGAACTGCTGACAACATCTTTAAAAAATTTGTTAAATTCTTCGGCAAGTTCTCTACCATGTATGCGGCGGCCCTGAAAAACGAGATCTTTGATAACTGGCGACGATGGTGTTCTGTTTAGCAACTTGTTTAGTTTTTTCCATACGTCTGCACTATCTTTACAGGATTCCTGTTGGAACTGATGCTGCAAGAAACGCCTCTTTTCATTTCTCAGGAAGGAATTCAGCTTATTTCTATATTGCTTAAATATTTTTAAATCTAAAAGTGACCTCGTTTTGACAAACTTTTTATATAATCTAGCCTTCTTTTTTATTCGTCTTAAACATTCACGGCTGATCCAGGGCTTTCGGTTGTTATGATGTGGCTTTAAAATAATTTCTCTAAAATGTTCACAGTAAATTCGCCTAAAAATGCATACGCCTCATCTGCAGTGTCACAGTGGAATACAACATCCCAGTTTTCATTCACAAGACTCGAGTAGAAAGATTCCAAGGTTACAGGGGTGATGTTCTGGACAATTACTGTCGTCGAAGTTTGCGCATGCGTTTTTTTATCTTCACATTCAACAAAAAGGTATATGGGAAAGTGGTCGCTCATGTCATTACATACAACTCCTGATATTACTTTTTTTGCATCAATGTTAGTGATAAAAAGGTCTATCAAAGTTTCTGTGTACATTGTAACACGTGTTGCAGTTTTAGTAAAGATAGCATGACCATTTGCTTCTACTGTCAAAAGAAAGGTCTCCTGCGCAGGGCAAGATTTTAGCACATCAACCTTGAAATCACCCGCAAGTAATAATTCCAAATCATTTACATTCACGTAGTTGAATAGCAATTCAATGTGGGAAATGAAATTATTGAAATGACCGTTTGGTGGTCGGTAGATCACGCAGTAAATGTAGTTTCTCGATTTCAAGCATAGGCATTCAAAATCTTCAGTCAACAGAGACAGTTCAGGAATTATTTCACATTCTAGATTATTTTTGCTAAGGATTTCAATCCCCCCACCTTGTTTATTAGGTCTGTATAGGAAGAAACTATTATATCCATCACGCCTGTAAACCTCTGTAACTGTTGAATACCATGTTTCTGTCAACATTATTACGTCGAAGTCAAAAACAAATTCATTTAGAAGGATAGTAAGCTCATCTTCTTTATGCCTTGCTGATCTTATGTTCAGATGAAAGGAACTCAAGCCAATTTTTCTCGATGTATTAAACGTGGTGTTTATGTCGAATGGAGACTCTGCCATTTTACAGGCGAGATGCCAAATGTAAACAAGTGAAGACGCTTAAACCATTTTTTCCACGTCCTGAGCATTGCGAAGGTACAGAATCGATGACGACTCTTCCTTCCTAGCAAGAACCCTACCATTGCTTGTCCAGACAAATTTCCACCCGTTAACTTTCTTTTGTTCAATAGCCATGCCAAGTACTCGCTTTAGCGCTGGACAAAGATGCTCGTTGATGAAAAGGGGCGAGCTCGGTGAAAAACCCAGGTCCTTAGTTGACAAGCGCATTTTACGTGCTTTTTGGAGCACAGCGTCTCGCTTGGGACGGCTTTTGAACTGCACAACGATATTCGGTACAGTGTGGGGGTTTTTTGTAGGAACGCGATGACAAATTTCAATGTCGCCTTTCGCAATAGGCTCCTTTAAAACCTCCCCTATTTCATCAAGAGCATCAGGAAGGTTTTCATCTTCAGAGAAAGGTATCCCTTTAATCTCAAGGTTCCGATTCCTTGAATACTGCTCCGAGAAAGTCACCCGATCCTCGAGCTGTAAAACTTGCGTTTTGAGCGCTTCGCAGTCTTTTAATAGCTTTTCATTAGCCGCTTGGAGCTCTTTGTTTACTTTTGTGAGCTCATCACGTTCTTTCTTGCTGTCCTCGAATTCTTTGTTGAAAAATTCGAGACTTGCTTTTACTTCCCTTAGCTCTTTTCTTAGATCCCGTTCAAGTTTTGCTTGAAATTCGCGCATTTCCTTCCTAAGTTCAGTACATTCACCCATCTCAAATGCAACAAAACAGTGCACACAAGCAACGGCGTTGGCAGCAGTTTGGGCAGAAAGGACAGAAATGGAATTTCACTGTATGCAAAACGTTCTAACCTGCAATGATAGCGGACAAGATTTAGATGGTCTTGTCGGGCTGCCCTTGCTGCTGCCAAGTGATTCCTCGGTGGAAACGCGACCCTTTTTGTAGCAGGCGCTTCCCTGGTGGACGTGACGTCACCGGCGTATTGTTGTCGTCACGCTGGCTGCCTTCCTTGCCGACGCTTGCTTCCAACACCGATGAAATACTGGCCACGCTCTTGATGCTGCAATGATAGCGGACAAGATTTAGATGGTCTTGTCGGGCTGCCCTTGCTGCTGCCAAGTGATTCCTCGGTGGAAACGCGACCCTTTTTGTAGCAGGCGCTTCCCTGGTGGACGTAACGTCACCGGCGTATTGTTCTCGTCACGCTGGCTGCCTTCCTTGCCGACGCTTGCTTCCAACACCGATGAAATACTGGCCACGCTCTTGATGCTGCAATGATAGCGGACAAGATTTAGATGGTCTTGTCGGGCTGCCCTTGCTGCTGCCAAGTAGCTGCCAAGGAGCTAGACCTGAACACATCGGTTTTACAAGTGTCCGTGTGATACGCGTCAAACCTTTTTCTCTCATAACTGCGCGAAAAGCATGTATTCTTGCTTAATACAACGGGACAAGCTGTTTTAGACCGAAACGAGCTAGATCTGAACACATCGCTTTCACAAGTGTCCGTGTGATAGGCGTCAAAACTTTTTCTCTCATAACTGCGCGAAAAGCATGTATTCGTGCTTAATACGAGACAAACTGTTTTAGATTGAAACGAGCTAGCTCTGAACACATCGGTTTTACAAGTGTCCGTGTGATACGCGTCAAAACTTTTACTCTCATAACTGCGCGAAAAGCATGTGTTCGTGCTTAATACAACGAGGCAAGCTGTTTTAGACCGAAACGAGCTAGATCTGAACACATCGGTTTTGCAAGTGTCCGTGTGATACGCGTCAAAAGTTTTTCTCTCATAACTGCGCGAAAAGCATGTATTCGTGCTTAATACAACGGGACAATCTGTTTTAGACCGAAACGAGCTAGATCTGAACACATCGGTTTTACAAGTGTCCGTGTGATACGCGTCAAAACCTTTTCTCTCGTAACAGCGCGAAAAGCATGCCTTCGTGCTTAATACAACGAGACAAGCTGTTTTACACCGAAACGAGCTAGATCTGAGAACATCGGTTTTACAAGTGTCCATGTGATACGCGTCAAAACTTTTCTCACATAACTGCGCGAAAAGCATGTATTCGTGCTTAATACAACGAGGCAAGCTGTTTTAGACCGAAACGAGCTAGATCTGAAAACATCGGTATTACAAGTGTCCATGTGATAGCGTCAAAACTTTTTCTCTCAGTAGTGCGCAAAAAGCATGTATTCGTGCTTAATACAACGAGACAAGCTGTTTTAGACCGAAGAGAGCTAGATCTGAACACATCGGTTTTACAAGAGTTCGTGTGATAGGCGTCAAAACTTTTGCTCTCATAACTGCGCGAAAAGCATGTATTTGCGCTTAAAACAACGAGACAAGCTGTTTTAGAACGAAACGAGCTAGATCTGAACAAATCGGTTTTACAAGTGTACGTGTGATACGCGTCAAAACTTTTTCTCTCATAACTGCGCGAAAAGCATGTATTCGTGCTTAATACAACGAGGCAAGCTGTTTTAGACCGAAACGAGCTAGATCTGAACACATCGGTTTTACAATTGTCCGTGTGATACGCGTCAAAACTTTTTCTCATAACTGCGCGAGAAGCATGTATTCGTGCTTAATACAACGAGGCAAGCTGTATTAGACCGAAACGAGCGAGATCTGAACACATAGGTTTTACAAGAGTCCGTGTGATGCGCGTCAAAACTTTTTCTCTAATAACTGCGCGAAAAGCATGTATTCGTGCATAAAACAACGAGACAAGCTGTTTTAGACCGAAAGAGCTAGATCTGAACACATCGGTTTTACAAGTGTCCATGTGATACGCGTCAAAAGTTTTTCTCTCATAACTGCGCGAAAAGCATGTATTCATGCTTAATACAACGAGACAAACTGTTTTAGACCGAAACGAGCTAGATCTGAATACATCGGTTTTACAAGTGCCCTTTTGATACGCGTCAAAACTTTTTGTTTATAATTGCGCGAAAAGCATGTATTCGTGTTTAAAACAACGAGACAAGCTGTTTTAGACCGAATCGAGCTAGATCTGAAAATATCGGTTTTACAAGTGTCCGTGTGATGCGCGTCAAAACTTTTTCTCTAATAACTGCGCGAAAAGCATGTATTCGTGCTTAATACAACGAGGCAAGCTGTTTTAGACCGAAACGAGCTAGATCTGAACACATCGGTATTACAAGTGTCCGTGTGATACTTGTCAAAACTTTTCTCATAACTGCGCTAAAAGCATGTATTCGTGATTATTACAACGAGACAAGCTGCTTTAGACCGAAACGAATTAGATCTGAACACATCGATTTTACAAGTGTACGTGTGATACGCGTCATAACTTTTTGTCCCATAACGGCGCTAAAAGCATGTATTCGTGCTTAATACGAGACAAACTGTTTTAGACCGAAACGAGCTATCTCTGAACACATCGGTTTTACAAGTGTCCGTGTGATACGCGTCAAAACGTTTTCTCTCATAACTGCGCGAAAAGCATGTATTCGTGCCTAATACAACGAGGCAAGCTGTTTTAGACCGAAACGAGCTAGATCTGAACACATCGGTTTTGCAAGTGTCCGTGTGATACGCGTCAAAACTTTTTCTCATTACTGCGCGAAAAGCATGTATTCGTGCTTAATACAACGAGGCAAGCTGTTTTAGACCGAAACGAGCTAGATCTGAACACATCGGTATTACAAGTGTCCACGTGATAGCGTCAAAACTTTTTCTCATAACTGCGCGCAAAGCATGTATTCGTGCTTACTACAACGAGACAAGCTGTTTTAGAACGAAAGGAGCTAGACCTGAACACATCGGTTTTAAAAGTGTCCGTGTGATACGCGTCAAACCTTTTTCTCTCATAACTGCGCGAAAAGCATGTATTCGTGCCTAATACAACGGGACAAGCTGTTTTAGACCGAAACGAGCTAGATCTGAACACATCGCTTTCACAAGTGTCCGTGTGATAGGCGTCAAAACTTTTTCTCTCATAACTGCGCGAAAAGCATGTATTCTTGCTTAATACGAGACAAACTGTTTTAGATCGAAACGAGCTAGCTCTGAACACATCGGTTTTACAAGTGTCCGTGTGATACGCGTCAAAACTTTTTCTCTCATAACTGCGCGAAAATCATGTGTTCGTGCTTAATACAACGAGGCAAGCTGTTTTAGACCGAAACAAGCTAGATCTGAACACATCGGTTTTGCAAGTGTCCATGTGATACGCGTCAAAAGTTTTTCTCTCATAACTGCGCGAAAAGCATGTATTCGTGCCTAATACAACGGGACAAACTGTTTTAGACCGAAACGAGCTAGCTCTGAACACATCGGTTTTACAAGTGTCCGTGTGATACGCGTCAAAACTTTTTCTCTCATATCTGCGCGAAAAGCATGTATTCGTGCTTAATACAACGAGGCAAGCTGTTTTAGACCGAAACGAGCTAGATCTGAACACATCGGTTTTACAATTGTCCGTGTGATGCGCGTCAAAACTTTTTCTCATAACTGCGCGAGAAGCATGTATTCGTGCTTAATACAACGAGGCAAGCTGTTTTAGACCGAAACGAGCGAGATCTGAACACATAGGTTTTACAAGTGTCCGTGTGATGCGCGTCAAAACTTTTTCTCTAATAACTGCGCGAGAAGCATGTATTCGTGCATAAAACAACGAGACAAGCTCTTTTAGACCGAAAGAGCTAGATCTGAACACATCGGTTTTACAAGTGTCCGTGTGATACGTGTCAAAACTTTTTCATAACTGCGCTAAAAGGATGTATTCGTGCCTAATACAACGAGACAAGCTGTTTTAGACCGAGGCGAACAAGATCTGAACACATCGATTTTACAAGTGTACGTGTGATACGCGTCATAACTTTTTCTCCCATAACGGCGCTAAAAGTATGTATTCGTGCTTAATACGAGACAAACTGTTTTAGACCGAAACGAGCTATCTCTGAACACATCGGTTTTACAAGTGTCCGTGTGATACGCGTCAAAACGTTTTCTCTCATAACTGCGCGAAAAGCATGTATTCGTGCCTAATACAACGAGGCAAGCTGTTTTAGACCGAAACGTGCTAGATCTGAACACATCGGTTTTGCAAGTGTCCGTGTGATACGCTTCAAAACTTTTTCTCATTACTGCGCGAAAAGCATGTATTCGTGCTTAATACAACGAGGCAAGCTGTTTTAGACCGAAACGAGCTAGATCTGAACACATCGGTATTACAAGTGTCCGTGTGATACTTGTCAAAACTTTTCTCATAACTGCGCTAAAAGCATGTATTCGTGATTAATACAACGAGACAAGCTGCTTTAGACCGAAACGAATTAGATCTGAACACATCGATTTTCAAGTGTACGTGTGATACGCGTCATAACTTTTTCTCCCATAACGGCGCTAAAAGCATGTATTCGTGCTTAATACGAGACAAACTGTTTTAGACCGAAACGAGCTATCTCTGAACACATCGGTTTTACAAGTGACCGTGTGATACGCGTCAAAACGTTTTCTCTCATAACTGCGCGAAAAGCATGTATTCGTGCCTAATACAACGAGGCAATCTGTTTTAGACCGAAACGAGCTAGATCTGAACACATCGGTTTTGCAAGTGTACGTGTGATACGCGTCAAAACTTTTTCTCTCATAACTGCGCGAAAAGCATGTATTCGTGCTCAATACAACGAGGCAAGCTGTTTTAGACCGAAACGACCTAGATCTGAACACATCGGTTTTACAATTGTCCGTGTGATACGCGTCAAAACTTTTTCTCATAACTGCGCGAGAAGCATGTATTCGTGCTTAATACAACGAGGCAAGCTGTATTAGACCGAAACGAGCGAGATCTGAACACATAGGTTTTACAAGAGTCCGTGTGATGCGCGTCAAAACTTTTTCTCTAATAACTGCGCGAAAAGCATGTATTCGTGCATAAAACAACGAGACAAGCTGTTTTAGACCGAAAGAGCTAGATCTGAACACATCGGTTTTACAAGTGTCCATGTGATACGCGTCAAAAGTTTTTCTCTCATAACTGCGCGAAAAGCATGTATTCATGCTTAATACAACGAGACAAACTGTTTTAGACCGAAACGAGCTAGATCTGAATACATCGGTTTTACAAGTGTCCTTTTGATACGCGTCAAAACTTTTTGTTTATAATTGCGCGAAAAGCATGTATTCGTGTTTAAAACAACGAGACAAGCTGTTTTAGACCGAATCGAGCTAGATCTGAAAATATCGGTTTTACAAGTGTCCGTGTGATGCGCGTCAAAACTTTTTCTCTAATAACTGCGCGAAAAGCATGTATTCGTGCATAAAACAACGAGACAAGCTGTTTTAGACCGAAACGAGCTAGATCTGAACACATCGGTTTTGCAAGTGTCCGTGTGATACGCGTCAAAACTTTTTCTCATTACTGCGCGAAAAGCATGTATTCGTGCTTAATACAACGAGGCAAGCTGTTTTAGACCGAAACGAGCTAGATCTGAACACATCGGTTTTACAAGTGTACGTGTGATACGCGTCATAACTTTTTCTCCCATAACGGCGCTAAAAGCATGTATTCGTGCTTAATACGAGACAAACTGTTTTAGACCGAAACGAGCTATCTCTGAACACATCGGTTTTACAAGTGTCCGTGTGATACGCGTCAAAACGTTTTCTCTCATAACTGCGCGAAAAGCATGTATTCGTGCCTAATATAACGAGGCAAGCTGTTTTAGACCGAAACGAGCTAGATCTGAACACATCGGTTTTGCAAGTGTCCGTGTGATACGCGTCAAAACTTTTTCTCATTACTGCGCGAAAAGCATGTATTCGTGCTTAATACAACGAGGCAAGCTGTTTTAGACCGAAACGAGCTAGATCTGAACACATCGGTATTACAAGTGTCCACGTGATAGCGTCAAAACTTTTTCTCATAACTGCGCGCAAAGCATGTATTCGTGCTTAATACAACGAGACAAGCCGTTTTAGAACGAAAGGAGCTAGACCTGAACACATCGGTTTTACAAGTGTCCGTGTGATACGCGTCAAACCTTTTTCTCTCATAACTGCGCGAAAAGCATGTATTCGTGCCTAATACAACGGGACAAGCTGTTTTAGACCGAAACGAGCTAGATCTGAACACATCGCTTTCACAAGTGTCCGTGTGATAGGCGTCAAAACTTTTTCTCTCATAACTGCGCGAAAAGCATGTATTCTTGCTTAATACGAGACAAACTGTTTTAGACCGAAACGAG
Organism: Amblyomma americanum; assembly: GCF_052857255.1. Lineage (NCBI taxonomy): Eukaryota > Metazoa > Arthropoda > Arachnida > Ixodida > Ixodidae > Amblyomma > Amblyomma americanum. Next base: position 968,321 of record NW_027526492.1, on the reverse strand, counting down.
CTATCTCTGAACACATCGGTTTTACAAGTGTCCGTGTGATACGCGTCAAAACTTTTTCTCTCATAACTGCGCGAAAATCATGTGTTCGTGCTTAATACAACGAGGCAAGCTGTTTTAGACCGAAACGAGCTAGATCTGAACACATCGGTTTTGCAAGTGTCCATGTGATACGCGTCAAAAGTTTTTCTCTCATAACTGCGCGAAAAGCATGTATTCGTGCTTAATACAACGGGACAAACTGTTTTAGACCGAAACGAGCCAGCTCTGAACACATCGGTTTTACAAGTGTCCGTGTGATACGCGTCAAAACTTTTTCTCTCATAACTGCGCGAAAAGCATGTATTCGTGCTTAATACAACGAGGCAAGCTGTTTTAGACCGAAACGAGCTAGATCTGAACACATCGGTTTTACAATTGTCCGTGTGATACGCGTCAAAACTTTTTCTCATAACTGCGCGAGAAGCATGTATTCGTGCTTAATACAACGAGGCAAGCTGTTTTAGACCGAAACGAGCGAGATCTGAACACATAGGTTTTACAAGTGTCCGTGTGATGCGCGTCAAAACTTTTTCTCTAATAACTGCGCGAGAAGCATGTATTCGTGCATAAAACAACGAGACAAGCTCTTTTAGACCAAAAGAGCTAGATCTGAACACATCGGTTTTACAAGTGTCCGTGTGATACGCGTCAAAACTTTTTCATAACTGCGCTAAAAGGATGTATTCGTGCCTAATACAACGAGACAAGCTGTTTTAGACCGAGGCGAACAAGATCTGAACACATCGATTTTACAAGTGTCCGTGTGATACGTGTCAAAACTTTTTCTCATAACTGCGGGCTAAGCATGTAGTCGTGCTTAATACAACGAGACAAGCTGTTTTAGACCGACACGAGCTAGATCTGACCACATCGGTTTTACAAGTGGTCATGTCATAGGCGTCAGCACTTTTTCTTTTCGTTCTGCGCAAAAAGCATGTATTCGTGCTTAATACAACGAGACAAGCTGTTTTAGACCGAAACGAGCTAGATCTGAACACATCGGTTTTACAAGTGTCCGTGTGACACACGTCAAAGCTTTTGCTCTCATAACTGCGCGAAAAGCATTTATTTCCGCTTAAAACAACGAGATAAGCTGTTTTAGAACGAAACGCGCGAGATCTGAACACATCGGTTTTACAAGTGTCCGTGTGATACGCGTCAAAACTTTTTCTCATTACTGCGCGAAAAGAATGTATTCGTGCTTAATACAACGAGGCAAGGTGTTTTAGACCGAAACGAGCTAGATCTGAACACATCGGTATTACAAGTGTCCATGTGATAGCGTCAAAACTTTTTCTCTCAGTAGTGCGCAAAAAGCATGTATTCGTGCTTAATACAACGAGACAAGCTGTTTTAGACCGAAGAGAGCTAGATCTGAACACATCGGTTTTACAAGTGTTCGTGTGATAGGCGTCAAAACTTTTGCTCTCATAACTGCGCGAAAAGCATGTATTTGCGCTTAAAACAACGAGACAAGCTGTTTTAGAACGAAACGAGCTAGATCTGAACAAATCGGTTTAACAAGTGTACGTGTGATACGCGTCAAAACTTTTTCTCTCATAACTGCGCGAAAAGCATGTATTCGTGCTTAATACGAGACAAACTGTTTTAGACCGCAACGAGCTAGCTCTGAACACATCGGTTTTACAAGTGTCCGTGTGATACGCGTCAAAACTTTTTCTCTCATAACTGCGCGAAAAGCATGTATTTGCGCTTAAAACAACGAGACAAGCTGTTTTAGACCGAAACGAGCTAGATCTGAACACATCGGTTTTACAATTGTCCGTGTGATACGCGTTAAAACTTTTTCTCGTAACTGCGCGAGAAGCATGTATTCGTGCTTAATACAACGAGGCAAGCTGTTTTAGACGGAAACGAGCGAGATCTGAACACATAGGTTTTACAAGTGTCCGTGTGATGCGCGTCAAAACTTTTTCTCTAATAACGGCGCGAAAAGCATGTATACGTGCATAAAACAACGAGACAAGCTGTTTTAGACCGAAAGAGCTAGATCTGAACACATCGGTTTTACAAGTGTCCATGTGATACGCGTCAAAAGTTTTTCTCTCATAACTGCGCGAAAAGCATGTATTCGTGCTTAATACAACGAGACAAACTGTTTTAGACCGAAACGAGCTAGATCTGAAAATATCGGTTTTACAAGTGTCCGTGTGATGCGCGTCAAAACTTTTTCTCTAATAACTGCGCGAAAAGCATGTATTCGTGCATAAAACAACAAGACAAGCTGTTTTAGACCGAAACGAGCTAGATCTGAACACATCGGTTTTGCAAGTGTCCGTGTGATACGCGTCAAAACGTTTTCTCATTACTGCGCGAAAAGCATGTATTCGTGCTTAATACAACGAGGCAAGCTGTTTTAGACCGAAACGAGCTAGATCTGAACACATCGGTATTACAAGTGTCCATGTGATAGCGTCAAAACTTTTTCTCATAACTGCGCGCAAAGCATGTATTCGTGCTTAATACAACGAGACAAGCTGTTTTAGACCGACACGAGCTAGATCTGAACACATCAGTTTTACAAGTGTCGGTGTGATGCGCGTCAAAACTTTTTCTCTCATAACTGCGCGAAAAGCATGTATTCGTGCTTAATACAACGAGACAAGCTGTTTTAGACCGAAACGAGCTAGATCTGAACACATCGGATATACAGGTGTCCGTGTGACACACGTCAAAACTTTTGCTCTCATAACTGCGCGAAAAGCATTTATTTCCGCTTAAAACAACGAGATAAGCTGTTTTAGAACGAAACGCGCGAGATCTGAACACATCGGTTTTACAAGTGTCCGTGTGATACGCGTCAAAACTTTTTCTCATTACTGCGCGAAAAGCATGTATTCGTGCTTAATACAACGAGGCAAGCTGTTTTAGACCGAAACGAGCTAGATCTGAAAACATCGTTATTACAAGTGTTCGTGTGATAGGCGTCAGAACTTTTGCTCTCATAACTGCGCGAAAAGCATGTATTTGCGCTTAAAACAACGAGACAAGCTGTTTTAGAATGAAACGAGCTAGATCTGAACAAATCGGTTTTACAAGTGTACGTGTGATACGCGTCAAAACTTTTTCTCTCATAACTGCGCGAAAAGCATGTATTCGTGCTTAATACGAGACAAACTGTTTTAGACCGCAACGAGCTAGCTCTGAACACATCGGTTTTACAAGTGTCCGTGTGATACGCGTCAAAACTTTTTCTCTCATAACTGCGCGAAAAGCATGTATTCGTGCTTAATACAACGAGGCAAGCTGTTTTAGACCGAAACGAGCTAGATCTGAACACATCGGTTTTACAATTGTCCGTGTGATACGCGTCAAAACTTTTTCTCATAACTGCGCTAGAAGCATGTATTCGTGCTTAATACAACGAGGCAAGCTGTTTAAACAGAAACGAGCGAGATCTGAACACATAGGTTTTACAAGTGTCCGTGTGATGCGCGTCAAATTTTTTCTCTAATAACTGCGCGAAAAGCATGTATTCGTGAATGAAACAACGAGACAAGCTGTTTTAGACCGAAAGAGCTAGATCTGAACACATCGGTTTTACAAGTGTTCATGTGATACGCGTCAAAAGTTTTTCTCTCATAACTGCGCGAAAAGCATGTATTCGTGCTTAATACAACGAGACAAACTGTTTTAGACCGAAACGAGCTAGATCTGAATACATCGGTTTTACAAGTGTCCTTTTGATACGCGTCAAAACTTTTTGTTTATAATTGCGCGAAAAGCATGTATTCGTGTTTAAAACAACGAGACAAGCTGTTTTCGACCGAAACGAGCTAGATCTGAAAATATCGGTTTTACAGTTGTCCGTGTGATGCGCGTCAAAACTTTTTCTCTAATAACGCGCGAAAAGCATGTATTCGTGCATAAAACAACGAGACAAGCTGTTTTAGACCGAAACGAGCTAGATCTGAACACATCGGTTTTGCAAGTGTCCGTGTGATACGCGTCAAAACTTTTTCTCATTACTGCGCGAAAAGCATGTATTCGTGCTTAATACAACGAGGCAAGCTGTTTTAGACCGAAACGAGCTAGATCTGAACACATCGGTATTACAAGTGTCCGTGTGATGCGCGTCAAAACTTTTTCTCTAATAACGGCGCGAAAAGCATGTATTCGTGCATAAAACAACGAGACAAGCTGTTTTAGACCGAAAGAGCTAGATCTGAACACATCGGTTTTACAAGTGTCCATGTGATACGCGTCAAAAGTTTTTCTCTCATAACTGCGCGAAAAGCATGTATTCGTGCTTAATACAACGAGACAAACTGTTTTTGACCGAAACGAGCTAGATCTGAAAATATCGGTTTTACAAGTGTCCGTGCGATGCGCGTCAAAAGTTTTTCTCTCATAACTGCGCGAAAAGCATGTATTCGTGCATAAAACAACGAGACAAGCTGTTTTAGACCGAAAGAGCTAGATCTGAACACATCGGTTTTACAAGTGTCCATGTGATACGCGTCAAAAGTTTTTCTCTCATAACTGCGCGAAAAGCATGTATTCGTGCTTAATACAACGAGACAAACTGTTTTAGACCGAAAGAGCTAGATCTGAACACATCGGTTTTACAAGTGTCCATGTGATACGCGTCAAAAGTTTTTCTCTCATAACTGCGCGAAAAGCATGTATTCGTGCATAAAACAACGAGACGTGCTGTTTTAGACCGAAACGAGCTAGATCTGAACACATCGGTTTTGCAAGTGTCCGTGTGATACGCGTCAAAACTTTTTCTCATTACTGCGCGAAAAGCATGTATTCGTGCTTAATACAACGAGGCAAGCTGTTTTAGACCGAAACGAGCTAGATCTGAACACATCGGTATTACAAGTGTCCATGTGATAGCGTCAAAACTTTTTCTCATAACTGCGCGCAAAGCATGTATTCGTGCTTAATACAACGAGACAAGCTGTTTTAGACCGAAACGAGCGAGATCTGAACACATAGGTTTTACAAGTGTCCGTGTGATGCGCGTCAAAACTTTTTCTCTAATAACTGCGCGAAAAGCATGTATTCGTGCATAAAACAACGAGACAAGCTCTTTTAGACCGAAAGAGCTAGATCTGAACACATCGGTTTTACAAGTGTCCGTGTGACACACGTCAAAACTTTTGCTCTCATAAATGCGCGAAAAGCATTTATTTCCGCTTAAAACAACGAGATAAGCTGTTTTAGAACGAAACGCGCGAGATCTGAACACATCGGTTTTACAAGTGTCCGTGTGATACGCGTCAAAACTTTTTCTCATTACTGCGCGAAAAGAATGTATTCGTGCTTAATACAACGAGGCAAGGTGTTTTAGACCGAAACGAGCTAGATCTGAACACATAGGTTTTACAAGTGTCCGTGTGATGCGCGTCAAAACTTTTTCTCTAATAACGGCGCGAAAAGCATGTATTCGTGCATAAAACAACGAGACAAGCTGTTTTAGACCGAAAGAGCTAGATCTGAACACATTGGTTTTACAAGTGTCCATGTGATACGCGTCAAAAGTTTTTCTCTCATAACTGCGCGAAAAGCATGTATTCGTGCTTAATACAACGAGACAAACTGTTTTAGACCGAAACGAGCTAGATCTGAAAATATCGGTTTTACAAGTGTCCGTGTGATGCGCGTCAAAACTTTTTCTCTAATAACTGCGCGAAAAGCATGTATTCGTGCATAAAACAACGAGACAAGCTGTTTTAGACCGAAACGAGCTAGATCTGAACACATCGGTTTTGCAAGTGTCCGTGTGATACGCGTCAAAACTTTTTCTCATTACTGCGCGAAAAGCATGTATTCGTGCTTAATACAACGAGGCAAGCTGTTTTAGACCGAAACGAGCTAGATCTGAACACATCGGTTTTACAATTGTCCGTGTGATACGCGGTAAAACTTTTTCTCATAACTGCGCGAGAAGCATGTATTCGTGCTTAATACAACGAGGCAAGCTGTTTTAGACGGAAACGAGCGAGATCTGAACACATAGGTTTTACAAGTGTCCGTGTGATGCGCGTCAAAACTTTTTCTCTAATAACGGCGCGAAAAGCATGTATTCGTGCATAAAACAACGAGACAAGCTGTTTTAGACCGAAAGAGCTAGATCTGAACACATCGGTTTTACAAGTGTCCATGTGATACGCGTCAAAAGTTTTTCTCTCATAACTGCGCGAAAAGCATGTATTCGTGCTTAATGCAACGAGACAAACTGTTTTAGACCGAAACGAGCTAGATCTGAAAATATCGGTTTTACAAGTGTCCGTGTGATGCGCGTCAAAACTTTTTCTCTAATAACTGCGCGAAAAGCATGTATTCGTGCATAAAACAACGAGACAAGCTGTTTTAGACCGAAACGAGCTAGATCTGAACACATCGGTTTTGCAAGTGCCCGTGTGATACACGTCAAAACGTTTTCTCATTACTGCGCGAAAAGCATGTATTCGTGCTTAATACAACGAGGCAAGCTGTTTTAGACCGAAACGAGCTAGATCTGAACACATCGGTATTACAAGTGTCCATGTGATAGCGTCAAAACTTTTTCTCATAACTGCGCGCAAAGCATGTATTCGTGCTTATTACAACGAGACAAGCTGTTTTAGACCGACACGAGCTAAATCTGAACACATCAGTTTTACAAGTGTCGGTGTGATGCGCGTCAAAACTTTTTCTCTCATAACTGCGCGAAAAGCATGTATTCGTGCTTAATACAACGACACAAGCTGTTTTAGACCGACACGAGCTAGATCTGACCACATCGGTTTTACAAGTGTTCATGTCATAGGCGTCAGCACTTTTTCTTTTCGTTCTGCGCAAAAAGCATGTATTCGTGCATAAAACAACGAGACAAGCTGTTTTAGACCGAAAGAGCTAGATCTGAACACATCGGTTTTACAAGTGTCCATGTGATACGCGTCAAAAGTTTTTCTCTCATAACTGCGCGAAAAGCATGTATTCGTGCTTAATACAACGAGACAAACTGTTTTAGACCAAAACGAGCTAGATCTGAAAATATCGGTTTTACAAGTGTCCGTGTGATGCGCGTCAAAACTTTTTCTCTAATAACTGCGCGAAAAGCATGTATTCGTGCATAAAACAACGAGACGTGCTGTTTTAGACCGAAACGAGCTAGATCTGAACACATCGGTTTTGCAAGTGTCCGTGTGATACGCGTCAAAACTTTTTCTCATTACTGCGCGAAAAGCATGTATTCGTGCCTAATACAACGAGGCAAGCTGTTTTAGACCGAAACGAGCTAGATCTGAACACATCGGTATTACAAGTGTCCATGTGATAGCGTCAAAACTTTTTCTCATAACTGCGCGCAAAGCATGTATTCGTGCTTAATACAACGAGACAAGCTGTTTTAGACCGAAACGAGCGAGATCTGAACATAGGTTTTACAAGTGTCCGTGTGATGCGCGTCAAAACTTTTTCTCTAATAACTGCGCGAAAAGCATGTATTCGTGCATAAAACAACGAGACAAGCTCTTTTAGACCGAAAGAGCTAGATCTGAACACATCGGTTTTACAAGTGTCCGTGTGATACGCGTCAAAACTTTTTCATAACTGCGCTAAAAGCATGTATTCGTGCTTAATACAACGAGACAAGCTGTTTTAGACCGAGGCGAACAAGATCTGAACACATCGATTTTACAACTGTCCGTGTGATACGTGTCAAAACTTTTTCTCATAACTGCGGGCTAAGCATGTAGTCGTGCTTAATACAACGAGACAAGCTGTTTTAGACCGACACGAGCTAGATCTGACCACATCGGTTTTACAAGTGTTCATGTCATAGGCGTCAGCACTTTTTCTTTTCGTTCTGCGCAAAAAGCATGTATTCGTGCCTAATTCAACGAGATAAGCTGTTTTAGACCGAAACGAGCTATATCTGAACACATCGGTTTTACAAGTGTCCGTGTGACACACGTCAAAACTTTTGCTCTCATAACTGCGCGAAAAGCATTTATTTCCGCTTAAAACAACGAGATAAGCTGTTTTAGAACGAAACGCGATCTGAACACATCGGTTTTACAAGTGTCCTTGTGATACGCGTCAAAACTTTTATAACTGCGCGAAAAGCATTTATTCGTGTTTAAAACAACGAGACAAGCTGTTTTAGACCGAAACGAGCTAGATCTGAACACATCGGTTTTACAAGTGTCCGTGTGACACACGTCAAAACTTTTGCTCTCATAACTGCGCGAAAAGCATTTATTTCCGCTTAAAACAACGAGATAAGCTGTTTTAGAACGAAACGCGCGAGATCTGAACACATCGGTTTTACAAGTGTCCGTGTGATACGCGTCAAAACTTTTTCTCATTACTGCGCGAAAAGAATGTATTTGTGCTTAATACAACGAGGCAAGGTGTTTTAGACCGAAACGAGCTAGATCTGAACACATCGGTATTACAAGTGTCCATGTGATAGCGTCAAAACTTTTTCTCTCAGTAGTGCGCAAAAAGCATGTATTCGTGCTTAATACAACGAGACAAGCTGTTTTAGACCGAAGAGAGCTAGATCTGAACACATCGGTTTTACAAGTGTTCGTGTGATAGGCGTCAAAACTTTTGCTCTCATAACTGCGCGAAAAGCATGTATTTGCGCTTAAAACAACGAGACAAGCTGTTTTAGAACGAAACGAGCTAGATCTGAACAAATCGGTTTAACAAGTGTACGTGTGATACGCGTCAAAACTTTTTCTCTCATAACTGCGCGAAAAGCATGTATTCGTGCTTAATACGAGACAAACTGTTTTAGACCGCAACGAGCTAGCTCTGAACACATCGGTTTTACAAGTGTCCGTGTGATACGCGTCAAAACTTTTTCTCTCATAACTGCGCGAAAAGCATGTATTTGCGCTTAAAACAACGAGACAAGCTGTTTTAGACCGAAACGAGCTAGATCTGAACACATCGGTTTTACAATTGTCCGTGTGATACGCGGTAAAACTTTTTCTCATAACTGCGCGAGAAGCATGTATTCGTGCTTAATACAACGAGGCAAGCTGTTTTAGACGGAAACGAGCGAGATCTGAACACATAGGTTTTACAAGTGTCCGTGTGATGCGCGTCAAAACTTTTTCTCTAATAACGGCGCGAAAAGCATGTATTCGTGCATAAAACAACGAGACAAGCTGTTTTAGACCGAAAGAGCTAGATCTGAACACATCGGTTTTACAAGTGTCCATGTGATGCGCGTCAAAACTTTTTCTCTAATAACTGCGCGAAAAGCATGTATTCGTGCATAAAACAACGAGACAAGCTGTTTTAGACCGAAACGAGCTAGATCTGAACACATCGATTTTGCAAGTGTCCGTGTGATACGCGTCAAAACTTTTTCTCATTACTGCGCGAAAAGCATGTATTCGTGCTTAATACAACGAGGCAAGCTGTTTTAGACCGAAACGAGCTAGATCTGAACACATCGGTATTACAAGTGTCCATGTGATAGCGTCAAAACTTTTTCTCATAACTGCGCGCAAAGCATGTATTCGTGCTTAATACAACGAGACAAGCTGTTTTAGACCGACACGAGCTAGATCTGAACACATCAGTTTTACAAGTGTCGGTGTGATGCGCGTCAAAACTTTTTCTCTCATAACTGCGCGAAAAGCATGTATTCGTGCTTAATACAACGACACAAGCTGTTTTAGACCGACACGAGCTAGATCTGACCACATCGGTTTTACAAGTGTTCATGTCATAGGCGTCAGCACTTTTTCTTTTCGGTCTGCGCAAAAAGCATGTATTCGTGCTTAATACAACGAGACAAGCTGTTTTAGACCGAAACGAGCTAGATCTGAACACATCGATTTTACAAGTGTCCGTGTGACACACGTCAAAACTTTTGCTCTCATAACTGCGTGAAAAGCATTTATTTCCGCTTAAAACAACGAGATAAGCTGTTTTAGAACGAAACGCGCGAGGTCTGAACACATCGGTTTTACAAGTGTCCGTGTGATACGCGTCAAAACTTTTTCTCATTACTGCGCGAAAAGCATGTATTCGTGCTTAATACAACGAGGCAAGCTGTTTTAGACCGAAACGAGCTAGATCTGAAAACATCGTTATTACAAGTGTCCATGTGTTAGCGTCAAAACTTTTTCTCTCAGTAGTGCGCAAAAAGCATGTATTCGTGCTTAATGCAACGAGACAAGCTGTTTTAGACCGAAGAGAGCTAGATCTGAACACATCGGTTTAACAAGTGTTCGTGTGATAGGCGTCAGAACTTTTGCTCTCATAACTGCGCGAAAAGCATGTATTTGCGCTTAAAACAACGAGACAAGCTGTTTTAGAACGAAACGAGCTAGATCTGAACAAATCGGTTTTACAAGTGTACGTGTGATACGCGTCAAAACTTTTTCTCTCATAACTGCGCGAAAAGCATGTATTCGTGCTTAATACGAGACAAACTGTTTTAGACCGCAACGAGCTAGCTCTGAACACATCGGTTTTACAAGTGTCCGTGTGATACGCGTCAAAACTTTTTCTCTCATAACTGCGCGAAAAGCATGTATTCGTGCTTAATACAACGAGGCAAGCTGTTTTAGACCGAAACGAGCTAGATCTGAACACATCGGTTTTACAATTGTCCGTGTGATGCGCGTCAAACCTTTTTCTCATAACTGCGCTAGAAGCATGTATTCGTGCTTAATACAACGAGGCAAGCTGTTTTAAACCGAAACGAGCGAGATCTGAACACATAGGTTTTACAAGTGTCCGTGTGATGCGCGTCAAAACTTTTTCTCTAATAACTGCGCGAAAAGCATGTATTCGTGAATAAAACAACGAGACAAGCTGTTTTAGACCGAAAGAGCTAGATCTGAACACATCGGTTTTACAAGTGTCCATGTGATACGCGTCAAAAGTTTTTCTCTCATAACTGCGCGAAAAGCATGTATTCGTGCTTAATACAACGAGACAAACTGTTTTAGACCGAAACGAGCTAGATCTGAATACATCGGTTTTACAAGTGTCCTTTTGATACGCGTCAAAACTTTTTGTTTATAATTGCGCGAAAAGCATGTATTCGTGTTTAAAACAACGAGACAAGCTGTTTTAGACCGAAACGAGCTAGATCTGAAAATATCGGTTTTACAGTTGTCCGTGTGATGCGCGTCAAAACGTTTTCTCTAATAACTGCGCGAAAAGCATGTATTCGTGCATAAAACAACGAGACAAGCTGTTTTAGACCGAAACGAGCTAGATCTGAACACATCGGTTTTGCAAGTGTCCGTGTGATACGCGTCAAAACTTTTTCTCATTACTGCGCGAAAAGCATGTATTCGTGCTTAATACAACGACCAAGCAGTTTTAGACCGAAACGAGCTAGATCTGAACACATCGGTATTACAAGTGTCCGTGTGATGCGCGTCAAAACTTTTTCTCTAATAACGGCGCGAAAAGCATGTATTCGTGCATAAAACAACGAGACAAGCTGTTTTAGACCGAAAGAGCTAGATCTGAACACATCGGTTTTACAAGTGTCCATGTGATACGCGTCAAAAGTTTTTCTCTCATTACTGCGCGAAAAGCATGTATTCGTGCTTAATACAACGAGACAAACTGTTTTAGACCGAAACGAGCTAGATCTGAAAATATCGGTTTTACAAGTGTCCGTGTGATGCGCGTCAAAACTTTTTCTCTAATAACTGCGCGAAAAGCATGTATTCGTGCATAAAACAACGAGACAAGCTGTTTTAGACCGAAACGAGCTAGATCTGAACACATCGGTTTTGCAAGTGTCCGTGTGATACGCGTCAAAACTTTTTCTCATTACTGCGCGAAAAGCATGTATTCGTGCTTAATACAACGAGGCAAGCTGTTTTAGACCGAAACGAGCTAGATCTGAACACATCGGTATTACAAGTGTCCATGTGATAGCGTCAAAACTTTTTCTCATAACTGCGCGCAAAGCATGTATTCGTGCTTAATACAACGAGACAAGCTGTTTTAGACCGACACGAGCTAGATCTGAACACATCAGTTTTACAAGTGTCGGTGTGATGCGCGTCAAAACTTTTTCTCTCATAACTGCGCGAAAAGCATGTATTCGTGCTTAATACAACGAGACAAGCTGTTTTAGACCGACACGAGCTAGATCTGACCACATCGGTTTTACAAGTGTTCATGTCATAGGCGTCAGCACTTTTTCTTTTCGTTCTGCGCAAAAAGCATGTATTCGTGCTTAATACAACGAGACAAGCTGTTTTAGACCGAAACGAGCTAGATCTGAACACATCGGTTTTACAAGTGTCCGTGTGACACACGTCAAAACTTTTGCTCTCATAACTGCGCGAAAAGCATTTATTTCCGCTTAAAACAACGAGATAAGCTGTTTTAGAACGAAACGAGCTAGATCTGAAAACATCGGTATTACAAGTGTCCATGTGTTAGCGTCAAAACTTTTTCTCTCAGTAGTGCGCAAAAAGCATGTATTCGTGCTTAATACAACGAGACAAGCTGTTTTAGACCGAAGAGAGCTAGATCTGAACACATCGGTTTTACAAGTGTTCGTGTGATGCGCGTCAAAACTTTTTCTCTAATAACTGCGCGAAAAGCATGTATTCGTGCATAAAACAACGAGACAAGCTGTTTTAGACCGAAACGAGCTAGATCTGAACACATCGGTTTTGCAAGTGTCCGTGTGATACGCGTCAAAACTTTTTATCATTACTGCGCGAAAAGCATGTATTCGTGCTTAATACAACGAGGCAAGCTGTTTTAGACCGAAACGAGCTTGATCTGAACACATCGGTATTACAAGTGTCCGTGTGATGCGCGTCAAAACTTTTTCTCTAATAACGGCGCGAAAAGCATGTATTCGCGCATAAAACAACGAGACAAGCTGTTTTAGACCGAAAGAGCTAGATCTGAACACATCGGTTTTACAAGTGTCCATGTGATACGCGTCAAAAGTTTTTCTCTCATAACTGCGCGAAAAGCATGTATTCGTGCTTAATACAACGAGACAAACTGTTTTAGACCGAAACGAGCTAGATCTGAAAATATCGGTTTTACAAGTGTCCGTGTGATGCGCGTCAAAACTTTTTCTCTAATAACTGCGCGAAAAGCATGTATTCGTGCATAAAACAACGAGACAAGCTGTTTTAGACCGAAACGAGCTAGATCTGAACACATCGGTTTTGCAAGTGTCCGTGTGATACGCGTCAAAACTTTTTCTCATTACTGCGCGAAAAGCATGTATTCGTGCTTAATACAACGAGGCAAGCTGTTTTAGACCGAAACGAGCTAGATCTGAACACATCGGTATTACAAGTGTCCATGTGATAGCGTCAAAACTTTTTCTCATAACTGCGCGCAAAGCATGTATTCGTGCTTAATACAGCGAGACAAGCTGTTTTAGACCGACACGAGCTAGATCTGAACACATCAGTTTTACAAGTGTCGGTGTGATGCGCGTCAAAACTTTTTCTCTCATAACTGCGCGAAAAGCATGTATTCGTGCTTAATACAACGAGACAAGCTGTTTTAGACCGACACGAGCTAGATCTGACCACATCGGTTTTACAAGTGTTCATGTCATAGGCGTCAGCACTTTTTCTTTTCGTTCTGCGCAAAAAGCATGTATTCGTGCTTAATACAACGAGACAAGCTGTTTTAGACCGAAACGAGCTAGATCTGAACACATCGGTTTTACAAGTGTCCGTGTGACACACGTCAAAACTTTTGCTCTCATAACTGCGCGAAAAGCATTTATTTCCGCTTAAAACAACGAGATAAGCTGTTTTAGAACGAAACGAGCTAGATCTGAAAACATCGGTATTACAAGTGTCCATGTGTTAGCGTCAAAACTTTTTCTCTCAGTAGTGCGCAAAAAGCATGTATTCGTGCTTAATACAACGAGACAAGCTGTTTTAGACCGAAGAGAGCTAGATCTGAACACATCGGTTTTACAAGTGTTCGTGTGATGCGCGTCAAAACTTTTTCTCTAATAACTGCGCGAAAAGCATGTATTCGTGCATAAAACAACGAGACAAGCTGTTTTAGACCGAAACGAGCTAGATCTGAACACATCGGTTTTGCAAGTGTCCGTGTGATACGCGTCAAAACTTTTTATCATTACTGCGCGAAAAGCATGTATTCGTGCTTAATACAACGAGGCAAGCTGTTTTAGACCGAAACGAGCTTGATCTGAACACATCGGTATTACAAGTGTCCGTGTGATGCGCGTCAAAACTTTTTCTCTAATAACGGCGCGAAAAGCATGTATTCGCGCATAAAACAACGAGACAAGCTGTTTTAGACCGAAAGAGCTAGATCTGAACACATCGGTTTTACAAGTGTCCATGTGATACGCGTCAAAAGTTTTTCTCTCATAACTGCGCGAAAAGCATGTATTCGTGCTTAATACAACGAGACAAACTGTTTTAGACCGAAACGAGCTAGATCTGAAAATATCGGTTTTACAAGTGTCCGTGTGATGCGCGTCAAAACTTTTTCTCTAATAACTGCGCGAAAAGCATGTATTCGTGCATAAAACAACGAGACAAGCTGTTTTAGACCGAAACGAGCTAGATCTGAACACATCGGTTTTGCAAGTGTCCGTGTGATACGCGTCAAAACTTTTTCTCATTACTGCGCGAAAAGCATGTATTCGTGCTTAATACAACGAGGCAAGCTGTTTTAGACCGAAACGAGCTAGATCTGAACACATCGGTATTACAAGTGTCCATGTGATAGCGTCAAAACTTTTTCTCATAACTGCGCGCAAAGCATGTATTCGTGCTTAATACAGCGAGACAAGCTGTTTTAGACCGACACGAGCTAGATCTGAACACATCAGTTTTACAAGTGTCGGTGTGATGCGCGTCAAAACTTTTTCTCTCATAACTGCGCGAAAAGCATGTATTCGTGCTTAATACAACGAGACAAGCTGTTTTAGACCGACACGAGCTAGATCTGACCACATCGGTTTTACAAGTGTTCATGTCATAGGCGTCAGCACTTTTTCTTTTCGTTCTGCGCAAAAAGCATGTATTCGTGCTTAATACAACGAGACAAGCTGTTTTAGACCGAAACGAGCTAGATCTGAACACATCGGTTTTACAAGTGTCCGTGTGACACACGTCAAAACTTTTTCTCATTACTGCGCGAAAAGCATGTATTCGTGCTTAATACAACGAGGCAAGCTGTTTCAGACCGAAACGAGCTAGATCTGAAAACATCGGTATTACAAGTGTCCATGTGTTAGCGTCAAAACTTTTTCTCTCAGTAGTGCGCAAAAAGCATGTATTCGTGCTTAATACAACGAGACAAGCTGTTTTAGACCGAAGAGAGCTAGATCTGAACACATCGGTTTTACAAGTGTTCGTGTGATAGGCGTCAGAACTTTTGCTCTCATAACTGCGCGAAAAGCATGTATTTGCGCTTAAAACAACGAGACAAGCTGTTTTAGAACGAAACGAGCTAGATCTGAACAAATCGGTTTTACAAGTGTACGTGTGATACGCTTCAAAACTTTTTCTCTCATAACTGCGCGAAAAGCATGTATTCGTGCTTAATACGAGACAAACTGTTTTAGACCGCAACGAGCTAGCTCTGAACACATCGGTTTTACAAGTGTCCGTGTGATACGCGTCAAAACTTTTTCTCTCATAACCGCGCGAAAAGCATGTATTCGTGCTTAATACAACGAGGCAAGCTGTTTTAGACCGAAACGAGCTAGATCTGAACACATCGGTTTTACAATTGTCCGTGTGATACGCGTCAAAACTTTTTCTCATAACTGCGCTAGAAGCATGTATTCGTGCATAAAACAACGAGACAAGCTGTTTTAGACCGAAACGAGCTAGATCTGAACACATCGGTTTTGCAAGTGTCCGTGTGATACGCGTCAAAACTTTTTCTCATTACTGCGCGAAAAGCATGTATTCGTGCTTAATACAACGAGGCAAGCTGTTTTAGACCGAAACGAGCTAGATCTGAACACATCGGTATTACAAGTGTCCATGTGATAGCGTCAAAACTTTTTCTCATAACTGCGCGCAAAGCATGTATTCGTGCTTAATACAACGAGACAAGCTGTTTTAGACCGACACGAGCTAGATCTGAACACATCAGTTTTACAAGTGTCGGTGTGATGCGCGTCAAAACTTTTTCTCTCATAACTGCGCGAAAAGCATGTATTCGTGCTTAATACAACGACACAAGCTGTTTTAGACCGACACGAGCTAGATCTGACCACATCGGTTTTACAAGTGTTCATGTCATAGGCGTCAGCACTTTTTCTTTTCGGTCTGCGCAAAAAGCATGTATTCGTGCTTAATACAACGAGACAAGCTGTTTTAGACCGAAACGAGCTAGATCTGAACACATCGGTTTTACAAGTGTCCGTGTTACACACGTCAAAACTTTTGCTCTCATAACTGCGTGAAAAGCATTTATTTCCGCTTAAAACAACGAGATAAGCTGTTTTAGAACGAAACGCGCGAGATCTGAACACATCGGTATTACAAGTGTCCGTGTGATACGCGTCAAAACTTTTTCTCATTACTGCGCGAAAAGCATGTATTCGTGCTTAATACAACGAGGCAAGCTGTTTTAGACCGAAACGAGCTAGATCTGAAAACATCGTTATTACAAGTGTCCATGTGTTAGCGTCAAAACTTTTTCTCTCAGTAGTGCGCAAAAAGCATGTATTCGTGCCTAATGCAACGAGACAAGCTGTTTTAGACCGAAGAGAGCTAGATCTGAACACATCGGTTTTACAAGTGTTCGTGTGATAGGCGTCAGAACTTTTGCTCTCATAACTGCGCGAAAAGCATGTATTTGCGCTTAAAACAACGAGACAAGCTGTTTTAGAACGAAACGAGCTAGATCTGAACAAATCGGTTTTACAAGTGTACGTGTGATACGTGTCAAAACTTTTTCTCATAACTGCGCGAAAAGCATGTATTCGTGCTTAATACGAGACAAACTGTTTTAGACCGCAACGAGCTAGCTCTGAACACATCGGTTTTACAAGTGTCCGTGTGATACGCGTCAAAACTTTTTCTCTCATAACTGCGCGAAAAGCATGTATTCGTGCTTAATACAACGAGGCAAGCTGTTTTAGACCGAAACGAGCAAGATCTGAACACATCGGTTTTACAATTGTCCGTGTGATACGCGTCAAACCTTTTTCTCATAACTGCGCTAGAAGCATGTATTCGTGCTTAATACAAAGAGGCAAGCTGTTTTAAACCGAAACGAGCGAGATCGGAACACATAGGTTTTACAAGTGTCCGTGTGATGCGCGTCAAAACTTTTTCTCTAATAACTGCGCGAAAAGCATGTATTCGTGAATAAAACAACGAGACAAGCTGTTTTAGTCCGAAAGAGCTAGATCTGAACACATCGGTTTTACAAGTGTCCATGTGATACGCGTCAAAAGTTTTCTCTCATAACTGCGCGAAAAGCATGTATTCGTGCTTAATACAACGAGACAAACTGTTTTAGACCGAAACGAGCTAGATCTGAATACATCGGTTTTACAAGTGTCCTTTTGATACGCGTCAAAACTTTTTGTTTATAATTGCGCGAAAAGCATGTATTCGTGTTTAAAACAACGAGACAAGCTGTTTTAGACCGAAACGAGCTAGATCTGAAAATATCGGTTTTACAGTTGTCCGTGTGATGCGCGTCAAAACTTTTTCTCTAATAACTGCGCGAAAAGCATGTATTCGTGCATAAAACAACGAGACAAGCTGTTTTAGACCGAAACGAGCTAGATCTGAACACATCGGTTTTGCAAGTGTCCGTGTGATACGCGTCAAAACTTTTTATCATTACTGCGCGAAAAGCATGTATTCGTGCTTAATACAACGAGGCAAGCTGTTTTAGACCGAAACGAGCTTGATCTGAACACATCGGTATTACAAGTGTCCGTGTGATGCGCGTCAAAACTTTTTCTCTAATAACGGCGCGAAAAGCATGTATTCGTGCATAAAACAACGAGACAAGCTGTTTTAGACCGAAAGAGCTAGATCTGAACACATCGGTTTTACAAGTGTCCATGTGATACGCGTCAAAAGTTTTTCTCTCATAACTGCGCGAAAAGCATGTATTCGTGCTTAATACAACGAGACAAACTGTTTTAGACCGAAACGAGCTAGATCTGAAAATATCGGTTTTACAAGTGTCCGTGTGATGCGCGTCAAAACTTTTTCTCTAATAACTGCGCGAAAAGCATGTATTCGTGCATAAAACAACGAGACAAGCTGTTTTAGACCGAAACGAGCTAGATCTGAACACATCGGTTTTGCAAGTGTCCGTGTGATACGCGTCAAAACTTTTTCTCATTACTGCGCGAAAAGCATGTATTCGTGCTTAATACAACGAGGCAAGCTGTTTTAGACCGAAACGAGCTAGATCTGAACACATCGGTATTACAAGTGTCCATGTGATAGCGTCAAAACTTTTTCTCATAACTGCGCGCAAAGCATGTATTCGTGCTTAATACAGCGAGACAAGCTGTTTTAGACCGACACGAGCTAGATCTGAACACATCAGTTTTACAAGTGTCGGTGTGATGCGCGTCAAAACTTTTTCTCTCATAACTGCGCGAAAAGCATGTATTCGTGCTTAATACAACGAGACAAGCTGTTTTAGACCGACACGAGCTAGATCTGACCACATCGGTTTTACAAGTGTTCATGTCATAGGCGTCAGCACTTTTTCTTTTCGTTCTGCGCAAAAAGCATGTATTCGTGCTTAATACAACGAGACAAGCTGTTTTAGACCGAAACGAGCTAGATCTGAACACATCGGTTTTACAAGTGTCCGTGTGACACACGTCAAAACCTTTTCTCATTACTGCGCGAAAAGCATGTATTCGTGCTTAATACAACGAGGCAAGCTGTTTCAGACCGAAACGAGCTAGATCTGAAAACATCGGTATTACAAGTGTCCATGTGTTAGCGTCAAAACTTTTTCTCTCAGTAGTGCGCAAAAAGCATGTATTCGTGCTTAGTACAACGAGACAAGCTGTTTTAGACCGAAGAGAGCTAGATCTGAACACATCGGTTTTACAAGTGTTCGTGTGATAGGCGTCAGAACTTTTGCTCTCATAACTGCGCGAAAAGCATGTATTTGCGCTTAAAACAACGAGACAAGCTGTTTTAGAACGAAACGAGCTAGATCTGAACAAATCGGTTTTACAAGTGTACGTGTGATACGCGTCAAAACTTTTTCTCTCATAACTGCGCGAAAAGCATGTATTCGTGCTTAATACGAGACAAACTGTTTTAGACCGCAACGAGCTAGCTCTGAACATATCGGTTTTACAAGTGTCCGTGTGATACGCGTCAAAACTTTTTCTCTCATAACTGCGCGAAAAGCATGTATTCGTGCTTAATACAACGAGGCAAGCTGTTTTAGACCGAAACGAGCTAGATCTGAACACATCGGTTTTACAATTGTCCGTGTGATACGCGTCAAAACTTTTTCTCATAACTGCGCGCAAAGCATGTATTCGTGCTTAATACAACGAGACAAGCTGTTTTAGACCGACACGAGCTAGATCTGAACACATCAGTTTTACAAGTGTCGGTGTGATGCGCGTCAAAACTTTTTCTCTCATAACTGCGCGAAAAGCATGTATTCGTGCTTAATACAACGACACAAGCTGTTTTAGACCGACACGAGCTAGATCTGACCACATCGGTTTTACAAGTGTTCATGTCATAGGCGTCAGCACTTTTTCTTTTCGGTCTGCGCAAAAAGCATGTATTCGTGCTTAATACAACGAGACAAGCTGTTTTAGACCGAAACGAGCTAGATCTGAACACATCGGTTTTACAAGTGTCCGTGTTACACACGTCAAAACTTTTGCTCTCATAACTGCGTGAAAAGCATTTATTTCCGCTTAAAACAACGAGATAAGCTGTTTTAGAACGAAACGCGCGAGATCTGAACACATCGGTATTACAAGTGTCCGTGTGATACGCGTCAAAACTTTTTCTCATTACTGCGCGAAAAGCATGTATTCGTGCTTAATACAACGAGGCAAGCTGTTTTAGACCGAAACGAGCTAGATCTGAAAACATCGTTATTACAAGTGTCCATGTGTTAGCGTCAAAACTTTTTCTCTCAGTAGTGCGCAAAAAGCATGTATTCGTGCCTAATGCAACGAGACAAGCTGTTTTAGACCGAAGAGAGCTAGATCTGAACACATCGGTTTTACAAGTGTTCGTGTGATAGGCGTCAGAACTTTTGCTCTCATAACTGCGCGAAAAGCATGTATTTGCGCTTAAAACAACGAGACAAGCTGTTTTAGAACGAAACGAGCTAGATCTGAACAAATCGGTTTTACAAGTGTACGTGTGATACGTGTCAAAACTTTTTCTCATAACTGCGCGAAAAGCATGTATTCGTGCTTAATACGAGACAAACTGTTTTAGACCGCAACGAGCTAGCTCTGAACACATCGGTTTTACAAGTGTCCGTGTGATACGCGTCAAAACTTTTTCTCTCATAACTGCGCGAAAAGCATGTATTCGTGCTTAATACAACGAGGCAAGCTGTTTTAGACCGAAACGAGCAAGATCTGAACACATCGGTTTTACAATTGTCCGTGTGATACGCGTCAAACCTTTTTCTCATAACTGCGCTAGAAGCATGTATTCGTGCTTAATACAAAGAGGCAAGCTGTTTTAAACCGAAACGAGCGAGATCGGAACACATAGGTTTTACAAGTGTCCGTGTGATGCGCGTCAAAACTTTTTCTCTAATAACTGCGCGAAAAGCATGTATTCGTGAATAAAACAACGAGACAAGCTGTTTTAGACCGAAAGAGCTAGATCTGAACACATCGGTTTTACAAGTGTCCATGTGATACGCGTCAAAAGTTTTTCTCTCATAACTGCGCGAAAAGCATGTATTCGTGCTTAATACAACGAGACAAACTGTTTTAGACCGAAACGAGCTAGATCTGAATACATCGGTTTTACAAGTGTCCTTTTGATACGCGTCAAAACTTTTTGTTTATAATTGCGCGAAAAGCATGTATTCGTGTTTAAAACAACGAGACAAGCTGTTTTAGACCGAAACGAGCTAGATCTGAAAATATCGGTTTTACAGTTGTCCGTGTGATGCGCGTCAAAACTTTTTCTCTAATAACTGCGCGAAAAGCATGTATTCGTGCATAAAACAACGAGACAAGCTGTTTTAGACCGAAACGAGCTAGATCTGAACACATCGGTTTTGCAAGTGTCCGTGTGATACGCGTCAAAACTTTTTATCATTACTGCGCGAAAAGCATGTATTCGTGCTTAATACAACGAGGCAAGCTGTTTTAGACCGAAACGAGCTTGATCTGAACACATCGGTATTACAAGTGTCCGTGTGATGCGCGTCAAAACTTTTTCTCTAATAACGGCGCGAAAAGCATGTATTCGTGCATAAAACAACGAGACAAGCTGTTTTAGACCGAAAGAGCTAGATCTGAACACATCGGTTTTACAAGTGTCCATGTGATACGCGTCAAAAGTTTTTCTCTCATAACTGCGCGAAAAGCATGTATTCGTGCTTAATACAACGAGACAAACTGTTTTAGACCGAAACGAGCTAGATCTGAAAATATCGGTTTTACAAGTGTCCGTGTGATGCGCGTCAAAACTTTTTCTCTAATAACTGCGCGAAAAGCATGTATTCGTGCATAAAACAACGAGACAAGCTGTTTTAGACCGAAACGAGCTAGATCTGAACACATCGGTTTTGCAAGTGTCCGTGTGATACGCGTCAAAACTTTTTCTCATTACTGCGCGAAAAGCATGTATTCGTGCTTAATACAACGAGGCAAGCTGTTTTAGACCGAAACGAGCTAGATCTGAACACATCGGTATTACAAGTGTCCATGTGATAGCGTCAAAACTTTTTCTCATAACTGCGCGCAAAGCATGTATTCGTGCTTAATACAGCGAGACAAGCTGTTTTAGACCGACACGAGCTAGATCTGAACACATCAGTTTTACAAGTGTCGGTGTGATGCGCGTCAAAACTTTTTCTCTCATAACTGCGCGAAAAGCATGTATTCGTGCTTAATACAACGAGACAAGCTGTTTTAGACCGACACGAGCTAGATCTGACCACATCGGTTTTACAAGTGTTCATGTCATAGGCGTCAGCACTTTTTCTTTTCGTTCTGCGCAAAAAGCATGTATTCGTGCTTAATACAACGAGACAAGCTGTTTTAGACCGAAACGAGCTAGATCTGAACACATCGGTTTTACAAGTGTCCGTGTGACACACGTCAAAACTTTTTCTCATTACTGCGCGAAAAGCATGTATTCGTGCTTAATACAACGAGGCAAGCTGTTTCAGACCGAAACGAGCTAGATCTGAAAACATCGGTATTACAAGTGTCCATGTGTTAGCGTCAAAACTTTTTCTCTCAGTAGTGCGCAAAAAGCATGTATTCGTGCTTAGTACAACGAGACAAGCTGTTTTAGACCGAAGAGAGCTAGATCTGAACACATCGGTTTTACAAGTGTTCGTGTGATAGGCGTCAGAACTTTTGCTCTCATAACTGCGCGAAAAGCATGTATTTGCGCTTAAAACAACGAGACAAGCTGTTTTAGAACGAAACGAGCTAGATCTGAACAAATCGGTTTTACAAGTGTACGTGTGATACGCGTCAAAACTTTTTCTCTCATAACTGCGCGAAAAGCATGTATTCGTGCTTAATACGAGACAAACTGTTTTAGACCGCAACGAGCTAGCTCTGAACATATCGGTTTTACAAGTGTCCGTGTGATACGCGTCAAAACTTTTTCTCTCATAACTGCGCGAAAAGCATGTATTCGTGCTTAATACAACGAGGCAAGCTGTTTTAGACCGAAACGAGCTAGATCTGAACACATCGGTTTTACAATTGTCCGTGTGATACGCGTCAAAACTTTTTCTCATAACTGCGCTAGAAGCATGTATTCGTGCATAAAACAACGAGACAAGCTGTTTTAGACCGAAACGAGCTAGATCTGAACACATCGGCTTTAGAAGTGTCCGTGTGATACGCGTCAAAACTTTTTCTCATTACTGCGCGAAAAGCATGTATTCGTGCTTAATACAACGAGGCAAGCTGTTTTAGACCGAAACGAGCTAGATCTGAACACATCGGTATTACAAGTGTCCATATGATAGCGTCAAAACTTTTTCTCATAACTGCGCGCAAAGAATGTATTCGTGCTTAATACAGCGAGACAAGCTGTTTTAGACCGACACGAGCTAGATCTGAACACATCAGTTTTACAAGTGTCGGTGTGATGCGCGTCAAAACTTTTTCTCTCATAACTGCGCGAAAAGCATGTATTCGTGCTTAATACAACGAGACAAGCTGTTTTAGACCGACACGAGCTAGATCTGACCACATCGGTTTTACAAGTGTTCATGTCATAGGCGTCAGCACTTTTTCTTTTCGTTCTGCGCAAAAAGCATGCATTCGTGCTTAATACAACGAGACAAGCTGTTTTAGACCGAAACGAGCTAGATCTGAACACATCGGTTTTACAAGTGTCCCTGTGACACACGTCAAAACTTTTTCTCATTACTGCGCGAAAAGCATGTATTCGTGCTTAATACAACGAGGCAAGCTGTTTTAGACCGAAACGAGCTAGATCTGAAAACATCGGTATTACAAGTGTCCATGTGTTAGCGTCAAAACTTTTTCTCTCAGTAGTGCGCAAAAAGCATGTATTCGTGCCTAATACAACGAGACAAGCTGTTTTAGACCGAAGAGAGCTAGATCTGAACACATCGGTTTTACAAGTGTTCGTGTGATAGGCGTCAGAACTTTTGCTCTCATAACTGCGCGAAAAGCATGTATTTGCGCTTAAAACAACGAGACCAGCTGTTTTAGAACGAAACGAGCTAGATCTGAACAAATCGGTTTTACAAGTGTACGTGTGATACGCGTCAAAAGTTTTCTCTCATAACTGCGCGAAAAGCATGTATTCATGCTTAATACAACGAGACAAACTGTTTTAGACCGAAACGAGCTAGATCTGAATACATCGGTTTTACAAGTGTCCTTTTGATACGCGTCAAAACTTTTTGTTTATAATTGCGCGAAAAGCATGTATTCGTGTTTAAAACAACGAGACAAGCTGTTTTAGACCGAAACGAGCTAGATCTGAAAATATCGGTTTTACAGTTGTCCGTGTGATGCGCGTCAAAACTTTTTCTCTAATAACTGCGCGAAAAGCATGTATTCGTGCATAAAACAACGAGACAAGCTGTTTTAGACCGAAACGAGCTAGATCTGAACACATCGGTTTTGCAAGTGTCCGTGTGATACGCGTCAAAACTTTTTCTCATTACTGCGCGAAAAGCATGTATTCGTGCTTAATACAACGAGGCAAGCTGTTTTAGACCGAAACGAGCTAGATCTGAACACATCGGTATTACAAGTGTCCGTGTGATACGCGTCAAAACGTTTTCTCTCATAACTGCGCGAAAAGCATGTATTCGTGCCTAATACAACGAGGCAAGCTGTTTTAGACCGAAACGAGCTAGATCTGAACACATCGGTATTACAAGTGTCCACGTGATAGCGTCAAAACTTTTTCTCATAACTGCGCGCAAAGCATGTATTCGTGCTTAATACAACGAGACAAGCTGTTTTAGAACGAAAGGAGCTAGACCTGAACACATCGGTTTTACAAGTGTCCGTGTGATACGCGACAAACCTTTTTCTCTCATAACTGCGCGAAAAGCATGTATTCGTGCTTAATACAACGGGACAAGCTGTTTTAGACCGAAACGAGCTAGATCTGAACACATCGCTTTCACAAGTGTCCGTGTGATAGGCGTCAAAACTTTTTCTCTCATAACTGCACGAAAAGCATGTATTCGTGCTTAATACGAGACAAACTGTTTTAGACCGAAACGAGCTAGCTCTGAACACATCGGTTTTACAAGTGCCCGTGTGATACGCGTCAAAACTTTTCCTCTCATAACTGCGCGAAAATCATGTGTTCGTGCTTAATACAACGAGGCAAGCTGTTTTAGACCGAAACGAGCTAGATCTGAACACATCGGTTTTGCAAGTGTTCATGTGATACGCGTCAAAACTTTTCTCTCATAACTGCGCGAAAAGCATGTATTCGTGCTTAATACAACGAGACAAACTGTTTTAGACCGAAACGAGCTAGATCTGAACACATCGGTTTTACAAGTGTCCTTGTGATACGTGTCAAAACTTTTTCTTTATAACTGCGCGAAAAGCATTTATTCGTGTTTAAAACAACGAGACAAGCTGTTTTAGACCGAGGCGAACAAGATCTGAACACATCGATTTTACAAGTGTCCGTGTAATACGTGTCAAAACTTTTTCTCATAACTGCGCGCTAAGCATGTAGTCGTGCTTAATACAACGAGACAAGCTGTTTTAGACCGACACGAGCTAGATCTGACCACATCGGTTTTACAAGTGTTCATGTCATAGGCGTCAGCACTTTTTCTTTTCGTTCTGCGCAAAAAGCATGTATTCGTGCTTAATACAACGAGACAAGCTGTTTTAGACAGCAACGAGCTAGATCTGAACACATCGGTATTACAAGTGTCCATGTGATAGCGTCAAAACTTTTTCTCTCAGTAGAGCGCAAAAAGCATGTATTCGTGCTTAATACAACGAGACAAGCTGTTTTAGACCGAAGAGAGCTAGATCTGAACACATCGTTTTACAAGTGTTCGTGTGATAGGCGTCAAATCTTTTGCTCTCATAACTGCGCGAAAAGCATGTATTTGCGCGTAAAACAACGAGACAAGCTGTTTTAGAACGAAACGAGCTAGATCTGAACAAATCGGTTTTTCAAGTGTACGTGTGATACGCGTCAAAACTTTTTCTCTCATAACTGCGCGAAAAGCATGTATTCGTGCTTAATACGAGACAAACTGTTTTAGTCCGCAACGAGCTAGCTCTGAACATATCGGTTTTACAAGTGTCCTTGTGATACGCGTCAAAACTTTTTCTCTCATAACTGCGCGAAAAGCATGTATTCGTGCTTAATACAACGAGGCAAGCTGTTTTAGACCGAAACGAGCTAGATCTGAACACAACGGTTTTACAATTGTCCGTGTGATACGCGTCCAAACTTTTTCTCATAACTGCGCGAGAAGCATGTATTCGTGCTTAATACAACGCGGCAAGCTGTTTTAGACCGAAACGAGCGAGATCTGAACACATAGGTTTTACAAGTGTCCGTGTGATGCGCGTCAAAACTTTTTCTCTAATAACTGCGCGAAAAGCATGTATTCGTGCATAAAACAACGAGACAAGCTGTTTTAGACCGAAAGAGCTAGATCTGAACACATCGGTTTTACAAGTGTCCATGTGATACGCGTCAAAAGTTTTTCTCTCATAACTGCGCGAAAAGCATGTATTCGTGCTTAATACAACGAGACAAACTGTTTTAGACCGAAACGAGCTAGATCTGAATACATCGGTTTTACAAGTGTCCTTGTGATACGCGTCAAAACTTTTTGTTTATAATTGCGCGAAAAGCATGTATTCGTGTTTAAAACAACGAGACAAGCTGTTTTAGACCGAAATGAGCTAGATCTGAAAATATCGGTTTTACAAGTGTCCATGTGATAGCGTCAAAGCGTTTTCTCTCAGTAGTGCGCAAAAAGCATGTATTCGTGCTTAATAAAACGAGACAAGCTGTTTTAGACCGAAACGAGCTAGATCTGAACACATCGGTTTTACAAGTGTCCTTGTGATGCGCGTCAAAACTTTTTCTCTTATAAGTGCGCGAAAAGCATGTATTCGTGCTTAATACAACGAGACATGCTGTTTTAGACCGAAACGAGCTAGATCTGAACACATCGGTTTTACAAGTGTCCATGTGATACGCGTCAAAACTTTTCTCTCATAACTGCGCGAAAAGCATGTATTCGTGTTTATAACAACGTGACAAGCTATTTTAGACCGAAACGAGCTAGATCTGAACGCATCGGTTTTACAAGTGTCCGTGTGATACGCGTCAAAACTTTTCCTCTCATAACTGCGCGAAAAGCATGTATTCGTGCTTAATACAACGAGACAAGCTGTTTTAGACCGAAACGAGCTAGATCTGAACACATCGGTTTTACTAGTGTCCGTGTGATGTATTCGTGCCTAAAAACGAGACAAGCTGTTTTAGACCGAAACGAGCTAGATCTGATCACATCGGTTTTACAAGTGTCCGTGTAATACGCGTCAAAACGTTTTCACTCATAACTGCGCTAAAAGCATGTATTCGTGCTTAGTACAACGAGATAAACTGTTTTAGACCGAAATGAGCTAGATCTGAACACATCAGTTTTACAAGTGTCCGTGTGATACGCGTCAAAACTTTTTCTCTCATAACTGCGCGAAAAACATGTATTCGTGCCTAATAGAACGAGGCAAGCTGTTTTATACCGAAACGAGCTAGATCTGAACACGTCGATTTTACAAGTGTCCGTGTGATACGCATCAAAACGTTTTCTCTTTTAACTGCGCGAAAAGCATGTATACGTGCTTATAGGGACACAGGAGAAATTGAAGTTGGCTTGTATCGATAGAATACCAGCTCCTGATCACAAAAACGCCGCTCTTACTGAAAATAAAGCTCTTGTAAGGTAGAAAATAACAAGAACCAAAATATAGGTATCGCGACCACAGGCCAATCTCGCAAGTACAAGCATGGTGATGCCATAGGACAAGACATGCCACCTTGGAGGAATTTTCCATCCTACTTGGTTTCGCGAATCTCTGAGGCTGACAAAGGTAGGTTGCGCAGATCAATATTGAAGTAAGTTTTGTTTTAACACCAATAGTGCACTTTTATCACACACGGAAGGCAGGCAAGAGACAACCTGAATGTTGGAAGCAAAGAAAACGGATGCTTGTCGGCACCACAGGCGGCCAGGAGAGTTTTTGTTATGGCGCTTCGCGTCTATGAGCATTGTGTGCCCCGTGCTTTTGTTTTTATTTACAAGCGCCGAACAGCAGGGGAACTCCAAGTGGCGCGTCAAGTGCTTGTTAACCTTTGAAGGAGCCTGTTAAGGCTTGTAAATGATCGCCACGGTCGATGAAAAGCTATGATGGCACGATGGTCGGTGATCGTACAAGGCAGCACCTGTGTATTCGCACGCTTGCCCGGCGAAACATTCCCGGCTGTGCCAGTCAACTTCAAACTACTCAACGGAAATCGTTTATTAGGGACGGGAGACAAGGTCCAAGGCAGTTCAGAAAAATTGCTGATGGCCTAGCCCTGTTAGGCCAGGATATACCTAGCGAAAGCGCGGAGAGTTCTGCATCAGAAGAGTGAATTCACTAGATGCGCCTTTATTGACGGCTGTAATTTCAGACGTCGTGGCGGAGCGGTAGCGTTCCGCCTCAGACGCCGAAGGCCCTTGTTCGATTCGGAACCTCGGCAGCGGGCCTCTTTTCTTTTTGTTTAGTGAGTGGGGGGGGGGGGGGGGGTTTAGTGGCTCCCATGGATGCCGCCGCTGAATACGTTGGTTAGCGGTTAAGCGCAGGCTCTGTTAAGGCGCGTTTATGCTGCGGCTAGGCGCGCGCGCGCGCGCCCTGCTCGGCGAAGTCACGTCGGTCAAAGCGAGACCCTCTATACTCCAACTGCGCTTGACCGCCGACGCGTTCGGCGGCTTCGGCGCACTGTGACCGCATTTGCGGGGAGATTGGAGCATGTATCTATTTCGCGCCGAGTTCGCCAGCCGCCGCCGGCCCGGCCAGACTGATTTGGCTCCGCGGCGAGGTGCGCCTTATAATCAATAGCTGCGGCATTTCGGCGAAGCTGTTCTTTTCGAGCTCGGCTATTTTAATCCATTCACAGTACATATCTGAAGGTACATGCAAGTTGGCGAGAGAGCCAGATCCAGTGGACCCGTTGGATCTAGCGGAAGCCGTTAAGCGTCATGCGCTGGCTTCGGTTTCAAGCCGCCGACTTTAAACGCGACCGCCCTCGAGTACCCATTTGTTTTTTGTGGCAAAAATAAATAAATGACTTGGCCCTTGCAACCGTGGGAGACCTCGACGCTGCCTGCTGCGCCGTGCAACCGCTCCGTTCAAGGAATAACAATCCGTTGGCCCCAAAGCGCCGGCCAGCCTCCGATGGGCGCAACGAACCCCTCGCGACTCCCCGCATTGGGGTTATGATATTTAGTTTGCAACGGCTGCTCTCTGAGGAAGGGGGAAACCACCCGCCGGCGCCTAACCTAACCGTGGTCCCTCAAAAGCATCGCACGCTCTGTGGGGCTGAGGTCGCTGGAATGCAGGTTTTTGCGAGAACTACATTGTCGGGTTCGGGAACGGGATCCATCGTAACGCTGGCAAGACGCCGGTGCAAACGTAAACGAAGCGACGGTGGCACCATCCGATAGATGCATTCAATGTGCGGCGGCGGTAGATTTCCTTTCGGCAGCTGCTAGACCGCACCGCTACCCGCCAGAAATCACGGAGTCTCCGTTTACGTCACGTTTCACGTCACTCCGTTCTTTGTCGTCATCAGAGTTCTCGAGTTTGAATCGGGCGTCGGGAAAAAAATTTTTCAACTTTGGATCCACATTTCTTTGAAATAAATGCATCTTTCACTCCCGGACAAGCGTCAACAAAGCCATGAAATGAACTATCAGATATTGCTAACAAAAAATCTTGATAGGGTTCTCCTCAGTGTCCTTTTAATACAATGAGACAAACTGTTTCAGACCGAAACGAGCTAGATCTGAACACATCGGTTTTACAAGTGTCCCTGTGATACGCGTCAAAACTTTTTCTCATAACTTCGAGAAAAGCATGTATTCGTGCTAAATACAACGAGGCAAGCTGTTTTAGACCGAAATGAGCTAGATCTGAACACATCGGTTTTACAAGTGTCCGTGTGATACGCGTCAAACCCTTTTCTATCATAACTGCGCGAAAAGCATGCATTCGTGCTTGATAACGAGACAAGCTGTTTTAGACCGAAACGAGCTAGATCTGAGAACATCGGTTTTACAAGTGTCCTTGTGATACGCGTCAAAACTTTTTCTTTTATAACTGCGCGAAAAGCATGTATTAGTGTTTAAAACAACGAGACAAGCTGTTTTAGACCGAAACGAGCTAGATCTGAACACATCGGTTTTACAAGTGTACGAGTGATACGCGTCAAAACTTTTTCTCCCATAACTGCGCTAAAAGCATGTATTCGTGCTTAATACAACGAGACAAGCTGTTTTAAAACTTAACGAGCTAGATCTGAACACATCGGTTTTACAAGTGTCCGTGTGATACGCGTCAAAACTTTTCTCTCATAACTGCGCGAAAAGCATGTATTCGTGCTTAATACAACGAGACAAGCTGTTTTAGAGCGAAACGAGCTAGATCTGAACACATCGGTTTTACAAGTGTCCGTGTTATAGGCGTCAAAACTTTTGCTCTCATAACTGCGCGAAAAGCATGCATTCGTGCTTAATACAACGAGACAAGCTGTTTTAGACCGAAACGAGCTAGATGTGAGAACATCGGTTTTACAAGTGTCCATGTGATACGCGTCGAAACTTTTCTCTCATAACTGCGCGAAAAGCATGTATTCGTGCTTGATACAACGCGACAAACTGTTTTAGACCGAAACGAGCTAGATCTGAACACATCGGTTTTACAAGTGTCCTTGTGATACGCGTCAAAGCTTTTTCTTTTACAACTGCGCGAAAAGCATTTATTCGTGTTTAAAACAACGAGACAAGCTGTTTTAGACCGAAACGAGCTAGATCTGAGAACATCGGTTTTACAAGTGTCCGTGTTATAGGCGTCAAAACTTTTGCTCTCATAACTGCGCGAAAAGCATATATTTGCACTTAAAACAACGAGATAAGCTGTTTTAGAACGAAACGAGCGAGATCTGAACCCATAGGTTTTACAAGTGTCTGTGTGATGCGCGTCAAAACTTTTTCTCTAATAATTGCGCGAAAAGCATGTATTCGTGCATAAAACAACGAGACAAGCTGTTTTAGACCGAAACGAGCTAGATCTGAACACATCGGTTTTACAAGTGTCCGTGTGATACGCGTCAAAACTTTTTCATAACTGCGCTAAAAGCATGTATTCGTGCTTAATACAAAGAGACAAGCTGTTTTAGACCGAGGCGAACAAGATCTGAACACATTGATTTTACAATTGTCCGTGTGATACGTGTCAAAACGTTTTCTCATAACTGCGCGCAAAGCATGTAGTCGTGCTTAATACAACGAGACAAGCTGTTTTAGACCGAAACCAGCTAGATCTGAGAACATCGGTTTTACAAGTATCCGTGTTAGAGGCGTCAAAACTTTTGCTCTCATAACTGCGCGAAAAGCATGTATTTGCGCTTAAAATAACGAGATAAGCTGTTTTAGAACAAAACGAGCGAGATCTGAACACATAGGTTTTACAAGTGTCTGTGTGATGCGCGTCATAACTTTTTCTCTAATAACTGCGCGAAAAGCATGTATTCGTGCATAAAACAACGAGACAAGCTGTTTTAGACCGACACGAGCTAGATCTGACCACATCGGTTTTACAAGTGTTCATGTCATAGGCGTCAGCAGTTTTTCTTTTCGTTCTGCGCAAAAAGCATGTATTCGTGCTTAATACAACGAGACAAGCTGTTTTAGACCGAAACGAGCTAGATCTGAACACATCGGTTTTACAAGTGTCCGTGTGACACGCGTCAAAACTTTTGCTCTGATAACTGCGCAAAAAGCATGTATTTCCGCTTAAAACAACGAGATAAGCTGTTTTAGAACGAAACGCGCGAGATCTGAACACATCGGTTTTACAAGTGTCCGTGTGATACGCGTCAAAACTTTTTCTCTCATAACTGCGCGAAAAGCATGTATTCGTGCTTAAAACACCGAGACAAGCTGTTTTAGAACGAAACGAGCGAGATCTGAACACATAGGTTTTAAAAGTGTCCGTGTGATACGCGTCAAAACTTTTTCTCTAATAACTGCGCGAAAAGCATGTATTCGTGCATAAAACAACGAGACAAGCTGTTTTAGACCGAAACGAGCTAGATCTGAACACATCGGTTTTACAAGTGTCCGTGTGATACGCGTCAAAACTTTTTCTCTCAGAACTGCGCGAAAAGCATGCATTCGTGCTTGATAACGAGACAAGCTGTTTTAGACCGAAACGAGCTAGATCTGAGAACATCGGTTTTACAAGTCTCCATGTGATACGCGTCAAAACGTTTCTCTCATAACTGCGCGAAAAGCATGTATTCGTACTTAATACAACGAGAAAAACTGTTTTAGACCGAAACGAGCTAGATCTGAACACATCGGTTTTACAAGTGTCCTTGTGATACGCGTCAAAACTTTTTCTTTTATAACTGCGCGAAAAGCATGTATTAGTGTTTAAAACAACGAGACAAGCTGTTTTAGACCGAAACGAGCTAGATCTGAACACATCGGTTTTACAAGTGTACGAGTGATACGCGTCAAAACTTTTGCTCTCATAACTGCGCGAAAAGCATATATTTGCGCTTAAAACAACGAGATAAGCTGTTTTAGAACGAAACGAGCGAGATCTGAACACATAGGTTTACAAGTGTCTGTGTTATGCGCGTAAAAACTTTTTCTCTAATAATTGCGCGAAAAGCATGTATTGGTGCATAAAACAACGAGACAAGCTATTTTAGACCGAAACGAGCTAGATCTGAACACATCGGTTTTACAAGTGTACGAGTGATACGCGTCAAAACTTTTTCTCCCATAACTGCGCTAAAAGCATGTATTCGTGCTTAATACAACGAGACAAGCTGTTTTAGACCGAAACGAGCTAGATCTGAACACATCGGTTTTACAAGTGTCCGTGTGATACGCGTCAAAACTTTTCTCTCATAACTGCGCGAAAAGCATGTATTCGTGCTTAATACAACGAGACAAGCTGTTTTAGACCGAAACGAGCTAGATCTGAGAACATCGGTTTTACAAGTATCCGTGTTAGAGGCGTCAAAACTTTTGCTCTCATAACTGCGCGAAAAGCATGTATTTGCGCTTAAAATAACGAGATAAGCTGTTTTAGAACAAAACGAGCGAGATCTGAACACATAGGTTTTACAAGTGTCTGTGTGATGCGCGTCATAACTTTTTCTCTAATAACTGCGCGAAAAGCATGTATTCGTGCATAAAACAACGAGACAAGCTGTTTTAGACCGACACGAGCTAGATCTGACCACATCGGTTTTACAAGTGTTCATGTCATAGGCGTCAGCAGTTTTTCTTTTCGTTCTGCGCAAAAAGCATGTATTCGTGCTTAATACAACGAGACAAGCTGTTTTAGACCGAAACGAGCTAGATCTGAACACATCGGTTTTACAAGTGTCCGTGTGACACGCGTCAAAACTTTTGCTCTGATAACTGCGCAAAAAGCATGTATTTCCGCTTAAAACAACGAGATAAGCTGTTTTAGAACGAAACGCGCGAGATCTGAACACATCGGTTTTACAAGTGTCCGTGTGATACGCGTCAAAACTTTTTCTCTCATAACTGCGCGAAAAGCATGTATTCGTGCTTAAAACACCGAGACAAGCTGTTTTAGAACGAAACGAGCGAGATCTGAACACATAGGTTTTAAAAGTGTCCGTGTGATACGCGTCAAAACTTTTTCTCTAATAACTGCGCGAAAAGCATGTATTCGTGCATAAAACAACGAGACAAGCTGTTTTAGACCGAAACGAGCTAGATCTGAACACATCGGTTTTACAAGTGTCCGTGTGATACGCGTCAAAACTTTTTCTCTCAGAACTGCGCGAAAAGCATGCATTCGTGCTTGATAACGAGACAAGCTGTTTTAGACCGAAACGAGCTAGATCTGAGAACATCGGTTTTACAAGTCTCCATGTGATACGCGTCAAAACGTTTCTCTCATAACTGCGCGAAAAGCATGTATTCGTACTTAATACAACGAGAAAAACTGTTTTAGACCGAAACGAGCTAGATCTGAACACATCGGTTTTACAAGTGTCCTTGTGATACGCGTCAAAACTTTTTCTTTTATAACTGCGCGAAAAGCATGTATTAGTGTTTAAAACAACGAGACAAGCTGTTTTAGACCGAAACGAGCTAGATCTGAACACATCGGTTTTACAAGTGTACGAGTGATACGCGTCAAAACTTTTGCTCTCATAACTGCGCGAAAAGCATATATTTGCGCTTAAAACAACGAGATAAGCTGTTTTAGAACGAAACGAGCGAGATCTGAACACATAGGTTTACAAGTGTCTGTGTTATGCGCGTAAAAACTTTTTCTCTAATAATTGCGCGAAAAGCATGTATTGGTGCATAAAACAACGAGACAAGCTATTTTAGACCGAAACGAGCTAGATCTGAACACATCGGTTTTACAAGTGTACGAGTGATACGCGTCAAAACTTTTTCTCCCATAACTGCGCTAAAAGCATGTATTCGTGCTTAATACAACGAGACAAGCTGTTTTAGACCGAAACGAGCTAGATCTGAACACATCGGTTTTACAAGTGTCCGTGTGATACGCGTCAAAACTTTTCTCTCATAACTGCGCGAAAAGCATGTATTCGTGCTTAATACAACGAGACAAGCTGTTTTAGACCGAAACGAGCTAGATCTGAGAACATCGGTTTTACAAGTGTCCATGTGATACGCATCAAAACTTTTCTCTCATAACTGCGCGAAAAGCATGTATTTGTGCTTAATACAACGAGACAAACTGTTTTAGACCGAAACGAGCTAGATCTGAACACATCGGTTTTACAAGTGTCCTTTTGATACGCGTCAAAGCATTTTCTTTTATAACTGCGCGAAAAGCATTTATTCGTGTTTAAAACAACGAGACAAGCTGTTTTAGACCGAAACGAGCTAGATCTGAGAACATCGGTTTTACAAGTGTCCCTGTTATAGGCGTCAAAACTTTTGCTCTCATAACTGCGTGAAAAGCATATATTTGCGCTTAAAACATTGAGATAAGCTGTTTTAGAACGAAACAAGCGAGATCTGAACACATAGGTTTTACAAGTGTCTGTGTGATGCACGTCAAAACTTTTTCTCTAATAATTGCGCAAAAAGCATGTATTCGTGCATAAAACAACGAGACAAGCTGTTTTAGACCGAAACGAGCTAGATCTGAACACATCGGTTTTACAAGTGTCCGTGTGATACGCGTCAAAACTTTTTCATAACTGCGCTAAAAGCATGTATTCGTGCTTAATACAAAGAGACAAGCTGTTTTAGACCGAGGCGAACAAGATCTGAACACACTGATTTTACAATTGTCCGTGTGATACGTGTCAAAACTTTTTCTCATAACTGCGCGCAAAGCATGTAGTCGTGCTTAATACAACGAGACAAGCTGTTTTAGACCGAAACCAGCTAGATCTGAGAACATCGGTTTTACAAGTATCCGTGTTATAGGCGTCAAAACTTTTGCTCTCATAACTGCGCGAAAAGCATGTATTTGCGCTTAAAACAACGCGACAAGCTGTTTTAGAACGAAACGAGCTGGATCTGAACACATCGGTTTTACAAGTGTACGTGTGATACGCGTCAAAAGTTTTTGTCTCATAACTGCGCGAAAAGCATGTATTGGTGCTTAATACGAGACAAACTGGTTTAGACCGAAACGAGCTAGCTCTGAACAAATCGGTTTTACAAGTGTCCGTGTGATACGCGTCAAAACTTTTTCTCTCAGAACTGCGCGAAAAGCATACATTCGTGCTTGATAACGAGACAAGCTGTTTTAGACCGAAACGAGCTAGATCTGAGAACATCGGTTTTACAAGTGTCCATGTGATACGCGTCAAAACGTTTCTCTCATAACTGCGCGAAAAGCATGTATTCGTACTTAATACAACGAGAAAAACTGTTTTAGACCGACACGAGCTAGATCTGAACACATCGGTTTTACAAGTGTCCTTGTGATACGCGTCAAAACTTTTTCTTCTATAACTGCGCGAAAAGCATGTATTAGTGTTTAAAACAACGAGACAAGCTGTTTTAGACCGAAACGAGCTAGATCTGAACACATCGGTTTTACAAGTGTACGAGTGATACGCGTCAAAACTTTTTCTCCTATAACTGCGCTAAAAGCATGTATTCGTGCTTAATACAACGAGACAAGCTGTTTTAAAACTTAACGAGCTAGATCTGAACACATCGGTTTTACAAGTGTCCGTGTGATACGCGTCAAAACTTTTCTCTCATAACTGCGCGAAAAGCATGTATTCGTGCTTAATACAACGAGACAAGCTGTTTTAGACGAAACGAGCTAGATCTGAGAACATCGGTTTTACAAGTGTCCATGTGATACGCGTCAAAACTTTTCTCTTATAACTGCGCGAAAAGCATGTATTTGTGCTTAATACAACGAGACAAACTGTTTTAGACCGAAACGAGCTAGATCTGAACACATCGGTTTTACAAGTGTCCTTGTGATACGCGTCAAAACTTTTTCTTTTATAACTGCGCGAAAAGCATTTATTCGTGTTTAAAACAACGAGACAAGCTGTTTTAGACTGAAACGAGCTAGATCTGAGAACATCGGTTTTACAAGTGTCCGTGTTATAGGCGTCAAAACTTTTGCTCTCATAACTGCGCGAAAAGCATATATTTGCGCTTAAAACAACGAGATAAGCTGTTTTAGAACGAAACGAGCGAGATCTGAACACATAGGTTTACAAGTGTCTGTGTTATGCGCGTAAAAACTTTTTCTCTAATAATTGCGCGAAAAGCATGTATTCGTGCATAAAACAACGAGACAAGCTATTTTAGACCGAAACGAGCTAGATCTGAACACATCGGTTTTACAAGTGTCCGTGTGATACGCGTCAAAACTTTTTCATAACTGCGCTAAAAGCATGTATTCGTGCTTAATACAACGAGACAAGCTTTTTAGACCGAGGCGAACAAGATCTGAACACATTGATTTTACAAGTGTCCGTGTGATACGTGTCAAAACTTTTTCTCACAACTGCGCGCAAAGCATGTACTCGTGCTTAATACAACGAGACAAGCTGTTTTAGACCGAAACCAGCTAGATCTGAGAACATCGGTTTTACAAGTATCCGTGTTATAGGCGTCAAAACTTTTGCTCTCATAACTGCGCGAAAAGCATGTATTTGCGCTTAAAACAACGAGATAAGCTGTTTTAGAACGAAACGAGCGAGATCTGAACACATAGGTTTTACAAGTGTCTGTGTGATGCGCGTCATAACTTTTTCTCTAATAACTGCGCGAAAAGCATGTATTCGTGCATAAAACGAGACAAGCTGTTTTAGACCGACACGAGCTAGATCTGACCACATCGGTTTTACAAGTGTTCTTGTCATAGGCGTCAGCAGTTTTTCTTTTCGTTCTGCGCAAAAAGCATGTATTCGTGCTTAATACAACGAGACAAGCTGTTTTAGACCGAAACGAGCTAGATCTGAACACATCGGTTTTACAAGTGTCCGTGTGACACGCGTCAAAACTTTTGCTCTGATAACTGCGCGAAAAGCATGTATTTCCGCTTAAAACAACGAGATAAGCTGTTTTAGAACGAAACGCGCGAGATCTGAACACATCGGTTTTACAAGTGTCCGTGTGACACGCGTCAAAACTTTTTCTCTCATAACTGCGCGAAAAGCATGTATTCGTGCTTAAAACACCGAGACAAGCTGTTTTAGAACGAAACGAGCGAGATCTGAACACATAGGTTTTAAAAGTGTCCGTGTGATACGCGTCAAAACTTTTTCTCTAATAACTGCGCGAAAAGCATGTATTCGTGCATAAAACAACGAGACAAGCTGTTTTAGACCGAAACGAGCTAGATCTGAACACATCGGTTTTACAAGTGTCCGTGTGATACGCGTCAAAACTTTTTCTCTCAGAACTGCGCGAAAAGCATGCATTCGTGCTTGATAACGAGAAAAGCTGTTTTAGACCGAAACGAGCTAGATCTGAACACATCGGTTTTACAAGTGTCCTTGTGATACGCGTCAAAACTTTTTCTTTTATAACTGCGCGAAAAGCATGTATTAGTGTTTAAAACAACGAGACAAGCTGTTTTAGACCGAAACGAGCTAGATCTGAACACATCGGTTTTACAAGTGTACGAGTGATACGCGTCAAAACTTTTTCTCCCATAACTGCGCTAAAAGCATGTATTCGTGCTTAATACAACGAGACAAGCTGTTTTAAAACTTAACGAGCTAGATCTGAACACATCGGTTTTACAAGTGTCCGTGTGATACGCGTCAAAACTTTTCTCTCATAACTGCGCGAAAAGCATGTATTCGTGCTTAATACAACGAGACAAGCTGTTTTAGACGAAACGAGCTAGATCTGAGAACATCGGTTTTACAAGTGTCCGTGTGATACGCGTCAAAACTTTTTCTCTAATAACTGCGCGAAAAGCATGTATTCGTGCATAAAACAACGAGACAAGCTGTTTTAGACCGAAACGAGCTAGATCTGAACACATCGGTTTTACAAGTGTCCGTGTGATACGCGTCAAAACTTTTTCTCTCAGAACTGCGCGAAAAGCATGCATTCGTGCTTGATAACGAGACAAGCTGTTTTAGACCGAAACGAGCTAGATCTGAGAACATCGGTTTTACAAGTCTCCATGTGATACGCGTCAAAACGTTTCTCTCATAACTGCGCGAAAAGCATGTATTCGTACTTAATACAACGAGAAAAACTGTTTTAGACCGAAACGAGCTAGATCTGAACACATCGGTTTTACAAGTGTCCTTGTGATACGCGTCAAAACTTTTTCTT
Organism: Amblyomma americanum; assembly: GCF_052857255.1. Taxonomy (NCBI): domain Eukaryota; kingdom Metazoa; phylum Arthropoda; class Arachnida; order Ixodida; family Ixodidae; genus Amblyomma; species Amblyomma americanum. Next base: position 929,543 of record NW_027526492.1, on the reverse strand, counting down.
TTATAACTGCGCGAAAAGCATGTATTAGTGTTTAAAACAACGAGACAAGCTGTTTTAGACCGAAACGAGCTAGATCTGAACACATCGGTTTTACAAGTGTACGGGTGATACGCGTCAAAACTTTTGCTCTCATAACTGCGCGAAAAGCATATATTTGCGCTTAAAACAACGAGATAAGCTGTTTTAGAACGAAACGAGCGAGATCTGAACACATAGGTTTACAAGTGTCTGTGTTATGCGCGTAAAAACTTTTTCTCTAATAATTGCGCGAAAAGCATGTATTGGTGCATAAAACAACGAGACAAGCTATTTTAGACCGAAACGAGCTAGATCTGAACACATCGGTTTTACAAGTGTACGAGTGATACGCGTCAAAACTTTTTCTCCCATAACTGCGCTAAAAGCATGTATTCGTGCTTAATACAACGAGACAAGCTGTTTTAGACCGAAACGAGCTAGATCTGAACACATCGGTTTTACAAGTGTCCGTGTGATACGCGTCAAAACTTTTCTCTCATAACTGCGCGAAAAGCATGTATTCGTGCTTAATACAACGAGACAAGCTGTTTTAGACCGAAACGAGCTAGATCTGAGAACATCGGTTTTACAAGTGTCCATGTGATACGCATCAAAACTTTTCTCTCATAACTGCGCGAAAAGCATGTATTTGTGCTTAATACAACGAGACAAACTGTTTTAGACCGAAACGAGCTAGATCTGAACACATCGGTTTTACAAGTGTCCTTTTGATACGCGTCAAAGCATTTTCTTTTATAACTGCGCGAAAAGCATTTATTCGTGTTTAAAACAACGAGACAAGCTGTTTTAGACCGAAACGAGCTAGATCTGAGAACATCGGTTTTACAAGTGTCCCTGTTATAGGCGTCAAAACTTTTGCTCTCATAACTGCGTGAAAAGCATATATTTGCGCTTAAAACATTGAGATAAGCTGTTTTAGAACGAAACAAGCGAGATCTGAACACATAGGTTTTACAAGTGTCTGTGTGATGCACGTCAAAACTTTTTCTCTAATAATTGCGCAAAAAGCATGTATTCGTGCATAAAACAACGAGACAAGCTGTTTTAGACCGAAACGAGCTAGATCTGAACACATCGGTTTTACAAGTGTCCGTGTGATACGCGTCAAAACTTTTTCATAACTGCGCTAAAAGCATGTATTCGTGCTTAATACAAAGAGACAAGCTGTTTTAGACCGAGGCGAACAAGATCTGAACACACTGATTTTACAATTGTCCGTGTGATACGTGTCAAAACTTTTTCTCATAACTGCGCGCAAAGCATGTAGTCGTGCTTAATACAACGAGACAAGCTGTTTTAGACCGAAACCAGCTAGATCTGAGAACATCGGTTTTACAAGTATCCGTGTTATAGGCGTCAAAACTTTTGCTCTCATAACTGCGCGAAAAGCATGTATTTGCGCTTAAAACAACGCGACAAGCTGTTTTAGAACGAAACGAGCTGGATCTGAACACATCGGTTTTACAAGTGTACGTGTGATACGCGTCAAAAGTTTTTGTCTCATAACTGCGCGAAAAGCATGTATTGGTGCTTAATACGAGACAAACTGGTTTAGACCGAAACGAGCTAGCTCTGAACAAATCGGTTTTACAAGTGTCCGTGTGATACGCGTCAAAACTTTTTCTCTCAGAACTGCGCGAAAAGCATACATTCGTGCTTGATAACGAGACAAGCTGTTTTAGACCGAAACGAGCTAGATCTGAGAACATCGGTTTTACAAGTGTCCATGTGATACGCGTCAAAACGTTTCTCTCATAACTGCGCGAAAAGCATGTATTCGTACTTAATACAACGAGAAAAACTGTTTTAGACCGACACGAGCTAGATCTGAACACATCGGTTTTACAAGTGTCCTTGTGATACGCGTCAAAACTTTTTCTTCTATAACTGCGCGAAAAGCATGTATTAGTGTTTAAAACAACGCGCTTAAAACAACGCTTAAAACAACGAGATAAGCTGTTTTAGAACGAAACGAGCGAGATCTGAACACATAGGTTTACAAGTGTCTGTGTTATGCGCGTAAAAACTTTTTCTCTAATAATTGCGCGAAAAGCATGTATTCGTGCATAAAACAACGAGACAAGCTATTTTAGACCGAAACGAGCTAGATCTGAACACATCGGTTTTACAAGTGTCCGTGTGATACGCGTCAAAACTTTTTCATAACTGCGCTAAAAGCATGTATTCGTGCTTAATACAACGAGACAAGCTTTTTAGACCGAGGCGAACAAGATCTGAACACATTGATTTTACAAGTGTCCGTGTGATACGTGTCAAAACTTTTTCTCATAACTGCGCGCAAAGCATGTACTCGTGCTTAATACAACGAGACAAGCTGTTTTAGACCGAAACCAGCTAGATCTGAGAACATCGGTTTTACAAGTATCCGTGTTATAGGCGTCAAAACTTTTGCTCTCATAACTGCGCGAAAAGCATGTATTTGCGCTTAAAACAACGAGATAAGCTGTTTTAGAACGAAACGAGCGAGATCTGAACACATAGGTTTTACAAGTGTCTGTGTGATGCGCGTCATAACTTTTTCTCTAATAACTGCGCGAAAAGCATGTATTCGTGCATAAAACGAGACAAGCTGTTTTAGACCGACACGAGCTAGATCTGACCACATCGGTTTTACAAGTGTTCTTGTCATAGGCGTCAGCAGTTTTTCTTTTCGTTCTGCGCAAAAAGCATGTATTCGTGCTTAATACAACGAGACAAGCTGTTTTAGACCGAAACGAGCTAGATCTGAACACATCGGTTTTACAAGTGTCCGTGTGACACGCGTCAAAACTTTTGCTCTGATAACTGCGCGAAAAGCATGTATTTCCGCTTAAAACAACGAGATAAGCTGTTTTAGAACGAAACGCGCGAGATCTGAACACATCGGTTTTACAAGTGTCCGTGTGACACGCGTCAAAACTTTTTCTCTCATAACTGCGCGAAAAGCATGTATTCGTGCTTAAAACACCGAGACAAGCTGTTTTAGAACGAAACGAGCGAGATCTGAACACATAGGTTTTAAAAGTGTCCGTGTGATACGCGTCAAAACTTTTTCTCTAATAACTGCGCGAAAAGCATGTATTCGTGCATAAAACAACGAGACAAGCTGTTTTAGACCGAAACGAGCTAGATCTGAACACATCGGTTTTACAAGTGTCCGTGTGATACGCGTCAAAACTTTTTCTCTCAGAACTGCGCGAAAAGCATGCATTCGTGCTTGATAACGAGAAAAACTGTTTTAGACCGAAACGAGCTAGATCTGAACACATCGGTTTTACAAGTGTCCTTGTGATACGCGTCAAAACTTTTTCTTTTATAACTGCGCGAAAAGCATGTATTAGTGTTTAAAACAACGAGACAAGCTGTTTTAGACCGAAACGAGCTAGATCTGAACACATCGGTTTTACAAGTGTACGAGTGATACGCGTCAAAACTTTTTCTCCCATAACTGCGCTAAAAGCATGTATTCGTGCTTAATACAACGAGACAAGCTGTTTTAAAACTTAACGAGCTAGATCTGAACACATCGGTTTTACAAGTGTCCGTGTGATACGCGTCAAAACTTTTCTCTCATAACTGCGCGAAAAGCATGTATTCGTGCTTAATACAACGAGACAAGCTGTTTTAGACGAAACGAGCTAGATCTGAGAACATCGGTTTTACAAGTGTCCATGTGATACGCGTCAAAACTTTTCTCTTATAACTGCGCGAAAAGCATGTATTTGTGCTTAATACAACGAGACAAACTGTTTTAGACCGAAACGAGCTAGATCTGAACACATCGGTTTTACAAGTGTCCTTGTGATACGCGTCAAAACTTTTTCTTTTATAACTGCGCGAAAAGCATTTATTCGTGTTTAAAACAACGAGACAAGCTGTTTTAGACTGAAACGAGCTAGATCTGAGAACATCGGTTTTACAAGTGTCCGTGTTATAGGCGTCAAAACTTTTGCTCTCATAACTGCGCGAAAAGCATATATTTGCGCTTAAAACAACGAGATAAGCTGTTTTAGAACGAAACGAGCGAGATCTGAACACATAGGTTTTACAAGTGTCCGTGTGATACGCGTCAAAACTTTTTCATAACTGCGCTAAAAGCATGTATTCGTGCTTAATACAACGAGACAAGCTTTTTAGACCGAGGCGAACAAGATCTGAACACATTGATTTTACAAGTGTCCGTGTGATACGTGTCAAAACTTTTTCTCATAACTGCGCGCAAAGCATGTAGTCGTGCTTAATACAACGAGACAAGCTGTTTTAGAGCGAAACCAGCTAGATCTGAGAACATCGGTTTTACAAGTATCCGTGTTATAGGCGTCAAAACTTTTGCTCTCATAACTGCGCGAAAAGCATGTATTTGCGCTTAAAACAACGAGATAAGCTGTTTTAGAACGAAACGAGCGAGATCTGAACACATAGGTTTTACAAGTGTCTGTGTGATGCGCGTCATAACTTTTTCTCTAATAACTGCGCGAAAAGCATGTATTCGTGCATAAAACAACGAGACAAGCTGTTTTAGACCGACACGAGCTAGATCTGACCACATCGGTTTTACAAGTGTTCATGTCATAGGCGTCAGCACTTTTTCTTTTCGTTCTGCGCAAAAAGCATGTATTCGTGCTTAATACAACGAGAAAAGCTGTTTTAGACCGAAACGAGCTAGATCTGAACACATCGGTTTTACAAGTGTCCGTGTGACAGGCGTCAAAACTTTTGCTCTGATAACTGCGCGAAAAGCATGTATTTCCGCTTAAAACAACGAGATAAGCTGTTTTAGAACGAAACGAGCGAGATCTGAACACATAGGTTTTACAAGTGTCTGTGTGATGCGCGTCATAACTTTTTCTCTAATAACTGCGCGAAAAGCATGTATTCGTGCATAAAACGAGACAAGCTGTTTTAGACCGACACGAGCTAGATCTGACCACATCGGTTTTACAAGTGTTCTTGTCATAGGCGTCAGCAGTTTTTCTTTTCGTTCTGCGCAAAAAGCATGTATTCGTGCTTAATACAACGAGACAAGCTGTTTTAGACCGAAACGAGCTAGATCTGAACACATCGGTTTTACAAGTGTCCGTGTGACACGCGTCAAAACTTTTGCTCTGATAACTGCGCGAAAAGCATGTATTTCCGCTTAAAACAACGAGATAAGCTGTTTTAGAACGAAACGCGCGAGATCTGAACACATCGGTTTTACAAGTGTCCGTGTGACACGCGTCAAAACTTTTTCTCTCATAACTGCGCGAAAAGCATGTATTCGTGCTTAAAACACCGAGACAAGCTGTTTTAGAACGAAACGAGCGAGATCTGAACACATAGGTTTTAAAAGTGTCCGTGTGATACGCGTCAAAACTTTTTCTCTAATAACTGCGCGAAAAGCATGTATTCGTGCATAAAACAACGAGACAAGCTGTTTTAGACCGAAACGAGCTAGATCTGAACACATCGGTTTTACAAGTGTCCGTGTGATACGCGTCAAAACTTTTTCTCTCAGAACTGCGCGAAAAGCATGCATTCGTGCTTGATAACGAGAAAAACTGTTTTAGACCGAAACGAGCTAGATCTGAACACATCGGTTTTACAAGTGTCCTTGTGATACGCGTCAAAACTTTTTCTTTTATAACTGCGCGAAAAGCATGTATTAGTGTTTAAAACAACGAGACAAGCTGTTTTAGACCGAAACGAGCTAGATCTGAACACATCGGTTTTACAAGTGTACGAGTGATACGCGTCAAAACTTTTTCTCCCATAACTGCGCTAAAAGCATGTATTCGTGCTTAATACAACGAGACAAGCTGTTTTAAAACTTAACGAGCTAGATCTGAACACATCGGTTTTACAAGTGTCCGTGTGATACGCGTCAAAACTTTTCTCTCATAACTGCGCGAAAAGCATGTATTCGTGCTTAATACAACGAGACAAGCTGTTTTAGACGAAACGAGCTAGATCTGAGAACATCGGTTTTACAAGTGTCCATGTGATACGCGTCAAAACTTTTCTCTTATAACTGCGCGAAAAGCATGTATTTGTGCTTAATACAACGAGACACACTGTTTTAGACCGAAACGAGCTAGATCTGAACACATCGGTTTTACAAGTGTCCTTGTGATACGCGTCAAAACTTTTTCTTTTATAACTGCGCGAAAAGCATTTATTCGTGTTTAAAACAACGAGACAAGCTGTTTTAGACTGAAACGAGCTAGATCTGAGAACATCGGTTTTACAAGTGTCCGTGTTATAGGCGTCAAAACTTTTGCTCTCATAACTGCGCGAAAAGCATATATTTGCGCTTAAAACAACGAGATAAGCTGTTTTAGAACGAAACGAGCGAGATCTGAACACATAGGTTTTACAAGTGTCCGTGTGATACGCGTCAAAACTTTTTCATAACTGCGCTAAAAGCATGTATTCGTGCTTAATACAACGAGACAAGCTTTTTAGACCGAGGCGAACAAGATCTGAACACATTGATTTTACAAGTGTCCGTGTGATACGTGTCAAAACTTTTTCTCATAACTGCGCGCAAAGCATGTAGTCGTGCTTAATACAACGAGACAAGCTGTTTTAGAGCGAAACCAGCTAGATCTGAGAACATCGGTTTTACAAGTATCCGTGTTATAGGCGTCAAAACTTTTGCTCTCATAACTGCGCGAAAAGCATGTATTTGCGCTTAAAACAACGAGATAAGCTGTTTTAGAACGAAACGAGCGAGATCTGAACACATAGGTTTTACAAGTGTCTGTGTGATGCGCGTCATAACTTTTTCTCTAATAACTGCGCGAAAAGCATGTATTCGTGCATAAAACAACGAGACAAGCTGTTTTAGACCGACACGAGCTAGATCTGACCACATCGGTTTTACAAGTGTTCATGTCATAGGCGTCAGCACTTTTTCTTTTCGTTCTGCGCAAAAAGCATGTATTCGTGCTTAATACAACGAGAAAAGCTGTTTTAGACCGAAACGAGCTAGATCTGAACACATCGGTTTTACAAGTGTCCGTGTGACAGGCGTCAAAACTTTTGCTCTGATAACTGCGCGAAAAGCATGTATTTCCGCTTAAAACAACGAGATAAGCTGTTTTAGAACGAAACGAGCGAGATCTGAACACATAGGTTTTACAAGTGTCCGTGTGATACGCGTCAAAACTTTTTCTCTAATAACTGCGCGAAAAGCATGTATTCGTGCATAAAACAACGAGACAAGCTGTTTTAGACCGAAACGAGCTAGATCTGAACAGATCGGTTTTACAAGTGTCCGTGTGATACGCGTCAAAACTTTTTCTCTCAGAACTGCGCGAAAAGCATGCATTCGTGCTTGATAACGAGACAAGCTGTTTTAGACCGAAGAGAGCTAGATCTGAACACATCGGTTTTACAAGTGTTCGTGTGATAGGCGTCAAAACTTTTGCTCTCATAACTGAGTGAAAAGCATGTATTTGCGCTTAAAACAACGAGACAAGCTGTTTTAGAACGAAACGAGCTAGATCTGAACCAATCGGTTTTACAAGTGTACGTGTGATACGCGTCAAAACTTTTTCTCTCATAACTGCGCGAAAAGCATGTATTCGTGCTTAATACGAGACAAACTGTTTTAGACCGCAACGAGCTAGCTCTGAACACATCGATTTTACAAGTGTCCGTGTGATACGCGTCAAAACTTTTTCTCTCATAACTGCGCGAAAAGCATGTATTCGTGCTTAATACAACGAGGCAAGCTGTTTTAGACCGAAACGAGCTAGATCTGAACACATCGGTTTTACAAGTGTCCATGTGATACGCGTCAAAAGTTTTTCTCTCATAACTGCGCGAAAAGCATGTATTCGTGCTTAATACAACGAGACAAACTGTTTTAGACCGAAACGAGCTAGATCTGAATACATCGGTTTTACAAGTGTCCTTGTGATACGCGTCAAAACTTTTTGTTTATAATTGCGCGAAAAGCATGTATTCGTGTTTAAAACAACGAGACAAGCTGTTTTAGACCGAAATGAGCTAGATCTGAAAATATCGGTTTTACAAGTGTCCATGTGATAGCGTCAAAGCGTTTTCTCTCAGTAGTGCGCAAAAAGCATGTATTCGTGCTTAATAAAACGAGACAAGCTGTTTTAGACCGAAACGAGCTAGATCTGAACACATCGGTTTTACAAGTGTCCTTGTGATGCGCGTCAAAACTTTTTCTCTTATAAGTGCGCGAAAAGCATGTATTCGTGCTTAATACAACGAGACATGCTGTTTTAGACCGAAACGAGCTAGATCTGAACACATCGGTTTTACAAGTGTCCATGTGATACGCGTCAAAACTTTTCTCTCATAACTGCGCGAAAAGCATGTATTCGTGTTTATAACAACGTGACAAGCTATTTTAGACCGAAACGAGCTAGATCTGAACGCATCGGTTTTACAAGTGTACGAGTGATACGCGTCAAAACTTTTTCTTCCATAAGTGCGCTAAAAGCATGTATTCGTGCTTAATACAACGAGAGAAGCTGTTTTAGAACGGAACGAGCTAGATCTGAACACCTCGGTTTTACAAGTGTCCGTGTGATACGCGTCAAAACTTTTTCTCTCATAACTGCGCGAAAAGCATGTATTCGTGCTTAATACAACGAGACAAGCTGTTTTAGACCGAAACGAGCTAGATCTGAACACATCGGTTTCACTAGTGTCCGTGTGATGTATTCGTGCCTAAAAACGAGACAAGCTGTTTTAGACCGAAACGAGCTAGATCTGATCACATCGGTTTTACAAGTGTCCGTGTAATACGCGTCAAAACGTTTTCACTCATAACTGCGCTAAAAGCATGTATTCGTGCTTAGTACAACGAGATAAACTGTTTTAGACCGAAATGAGCTAGATCTGAACACATCAGTTTTACAAGTGTCTGTGTGATACGCGTCAAAACTTTTTCTCTCATAACTGCGCGAAAAACATGTATTCGTGCCTAATAGAACGAGGCAAGCTGTTTTATACCGAAACGAGCTAGATCTGAACACGTCGATTTTACAAGTGTCCGTGTGATACGCATCAAAACGTTTTCTCTTTTAACTGCGCGAAAAGCATGTATACGTGCTTATAGGGACACAGGAGAAATTGAAGTTGGCTTGTATCGATAGAATACCAGCTCCTGATCACAAAAACGCCGCTCTTACTGAAAATAAAGCTCTTGTAAGGTAGAAAATAACAAGAACCAAAATATAGGTATCGCGACCACAGGCCAATCTCGCAAGTACAAGCATGGTGATGCCATAGGACAAGACATGCCACCTTGGAGGAATTTTCCATCCTACTTGGTTTCGCGAATCTCTGAGGCTGACAAAGGTAGGTTGCGCAGATCAATATTGAAGTAAGTTTTGTTTTAACACCAATAGTGCACTTTTATCACACACGGAAGGCAGGCAAGAGACAACCTGAATGTTGGAAGCAAAGAAAACGGATGCTTGTCGGCACCACAGGCGGCCAGGAGAGTTTTTGTTATGGCGCTTCGCGTCTATGAGCATTGTGTGCCCCGTGCTTTTGTTTTTATTTACAAGCGCCGAACAGCAGAGGAACTCCAAGTGGCGCGTCAAGTGCTTGTTAACCTTTGAAGGAGCCTGTTAAGGCTTGTAAATGATCGCCACGGTCGATGAAAAGCTATGATGGCACGATGGTCGGTGATCGTACAAGGCAGCACCTGTGTATTCGCACGCTTGCCCGGCGAAACATTCCCGGCTGTGCCAGTCAACTTCAAACTACTCAACGGAAATCGTTTATTAGGGACGGGAGACAAGGTCCAAGGCAGTTCAGAAAAATTGCTGATGGCCTAGCCCTGTTAGGCCAGGATATACCTAGCGAAAGCGCGGAGAGTTCTGCATCAGAAGAGTGAATTCACTAGATGCGCCTTTATTGACGGCTGTAATTTCAGACGTCGTGGCGGAGCGGTAGCGTTCCGCCTCAGACGCCGAAGGCCCTTGTTCGATTCGGAACCTCGGCAGCGGGCCTCTTTTCTTTTTGTTTAGTGAGTGGGGGGAGGGGGTTTAGTGGCTCCCATGGATGCCGCCACTGAATACGTTGGTTAGCGGTTAAGCGCAGGCTCTGTTAAGGCGCGTTTATGCTGCGGCTAGGCGCGCGCGCGCGCGCCCTGCTCGGCGAAGTCACGTCGGTCAAAGCGAGACCCTCTATACTCCAACTGCGCTTGACCGCCGACGCGTTCGGCGGCTTCGGCGCACTGTGACCGCATTTGCGGGGAGATTGGAGCATGTATCTATTTCGCGCCGAGTTCGCCAGCCGCCGCCGGCCCGGCCAGACTGATTTGGCTCCGCGGCGAGGTGCGCCTTATAATCAATAGCTGCGGCATTTCGGCGAAGCTGTTCTTTTCGAGCTCGGCTATTTTAATCAATTCACAGTACATATCTGAAGGTACATGCAAGTTGGCGAGAGAGCCAGATCCAGTGGACCCGTTGGATCTAGCGGAAGCCGTTAAGCGTCATGCGCTGGCTTCGGTTTCAAGCCGCCGACTTTAAACGCGACCGCCCTCGAGTACCCATTTGTTTTTTGTGGCAAAAATAAATAAATGACTTGGCCCTTGCAACCGTGGGAGACCTCGACGCTGCCTGCTGCGCCGTGCAACCGCTCCGTTCAAGGAATAACAATCCGTTGGCCCCAAAGCGCCGGCCAGCCTCCGATGGGCGCAACGAACCCCTCGCGACTCCCCGCATTGGGGTTATGATATTTAGTTTGCAACGGCTGCTCTCTGAGGAAGGGGAAACCACCCGCCGGCGCCTAACCTAACCGTGGTCCCTCAAAAGCATCGCACGCTCTGTGGGGCTGAGGTCGCTGGAATGCAGGTTTTTGCGAGAACTACATTGTCGGGTTCGGGAACGGGATCCATCGTAACGCTGGCAAGACGCCGGTGCAAACGTAAACGAAGCGACGGTGGCACCATCCGATAGATGCATTCAATGTGCGGCGGCGGTAGATTTCCTTTCGGCAGCTGCTAGACCGCACCGCTACCCGCCAGAAATCACGGAGTCTCCGTTTACGTCACGTTTCACGTCACTCCGTTCTTTGTCGTCATCAGAGTTCTCGAGTTTGAATCGGGCGTCGGGAAAAAAATTTTTCAACTTTGGATCCACATTTCTTTGAAATAAATGCATCTTTCACTCCCGGACAAGCGTCAACAAAGCCATGAAATGAACTATCAGATATTGCTAACAAAAAATCTTGATAGGGTTCTCCTCAGTGTCCTTTTAATACAATGAGACAAACTGTTTCAGACCGAAACGAGCTAGATCTGAACACATCGGTTTTACAAGTGTCCCTGTGATACGCGTCAAAACTTTTTCTCATAACTTCGAGAAAAGCATGTATTCGTGCTAAATACAACGAGGCAAGCTGTTTTAGACCGAAACGAGCTAGATCTGAACACATCGGTTTTACAAGTGTCCGTGTGATACGCGTCAAACCCTTTTCTATCATAACTGCGCGAAAAGCATGCATTCGTGCTTGATAACGAGACAAGCTGTTTTAGACCGAAACGAGCTAGATCTGAGAACATCGGTTTTACAAGTGTCCTTGTGATACGCGTCAAAACTTTTTCTTTTATAACTGCGCGAAAAGCATGTATTAGTGTTTAAAACAACGAGACAAGCTGTTTTAGACCGAAACGAGCTAGATCTGAACACATCGGTTTTACAAGTGTACGAGTGATACGCGTCAAAACTTTTTCTCCCATAACTGCGCTAAAAGCATGTATTCGTGCTTAATACAACGAGACAAGCTGTTTTAAAACTTAACGAGCTAGATCTGAACACATCGGTTTTACAAGTGTCCGTGTGATACGCGTCAAAACTTTTCTCTCATAACTGCGCGAAAAGCATGTATTCGTGCTTAATACAACGAGACAAGCTGTTTTAGAGCGAAACGAGCTAGATCTGAACACATCGGTTTTACAAGTGTCCGTGTTATAGGCGTCAAAACTTTTGCTCTCATAACTGCGCGAAAAGCTTGTATTTGCGCTTAAAACACCGAGACAAGCTGTTTTAGACCGAAACGAGCTAGATCTGAACACATCGGTTTTACAAGTGTCCGTGTGATACGCGTCAAAACTTTTTCTCTCAGAACTGCGCTAAAAGCATGCATTCGTGCTTAATACAACGAGACAAGCTGTTTTAGACCGAAACGAGCTAGATGTGAGAACATCGGTTTTACAAGTGTCCATGTGATACGCGTCGAAACTTTTCTCTCATAACTGCGCGAAAAGCATGTATTCGTGCTTGATACAACGCGACAAACTGTTTTAGACCGAAACGAGCTAGATCTGAACACATCGGTTTTACAAGTGTCCTTGTGATACGCGTCAAAGCTTTTTCTTTTATAACTGCGCGAAAAGCATTTATTCGTGTTTAAAACAACGAGACAAGCTGTTTTAGACCGAAACGAGCTAGATCTGAGAACATCGGTTTTACAAGTGTCCGTGTTATAGGCGTCAAAACTTTTGCTCTCATAACTGCGCGAAAAGCATATATTTGCACTTAAAACAACGAGATAAGCTGTTTTAGAACGAAACGAGCGAGATCTGAACACATAGGTTTTACAAGTGTCTGTGTGATGCTCGTCAAAACTTTTTCTCTAATAATTGCGCGAAAAGCATGTATTCGTGCATAAAACAACGAGACAAGCTGTTTTAGACCGAAACGAGCTAGATCTGAACACATCGGTTTTACAAGTGTCCGTGTGATACGCGTCAAAACTTTTTCATAACTGCGCTAAAAGCATGTATTCGTGCTTAATACAAAGAGACAAGCTGTTTTAGACCGAGGCGAACAAGATCTGAACACATTGATTTTACAATTGTCCGTGTGATACGTGTCAAAACGTTTTCTCATAACTGCGCGCAAAGCATGTAGTCGTGCTTAATACAACGAGACAAGCTGTTTTAGACCGAAACCAGCTAGATCTGAGAACATCGGTTTTACAAGTATCCGTGTTATAGGCGTCAAAACTTTTGCTCTCATAACTGCGCGAAAAGCATGTATTTGCGCTTAAAACAACGAGATAAGCTGTTTTAGAACAAAACGAGCGAGATCTGAACACATAGGTTTTACAAGTGTCTGTGTGATGCGCGTCATAACTTTTTCTCTAATAACTGCGCGAAAAGCATGTATTCGTGCATAAAACAACGAGACAAGCTGTTTTAGACCGACACGAGCTAGATCTGACCACATCGGTTTTACAAGTGTTCATGTCATAGGCGTCAGCAGTTTTTCTTTTCGTTCTGCGCAAAAAGCATGTATTCGTGCTTAATACAACGAGACAAGCTGTTTTAGACCGAAACGAGCTAGATCTGAACACATCGGTTTTACAAGTGTCCGTGTGACACGCGTCAAAACTTTTGCTCTGATAACTGCGCAAAAAGCATGTATTTCCGCCTAAAACAACGAGATAAGCTGTTTTAGAACGAAACGCGCGAGATCTGAACACATCGGTTTTACAAGTGTCCGTGTGATACGCGTCAAAACTTTTTCTCTCATAACTGCGCGAAAAGCATGTATTCGTGCTTAAAACACCGAGACAAGCTGTTTTAGAACGAAACGAGCGAGATCTGAACACATAGGTTTTAAAAGTGTCCGTGTGATACGCGTCAAAACTTTTTCTCTAATAACTGCGCGAAAAGCATGTATTCGTGCATAAAACAACGAGACAAGCTGTTTTAGACCGAAACGAGCTAGATCTGAACACATCGGTTTTACAAGTGTCCGTGTGATACGCGTCAAAACTTTTTCTCTCAGAACTGCGCGAAAAGCATGCATTCGTGCTTGATAACGAGACAAGCTGTTTTAGACCGAAACGAGCTAGATCTGAGAACATCGGTTTTACAAGTCTCCATGTGATACGCGTCAAAACGTTTCTCTCATAACTGCGCGAAAAGCATGTATTCGTACTTAATACAACGAGAAAAACTGTTTTAGACCGAAACGAGCTAGATCTGAACACATCGGTTTTACAAGTGTCCTTGTGATACGCGTCAAAACTTTTTCTTTTATAACTGCGCGAAAAGCATGTATTAGTGTTTAAAACAACGAGACAAGCTGTTTTAGACCGAAACGAGCTAGATCTGAACACATCGGTTTTACAAGTGTACGAGTGATACGCGTCAAAACTTTTGCTCTCATAACTGCGCGAAAAGCATATATTTGCGCTTAAAACAACGAGATAAGCTGTTTTAGAACGAAACGAGCGAGATCTGAACACATAGGTTTACAAGTGTCTGTGTTATGCGCGTAAAAACTTTTTCTCTAATAATTGCGCGAAAAGCATGTATTCGTGCATAAAACAACGAGACAAGCTATTTTAGACCGAAACGAGCTAGATCTGAACACATCGGTTTTACAAGTGTACGAGTGATACGCGTCAAAACTTTTTCTCCCATAACTGCGCTAAAAGCATGTATTCGTGCTTAATACAACGAGACAAGCTGTTTTAGACCGAAACGAGCTAGATCTGAACACATCGGTTTTACAAGTGTCCGTGTGATACGCGTCAAAACTTTTCTCTCATAACTGCGCGAAAAGCATGTATTCGTGCTTAATACAACGAGACAAGCTGTTTTAGACCGAAACGAGCTAGATCTGAGAACATCGGTTTTACAAGTGTCCATGTGATACGCATCAAAACTTTTCTCTCATAACTGCGCGAAAAGCATGTATTTGTGCTTAATACAACGAGACAAACTGTTTTAGACCGAAACGAGCTAGATCTGAACACATCGGTTTTACAAGTGTCCTTGTGATACGCGTCAAAGCATTTTCTTTTATAACTGCGCGAAAAGCATTTATTCGTGTTTAAAACAACGAGACAAGCTGTTTTAGACCGAAACGAGCTAGATCTGAGAACATCGGTTTTACAAGTGTCCCTGTTATAGGCGTCAAAACTTTTGCTCTCATAACTGCGTGAAAAGCATATATTTGCGCTTAAAACATTGAGATAAGCTGTTTTAGAACGAAACGAGCGAGATCTGAACAGATAGGTTTTACAAGTGTCTGTGTGATGCACGTCAAAACTTTTTCTCTAATAATTGCGCAAAAAGCATGTATTCGTGCATAAAACAACGAGACAAGCTGTTTTAGACCGAAACGAGCTAGATCTGAACACATCGGTTTTACAAGTGTCCGTGTGATACGCGTCAAAACTTTTTCATAACTGCGCTAAAAGCATGTATTCGTGCTTAATACAAAGAGACAAGCTGTTTTAGACCGAGGCGAACAAGATCTGAACACATTGATTTTACAATTGTCCGTGTGATACGTGTCAAAACTTTTTCTCATAACTGCGCGCAAAGCATGTAGTCGTGCTTAATACAACGAGACAAGCTGTTTTAGACCGAAACCAGCTAGATCTGAGAACATCGGTTTTACAAGTATCCGTGTTATAGGCGTCAAAACTTTTGCTCTCATAACTGCGCGAAAAGCATGTATTTGCGCTTAAAACAACGCGACAAGCTGTTTTAGAACGAAACGAGCTGGATCTGAACACATCGGTTTTACAAGTGTACGTGTGATACGCGTCAAAAGTTTTTGTCTCATAACTGCGCGAAAAGCATGTATTGGTGCTTAATACGAGACAAACTGGTTTAGACCGAAACGAGCTAGCTCTGAACAAATCGGTTTTACAAGTGTCCGTGTGATACGCGTCAAAACTTTTTCTCTCAGAACTGCGCGAAAAGCATACATTCGTGCTTGATAACGAGACAAGCTGTTTTAGACCGAAACGAGCTAGATCTGAGAACATCGGTTTTACAAGTGTCCATGTGATACGCGTCAAAACGTTTCTCTCATAACTGCGCGAAAAGCATGTATTCGTACTTAATACAACGAGAAAAACTGTTTTAGACCGAAACGAGCTAGATCTGAACACATCGGTTTTACAAGTGTCCTTGTGATACGCGTCAAAACTTTTTCTTTTATAACTGCGCGAAAAGCATGTATTAGTGTTTAAAACAACGAGACAAGCTGTTTTAGACCGAAACGAGCTAGATCTGAACACATCGGTTTTACAAGTGTACGAGTGATACGCGTCAAAACTTTTTCTCCTATAACTGCGCTAAAAGCATGTATTCGTGCTTAATACAACGAGACAAGCTGTTTTAAAACTTAACGAGCTAGATCTGAACACATCGGTTTTACAAGTGTCCGTGTGATACGCGTCAAAACTTTTCTCTCATAACTGCGCGAAAAGCATGTATTCGTGCTTAATACAACGAGACAAGCTGTTTTAGACGAAACGAGCTAGATCTGAGAACATCGGTTTTACAAGTGTCCATGTGATACGCGTCAAAACTTTTCTCTTATAACTGCGCGAAAAGCATGTATTTGTGCTTAATACAACGCGACAAACTGTTTTAGACCGAAACGAGCTAGATCTGAACACATCGGTTTTACAAGTGTCCTTGTGATACGCGTCAAAACTTTTTCTTTTATAACTGCGCGAAAAGCATTTATTCGTGTTTAAAACAACGAGACAAGCTGTTTTAGACTGAAACGAGCTAGATCTGAGAACATCGGTTTTACAAGTGTCCGTGTTATAGGCGTCAAAACTTTTGCTCTCATAACTGCGCGAAAAGCATATATTTGCGCTTAAAACAACGAGATAAGCTGTTTTAGAACGAAACGAGCGAGATCTGAACACATAGGTTTACAAGTGTCTGTGTTATGCGCGTAAAAACTTTTTCTCTAATAATTGCGCGAAAGCATGTATTCGTGCATAAAACAACGAGACAAGCTATTTTAGACCGAAACGAGCTAGATCTGAACACATCGGTTTTACAAGTGTCCGTGTGATACGCGTCAAAACTTTTTCATAACTGCGCTAAAAGCATGTATTCGTGCTTAATACAACGAGACAAGCTTTTTAGACCGAGGCGAACAAGATCTGAACACATTGATTTTACAAGTGTCCGTGTGATACGTGTCAAAACTTTTTCTCATAACTGCGCGCAAAGCATGTAGTCGTGCTTAATACAACGAGACAAGCTGTTTTAGACCGAAACCAGCTAGATCTGAGAACATCGGTTTTACAAGTATCCGTGTTATAGGCGTCAAAACTTTTGCTCTCATAACTGCGCGAAAAGCATGTATTTGCGCTTAAAACAACGAGATAAGCTGTTTTAGAACGAAACGAGCGAGATCTGAACACATAGGTTTTACAAGTGTCTGTGTGATGCGCGTCATAACTTTTTCTCTAATAACTGCGCGAAAAGCATGTATTCGCGCATAAAACGAGACAAGCTGTTTTAGACCGACACGATCTAGATCTGACCACATCGGTTTTACAAGTGTTCTTGTCATAGGCGTCAGCAGTTTTTCTTTTCGTTCTGCGCAAAAAGCATGTATTCGTGCTTAATACAACGAGACAAGCTGTTTTAGACCGAAACGAGCTAGATCTGAACACATCGGTTTTACAAGTGTCCGTGTGACACGCGTCAAAACTTTTGCTCTGATAACTGCGCGAAAAGCATGTATTTCCGCTTAAAACAACGAGATAAGCTGTTTTAGAACGAAACGCGCGAGATCTGAACACATCGGTTTTACAAGTGTCCGTGTGACACGCGTCAAAACTTTTTCTCTCATAACTGCGCGAAAAGCATGTATTCGTGCTTAAAATACCGAGACAAGCTGTTTTAGAACGAAACGAGCTAGATCTGAACACATCAGTTTCACAAGTGTCGGTGTGATGCGCGTCAAAACTTTTTCTCTCATAACTGCGCGAAAAGCATGTATTCGTGCTTAATACAACGAGACAAGCTGTTGTAGACCGAAATGAGCTAGATCAGAACACATCGATTTTACAAGTGTCCGTGTGATACGTGTCAAAACTTCTCTCATAACTGCGCTAAAAGCATGTATTCGTGATTAATACGAGACAAGCTGCTTTAGACCGAAACGAATTAGATCTGAACACATCGATTTTACAAGTGTACGTGTGATGCGCGTCAAAACTTTTTCTCTAATAACTGCGCGAAAAGCATGTATTCGTGCATAAAACAACGAGACAAGCTGTTTTAGACCGAAACGAGCTAGATCTGAACACATCGGTTTTACAAGTGTCCTTGTGATACGCGTCAAAACTTTTTCATAACTGCGCTAAAAGCATGTATTCGTGCTTAATACAACGAGACAAGCTGTTTTAGACCGAGGCGAACAAGATCTGAACACATCGATTTTACAAGTGTCCGTGTGATACGTGTCAAAACTTTTTCTCATAACTGCGCAAAAAGCATGTATTCGTGCTTAATACAACGAGACAAGCTGTTTTAGACCGAAACGAGCTAGATCTGAACACATCGGTTTTACAAGTGTCCGTGTGACACACGTCAAAACTTTTGCTCTCATAACTGCGCGAAAAGCATTTATTTCCGCTTTAAACAACGAGATAAGCTGTTTTAGAACGAAACGCGCGAGATCTGAACACATCGGTTTTACAAGTGTCCGTGTGATACGCGTCAAAACTTTTTCTCTCATAACTGCGCGAAAAGCTTGTATTTGCGCTTAAAACACTGAGACAAGCTGTTTTAGAACGAAACGAGCGAGATCTGAACACATAGGTTTTACAAGTGTCCGTGTGATACGCGTCAAAACTTTTTCTCTAATAACTGCGCGAAAAGCATGTATTCGTGCATAAAACAACGAGACAAGATGTTTTAGACCGAAACGAGCTAGATCTGAACACATCGGTTTTACAAGTGTCCGTGTGATACGCGTCAAAACTTTTTCTCTCAGAACTGCGCTAAAAGCATGTATTCGTGCTTAATACAACGAGACAAGCTGTTTTAGACCGAAACGAGCTAGATCTGAGAACATCGGTTTTACAAGTGTCCATGTGATACGCGTCAAAACTTTTCTCTCATAACTGCGCGAAAAGCATGTATTCGTGCTTAATACAACGAGACAAACTGTTTTAGACCGAAACGAGCTAGATCTGAACACATCGGTTTTACAAGTGTCCTTGTGATACGCGTCAAAACTTTTTCTTTTATAACTGCGCGAAAAGCATTTATTCGTGTTTAAAACAACGAGACAAGCTGTTTTAGACCGAAACGAGCTAGATCTGAGAATATCGCTTTTACAAGTGTCCGTGTTATAGGCGTCAAAACTTTTGCTCTCATAACTGCGCGAAAAGCATATATTTGCGCTTAAAACAACGAGATAAGCTGTTTTAGAACGAAACGAGCGAGATCTGAACACATCGGTTTTACAAGTGTCCGTGTGATACGCGTCAAAACTTTTTCATAACTGCGCTAAAAGCATGTATTCTTGCTTAATACAACGAGACAAGCTGTTTTAGACCGAGGCGAACAAGATCTGAACACATTGATTTTACAAGTGTCCGTGTGATACGTGTCAAAACTTTTTCTCATAACTGCGCGCAAAGCATGTAGTCGTGCTTAATACAACGAGACAAGCTGTTTTAGACCGAAACCAGCTAGATCTGACCACATCGGTTTTACAAGTGTTCATGTCATAGGCGTCAGCACTTTTTCTTTTCGTTCTGCGCAAAAAGCATGTATTCGAGCTTAATACAACGAGACAAGCTGTTTTAGACCGAAACGAGCTAGATCTGAACACATCGGTTTTACAAGTGTCCGTGTGACACGCGTCAAAACTTTTGCTCTGATAACTGCGCGAAAAGCATGTATTTCCGCTTAAAACAACGAGATAAGCTGCTTTAGAACGAAACGAGCGAGATCTGAACACATAGGTTTTACAAGTGTACGTGTGATGCGCGTCAAAACTTTTTCTCTAATAACTGCGCGAAAAGCATGTATTCGTGCATAAAACAACGAGACAAGCTGTTTTAGACCGAAACGAGCTAGATCTGAACACATCGGTTTTACAAGTGTCCTTGTGTTACGCGTCAAAACTTTTTCATAACTGCGCTAAAAGCATGTATTCGTGCTTAATACAACGAGACAAGCTGCTTTAGACCGAGGCGAACAAGATCTGAACACATCGATTTTACAAGTGTCCGTGTGATACGTGTCAAAACGTTTTCTCATAACTGCGCGCAAAGCATGTAGTCGCGCTTAATACAACGAGACAAGCTGTTTTAGACCGACACGAGCTAGATCTGACCACATCGGTTTTACAAGTGTTCATGTCATAGGCGTCAGCACTTTTTCTTTTCGTTCTGCGCAAAAAGCATGTTTTCGTGCTTAATACAACGAGACAAGCTGTTTTAGACCGAAACGAGCTAGATCTGAACACATCGGTTTTACAAGTGTCCGTGTGACACGCGTCAAAACTTTTGCTCTGATAACTGCGCGAAAAGCATGTATTTCCGCTTAAAACAACGAGATAAGCTGTTTTAGAACGAAACGCGCGAGATCTGAACACATCGGTTTTACAAGTGTCCGTGTGATACGCGTCAAAACTTTTTCTCTCATAACTGCGCGAAAAGCATGTATTCGTGCTTAATACAACGAGAAAAGCTGTTTTAGACGAAACGAGCTAGATCTGAGAACATCGGTTTTACAAGTGTCCATGTGATACGCGTCAAAACTTTTCTCTTATAACTGCGCGAAAAGCATGTATTTGTGCTTAATACAACGAGACAAACTGTTTTAGACCGAAACGAGCTAGATCTGAACACATCGGTTTTACAAGTGTCCTTGTGATACGCGTCAAAACTTTTTCTTTTAAAACTGCGCGAAAAGCATTTATTCGTGTTTAAAACAACGAGACAAGCTGTTTTAGACTGAAACGAGCTAGATCTGAGAACATCGGTTTTACAAGTGTCCGTGTTATAGGCGTCAAAACTTTTGCTCTCATAACTGCGCGAAAAGCATATATTTGCGCTTAAAACAACGAGATAAGCTGTTTTAGAACGAAACGAGCGAGATCTGAACACATAGGTTTACAAGTGTCTGTGTTATGCGCGTAAAAACTTTTTCTCTAATAATTGCGCGAAAAGCATGTATTCGTGCATAAAACAACGAGACAAGCTATTTTAGACCGAAACGAGCTAGATCTGAACACATCGGTTTTACAAGTGTCCGTGTGATACGCGTCAAAACTTTTTCATAACTGCGCTAAAAGCATGTATTCGTGCTTAATACAACGAGACAAGCTTTTTAGACCGAGGCGAACAAGATCTGAACACATTGATTTTACAAGTGTCCGTGTGATACGTGTCAAAACTTTTTCTCATAACTGCGCGCAAAGCATGTAGTCGTGCTTAATACAACGAGACAAGCTGTTTTAGACCGAAACCAGCTAGATCTGAGAATATCGGTTTTACAAGTATCCGTGTTATAGGCGTCAAAACTTTTGCTCTCATAACTGCGCGAAAAGCATGTATTTGCGCTTAAAACAACGAGATAAGCTGTTTTAGAACGAAACGAGCGAGATCTGAACACATAGGTTTTACAAGTGTCTGTGTGATGCGCGTCATAACGTTTTCTCTAATAACTGCGCGAAAAGCATGTATTCGTGCATAAAACAACGAGACAAGCTGTTTTAGACCGACACGAGCTAGATCTGACCACATCGGTTTTACAAGTGTTCATGTCATAGGCGTCAGCAGTTTTTCTTTTCGTTCTGCGCAAAAAGCATGTATTCGTGCTTAATACAACGAGACAAGTTGTTTTAGACCGAAACGAGCTAGATCTGAACACATCGGTTTTACAAGTGTCCGTGTGACACGCGTCAAAACTTTTGCTCTGATAACTGCGCGAAAAGCATGTATTTCCGCTTAAAACAACGAGATAAGCTGTTTTAGAACGAAACGCGCGAGATCTGAACACATCGGTTTTACAAGTGTCCGTGTGATACGCGTCAAAACTTTTTCTCTCATAACTGCGCGAAAACCATGTATTCGTGCTTAAAACACCGAGACAAGCTGTTTTAGAACGAAACGAGCGAGATCTGAACACATAGGTTTTAAAAGTGTCCGTGTGATACGCGTCAAAACTTTTTCTCTAATAACAGCGCGAAAAGCATGTATTCGTGCATAAAACAACGAGACAAGCTGTTTTAGACCGAAACGAGCTAGATCTGAACACATCGGTTTTACAAGTGTCCGTGTGATACGCGTCAAAACTTTTTCTCTCAGAACTGCGCGAAAAGCATGCATTCGTGCTTGATAACGAGACAAGCTGTTTTAGACCGAAGAGAGCTAGATCTGAACACATCGGTTTTACAAGTGTTCGTGTGATAGGCGTCAAAACTTTTGCTCTCATAACTGAGTGAAAAGCATGTATTGGCGCTGAAAACAACGAGACAAGCTGTTTTAGAACGAAACGAGCTAGATCTGAACCTATCGGTTTTACAAGTGTACGTGTGATACGCGTCAAAACTTTTTCTCTCATAACTGCGCGAAAAGCATGTATTCGTGCTTAATACGAGACAAACTGTTTTAGACCGCAACGAGCTAGCTCTGAACACATCGATTTTACAAGTGTCCGTGTGATACGCGTCAAAACTTTTTCTCTCATAACTGCGCGAAAAGCATGTATTCGTGCTTAATACAACGAGGCAAGCTGTTTTAGACCGAAACGAGCTAGATCTGAACACATCGGTTTTACAAGTGTCCATGTGATACGCGTCAAAAGTTTTTGTTTATAATTGCGCGAAAAGCATGTATTCGTGTTTAAAACAACGAGACAAGCTGTTTTAGACCGAAACGAGCTAGATCTGAACCAATCGGTTTTACAAGTGTCCGTGTGATGCGCGTCAAAACTTTTTCTCAAATAACTGCGCGAAAAGCATGTATTCGTGCATAAAACAACGAGACAAGCTATTTTAGACCGAAACGAGCTAGATCTGAACACATCGGTTTTACAAGTGTCCATATGATACGCGTCAAAAGATTTTCTCTCATAACTGCTCGAAAAGCATGTATTCGTGCTTAATACAACGAGGCAAGCTGTTTTAGACCGAAACGAGCTTGATCTGAACACATCGGTATTACAAGTGTCCATGTGATAGCGTCAAACCTTTTTCTCATAACTGCGCGCAAAGCATGTATTCGTGCTTAATACAACGAGACAAGCTGTTTTAGACCGACACGAGCTAGATCTGAACACATCAGTTTCACAAGTGTCGGTGTGATGCGCGTCAAAACTTTTTCTCTCATAACTGCGCGAAAAGCATGTATTCGTGCTTAATACAACGAGACAAGCTGTTGTAGACCGAAATGAACTAGATCAGAACACATCGATTTTACAAGTGTCCGTGTGATACGTGTCAAAACTTCTCTCATTACTGCGCTAAAAGCATGTATTCGTGATTAATACAACGAGACAAGCTGCTTTAGACCGAAACGAATTAGATCTGAACACATCGATTTTACAAGTGTACGTGTGATGCGCGTCAAAACTTTTTCTCTAATAACTGCGCGAAAAGCATGTATTCGTGCATAAAACAACGAGACAAGCTGTTTTAGACCGAAACGAGCTAGATCTGAACACATCGGTTTTACAAGTGTCCTTGTGATACGCGTCAAAACTTTTTCATAACTGCGCTAAAAGCATGTATTCGTGCTTAATACAACGAGACAAGCTGTTTTAGACCGAGGCGAACAAGATCTGAACACATTGATTTTACAAGTGTCCGTGTGATACGTGTCAAAACTTTTTCTCATAACTGCGCGCAAAGCATGTAGTCGTGCTTAATACAACGAGACAAGCTGTTTTAGACCGAAACCAGCTAGATCTGAGAATATCGGTTTTACAAGTATCCGTGTTATAGGCGTCAAAACTTTTGCTCTCATAACTGCGCGAAAAGCATGTATTTGCGCTTAAAACAACGAGATAAGCTGTTTTAGAACGAAACGAGCGAGATCTGAACACATAGGTTTTACAAGTGTCTGTGTGATGCGCGTCATAACTTTTTCTCTAATAACTGCGCGAAAAGCATGTATTCGTGCATAAAACAACGAGACAAGCTGTTTTAGACCGACACGAGCTAGATCTGACCACATCGGTTTTACAAGTGTTCATGTCATAGGCGTCAGCAGTTTTTCTTTTCGTTCTGCGCAAAAAGCATGTATTCGTGCTTAATACAACGAGACAAGCTGTTTTAGACCGAAACGAGCTAGATCTGAACACATCGGTTTTACAAGTGTCCGTGTGACACGCGTCAAAACTTTTGCTCTGATAACTGCGCGAAAAGCATGTATTCGTGCTTAAAACACCGAGACAAGCTGTTTTAGAACGAAACGAGCGAGATCTGAACACATAGGTTTTAAAAGTGTCCGTGTGATACGCGTCAAAACTTTTTCTCTAATAACTGCGCGAAAAGCATGTATTCGTGCATAAAACAACGAGACAAGCTGTTTTAGACCGAAACGAGCTAGATCTGAACACATCGGTTTTACAAGTGTCCGTGTGATACGCGTCAAAACTTTTTCTCTCAGAACTGCGCGAAAAGCATGCATTCGTGCTTGATAACGAGACAAGCTGTTTTAGACCGAAACGAGCTAGATCTGAGAACATCGGTTTTACAAGTGTCCATGTGATACGCGTCAAAACGTTTCTCTCATAACTGCGCGAAAAGCATGTATTCGTACTTAATACAACGAGAAAAACTGTTTTAGACCGAAACGAGCTAGATCTGAACACATCGGTTTTACAAGTGTCCTTGTGATACGCGTCAAAACTTTTTCTTTTATAACTGCGCGAAAAGCATGTATTAGTGTTTAAAACAACGAGACAAGCTGTTTTAGACCGAAACGAGCTAGATCTGAACACATCGGTTTTACAAGTGTACGAGTGATACGCGTCAAAACTTTTTCTCCCATAACTGCGCTAAAAGCATGTATTCGTGCTTAATACAACGAGACAAGCTGTTTTAAAACTTAACGAGCTAGATCTGAACACATCGGTTTTACAAGTGTCCGTGTGGTACGCGTCAAAACTTTTCTCTCATAACTGCGCGAAAAGCATGTATTCGCGCTTAATACAACGAGACAAGCTGTTTTAGACGAAACGAGCTAGATCTGAGAACATCGGTTTTACAAGTGTCCATGTGATACGCGTCAAAACTTTTCTCTTATAACTGCGCGAAAAGCATGTATTTGTGCTTAATACAACGAGACAAACTGTTTTAGACCGAAACGAGCTAGATCTGAACACATCGGTTTTACAAGTGTCCTTGTGATACGCGTCAAAACTTTTTCTTTTATAACTGCGCGAAAAGCATTTATTCGTGTTTAAAACAACGAGACAAGCTGTTTTAGACTGAAACGAGCTAGATCTGAGAACATCGGTTTTACAAGTGTCCGTGTTATAGGCGTCAAAACATTTGCTCTCATAACTGCGCGAAAAGCATATATTTGCGCTTAAAACAACGAGATAAGCTGTTTTAGAACGAAACGAGCGAGATCTGAACACAGGTTTTAGAAGTGTCTGTGTGATGCGCGTAAAAACTTTTTCTCTAATAATTGCGCGAAAAGCATGTATTCGTGCATAAAACAACGAGACAAGCTATTTTAGACCGAAACGAGCTAGATCTGAACACATCGGTTTTACAAGTGTCCGTGTGATACGCGTCAAAACTTTTTCTCATAACTGCGCGCAAAGCATGTAGTCGTGCTTAATACAACGAGACAAGCTGTTTTAGACCGAAACCAGCTAGATCTGAGAACATCGGTTTTACAAGTATCCGTGTTATAGGCGTCAAAACTTTTGCTCTCATAACTGCGCGAAAAGCATGTATTTGCGCTTAAAACAACGAGATAAGCTGTTTTAGAACGAAACGAGCGAGATCTGAACACATAGGTTTTACAAGTGTCTGTGTGATGCGCGTCATAACTTTTTCTCTAATAACTGCGCGAAAAGCATGTATTCGTGCATAAAACAACGAGACAAGCTGTTTTAGACCGACACGAGCTAGATCTGACCACATCGGTTTTACAAGTGTTCATGTCATAGGCGTCAGCACTTTTTCTTTTCGTTCTGCGCAAAAAGCATGTATTCGTGCTTAATACAACGAGACAAGCTGTTTTAGACCGACACGAGCTAGATCTGAACACATCAGTTTCACAAGTGTCGGTGTGATGCGCGTCAAAACTTTTTCTCTCATAACTGCGCGAAAAGCATGTATTCGTGCTTAGTACAACGAGACAAGCTGTTGTAGACCGAAATGAACTAGATCAGAACACATCGATTTTACAAGTGTCCGTGTGATACGTGTCAAAACTTCTCTCATAACTGCGCTAAAAGCATGTATTCGTGATTAATACAACGAGACAAGCTGCTTTAGACCGAAACGAATTAGATCTGAACACATCGATTTTACAAGTGTACGTGTGATGCGCGTCAAAACTTTTTCTCTAATAACTGCGCGAAAAGCATGTATTCGTGCATAAAACAACGAGACAAGCTGTTTTAGACCGAAACGAGCTAGATCTGAACACATCGGTTTTACAAGTGTCCTTGTGATACGCGTCAAAACTTTTTCATAACTGCGCTAAAAGCATGTATTCGTGCTTAATACAACGAGACAAGCTGTTTTAGACCGAGGCGAACAAGATCTGAACACATCGATTTTACAAGTGTCCGTGTGATACGTGTCAAAACTTTTTCTCATAACTGCGCAAAAAGCATGTATTCGTGCTTAATACAACGAGACAAGCTGTTTTAGACCGAAACGAGCTAGATCTGAACACATCGGTTTTACAAGTGTCCGTGTGACACACGTCAAAACTTTTGCTCTCATAACTGCGCGAAAAGCATTTATTTCCGCTTAAAACAAAGAGATAAGCTGTTTTAGAACGAAACGCGCGAGATCTGAACATATCGGTTTTACAAGTGTCCGTGTGACACGCGTCAAAACTTTTGCTCTGATAACTGCGCGAAAAGCATGTATTTCCGCCTAAAACAACGAGATAAGCTGTTTTAGAACGAAACGCGCGAGGTCTGAACACATCGGTTTTACAAGTGTCCGTGTGATACGCGTCAAAACTTTTTCTCTCATAACTGCGCGAAAAGCTTGTATTTGCGCTTAAAACACTGAGACAAGCTGTTTTAGAACGAAACGAGCGAGATCTGAACACATAGGTTTTACAAGTGTCCGTGTGATACGCGTCAAAACTTTTTCTCTCATAACTGCGCGAAAAGCTTGTATTTGCGCTTAAAACACTGAGACAAGCTGTTTTAGAACGAAACGAGCGAGATCTGAACACATAGGTTTTACAAGTGTCCGTGTGATACGCGTCAAAACTTTTTCTCTAATAACTGCGCGAAAAGCATGTATTCGTGCATAAAACAACCAGACAAGCTGTTTTAGACCGAAACGAGCTAGATCTGAACACATCGGTTTTACAAGTGTCCGTGTGATACGCGTCAAAACTTTTTCTCTCAGAACTGCGCTAAAAGCATGTATTCGTGCTTAATACAACGAGACAAGCTGTTTTAGACCGAAACGAGCTAGATCTGAGAATATCGCTTTTACAAGTGTCCGTGTTATAGGCGTCAAAACTTTTGCTCTCATAACTGCGCGAAAAGCATGTATTTGCGCTTAAAACAACGAGATAAGCTGTTTTAGAACGAAACGAGCGAGATCTGAACACATAGGTTTTACAAGTGTCTGTGTGATGCGCGTCATAACTTTTTCTCTAATAACTGCGCGAAAAGCATGTATTCGTGCATAAAACAACGAGACAAGCTGTTTTAGACCGACACGAGCTAGATCTGACCACATCGGTTTTACAAGTGTTCATGTCATAGGCGTCAGCACTTTTTCTTTTCGTTCTGCGCAAAAAGCATGTATTCGTGCTTAATACAACGAGAAAAGCTGTTTTAGACCGAAACGAGCTAGAGCTGAACACATCGGTTTTACAAGTGTCCGTGTGACAGGCGTCAAAACTTTTGCTCTGATAAGTGCGCGAAAAGCATGTATTTCCGCTTAAAAGAACGAGATAAGCTGTTTTAGAAAGAAACGAGCGAGATCTGAACACATAGGTTTTACAAGTGTCCGTGTGATACGCGTCAAAACTTTTTCTCTAATAACTGCGGGAAAAGCATGTATTCGTGCATAAAACAACGAGACAAGCTGTTTTAGACCGAAACGAGCTAGATCTGAACACATCGGTTTTACAAGTGTCCGTGTGATACGCGTCAAAACTTTTTCTCTCAGAACTGCGCGAAAAGCATGCATTCGTGCTTGATAACGATACAAGCTGTTTTAGACCGAAGAGAGCTAGATCTGAACACATCGGTTTTACAAGTGTTCGTGTGATAGGCGTCAAAACTTTTGCTCTCATAACTGAGTGAAAAGCATGTATTTGCGCTTAAAACAACGAGACAAGCTGTTTTAGAACGAAACGAGCTAGATCTGAACCAATCGGTTTTACAAGTGTACGTGTGATACGCGTCAAAACTTTTTCTCTCATAACTGCGCGAAAAGCATGTATTCGTGCTTAATACGAGACAAACTGTTTTAGACCGCAACGAGCTAGCTCTGAACACATCGATTTTACAAGTGTCCGTGTGATACGCGTGAAAACTTTTTCTCTCATAACTGCGCGCAAAGCATGTATTCGTGCTTAATACAACGAGACAAGCTGTTTTAGACCGACACGAGCTAGATCTGAACACATCAGTTTCACAAGTGTCGGTGTGATGCGCGTCAAAACTTTTTCTCTCATAACTGCGCGAAAAGCATGTATTCGTGCTTAATACAACGAGACAAGCTGTTGTAGACCGAAATGAACTAGATCAGAACACATCGATTTTACAAGTGTCCGTGTGATACGTGTCAAAACTTCTCTCATAACTGCGCTAAAAGCATGTATTCGTGATTAATACAACGAGACAAGCTGCTTTAGACCGAAACGAATTAGATCTGAACACATCGATTTTACAAGTGTACGTGTGATGCGCGTCAAAACTTTTTCTCTAATAACTGCGCGAAAAGCATGTATTCGTGCATAAAACAACGAGACAAGCTGTTTTAGACCGAAACGAGCTAGATCTGAACACATCGGTTTTACAAGTGTCCTTGTGATACGCGTCAAAACTTTTTCATAACTGCGCTAAAAGCATGTATTCGTGCTTAATACAACGAGACAAGCTGTTTTAGACCGAGGCGAACAAGATCTGAACACATCGATTTTACAAGTGTCCGTGTGATACGTGTCAAAACTTTTTCTCATAACTGCGCAAAAAGCATGTATTCGTGCTTAATACAACGAGACAAGCTGTTTTAGACCGAAACGAGCTAGATCTGAACACATCGGTTTTACAAGTGTCCGTGTGACACACGTCAAAACTTTTGCTCTCATAACTGCGCGAAAAGCATTTATTTCCGCTTAAAACAAAGAGATAAGCTGTTTTAGAACGAAACGCGCGAGATCTGAACATATCGGTTTTACAAGTGTCCGTGTGACACGCGTCAAAACTTTTGCTCTGATAACTGCGCGAAAAGCATGTATTTCCGCCTAAAACAACGAGATAAGCTGTTTTAGAACGAAACGCGCGAGATCTGAACACATCGGTTTTACAAGTGTCCGTGTGATACGCGTCAAAACTTTTTCTCTCATAACTGCGCGAAAAGCTTGTATTTGCGCTTAAAACACTGAGACAAGCTGTTTTAGAACGAAACGAGCGAGATCTGAACACATAGGTTTTACAAGTGTCCGTGTGATACGCGTCAAAACTTTTTCTCTCATAACTGCGCGAAAAGCTTGTATTTGCGCTTAAAACACTGAGACAAGCTGTTTTAGAACGAAACGAGCGAGATCTGAACACATAGGTTTTACAAGTGTCCGTGTGATACGCGTCAAAACTTTTTCTCTAATAACTGCGCGAAAAGCATGTATTCGTGCATAAAACAACCAGACAAGCTGTTTTAGACCGAAACGAGCTAGATCTGAACACATCGGTTTTACAAGTGTCCGTGTGATACGCGTCAAAACTTTTTCTCTCAGAACTGCGCTAAAAGCATGTATTCGTGCTTAATACAACGAGACAAGCTGTTTTAGACCGAAACGAGCTAGATCTGAGAACATCGGTTTTACAAGTGTCCATGTGATACGCGTCAAAACTTTTCTCTCATAACTGCGCGAAAAGCATGTATTCGTGCTTAATACAACGAGACAAACTGTTTTAGACCGAAACGAGCTAGATCTGAACACATCGGTTTTACAAGTGTCCTTGTGATACGCGTCAAAACTTTTTCTTTTATAACTGCGCGAAAAGCATTTATTCGTGTTTAAAACAACGAGACAAGCTGTTTTAGACCGAAACGAGCTAGATCTGAGAATATCGCTTTTACAAGTGTCCGTGTTATAGGCGTCAAAACTTTTGCTCTCATAACTGCGCGAAAAGCATATATTTGCGCTTAAAACAACGAGATAAGCTGTTTTAGAACGAAACGAGCGAGATCTGAACACATAGGTTTTACAAGTGTCTGTGTGATGCGCGTCAAAACTTTTTCTCTAATAATTGCGCGAAAAGCATGTATTCGTGCATAAAACAACGAGACAAGCTATTTTAGACCGAAACGAGCTAGATCTGAACACATCGGTTTTACAAGTGTCCGTGTGATACGCGTCAAAACTTTTTCATAACTGCGCTAAAAGCATGTATTCTTGCTTAATACAACGAGACAAGCTGTTTTAGACCGAGGCGAACAAGATCTGAACACATTGATTTTACAAGTGTCCGTGTGATACGTGTCAAAACTTTTTCTCATAACTGCGCGCAAAGCATGTAGTCGTGCTTAATACAACGAGACAAGCTGTTTTAGACCGAAACCAGCTAGATCTGACCACATCGGTTTTACAAGTGTTCATGTCATAGGCGTCAGCACTTTTTCTTTTCGTTCTGCGCAAAAAGCATGTATTCGAGCTTAATACAACGAGACAAGCTGTTTTAGACCGAAACGAGCTAGATCTGAACACATCGGTTTTACAAGTGTCCGTGTGACACACGTCAAAACTTTTGCTCTCATAACTGCGCGAAATGCATTTATTTCCGCTTAAAACAACGAGATAAGCTGTTTTAGAACGAAACGCGCGAGATCTGAACACATCGGTTTTACAAGTGTCCGTGTGACACGCGTCAAAACTTTTGCTCTGATAACAGCGCGAAAAGCATGTATTTCCGCTTAAAACAACGAGATAAGCTGTTTTAGAACGAAACGCGCGAGATCTGAACACATCGGTTTTACAAGTGTCCGTGTGATACGCGTCAAAACTTTTTCTCTCATAACTGCGCGAAAAGCATGTATTCGTGCTTAAAACACCGAGACAAGCTGTTTTAGAACGAAACGAGCGAGATCTGAACACATAGGTTTTACAAGTGTCCGTGTGATACGCGTCAAAACTTTTTCTCTCAGAACTGCGCGAAAAGCATGCATTCGTGCTTGATAACGAGACAAGCTGTTTTAGACCGAAACGAGCTAGATCTGAGAACATCGGTTTTACAAGTGTCCATGTGTTACGCGTCAAAACGTTTCTCTCATAACTGCGCGAAAAGCATGTATTTGTACTTAATACAACGAGACAAACTGTTTTAGACCGAAACGAGCTAGATCTGAACACATCGGTTTTACAAGTGTCCGTGTGATACGCGTCAAAACTTTTTCTCTCATAACTGCGCGAAAAGCATGTATTCGTGCTTAAAACACCGAGACAAGCTGTTTTAGAACGAAACGAGCTAGATCTGAACACATCGGTTTTACAAGTGTCCGTGTGACACGCGTCAAAACTTTTGCTCTGATAACTGCGCGAAAAGCATGTATTTCCGCTTAAAACAACGAGATAAGCTGTTTTAGAACGAAACGCGCGAGATCTGAACACATCGGTTTTACAAGTGTCCGTGTGATACGCGTCAAAACTTTTTCTCTCATAACTGCGCGAAAAGCATGTATTCGTGCTTAAAACACCGAGACACGCTGTTTTAGAACGAAACGAGCGAGATCTGAACACATAGGTTTTACAAGTGTCCGTGTGATACGCGTCAAAACTTTTTCTCTAATAACTGCGCGAAAAGCATGTATTCGTGCATAAAACAACGAGACAAGCTGTTTTAGACCGAAACGAGCTAGACCTGAACACATCGGTTTTACAAGTGTCCGTGTGATACGCGTCAAAACTTTTTCTCTCAGAACTGCGCGAAAAGCATGCATTCGTGCTTGATAACGAGACAAGCTGTTTTAGACCGAAACGAGCTAGATCTGAACACATCGGTTTTACAAGTGTCCGTGTGATACCCGTCAAAACGTTTCTCTCATAACTGCGCGAAAAGCATGTATTCGTACCTAATACAACGAGACAAACTGTTTTAGACCGAAACGAGCTAGATCTGAACACATCGGTTTTACAAGTGTCCTTGTGATACGCGTCAAAACTTTTTCTTTTATAACTGCGCGAAAAGCATTTATTCGTGTTTAAAACAACGAGACAAGCTGTTTTAGACCAAAACGAGCTAGATCTGAGAATATCGCTTTTACAAGTGTCCGTGTTATAGGCGTCAAAACTTTTGCTCTCATAACTGCGCGAAAAGCATATATTTGCGCTTAAAACAACGAGATAAGCTGTTTTAGAACGAAACGAGCGAGATCTGAACACATAGGTTTTACAAGTGTCTGTGTGATGCGCGTCAAAACTTTTTCTCTAATAATTGCGCGAAAAGCATGTATTCGTGCATAAAACAACGAGACAAGCTATTTTAGACCGAAACGAGCTAGATCTGAACACATCGGTTTTACAAGTGTCCGTGTGATACGCGTCAAAACTTTTTCATAACTGCGCTAAAAGCATGTATTCGTGCTTAATACAACGAGACAAGCTGTTTTAGACCGAGGCGAACAAGATCTGAACACATTGATTTTACAAGTGTCCGTGTGATACGTGTCAAAACTTTTTCTCATAACTGCGCGCAAAGCATGTAGTCGTGCTTAATACAACGAGACAAGCTGTTTTAGACCGAAACCAGCTAGATCTGACCACATCGGTTTTACAAGTGTTCATGTCATAGGCGTCAGCACTTTTTCTTTTCGTTCTGCGCAAAAAGCATGTATTCGAGCTTAATACAACGAGACAAGCTGTTTTAGACCGAAACGAGCTAGATCTGAACACATCGGTTTTACAAGTGTCCGTGTGACACGCGTCAAAACTTTTGCTCTGATAACTGCGCGAAAAGCATGTATTTCCGCTTAAAACAAAGAGATAAGCTGCTTTAGAACGAAACGAGCGAGATCTGAACACATAGGTTTTACAAGTGTACGTGTGATGCGCGTCAAAACTTTTTCTCTAATAACTGCGCGAAAAGCATGTATTCGTGCATAAAACAACGAGACAAGCTGTTTTTGACCGAAACGAGCTAGATCTGAACACATCGGTTTCACAAGTGTCCTTGTGATACGCGTCAAAACTTTTTCATAACTGCGCTAAAAGCATGTATTCGTGCTTAATACAACGAGACAAGCTGTTTTAGACCGAGGCGAACAAGATCTGAACACATCGATTTTACAAGTGTCCGTGTGATACGTGTCAAAACTTTTTCTCATAACTGCGCGCAAAGCATGTAGTCGCGCTTAATACAACGAGACAAGCTGTTTTAGACCGACACGAGCTAGATCTGACCACATCGGTTTTACAAGTGTTCATGTCATAGGCGTCAGCACTTTTTCTTTTCGTTCTGCGCAAAAAGCATGTATTCGTGCTTGATAACGAGACAAGCTGTTTTAGACCGAAACGAGCTAGATCTTAGAACATCGGTTTTACAAGTGTCCATGTGATACGCGTCAAAACGTTTCTCTCATAACTGCGCGAAAAGCATGTATTCGTACTTAATACAACGAGACAAACTGTTTTAGACCGAAACGAGCTAGATCTGAAAACATCGGTTTTACAAGTGTACGAGTGATACACGTCAAAACTTTTTCTCCCATTACTGCGCTAAAGCATGTATTCGTGCTTAATACAACGAGACAAGCTGTTTTAAAACTTTACGAGCTAGATCTGAACACATCGGTTTTACAAGTGTCCGTGTGATACGCGTCAAACCTTTTCTCTCATAACTGCGCGAAAAGCATGTATTCGTGCTTAATACAACGAGACAAGCTGTTTAGAGCGAAACGAGCTAGATCTGAACACATCGGTTTTACAAGTGTCCTTGTGATACGCGTCAAAACTTTTTCTTTTATAACTGCGCGAAAAGCATGTATTAGTGTTTAAAACAACGAGACAAGCTGTTTTAGACCGAAACGTGCTAGATCTGAACACATCGGTTTTACAAGTGTACGAGTGATACGCGTCAAAACTTTTTCTCCCATAACTGCGCTAAAGCATGTATTCGTGCTTAATACAACGAGACAAGCTGTTTTAAAACTTAACGAGCTAGATCTGAACACATCGGTTTTACAAGTGTCCGTGTGATACCCGTCAAAACGTTTCTCTCATAACTGCGCGAAAAGCATGTATTCGTACCTAATACAACGAGACAAACTGTTTTAGACCGAAACGAGCTAGATCTGAACACATCGGTTTTACAAGTGTCCTTGTGATACGCGTCAAAACTTTTTCTTTTATAACTGCGCGAAAAGCATTTATTCGTGTTTAAAACAACGAGACAAGCTGTTTTAGACCAAAACGAGCTAGATCTGAGAATATCGCTTTTACAAGTGTCCGTGTTATAGGCGTCAAAACTTTTGCTCTCATAACTGCGCGAAAAGCATATATTTGCGCTTAAAACAACGAGATAAGCTGTTTTAGAACGAAACGAGCGAGATCTGAACACATAGGTTTTACAAGTGTCTGTGTGATGCGCGTCAAAACTTTTTCTCTAATAATTGCGCGAAAAGCATGTATTCGTGCATAAAACAACGAGACAAGCTATTTTAGACCGAAACGAGCTAGATCTGAACACATCGGTTTTACAAGTGTCCGTGTGATACGCGTCAAAACTTTTTCATAACTGCGCTAAAAGCATGTATTCGTGCTTAATACAACGAGACAAGCTGTTTTAGACCGAGGCGAACAAGATCTGAACACATTGATTTTACAAGTGTCCGTGTGATACGTGTCAAAACTTTTTCTCATAACTGCGCGCAAAGCATGTAGTCGTGCTTAATACAACGAGACAAGCTGTTTTAGACCGAAACCAGCTAGATCTGACCACATCGGTTTTACAAGTGTTCATGTCATAGGCGTCAGCACTTTTTCTTTTCGTTCTGCGCAAAAAGCATGTATTCGAGCTTAATACAACGAGACAAGCTGTTTTAGACCGAAACGAGCTAGATCTGAACACATCGGTTTTACAAGTGTCCGTGTGACACGCGTCAAAACTTTTGCTCTGATAACTGCGCGAAAAGCATGTATTTCCGCTTAAAACAAAGAGATAAGCTGCTTTAGAACGAAACGAGCGAGATCTGAACACATAGGTTTTACAAGTGTACGTGTGATGCGCGTCAAAACTTTTTCTCTAATAACTGCGCGAAAAGCATGTATTCGTGCATAAAACAACGAGACAAGCTGTTTTTGACCGAAACGAGCTAGATCTGAACACATCGGTTTCACAAGTGTCCTTGTGATACGCGTCAAAACTTTTTCATAACTGCGCTAAAAGCATGTATTCGTGCTTAATACAACGAGACAAGCTGTTTTAGACCGAGGCGAACAAGATCTGAACACATCGATTTTACAAGTGTCCGTGTGATACGTGTCAAAACTTTTTCTCATAA
Organism: Amblyomma americanum; assembly: GCF_052857255.1. Taxonomy (NCBI): domain Eukaryota; kingdom Metazoa; phylum Arthropoda; class Arachnida; order Ixodida; family Ixodidae; genus Amblyomma; species Amblyomma americanum. Next base: position 893,838 of record NW_027526492.1, on the reverse strand, counting down.
CTGCGCGCAAAGCATGTAGTCGCGCTTAATACAACGAGACAAGCTGTTTTAGACCGACACGAGCTAGATCTGACCACATCGGTTTTACAAGTGTTCATGTCATAGGCGTCAGCACTTTTTCTTTTCGTTCTGCGCAAAAAGCATGTATTCGTGCTTGATAACGAGACAAGCTGTTTTAGACCGAAACGAGCTAGATCTTAGAACATCGGTTTTACAAGTGTCCATGTGATACGCGTCAAAACGTTTCTCTCATAACTGCGCGAAAAGCATGTATTCGTACTTAATACAACGAGACAAACTGTTTTAGACCGAAACGAGCTAGATCTGAAAACATCGGTTTTACAAGTGTACGAGTGATACGCGTCAAAACTTTTTCTCCCATTACTGCGCTAAAGCATGTATTCGTGCTTAATACAACGAGACAAGCTGTTTTAAAACTTTACGAGCTAGATCTGAACACATCGGTTTTACAAGTGTCCGTGTGATACGCGTCAAACCTTTTCTCTCATAACTGCGCGAAAAGCATGTATTCGTGCTTAATACAACGAGACAAGCTGTTTAGAGCGAAACGAGCTAGATCTGAACACATCGGTTTTACAAGTGTCCGTGTAATAGGCGTCAAAACTTTTGCTCTCATAACTGCGCGAAAAGCTTGTATTTGCGCTTAAAACACCGAGACAAGCTGTTTTAGAACGAAACGAGTGAGATCTGAACACATAGGTTTTACAAGTGTCCGTGTGATACGCGTCAAAACTTTTTCTCTAATAACTGCGCGAAAAGCATGTATTCGTGCATAAAACAACGAGACAAGCTGTTTTAGACCGAAACGAGCTAGATCTGAACACATCGGTTTTACAAGTGTCCGTGTGATACGCGTCAAAACTTTTTTTCTCAGAACTGCGCTAAAAGCATGTATTCGTGCTTAATACAATGAGGCAAGCTGTTTTAGACCGAAACGAGCTAGATCTGAGAACATCGGTTTTACAAGTGTGCATGTGATACGCGTCAAAACTTTTCTCTCATAACTGCGCGAAAAGCATGTATTCGTGCTTAATACAACGAGACAAACTGTTTTAGACCGAAACGAGCTAGATCTGAACACATCGGTTTTACAAGTGTCCGTGTGATACGCGTCAAAACTTTTTCTCTAATAACTGCGCGAAAAGCATGTATTCGTGCATAAAACAACGAGACAAGCTGTTTTAGACCGAAACGAGCTAGATCTGAACACATCGGTTTTACAAGTGTCCGTGTGATACGCGTCAAAACTTTTTTTCTCAGAACTGCGCGAAAAGCATTTATTCGTGTTTAAAACAACGAGACAAGCTGTTTTAGACCGAAACGAGCTAGATCTGAGAACATCGCTTTTACAAGTGTCCGTGTTATAGGCGTCAAAACTTTTGCTCTCATAACTGCGCGAAAAGCATATATTTGCGCTTAAAACAACGAGATAAGCTGTTTTAGAACGAAACGAGCGAGATCTGAACACATAGGTTTTACAAGTGTCTGTGTGATGCGCGTCAAAACTTTTTCTCTAATAATTGCGCGAAAAGCATGTATTCGTGCATAAAACAACGAGACAAGCTATTTTAGACCGAAACGAGCTAGATCTGAACACATCGGTTTTACAAGTGTCCGTGTGATACGCGTCAAAACTTTTTCATAACTGCGCTAAAAGCATGTATTCGTGCTTAATACAACGATACAAGCTGTTTTAGACCGAGGCGAACAAGATCTGAACACATTGATTTTACAAGTGTCCGTGTGATACGTGTCAAAACTTTTTCTCATAACTGCGCGCAAAGCATGTAGTCGTGCTTAATACAACGAGACAAGCTGTTTTAGACCGAAACCAGCTAGATCTGACCACATCGGTTTTACAAGTGTTCATGTCATAGGCGTCAGCACTTTTTCTTTTCGTTCTGCGCAAAAAGCATGTATTCGAGCTTAATACAACGAGACAAGCTGTTTTAGACCGAAACGAGCTAGATCTGAACACATCGGTTTTACAAGTGTCCGTGTGACACGCGTCAAAACTTTTGCTCTGATAACTGCGCGAAAAGCATGTATTTCCGCTTAAAACAACGAGATAAGCTGCTTTAGAACGAAACGAGCGAGATCTGAACACATAGGTTTTACAAGTGTACGTGTGATGCGCGTCAAAACTTTTTCTCTAATAACTGCGCGAAAAGCATGTATTCGTGCATAAAACAACGAGACAAGCTGTTTTTGACCGAAACGAGCTAGATCTGAACACATCGGTTTCACAAGTGTCCTTGTGATACGCGTCAAAACTTTTTCATAACTGCGCTAAAAGCATGTATTCGTGCTTAATACAACGAGACAAGCTGTTTTAGACCGAGGCGAACAAGATCTGAACACATCGATTTTACAAGTGTTCGTGTGATACGTGTCAAAACTTTTTCTCATAACTGCGCGCAAAGCATGTAGTCGCGCTTAATACAACGAGACAAGCTGTTTTAGACCGACACGAGCTAGATCTGACCACATCGGTTTTACAAGTGTTCATGTCATAGGCGTCAGCACTTTTTCTTTTCGTTCTGCGCAAAAAGCATGTATTCGTGCTTGATAACGAGACAAGCTGTTTTAGACCGAAACGAGCTAGATCTTAGAACATCGGTTTTACAAGTGTCCATGTGATACGCGTCAAAACGTTTCTCTCATAACTGCGCGAAAAGCATGTATTCGTACTTAATACAACGAGACAAACTGTTTTAGACCGAAACGAGCTAGATCTGAAAACATCGGTTTTACAAGTGTACGAGTGATACGCGTCAAAACTTTTTCTCCCATAACTGCGCTAAAGCATGTATTCGTGCTTAATACAACGAGACAAGCTGTTTTAAAACTTTACGAGCTAGATCTGAACACATCGGTTTTACAAGTGTCCGTGTGATACGCGTCAAACCTTTTCTCTCATAACTGCGCGAAAAGCATGTATTCGTGCTTAATACAACGAGACAAGCTGTTTAGAGCGAAACGAGCTAGATCTGAACACATCGGTTTTACAAGTGTCCGTGTAATAGGCGTCAAAACTTTTGCTCTCATAACTGCGCGAAAAGCTTGTATTTGCGCTTAAAACACCGAGACAAGCTGTTTTAGAACGAAACGAGTGAGATCTGAACACATAGGTTTTACAAGTGTCCGTGTGATACGCGTCAAAACTTTTTCTCTAATAACTGCGCGAAAAGCATGTATTCGTGCATAAAACAACGAGACAAGCTGTTTTAGACCGAAACGAGCTAGATCTGAACACATCGGTTTTACAAGTGTCCGTGTGATACGCGTCAAAACTTTTTTTCTCAGAACTGCGCTAAAAGCATGTATTCGTGCTTAATACAATGAGACAAGCTGTTTTAGACCGAAACGAGCTAGATCTGAGAACATCGGTTTTACAAGTGTGCATGTGATACGCGTCAAAACTTTTCTCTCATAACTGCGCGAAAAGCATGTATTCGTGCTTAATACAACGAGACAAACTGTTTTAGACCGAAACGAGCTAGATCTGAACACATCGGTTTTACAAGTGTCCGTGTGATACGCGTCAAAACTTTTTCTCTAATAACTGCGCGAAAAGCATGTATTCGTGCATAAAACAACGAGACAAGCTGTTTTAGACCGAAACGAGCTAGATCTGAACACATCGGTTTTACAAGTGTCCGTGTGATACGCGTCAAAACTTTTTTTCTCAGAACTGCGCGAAAAGCATTTATTCGTGTTTAAAACAACGAGACAAGCTGTTTTAGACCGAAACGAGCTAGATCTGAGAACATCGCTTTTACAAGTGTCCGTGTTATAGGCGTCAAAACTTTTGCTCTCATAACTGCGCGAAAAGCATATATTTGCGCTTAAAACAACGAGATAAGCTGTTTTAGAACGAAACGAGCGAGATCTGAACACATAGGTTTTACAAGTGTCTGTGTGATGCGCGTCAAAACTTTTTCTCTAATAATTGCGCGAAAAGCATGTATTCGTGCATAAAACAACGAGACAAGCTATTTTAGACCGAAACGAGCTAGATCTGAACACATCGGTTTTACAAGTGTCCGTGTGATACGTGTCAAAACTTTTTCTCATAACTGCGCGCAAAGCATGTAGTCGTGCCTAATACAACGAGACAAGCTGTTTTAGACCGAAACCAGCTAGATCTGACCACATCGGTTTTACAAGTGTTCATGTCATAGGCGGCAGCACTTTTTCTTTTCGTTCTGCGCAAAAAGCATGTATTCGAGCTTAATACAACGACACAAGCTGTTTTAGACCGAAAAGAGCTAGATCTGAACACATCGGTTTTACAAGTGTCCGTGTGACACGCGTCAAAACTTTTGCTCTGATAACTGCGCGAAAAGCATGTATTTCCGCTTAAAACAACGAGATAAGCTGCTTTAGAACGAAACGAGCGAGATCTGAACACATAGGTTTTACAAGTGTCCATGTGATACGCGAAAAGCATGTATTCGTGCTTAATACAACGAGACAAACTGTTTTAGACCGAAACGAGCTAGATCTGAACACATCGGTTTTACAAGTGTCCTTGTGATACGCGTCAAAACTTTTTCTTTTATAACTGCGCGAAAAGCATTTATTCGTGTTTAAAACAACGAGACAAGCTGTTTTAGACCGAAACGAGCTAGATCTGAGAATATCGCTTTTACAAGTGTCTGTGTTATAGGCGTCAAAACTTTTGCTCTCATAACTGCGCGAAAAGCATATATTTGCGCTTAAAACAACGAGATAAGCTGTTTTAGAACGAAACGAGCGAGATCTGAACACATAGGTTTTACAAGTAAGTGTCTGTGTGATGCGCGTCAAAACTTTTTCTCTAATAATTGCGCGAAAAGCATGTATTCGTGCATAAAACAACGAGACAAGCTATTTTAGACCGAAACGAGCTAGATCTGAACACATCGGTTTTACAAGTGTCCGTGTGATACGCGTCAAAACTTTTTCATAACTGCTCTAAAAGCATGTATTCGTGCTTAATACAACGAGACAAGCTGTTTTAGACCGAGGCGAACAAGATCTGAACACATTGATTTTACAAGTGTCCGTGTGATACGTGTCAAAACTTTTTCTCATAACTGCGCGCAAAGCATGTAGTCGTGCTTAATACAACGAGACAAGCTGTTTTAGACCGAAACCAGCTAGATCTGACCACATCGGTTTTACAAGTGTTCATGTCATAGGCGTCAGCACTTTTTCTTTTCGTTCTGCGCAAAAAGCATGTATTCGAGCTTAATACAACGAGACAAGCTGTTTTAGACCGAAACGAGCTAGATCTGAACACATCGGTTTTACAAGTGTCCGTGTGACACGCGTCAAAACTTTTGCTCTGATAACTGCGCGAAAAGCATGTATTTCCGCTTAAAACAACGAGATAAGCTGCTTTAGAACGAAACGAGCGAGATCTGAACACATAGGTTTTACAAGTGTACGTGTGATGCGCGTCAAAACTTTTTCTCTAATAACTGCGCGAAAAGCATGTATTCGTGCATAAAACAACGAGACAAGCTGTTTTAGACCGAAACGAGCTAGATCTGAACACATCGGTTTTACAAGTGTCCTTGTGATACGCGTCAAAACTTTTTCATAACTGCGCTAAAAGCATGTATTCGTCCTTAATACAACGAGACAAGCTGTTTTAGACCGAGGCGAACAAGATCTGAACACATCGATTTTACAAGTGTCCGTGTGATACGTGTCAAAACTTTTTCTCATAACTGCGCGCAAAGCATGTAATCGCGCTTAATACAACGAGACAAGCTGTTTTAGACCGACACGAGCTAGATCTGACCACATCGGTTTTACAAGTGTTCATGTCATAGGCGTCAGCACTTTTTCTTTTCGTTCTGCGCAAAAAGCATGTATTCGTGCTTATTACAACGAGACAAGCTGTTTTAGACCGAAACGAGCTAGATCTGAACACATCGGGTTTACAAGTGTCCGTGTGACACACGTAAAAACTTTTGCTCTCATAACTGCGCGAAATGCATTTATTTCCGCTTAAAACAACGAGATAAGCTGTTTTAGAACGAAACGCGCGAGATCTGAACACAACGGTTTTACAAGTGTCCGTGTGACACGCGTCAAAACTTTTGCTCTGATAACTGCGCGAAAAGCATGTATTTCCGCTTAAAACAACGAGATAAGCTGTTTTAGAACGAAACGCGCGAGATCTGAACACATCGGTTTTACAAGTGTCCGTGTGATACGCGTCAAAACTTTTTCTCTCATAACTGCGCGAAAAGCATGTATTCGTGCTTAAAAGACCGAGACAAGCTGTTTTAGAACGAAACGAGCGAGATCTGAACACATAGGTTTTACAAGTGTCCGTGTGATACGCGTCAAAACTTTTTCTCTAATAACTGCGCGAAAAGCATGTATTCGTGCATAAAACAACGAGACAAGCTGTTTTAGACCGAAACGAGCTAGACCTGAACACATCTGTTTTACAAGTGTCCGTGTGATACGCGTCAAAACTTTTTCTCTCAGAACTGCGCGAAAAGCATGCATTCGTGCTTGATAACGAGACAAGCTGTTTTAGACCGAAACGAGCTAGATCTGAGAACATCGGTTTTACAAGTGTCCATGTGTTACGCGTCAAAACGTTTCTCTCATAACTGCGCGAAAGGCATGTATTCGTACTTAATACAACGAGACAAACTGTTTTAGACCGAAACGAGCTAGATCTGAGCACATCGGTTTTACAAGTGTCCTTGTGATACGCGTCAAAACTTTTTCTTTTATAACTGCGCGAAAAGCATGTATTAGTGTTTAAAACAACGAGACAAGCTGTTTTAGACCGAAACGAGCTAGATCTGAACACATCGGTTTTACAAGTGTACGAGTGATACGCGTCAAAACTTTTTCTTCCATAACTGCGCTAAAGCATGTATTCGTGCTTAATACAACGAGACAAGCTGTTTTAAAACTTAACGAGCTAGATCTGAACACATCGGTTTTGCAAGTGTCCGTGTGATACCCGTCAAAACGTTTCTCTCATAACTGCGCGAAAAGCATGTATTCGTACTTAATACAACGAGACAAACTGTTTTAGACCGAAACGAGCTAGATCTGAACACATCGGTTTTACAAGTGTCCTTGTGATACGCGTCAAAACTTTTTCTTTTATAACTGCGCGAAAAGCATTTCATCATCATCAGCCCTACTACACCCACTGCAGGGCAAAGGCCTCTCCCATGTCTCTCCAATTAACCCTATCCTTTGCCAGCTGCATCCACCCTTTGCCTGCAAACTTCTTAATCTCATCCGCCCATCTAACCTTCTGCCGCCCCCTGCTACGCTTACTTTCTCTTGGAACCCACTCCGTTACCCTTAAAGACCAGCGGTTATCTTGCCTTCGCATTACATGCCCTGCCCAAGCCCATTTCTTTCTCTTGATTTCGTCTAGGATGTCATTAACCCGTGTTTGTTCCCTCACCCACTCTGCCCGCTTCCGATCTCTTAACGTTACACCTATCATTTTTCTTTCCATGGCTCGCTGCGTTGTCCTTAACTTAAGCTGAACTCTTTTCGTTAGCCTCCACGTTTCTGCCCCGTAGGTGAGTACCGGTAAGATTATGCTGTTGTACACTTTCCTCTTGAGGGAAATTGGTAAACTGCCACTCATGATCTGCGAGAATTTGCCATATGCGCTCCACCCCATTCTTATCCTTCTAGTTATCTCCCTCTCATGATCCGGATCAGCTGTCACTACCTGCCCTAAGTAGACGTATTCCGGCACAATTTCTAGGCTCTCGCTGCCAATTGTGAACTGCTGTTTCCTTGCTAGGCTGTTGAATATTACCTTGGTTTTCTGCATGTTAATTTTTAGACCCATCGATCTGCTCTGCCTGTCTAACTCGTTGATCATGATTTGCAGTTCACCTCCTGAGTGACTCAGCAAGGCAATGTCATCAGCAAATCTCAGATTATTTAGGTATTCTCCATTTATTCTTATTCCCAACTGTTCCCAATTCAGGCCTCGAAATACCTTTTATAACTGCGCGAAAAGCATTTATTCGTGTTTAAAACAACGAGACAAGCTGTTTTAGACCGAAACGAGCTAGATCTGAGAATATCGCTTTTACAAGTGTCCGTGTTAAAGGCGTCAAAACTTTTGCTCTCATAACTGCGCGAAAAGCATATATTTGCGCTTAAAACAACGAGATAAGCTGTTTTAGAACGAAACGAGCGAGATCTGAACACATAGGTTTTACAAGTGTCTGTGTGATGCGCGTCAAAACTTTTTCTCATAACTGCGCAAAAAGCATGTATTCGTGCTTAATACAACGAGACAAGCTGTTTTAGACCGAAACGAGCTAGATCTGAACACATCGGTTTTACAAGTGTCCGTGTGACACACGTCAAAACTTTTGCTCTCATAACTGCGCGAAAAGCATTTATTTCCGCTTAAAACAACGAGATAAGCTGTTTTAGAACGAAACGCGCGAGATCTGAACATATCGGTTTTACAAGTGTCCGTGTGACACGCGTCAAAACTTTTGCTCTGATAACTGCGCGAAAAGCATGTATTTCCGCCTAAAACAACGAGATAAGCTGTTTTAGAACGAAACGCGCGAGATCTGAACACATCGGTTTTACAAGTGTCCGTGTGATACGCGTCAAAACTTTTTCTCTCATAACTGCGCGAAAAGCTTGTATTTGCGCTTAAAACACTGAGACAAGCTGTTTTAGAACGAAACGAGCGAGATCTGAACACATAGGTTTTACAAGTGTCCGTGTGATACGCGTCAAAACTTTTTCTCTAATAACTGCGCGAAAAGCATGTATTCGTGCATAAAACAACGAGACAAGCTGTTTTAGACCGAAACGAGCTAGATCTGAACACATCGGTTTTACAAGTGTCCGTGTGATACGCGTCAAAACTTTTTCTCTCAGAACTGCGCTAAAAGCATGTATTCGTGCTTAATACAACGAGACAAGCTGTTTTAGACCGAAACGAGCTAGATCTGAGAACATCGGTTTTACAAGTGTCCATGTGATACGCGTCAAAACTTTTCTCTCATAACTGCGCGAAAAGCATGTATTCGTGCTTAATACAACGAGACAAACTGTTTTAGACCGAAACGAGCTAGATCTGAACACATCGGTTTTACAAGTGTCCTTGTGATACGCGTCAAAACTTTTTCTTTTATAACTGCGCGAAAAGCATTTATTCGTGTTTAAAACAACGAGACAAGCTGTTTTAGACTGAAACGAGCTAGATCTGAGAATATCGCTTTTACAAGTGTCCGTGTTATAGGCGTCAAAACTTTTGCTCTCATAACTGCGCGAAAAGCATATATTTGCGCTTAAACAACGAGATAAGCTGTTTTAGAACGAAACGAGCGAGATCTGAACACATAGGTTTTACAAGTGTCTGTGTGATGCGCGTCAAAACCTTTTCTCTAATAATTGCGCGAAAAGCATGTATTCGTGCATAAAACAACGAGACAAGCTATTTTAGACCGAAACGAGCTAGATCTGAACACATCGGTTTTACAAGTGTCCGTGTGATACGCGTCAAAACTTTTTCATAACTGCGCTAAAAGCATGTATTCGTGCTTAATACAACGAGACAAGCTGTTTTAGACCGAATCGAACAAGATCTGAACACATTGATTTTACAAGTGTCCGTGTGATACGTGTCAAAACTTTTTCTCATAACTGCGCGCAAAGCATGTAGTCGTGCTTAATACAACGAGACAAGCTGTTTTAGACCGAAACCAGCTAGATCTGACCACATCGGTTTTACAAGTGTTCATGTCATAGGCGTCAGCACTTTTTCTTTTCGTTCTGCGCAAAAAGCATGTATTCGAGCTTAATACAACGAGACAAGCTGTTTTAGACCGAAACGAGCTAGATCTGAACACATCGGTTTTACAAGTGTCCGTGTGACACACGTCAAAACTTTTGCTCTCATAACTGCGCGAAATGCATTTATTTCCGCTTAAAACAACGAGATAAGCTGTTTTAGAACGAAACGCGCGAGATCTGAACACATCGGTTTTACAAGTGTCCGTGTGACACGCGTCAAAACTTTTGCTCTGATAACTGCGCGAAAAGCATGTATTTCCGCTTAAAACAACGAGATAAGCTGTTTTAGAACGAAACGCGCGAGATCTGAACACATCGGTTTTACAAGTGTCCGTGTGATACGCGTCAAAACTTTTTCTCTCATAACTGCGCGAAAAGCATGTATTCGTGCTTAAAACACCGAGACAAGCTGTTTTAGAACGAAACGAGCGAGATCTGAACACATAGGTTTTACAAGTGTCCGTGTGATACGCGTCAAAACTTTTTCTCTAATAACTGCGCGAAAAGCATGTATTCGTGCATAAAACAACGAGACAAGCTGTTTTAGACCGAAACGAGCTAGACCTGAACACATCGGTTTTACAAGTGTCCGTGTGATACGCGTCAAAACTTTTTCTCTCAGAACTGCGCGAAAAGCATGCATTCGTGCTTGATAACGAGACAAGCTGTTTTAGACCGAAACGAGCTAGATCTGAGAACATCGGTTTTACAAGTGTCCATGTGTTACGCGTCAAAACGTTTCTCTCATAACTGCGCGAAAAGCATGTATTCGTACTTAATACAACGAGACAAACTGTTTTAGACCGAAACGAGCTAGATCTGAACACATCGGTTTTACAAGTGTCCTTGTGATACGCGTCAAAACTTTTTCTTTTATAACTGCGCGAAAAGCATGTATTAGTGTTTAAAACAACGAGACAAGCTGTTTTAGACCGAAACGAGCTAGATCTGAACACATCGGTTTTACAAGTGTACGAGTGATACGCGTCAAAACTTTTTCTCCCATAACTGCGCTAAAGCATGTATTCGTGCTTAATACAACGAGACAAGCTGTTTTAAAACTTAACGAGCTAGATCTGAACACATCGGTTTTACAAGTGTCCGTGTGATACCCGTCAAAACGTTTCTCTAATAACTGCGCGAAAAGCATGTATTCGTGCATAAAACAACGAGACAAGCTGTTTTAGACCGAAACGAGCTAGATCTGAACACATCGGTTTTACAAGTGTCCTTGTGATACGCGTCAAAACTTTTTCTTTTATAACTGCGCTAAAAGCATGTATTCGTGCTTAATACAACGAGACAAGCTGTTTTAGACCGAAACGAGCTAGATCTGAGAACATCGGTTTTACAAGTGTCCATGTGATACGCGTCAAAACTTTTCTCTCATAACTGCGCGAAAAGCATGTATTCGTGCTTAATACAACGAGACAAACTGTTTTAGACCAAAACGAGCTAGATCTGAACACATCGGTTTTACAAGTGTCCTTGTGATACGCGTCAAAACGTTTTCTTTTATAACTGCGCGAAAAGCATTTATTCGTGTTTAAAACAACGAGACAAGCTGTTTTAGACCGAAACGAGCTAGATCTGAGAATATCGCTTTTACAAGTGTCCGTGTTATAGGCGTCAAAACTTTTGCTCTCATAACTGCGCGAAAAGCATATGTTTGCGCTTAAAACAACGAGATAAGCTGTTTTAGAACGAAACGAGCGAGATCTGAACACATAGGTTTTACAAGTGTCTGTGTGATGCGCGTCAAAACTTTTTCTCTAATAATTGCGCGAAAAGCATGTATTCGTGCATAAAACAACGAGACAAGCTATTTTAGACCGAAACGAGCTAGATCTGAACACATCGGTTTTACAAGTGTCCGTGTGATACGCGTCAAAACTTTTTCATAACTGCGCTAAAAGCATGTATTCGTGCTTAATACAACGAGACAAGCTGTTTTAGACCGAGGCGAACAAGATCTGAACACATTGATTTTACAAGTGTCCGTGTGATACGTGTCAAAACTTTTTCTCATAACTGCGCGCAAAGCATGTAGTCGTGCTTAATACAACGAGACAAGCTGTTTTAGACCGAAACCAGCTAGATCTGACCACATCGGTTTTACAAGTGTTCATGTCATAGGCGTCAGCACTTTTTCTTTTCGTTCTGCGCAAAAAGCATGTATTCGAGCTTAATACAACGAGACAAGCTGTTTTAGACCGAAACGAGCTAGATCTGAACACATCGGTTTTACAAGTGTCCGTGTGACACACGTCAAAACTTTTGCTCTCATAACTGCGCGAAATGCATTTATTTCCGCTTAAAACAACGAGATAAGCTGTTTTAGAACGAAACGCGCGAGATCTGAACACATCGGTTTTACAAGTGTCCGTGTGACACGCGTCAAATCTTTTGCTCTGATAACTGCGCGAAAAGCATGTATTTCCGCTTAAAACAACGAGATAAGCTGTTTTAGAACGAAACGCGCGAGATCTGAACACATCGGTTTTACAAGTGTACGAGTGATACGCGTCAAAAATTTTTCTCCCATAACTGCGCTAAAGCATGTATTCGTGCTTAATACAACGAGACAAGCTGTTTTAAAACTTAACGAGCTAGATCTGAACACATCGGTTTTACAAGTGTCCGTGTGATACTAGTCAAAACGTTTCTCTAATAACTGCGCGAAAAGCATGTATTCGTGCATAAAACAACGAGACAAGCTGTTTTAGACCGAAACGAGCTAGATCTGAACACATCGGTTTTACAAGTGTCCTTGTGATACGCGTCAAAACTTTTTCTTTTATAACTGCGCTAAAAGCATGTATTCGTGCTTAATACAACGAGACAAGCTGTTTTAGACCGAAACGAGCTAGATCTGAGAACATCGGTTTTACAAGTGTCCATGTGATACGCGTCAAAACTTTTCTCTCATAACTGCGCGAAAAGCATGTATTCGTGCTTAATACAACGAGACAAACTGTTTTAGACCAAAACGAGCTAGATCTGAACACATCGGTTTTACAAGTGTCCTTGTGATACGCGTCAAAACTTTTTCTTTTATAACTGCGCGAAAAGCATTTATTCGTGTTTAAAACAACGAGACAAGCTGTTTTAGACCGAAACGAGCTAGATCTGAGAATATCGCTTTTACAAGTGTCCGTGTTATAGGCGTCAAAACTTTTGCTCTCATAACTGCGCGAAAAGCATATATTTGCGCTTAAAACAACGAGATAAGCTGTTTTAGAACGAAACGAGCGAGATCTGAACACATAGGTTTTACAAGTGTCTGTGTGATGCGCGTCAAAACTTTTTCTCTAATAATTGCGCGAAAAGCATGTATTCGTGCATAAAACAACGAGACAAGCTATTTTAGACCGAAACGAGCTAGATCTGAACACATCGGTTTTACAAGTGTCCGTGTGATACGCGTCAAAACTTTTTCATAACTGCGCTAAAAGCATGTATTCGTGCTTAATACAACGAGACAAGCTGTTTTAGACCGAGGCGAACAAGATCTGAACACATTGATTTTACAAGTGTCCGTGTGATACGTGTCAAAACTTTTTCTCATAACTGCGCGCAAAGCATGTAGTCGTGCTTAATACAACGAGACAAGCTGTTTTAGACCGAAACCAGCTAGATCTGACCACATCGGTTTTACAAGTGTTCATGTCATAGGCGTCAGCACTTTTTCTTTTCGTTCTGCGCAAAAAGCATGTATTCGAGCTTAATACAACGAGACAAGCTGTTTTAGACCGAAACGAGCTAGATCTGAACACATCGGTTTTACAAGTGTCCGTGTGACACACGTCAAAACTTTTGCTCTCATAACTGCGCGAAATGCATTTATTTCCGCTTAAAACAACGAGATAAGCTGTTTTAGAACGAAACGCGCGAGATCTGAACACATCGGTTTTACAAGTGTCCGTGTGACACGCGTCAAAACTTTTGCTCTGATAACTGCGCGAAAAGCATGTATTTCCGCTTAAAACAACGAGATAAGCTGTTTTAGAACGAAACGCGCGAGATCTGAACACATCGGTTTTACAAGTGTCCGTGTGATACGCGTCAAAACTTTTTCTCTCATAACTGCGCGAAAAGCATGTATTCGTGCTTAAAACACCGAGACAATCTGTTTTAGAACGAAACGAGCGAGATCTGAACACATAGGTTTTACAAGTGTCCGTGTGATACGCGTCAAAACTTTTTCTCTAATAACTGCGCGAAAAGCATGTATTCGTGCATAAAACAACGAGACAAGCTGTTTTAGACCGAAACGAGCTAGACCTGAACACATCGGTTTTACAAGTGTCCGTGTGATACGCGTCAAAACTTTTTCTCTCAGAACTGCGCGAAAAGCATGCATTCGTGCTTGATAACGAGACAAGCTGTTTTAGACCGAAACGAGCTAGATCTGAGAACATCGGTTTTACAAGTGTCCATGTGTTACGCGTCAAAACGTTTCTCTCATAACTGCGCGAAAAGCATGTATTCGTACTTAATACAACGAGACAAACTGTTTTAGACCGAAACGAGCTAGATCTGAACACATCGGTTTTACAAGTGTCCTTGTGATACGCGTCAAAACTTTTTCTTTTATAACTGCGCGAAAAGCATGTATTAGTGTTTAAAACAACGAGACAAGCTGTTTTAGACCGAAACGAGCTAGATCTGAACACATCGGTTTTACAAGTGTACGAGTGATACGCGTCAAAACTTTTTCTCCCATAACTGCGCTAAAGCATGTATTCGTGCTTAATACGAGACAAGCTGTTTTAAAACTTAACGAGCTAGATCTGAACACATCGGTTTTACAAGTGTCCGTGTGATACCCGTCAAAACGTTTCTCTCATAACTGCGCGAAAAGCATGTATTCGTACTTAATACAACGAGACAAACTGTTTTAGACCGAAACGAGCTAGATCTGAACACATCGGTTTTACAAGTGTCCTTGTGATACGCGTCAAAACTTTTTCTTTTATAACTGCGCGAAAAGCATTTATTTGTGTTTAAAACAACGAGACAAGCTGTTTTAGACCGAAACGAGCTGGATCTGAGAATATCGCTTTTACAAGTGTCCGTGTTATAGGCGTCAAAACTTTTGCTCTCATAACTGCGCGAAAAGCATATATTTGCGCTTAAAACAACGAGATAAGCTGTTTTAGAACGAAACGAGCGAGATCTGAACACATAGGTTTTACAAGTGTCTGTGTGATGCGCGCCAAAACTTTTTCTCTAATATTTGCGCGAAAAGCATGTATTCGTGCATAAAACAACGAGACAAGCTATTTTAGACCGAAACGAGCTAGATCTGAACACATCGGTTTTACAAGTGTCCGTGTGATACGCGTCAAAACTTTTTCATAACTGCGCTAAAAGCATGTATTCGTGCTTAATACAACGAGACAAGCTGTTTTAGACCGAGGCGAACAAGATCTGAACACATTGATTTTACAAGTGTCCGTGTGATACGTGTCAAAACTTTTTCTCATAACTGCGCGCAAAGCATGTAGTCGTGCTTAATACAACGAGACAAGCTGTTTTAGACCGAAACCAGCTAGATCTGACCACATCGGTTTTACAAGTGTTCATGTCATAGGCATCAGCACTTTTTCTTTTCGTTCTGCGCAAAAAGCATGTATTCGAGCTTAATACAACGAGACAAGCTGTTTTAGACCGAAACGAGCTAGATCTGAACACATCGGTTTTACAAGTGTCCGTGTGACACGCGTCAAAACTTTTGCTCTGATAACTGCGCGAAAAGCATGTATTTCGGCTTAAAACAACGAGATAAGCTGCTTTAGAACGAAACGAGCGAGATCTGAACACATAGGTTTTACAAGTGTACGTGTGATGCGCGTCAAAACTTTTTCTCTAATAACTGCGCGAAAAGCATGTATTCGTGCATAAAACAACGAGACAAGCTGTTTTTGACCGAAACGAGCTAGATCTGAACACATCGGTTTTACAAGTGTCCTTGTGATACGCGTCAAAACTTTTTCATAACTGCGCTAAAAGCATGTATTCGTGCTTAATACAACGAGACAAGCTGTTTTAGACCGAGGCGAACAAGATCTGAACACATCGATTTTACAAGTGTCCGTGTGATACGTGTCAAAACTTTTTCTCATAACTGCGCGCAAAGCATGTAGTCGCGCTTAATACAACGAGACAAGCTGTTTTAGACCGACACGAGCTAGATCTGACCACATCGGTTTTACAAGTGTTCATGTCATAGGCGTCAGCACTTTTTCTTTTCGTTCTGCGCAAAAAGCATGTATTCGTGCTTGATAACGAGACAAGCTGTTTTAGACCGAAACGAGCTAGATCTGAGAACATCGGATTTACAAGTGTCCATGTGATACGCGTCAAAACGTTTCCCTCATAACTGCGCGAAAAGCATGTATTCGTACTTAATACAACGAGACAAACTGTTTTAGACCGAAACGAGCTAGATCTGAACACATTTGTTTTACAAGTGTCCTTGTGATACGCGTCAAAACTTTTTCTTTTATAACTGCGCGAAAAGCATGTATTAGTGTTTAAAACAACGAGACAAGCTGTTTTAGACCGAAACGAGCTAGATCTGAACACATCGGTTTTACAAGTGTACGAGTGATACGCGTCAAAACTTTTTCTCCCATAACTGCGCTAAAGCATGTATTCGTGCTTAATACAACGAGACAAGCTGTTTTAAAACTTAACGAGCTAGATCTGAACACATCGGTTTTACAAGTGTCCGTGTGATACGCGTCAAAACGTTTTCTTTTATAACTGCGCGAAAAGCATTTATTCGTGTTTAAAACAACGAGACAAGCTGTTTTAGACCGAAACGAGCTAGATCTGAGAACATCGCTTTTACAAGTGTCCGTGTTATAGGCGTCAAAACTTTTGCTCTCATAACTGCGCGAAAAGCATATATTTGCGCTTAAAACAACGAGATAAGCTGTTTTAGAACGAAACGAGCGAGATCTGAACACATAGGTTTTACAAGTGTCTGTGTGATGCGCGTAAAAACTTTTTCTCTAATAATTGCGCGAAAAGCATGTATTCGTGCATAAAACAACGAGACAAGCTATTTTAGACCGAAACGAGCTAGATCTGAACACATCGGTTTTACAAGTGTCCGTGTCATAGGCGGCAGCACTTTTTCTTTTCGTTCTGCGCAAAAAAGCATGTATTCGAGCTTAATACAACGACACAAGCTGTTTTAGACCGAAACGAGCTAGATCTGAGCACATCGGTTTTACAAGTGTCCGTGTGACACGCGTCAAAACTTTTGCTCTGATAACTGCGCGAAAAGCATGTATTTCCGCTTAAAACAACGAGATAAGCTGCATTAGAACGAAACGAGCGAGATCTGAACACATAGGTTTTACAAGTGTCCGTGTGATACGCGTCAAAACTTTTTCTCTAATAACTGCGCGAAAAGCATGTATTCGTGCATAAAACAACGAGACAAGCTGTTTTAGACCGAAACGAGCTAGATCTGAACACATCGGTTTTACAAGTGTCCGTGTGATACGCGTCAAAACTTTTTCTCTAATAACTGCGCGAAAAGCATGTATTCGTGCATAAAACAACGAGACAAGCTGTTTTAGACCGAAACGAGCTAGATCTGAACACATCGGTTTTACAAGTGTCCGTGTGATACGCGTCAAAACTTTTTCTCTCAGAACTGCGCTAAAAGCATGTATTCGTGCTTAATACAACGAGACAAGCTGTTTTAGACCGAAACGAGCTAGATCTGAGAACATCGGTTTTACAAGTGTCCATGTGATACGAGTCAAAACTTTTCTCTCATAACTGCGCGAAAAGCATGTATTCGTGCTTAATACAACGAGACAAACTGTTTTAGACCGAAACGAGCTAGATCTGAACACATCGGTTTTACAAGTGTCCTTGTGATACGCGTCAAAACTTTTTTCTTTTATAACTGCGCGAAAAGCATTTATTCGTGTTTAAAACAACGAGACAAGCTGTTTTAGACCGAAACGAGCTAGATCTGAGAATATCGCTTTTACAAGTGTCCGTGTTATAGGCGTCAAAACTTTTGCTCTCATAACTGCGCGAAAAGCATATATTTGCGCTTAAAACAACGAGATAAGCTGTTTTAGAACGAAACGAGCGAGATCTCAACACATAGGTTTTACAAGTGTCTGTGTGATGCGCGTCAAAACTTTTTCTCTAATAATTGCGCGAAAAGCATGTATTCGTGCATAAAACAACGAGACAAGCTATTTTAGACCGAAACGAGCTAGATCTGAACACATCGGTTTTACAAGTGTCCGTGTGATACGCGTCAAAACTTTTTCATAACTGCGCTAAAAGCATGTATTCGTGCTTAATACAACGAGACAAGCTGTTTTAGACCGAGGCGAACAAGATCTTAACACATTGATTTTACAAGTGTCCGTGTGATACGTGTCAAAACTTTTTCTCATAACTGCGCGCAAAGCATGTAGTCGTGCTTAATACAACGAGACAAGCTGTTTTAGACCGAAACCAGCTAGATCTGACCACATCAGTTTTACAAGTGTTCATGTCATAGGCGTCAGCACTTTTTCTTTTTGTTCTGCGCAAAAAGCATGTATTCGAGCTTAATACAACGAGACAAGCTGTTTTAGACCGAAACGAGCTAGATCTGAACACATCGGTTTTACAAGTGTCCGTGTGACACGCGTCAAAACTTTTGCTCTGATAACTGCGCGAAAAGCATGTATTTCCGCTTAAAACAACGAGATAAGCTGCTTTAGAACGAAACGAGCGAGATCTGAACACATAGGTTTTACAAGTGTACGTGTGATGCGCGTCAAAACTTTTTCTCTAATAACTGCGCGAAAAGCATGTATTCGTGCATAAAACAACGAGACAAGCTGTTTTAGACCGAAACGAGCTAGATCTGAACACATCGGTTTTACAAGTGTCCTTGTGATACGCGTCAAAACTTTTTCATAACTGCGCTAAAAGCATGTATTCGTGCTTAATACAACGAGGCAAGCTGTTTTAGACCGAGGCGAACAAGATCTGAACACATCGATTTTACAAGTGTCCGTGTGATACGTGTCAAAACTTTTTCTCATAACTGCGCGCAAAGCATGTAGTCGCGCTTAATACAACGAGACAAGCTGTTTTAGACCGACACGAGCTAGATCTGACCACATCGGTTTTACAAGTGTTCATGTCATAGGCGTCAGCAATTTTTCTTTTCGTTCTGCGCAAAAAGCATGTATTCGTGCTTAATACAACGAGAGAAGCTGTTTTAGACCGAAACGAGCTAGATCTGAACACATCGGTTTTACAAGTGTCCGTGTGACACACGTCAAAACTTTTGCTCTCATAACTGCGCGAAATGCATTTATTTCCGCTTAAAACAACGAGATAAGCTGTTTTAGAACGAAACGCGCGAGATCTGAACACATCGGTTTTACAAGTGTCCGTGTGACACGCGTCAAAACTTTTGCTCTGATAACTGCGCGAAAAGCATGTATTTCCGCTTAAAACAACGAGATAAGCTGTTTTAGAACGAAACGCGCGAGATCTGAACACATCGGTTTTACAAGTGTCCGTGTGATACGCGTCAAAACTTTTTCTCTCATAACTGCGCGAAAAGCATGTATTCGTGCTTAAAACACCGAGACAAGCTGTTTTAGAACGAAACGAGCGAGATCTGAACACATAGGTTTTACAAGTGTCCGTGTGATACGCGTCAAAACTTTTTCTCTAATAACTGCGCGAAAAGCATGTATTCGTGCATTAAACAACGAGACAAGCTGTTTTAGACCGAAACGAGCTAGACCTGAACACATCGGTTTTACAAGTGTCCGTGTGATACGCGTCAAAACTTTTTCTCTCAGAACTGCGAGAAAAGCATGCAATCATGCTTGATAACGAGACAAGCTGTTTTAGACCGAAACGAGCTAGATCTGAGAACATCGGTTTTACAAGTGTCCATGTGTTACGCGTCAAAACGTTTCTCTCATAACTGCGCGAAAGGCATGTATTAGTGTTTAAAACAACGAGACAAGCTGTTTTAGACCGAAACGAGCTAGATCTGAACACATCGGTTTTACAAGTGTACGAGTGATACGCGTCAAAACTTTTTCTCCCATAACTGCGCTAAAGCATGTATTCGTGCTTAATACAACGAGACAAGCTGTTTTAAAACTTAACGAGCTAGATCTGAACACATCGGTTTTACAAGTGTCCGTGTGATACCCGTCAAAACGTTTCTCTCATAACTGCGCGAAAAGCATGTATTCGTACTTATTACAACGAGACAAACTGTTTTAGACCGAAACGAGCTAGATCTGAACACATCGGTTTTACAACTGTCCTTGTGATACGCGTCAAAACTTTTTCTTTTATAACTG
Organism: Amblyomma americanum; assembly: GCF_052857255.1. Taxonomy (NCBI): domain Eukaryota; kingdom Metazoa; phylum Arthropoda; class Arachnida; order Ixodida; family Ixodidae; genus Amblyomma; species Amblyomma americanum. Next base: position 873,628 of record NW_027526492.1, on the reverse strand, counting down.
CGCGAAAAGCATTTATTCGTGTTTAAAACAACGAGACAAGCTGTTTTAGACCGAAACGAGCTAGATCTGAGAATATCGCTTTTACAAGTGTCCGTGTTAAAGGCGTCAAAACTTTTGCTCTCATAACTGCGCGAAAAGCATATATTTGCGCTTAAAACAACGAGATAAGCTGTTTTAGAACGAAACGAGCGAGATCTGAACACATAGGTTTTACAAGTGTCTGTGCGATGCGCGTCAAAACTTTTTCTCTAATAATTGCGCGAAAAGCATGTATTCGTGCAGAAAACAACGAGACAAGCTATTTTAGACCGAAACGAGCTAGATCTGAACACATCGGTTTTACAAGTGTCCGTGTGATACGCGTCAAAACTTTTTCATAACTGCGCTAAAAGCATGTATTCGTGCTTAATACAACGAGACAAGCTGTTTTAGACCGAGGCGAACAAGATCTGAACACATTGATTTTACAGGTGTCCGTGTGATATGTGTCAAAACTTTTTCTCATAACTGCGCGCAAAGCATGTTTTCGAGCTTAATACAACGAGACAAGCTGTTTTAGACAGAAACGAGCTAGATCTGAACACATCGGTTTTACAAGTGTCCGTGTGACACGCGTCAAAACTTTTTCTCTCAGAACTGCGCGAAAAGCATGCATTCGTGCTTGATAACGAGACAAGCTGTTTTAGACCGAAGAGAGCTAGATCTGAACACATCGGTTTTACAAGTGTTCGTGTGATAGGCGTCAAAACCTTTCCTCTCATAACAGCGCGAAAAGCATGTATTTGCGCTTAAAACAACGAGACAAGCTGTTTTAGTACGAAACGAGCTAGATCTGAATCAATCGGTTTTACAAGTGTACGTGTGATACCCGTTAAAAGTTTTCCTCTCATAACTGCGCGAAAAGCATGTATTCGTGCTTATTACGAGATAAACTGTTTTAGACCGCAACGAGCTAGCTCTGAACACATCGGTTTTACAAGTGTCCGTGTGATACGCGTCAAAACTTTTTCTCTCATAACTGCGCGAAAAGCATGTATTCGTGCTTAATACAACGAGGCAAGCTGTTTTAGACCAAAACGAGCTAGATCTGAACACATCGGTTTTACAAGTGTCCATGTGATACGCGTCAAAACTTTTTGTTTATAATTGCGCGAAAAGCATGTATTCGTGCTTAATACAACGAGGCAAGCTGTTTTAGACCGAAACGAGCTAGATCTGAACACATCGGTATTACAAGTGTCCATGTGATAGCGTCAAACCTTTTTCTCATAACTGCGCGCAAAGCATGTATTCGTGCTTAATAAAACGAGACAAGCTGTTTTAGACCGACACGAGCTAGATCTGAACACATCAGTTTTACAAGTGTCGGTGTGATGCGCGTCAAAACTTTTTCTCTCATAACTGCGCGAAAAGCATGTATTCGTGCTTAATACAACGAGACAAGCTGTTGTAGACCGAAATGAACTAGATCTGAACACATCGATTTTACAAGTGTCCGTGTGATACGTGTCAAAACTTTTTCTCTCAGAACTGCGCTAAAAGCATGTATTCGTGCTTAATACAACGAGACAAGCTGTTTTAGACCGAAACCAGCTAGATCTGACCACATCGGTTTTACAAGTGTTCATGTCATAGGCGTCAGCACTTTTTCTTTTCGTTCTGCGCAAAAAGCATGTATTCGAGCTTAATACAACGAGACAAGCTGTTTTAGACCGAAACGAGCTAGATCTGAACACATCGGTTTTACAAGTGCCGTTGTGACACGCGTCAAAACTTTTGCTCTGATAACTGCGCGAAAAGCATGTATTTCCGCTTAAAACAACGAGATAAGCTGCTTTAGAACGAAACGAGCGAGATCTGAACACATAGGTTTTACAAGTGTACGTGTGATGCGCGTCAAAACTTTTTCTCTAATAACTGCGCGAAAAGCATGTATTCGTGCATAAAACAACGAGACAAGCTGTTTTAGACCGAAACGAGCTAGATCTGAACACATTGGTTTTACAAGTGTCCTTGTGATACGCGTCAAAACTTTTTCATAACTGCGCTAAAAGCATGTATTCGTGCTTAATACAACGAGACAAGCTGTTTTAGACCGAGGCGAACAAGATCTGAACACATCGATTTTACAAGTGTCCGTGTGATACGTGTCAAAACGTTTTCTCATAACTGCGCGCAAAGCATGTAGTCGCGCTTAATACAACGAGACAAGCTGTTTTAGACCGACACGAGCTAGATCTGACCACATCGGTTTTACAAGTGTTCATGTCATAGGCGTCAGCACTTTTTCTTTTCGTTCTGCGCAAAAAGCATGTATTCGTGCTTAATACAACGAGACAAGCTGTTTTAGACCGAAACGAGCTAGATCTGAACACATCGGTTTTACAAGTGTCCGTGTGATACGCGTCAAAACTTTTTCTCTCAGAACTGCGCGAAAAGCATGCATTCGTGCTTGATAACGAGACAAGCTGTTTTAGACCGAAACGAGCTAGATCTGAGAACATCGGTTTTACAAGTGTCCATGTGTTACGCGTCAAAACGTTTCTCTCATAACTGCGCGAAAAGCATGTATTCGTACTTAATACAACGAGACAAACTGTTTTAGACCGAAACGAGCTAGATCTGAACACATCGGTTTTACAAGTGTCCTTGTGATACGCGTCAAAACTTTTTCTTTTATAACTGCGCGAAAAGCATGTATTAGTGTTTAAAACAACGAGACAAGCTGTTTTAGACCGAAACGAGCTAGATCTGAACACATCGGTTTTACAAGTGTACGAGTGATACGCGTCAAAACTTTTTCTCCCATAACTGCGCTAAAGCATGTATTCGTGCTTAATACGAGACAAGCTGTTTTAAAACTTAACGAGCTAGATCTGAACACATCGGTTTTACAAGTGTCCGTGTGATACCCGTCAAAACGTTTCTCTCATAACTGCGCGAAAAGCATGTATTCGTACTTAATACAGCGAGACAAACTGTTTTAGACCGAAACGAGCTAGATCTGAACACATCGGTTTTACAAGTGTCCTTGTGATACGCGTCAAAACTTTTTCTTTTATAACTGCGCGAAAAGCATTTATTTGTGTTTAAAACAACGAGACAAGCTGTTTTAGACCGAAACGAGCTGGATCTGAGAATATCGCTTTTACAAGTGTCCGTGTTATAGGCGTCAAAACTTTTGCTCTCATAACTGCGCGAAAAGCATATATTTGCGCTTAAAACAACGAGATAAGCTGTTTTAGAACGAAACGAGCGAGATCTGAACACATAGGTTTTACAAGTGTCTGTGTGATGCGCGTCAAAACTTTTTCTCTAATAATTGCGCGAAAAGCATGTATTCGTGCATAAAACAACGAGACAAGCTATTTTAGACCGAAACGAGCTAGATCTGAACACATCGGTTTTACAAGTGTCCGTGTGATACGCGTCAAAACTTTTTCATAACTGCGCTAAAAGCATGTATTCGTGCTTAATACAACGAGACAAGCTGTTTTAGACCGAGGCGAACAAGATCTGAACACATTGATTTTGCAAGTGTCCGTGTGATACGTGTCAAAACTTTTTCTCATAACTGCGCGCAAAGCATGTAGTCGTGCTTAATACAACGAGACAAGCTGTTTTAGACCGAAACCAGCTAGATCTGACCACATCGGTTTTACAAGTGTTCATGTCATAGGCATCAGCACTTTTTCTTTTCGTTCTGCGCAAAAAGCATGTATTCGAGCTTAATACAACGAGACAAGCTGTTTTAGACCGAAACGAGCTAGATCTGAACACATCGGTTTTACAAGTGTCCGTGTGACACGCGTCAAAACTTTTGCTCTGATAACTGCGCGAAAAGCATGTATTTCGGCTTAAAACAACGAGATAAGCTGCTTTAGAACGAAACGAGCGAGATCTGAACACATAGGTTTTACAAGTGTACGTGTGATGCGCGTCAAAACTTTTTCTCTAATAACTGCGCGAAAAGCATGTATTCGTGCATAAAACAACGAGACAAGCTGTTTTTGACCGAAACGAGCTAGATCTGAACACATCGGTTTTACAAGTGTCCTTGTGATACGCGTCAAAACTTTTTCATAACTGCGCTAAAAGCATGTATTCGTGCTTAATACAACGAGACAAGCTGTTTTAGACCGAGGCGAACAAGATCTGAACACATCGATTTTACAAGTGTCCGTGTGATACGTGTCAAAACTTTTTCTCATAACTGCGCGCAAAGCATGTAGTCGCGCTTAATACAACGAGACAAGCTGTTTTAGACCGACACGAGCTAGATCTGACCACATCGGTTTTACAAGTGTTCATGTCATAGGCGTCAGCACTTTTTCTTTTCGTTCTGCGCAAAAAGCATGTATTCGTGCTTGATAACGAGACAAGCTGTTTTAGACCGAAACGAGCTAGATCTGAGAACATCGGATTTACAAGTGTCCATGTGATACGCGTCAAAACGTTTCTCTCATAACTGCGCGAAAAGCATGTATTCGTACTTAATACAACGAGACAAACTGTTTTAGACCGAAACGAGCTAGATCTGAACACATTTGTTTTACAAGTGTCCTTGTGATACGCGTCAAAACTTTTTCTTTTATAACTGCGCGAAAAGCATGTATTAGTGTTTAAAACAACGAGACAAGGTGTTTTAGACCGAAACGAGCTAGATCTGAACACATCGGTTTTACAAGTGTACGAGTGATACGCGTCAAAACTTTTTCTCCCATAACTGCGCTAAAGCATGTATTCGTGCTTAATACAACGAGACAAGCTGTTTTAAAACTTAACGAGCTAGATCTGAACACATCGGTTTTACAAGTGTCCGTGTGATACGCGTCAAAACTTTTTCTTTTATAACTGCGCGAAAAGCATTTATTCGTGTTTAAAACAACGAGACAAGCTGTTTTAGACCGAAACGAGCTAGATCTGAGAACATCGCTTTTACAAGTGTCCGTGTTATAGGCGTCAAAACTTTTGCTCTCATAACTGCGCGAAAAGCATATATTTGCGCTTAAAACAACGAGATAAGCTGTTTTAGAACGAAACGAGCGAGATCTGAACACATAGGTTTTACAAGTGTCTGTGTGATGCGCGTAAAAACTTTTTCTCTAATAATTGCGCGAAAAGCATGTATTCGTGCATAAAACAACGAGACAAGCTATTTTAGACCGAAACGAGCTAGATCTGAACACATCGGTTTTACAAGTGTCCGTGTCATAGGCGGCAGCACTTTTTCTTTTCGTTCTGCGCAAAAAAGCATGTATTCGAGCTTAATACAACGACACAAGCTGTTTTAGACCGAAACGAGCTAGATCTGAGCACATCGGTTTTACAAGTGTCCGTGTGACACGCGTCAAAACTTTTGCTCTGATAACTGCGCGAAAAGCATGTATTTCCGCTTAAAACAACGAGATAAGCTGCATTAGAACGAAACGAGCGAGATCTGAACACATAGGTTTTACAAGTGTCCGTGTGATACGCGTCAAAACTTTTTCTCTAATAACTGCGCGAAAAGCATGTATTCGTGCATAAAACAACGAGACAAGCTGTTTTAGACCGAAACGAGCTAGATCTGAACACATCGGTTTTACAAGTGTCCGTGTGATACGCGTCAAAACTTTTTCTCTAATAACTGCGCGAAAAGCATGTATTCGTGCATAAAACAACGAGACAAGCTGTTTTAGACCGAAACGAGCTAGATCTGAACACATCGGTTTTACAAGTGTCCGTGTGATACGCGTCAAAACTTTTTCTCTCAGAACTGCGCTAAAAGCATGTATTCGTGCTTAATACAACGAGACAAGCTGTTTTAGACCGAAACGAGCTAGATCTGAGAACATCGGTTTTACAAGTGTCCATGTGATACGAGTCAAAACTTTTCTCTCATAACTGCGCGAAAAGCATGTATTCGTGCTTAATACAACGAGACAAACTGTTTTAGACCGAAACGAGCTAGATCTGAACACATCGGTTTTACAAGTGTCCTTGTGATACGCGTCAAAACTTTTTTCTTTTATAACTGCGCGAAAAGCATTTATTCGTGTTTAAAACAACGAGACAAGCTGTTTTAGACCGAAACGAGCTAGATCTGAGAATATCGCTTTTACAAGTGTCCGTGTTATAGGCGTCAAAACTTTTGCTCTCATAACTGCGCGAAAAGCATATATTTGCGCTTAAAACAACGAGATAAGCTGTTTTAGAACGAAACGAGCGAGATCTCAACACATAGGTTTTACAAGTGTCTGTGTGATGCGCGTCAAAACTTTTTCTCTAATAATTGCGCGAAAAGCATGTATTCGTGCATAAAACAACGAGACAAGCTATTTTAGACCGAAACGAGCTAGATCTGAACACATCGGTTTTACAAGTGTCCGTGTGATACGCGTCAAAACTTTTTCATAACTGCGCTAAAAGCATGTATTCGTGCTTAATACAACGAGACAAGCTGTTTTAGACCGAGGCGAACAAGATCTTAACACATTGATTTTACAAGTGTCCGTGTGATACGTGTCAAAACTTTTTCTCATAACTGCGCGCAAAGCATGTAGTCGTGCTTAATACAACGAGACAAGCTGTTTTAGACCGAAACCAGCTAGATCTGACCACATCGGTTTTACAAGTGTTCATGTCATAGGCGTCAGCACTTTTTCTTTTTGTTCTGCGCAAAAAGCATGTATTCGAGCTTAATACAACGAGACAAGCTGTTTTAGACCGAAACGAGCTAGATCTGAACACATCGGTTTTACAAGTGTCCGTGTGACACGCGTCAAAACTTTTGCTCTGATAACTGCGCGAAAAGCATGTATTTCCGCTTAAAACAACGAGATAAGCTGCTTTAGAACGAAACGAGCGAGATCTGAACACATAGGTTTTACAAGTGTACGTGTGATGCGCGTCAAAACTTTTTCTCTAATAACTGCGCGAAAAGCATGTATTCGTGCATAAAACAACGAGACAAGCTGTTTTAGACCGAAACGAGCTAGATCTGAACACATCGGTTTTACAAGTGTCCTTGTGATACGCGTCAAAACTTTTTCATAACTGCGCTAAAAGCATGTATTCGTGCTTAATACAACGAGGCAAGCTGTTTTAGACCGAGGCGAACAAGATCTGAACACATCGATTTTACAAGTGTCCGTGTGATACGTGTCAAAACTTTTTCTCATAACTGCGCGCAAAGCATGTAGTCGCGCTTAATACAACGAGACAAGCTGTTTTAGACCGACACGAGCTAGATCTGACCACATCGGTTTTACAAGTGTTCATGTCATAGGCGTCAGCAATTTTTCTTTTCGTTCTGCGCAAAAAGCATGTATTCGTGCTTAATACAACGAGACAAGCTGTTTTAGACCGAAACGAGCTAGATCTGAACACATCGGTTTTACAAGTGTCCGTGTGACACACGTCAAAACTTTTGCTCTCATAACTGCGCGAAATGCATTTATTTCCGCTTAAAACAACGAGATAAGCTGTTTTAGAACGAAACGCGCGAGATCTGAACACATCGGTTTTACAAGTGTCCGTGTGACACGCGTCAAAACTTTTGCTCTGATAACTGCGCGAAAAGCATGTATTTCCGCTTAAAACAACGAGATAAGCTGTTTTAGAACGAAACGCGCGAGATCTGAACACATCGGTTTTACAAGTGTCCGTGTGATACGCGTCAAAACTTTTTCTCTCATAACTGCGCGAAAAGCATGTATTCGTGCTTAAAACACCGAGACAAGCTGTTTTAGAACGAAACGAGCGAGATCTGAACACATAGGTTTTACAAGTGTCCGTGTGATACGCGTCAAAACTTTTTCTCTAATAACTGCGCGAAAAGCATGTATTCGTGCTTAATACAACGAGACAAGCTGTTTTAAAACTTAACGAGCTAGATCTGAACACATCGGTTTTACAAGTGTCCGTGTGATACCCGTCAAAACGTTTCTCTCATAACTGCGCGAAAAGCATGTATTCGTACTTAATACTACGAGACAAACTGTTTTAGACCGAAACGAGCTAGATCTGAACACATCGGTTTTACAACTGTCCTTGTGATACGCGTCAAAACTTTTTCTTTTATAACTGCGCGAAAAGCATTTATTCGTGTTTAAAACAACGAAACAAGCTGTTTTAGACCGAAACGAGCTAGATCTGAGAATATCGCTTTTACAAGTGTCCGTGTTAAAGGCGTCAAAACTTTTGCTCTCATAACTGCGCGAAAAGCATATATTTGCGCTTAAAACAACGAGATAAGCTGTTTTAGAACGAAACGAGCGAGATCTGAACACATAGGTTTTACAAGTGTCTGTGCGATGCGCGTCAAAACTTTTTCTCTAATAATTGCGCGAAAAGCATGTATTCGTGCAGAAAACAACGAGACAAGCTATTTTAGACCGAAACGAGCTAGATCTGAACACATCGGTTTTACAAGTGTCCGTGTGATACGCGTCAAAACTTTTTCATAACTGCGCTAAAAGCATGTATTCGTGCTTAATACAACGAGACAAGCTGTTTTAGACCGAGGCGAACAAGATCTGAACACATTGATTTTACAGGTGTCCGTGTGATATGTGTCAAAACTTTTTCTCATAACTGCGCGCAAAGCATGTTTTCGAGCTTAATACAACGAGACAAGCTGTTTTAGACAGAAACGAGCTAGATCTGAACACATCGGTTTTACAAGTGTCCGTGTGACACGCGTCAAAACTTTTTCTCTCAGAACTGCGCGAAAAGCATGCATTCGTGCTTGATAACGAGACAAGCTGTTTTAGACCGAAGAGAGCTAGATCTGAACACATCGGTTTTACAAGTGTTCGTGTGATAGGCGTCAAAACCTTTCCTCTCATAACAGCGCGAAAAGCATGTATTTGCGCTTAAAACAACGAGACAAGCTGTTTTAGTACGAAACGAGCTAGATCTGAATCAATCGGTTTTACAAGTGTACGTGTGATACCCGTTAAAAGTTTTCCTCTCATAACTGCGCGAAAAGCATGTATTCGTGCTTATTACGAGACAAACTGTTTTAGACCGCAACGAGCTAGCTCTGAACACATCGGTTTTACAAGTGTCCGTGTGATACGCGTCAAAACTTTTTCTCTCATAACTGCGCGAAAAGCATGTATTCGTGCTTAATACAACGAGGCAAGCTGTTTTAGACCAAAACGAGCTAGATCTGAACACATCGGTTTTACAAGTGTCCATGTGATACGCGTCAAAACTTTTTGTTTATAATTGCGCGAAAAGCATGTATTCGTGCTTAATACAACGAGGCAAGCTGTTTTAGACCGAAACGAGCTAGATCTGAACACATCGGTATTACAAGTGTCCATGTGATAGCGTCAAACCTTTTTCTCATAACTGCGCGCAAAGCATGTATTCGTGCTTAATAAAACGAGACAAGCTGTTTTAGACCGACACGAGCTAGATCTGAACACATCAGTTTTACAAGTGTCGGTGTGATGCGCGTCAAAACTTTTTCTCTCATAACTGCGCGAAAAGCATGTATCCGTGCTTAATACAACGAGACAAGCTGTTGTAGACCGAAATGAACTAGATCTGAACACATCGATTTTACAAGTGTCCGTGTGATACGTGTCAAAACTTTTTCTCTCAGAACTGCGCTAAAAGCATGTATTCGTGCTTAATACAACGAGACAAGCTGTTTTAGACCGAAACCAGCTAGATCTGACCACATCGGTTTTACAAGTGTTCATGTCATAGGCGTCAGCACTTTTTCTTTTCGTTCTGCGCAAAAAGCATGTATTCGAGCTTAATACAACGAGACAAGCTGTTTTAGACCGAAACGAGCTAGATCTGAACACATCGGTTTTACAAGTGCCGTTGTGACACGCGTCAAAACTTTTGCTCTGATAACTGCGCGAAAAGCATGTATTTCCGCTTAAAACAACGAGATAAGCTGCTTTAGAACGAAACGAGCGAGATCTGAACACATAGGTTTTACAAGTGTACGTGTGATGCGCGTCAAAACTTTTTCTCTAATAACTGCGCGAAAAGCATGTATTCGTGCATAAAACAACGAGACAAGCTGTTTTAGACCGAAACGAGCTAGATCTGAACACATTGGTTTTACAAGTGTCCTTGTGATACGCGTCAAAACTTTTTCATAACTGCGCTAAAAGCATGTATTCGTGCTTAATACAACGAGACAAGCTGTTTTAGACCGAGGCGAACAAGATCTGAACACATCGATTTTACAAGTGTCCGTGTGATACGTGTCAAAACGTTTTCTCATAACTGCGCGCAAAGCATGTAGTCGCGCTTAATACAACGAGACAAGCTGTTTTAGACCGACACGAGCTAGATCTGACCACATCGGTTTTACAAGTGTTCATGTCATAGGCGTCAGCACTTTTTCTTTTCGTTCTGCGCAAAAAGCATGTATTCGTGCTTAATACAACGAGACAAGCTGTTTTAGACCGAAACGAGCTAGATCTGAACACATCGGTTTTACAAGTGTCCGTGTGACACACGTCAAAACTTTTGCTCTCATAACTGCGCGAAAAGCATTTATTTCCGCTTAAAACAACGAGATAAGCTGTTTTAGAACGAAACGCGCGAGATCTGAACACATCGGTTTTACAAGTGTCCGTGTGACACGCGTCAAAACTTTTGCTCTGATAACTGCGCGAAAAGCATGTATTTCCGCTTAAAACAACGAGATAAGCTGTTTTAGAACGAAACGCGCGAGATCTGAACACATCGGTTTTACAAGTGTCCGTGTGATACGCGTCAAAACTTTTTCTCTCATAACTGCGCGAAAAGCATGTATTCGTGCTTAAAACACCGAGACAAGCTGTTTTAGAACGAAACGAGCGAGATCTGAACACATAGGTTTTACAAGTGTCCGTGTGATACGCGTCAAAACTTTTTCTCTAATAACTGCGCGAAAAGCATGTATTCGTGCATAAAACAACGAGACACTGTTTTAGACCGAAACGAGCTAGATCTGAACACATCGGTTTTACAAGTGTCCTTGTGATACGCGTCAAAACTTTTTCTTTTATAACTGCGCGAAAAGCATGTATTAGTGTTTAAAACAACGAGACAAGCTGTTTTAGACCGAAACGAGCTAGATCTGAACACATCGGTTTTACAAGTGTACGAGTGATACGCGTCAAAACTTTTTCTCCCATAACTGCACTAAAGCATGTATTCGTGCTTAATACAACGAGACAAGCTGTTTTAAAACTTAACGAGCTAGATCTGAACACATCGGTTTTACAAGTGTCCGTGTGATACGCGTCAAAACTTTTCTCTCATAACTGTGCGAAAAGCATGTATTCGTGCTTAATACAACGAGACAAGCTGTTTTAGAGCGAAACGAGCTAGATCTGAACACATCGGTTTTACAAGTGTCCGTGTTATAGGCGTCAAAACTTTTGCTCTCATAACTGCGCGAAAAGCTTGTATTTGCGCTTAAAACACCGAGACAAGCTGTTTTAGAACGAAACGAGTGAGATCTGAACACATAGGTTTTACAAGTGTCCGTGTGATACGCGTCAAAACTTTTTCTCTAATAACTGCGCGAAAAGCATGTATTCGTGCATAAAACAACGAGACAAGCTGTTTTAGACCGAAACGAGCTAGATCTGAACACATCGGTTTTACAAGTGTCCGTGTGATACGCGTCAAAACTTTTTTTCTCAGAACTGCGCTAAAAGCATGTATTCGTGCTTAATACAACGAGACAAGCTGTTTTAGACCGAAACGAGCTAGATCTGAGAACATCGGTTTTACAAGTGTCCATGTGATACGCGTCAAAACTTTTCTCTCATAACTGCGCGAAAACCATGTATTCGTGCTTAATACAACGAGACAAACTGTTTTAGACCGAAACGAGCTAGATCTGAACACATCGGTTTTACAAGTGTCCGTGTGATACGCGTCAAAACTTTTTCTTTTATAACTGCGCGAAAAGCATTTATTCGTGTTTAAAACAACGAGACAAGCTGTTTTAGACCGAAACGAGCTAGATCTGAGAACATCGCTTTTACAAGTGTCCGTGTTATAGGCGTCAAAACTTTTGCTCTCATAACTGCGCGAAAAGCATATATTTGCGCTTAAAACAACGAGATAAGCTGTTTTAGAACGAAACGAGCGAGATCTGAACACATAGGTTTTACAAGTGTCTGTGTGATGCGCGTCAAAACTTTTTCTCTAATAATTGCGCGAAAAGCATGTATTCGTGCATAAAACAACGAGACAAGCTATTTTAGACCGAAACGAGCTAGATCTGAACACATCGGTTTTACAAGTGTCCGTGTGATACGCGTCAAAACTTTTTCATAACTGCGCTAAAAGCATGTATTCGTGCTTAATACAACGAGACAAGCTGTTTTAGACCGAGGCAAACAAGATCTGAACACATTGATTTTACAAGTGTCCGTGTGATACGTGTCAAAACTTTTTTCATAACTGCGCGCAAAGCATGTAGTCGTGCTTAATACAACGAGACAAGCTGTTTTAGACCGAAACCAGCTAGATCTGACCACATCGGTTTTACAAGTGTTCATGTCATAGGCGGCAGCACTTTTTCTTTTCGTTCTGCGCAAAAAGCATGTATTCGAGCTTAATACAACGACACAAGCTGTTTTAGACCGAAACGAGCTAGATCTGAACACATCGGTTTTACAAGTGTCCGTGTGACACGCGTCAAAACTTTTGCTCTGATAACTGCGCGAAAAGCATGTATTTCCGCTTAAAACAACGAGATAAGCTGCTTTAGAACGAAACGAGCGAGATCTGAACACATAGGTTTTACAAGTGTCCGTGTGATACGCGTCAAAACTTTTTCTCTAATAACTGCGCGAAAAGCATGTATTCGTGCATAAAACAACGAGACAAGTTGTTTTAGACCGAAACGAGCTAGATCTGAACACATCGGTTTTACAAGTGTCCGTGTGATACGCGTCAAAACTTTTTCTCTCAGAACTGCGCGAAAAGCATGCATTCGTGCTTGATAACGAGACAAGCTGTTTTAGACCGAAGAGAGCTAGATCTGAACACATCGGTTTTACAAGTGTTCGTGTGATAGGCGTCAAAACCTTTGCTCTCATAACTGCGCGAAAAGCATGTATTTGCGCTTAAAACAACGAGACAAGCTGTTTTAGTACGAAACGAGCTAGATCTGAACCAATCGGTTTTACAAGTGTACGTGTGATACGCGTCAAAACTTTTTCTCTCATAACTGCGCGAAAAGCATGTATTCGTGCTTATTACGAGACAAACTGTTTTAGACCGCAACGAGCTAGCTCTGAACACATCGGTTTTACAAGTGTCCGTGTGATACGCGTCAAAACTTTTTCTCTCATAACTGCGCGAAAAGCATGTATTCGTGCTTAATACAACGAGGCAAGCTGTTTTAGACCGAAACGAGCTAGATCTGAACACATCGGTTTTACAAGTGTCCATGTGATACGCGTCAAAACTTTTTGTTTATAATTGCGCGAAAAGCATGTATTCGTGTTTAAAACAACGAGACAAGCTGTTTTAGACCGAAACGAGCTAGATCTGAAAATATCGGTTTTACAAGTGTCCGTGTGATGCGCGTCAAAACTTTTTCTCTAATAACTGCGCGAAAAGCATGTATTCGTGCATAAAACAACGAGACAAGCTGTTTTAGACCGAAGCGAGCTAGATCTGAACACATCGGTTTTACAAGTGTCCATGTGATACGCGTCAAAAGATTTTCTCTCATAACTGCTCGAAAAACATGTACTCGTGCTTAATACAACGAGGCAAGCTGTTTTAGACCGAAACGAGCTAGATCTGAACACATCGGTATTACAAGTGTCCATGTGATAGCGTCAAACCTTTTTCTCATAACTGCGCGCAAAGCATGTATTCGTGCCTAATACAACGAGACAAGCTGTTTTAGACCGACACGAGCTAGATCTGAACACATCAGTTTTACAAGTGTCGGTGTGATGCGCGTCAAAACTTTTTCTCTCATAACTGCGCGAAAAGCATGTATTCGTGCTTAATACAACGAGACAAGCTGTTGTAGACCGAAATGAACTAGATCTGAACACATCGATTTTACAAGTGTCCGTGTGACACGTGTCAAAATTTTTTCTCATAACTGCGCGCAAAGCATGTAGTCGTGCTTAATACAACGAGACAAGCTGTTTTAGACCGACACGAGCTAGATCTGACCACATCGGTTTTACAAGTGTTCGTGTGATAGGCGTCAAAACTTTTGCTCTCATAACTGCGCGAAAAGCATGTATTTGCGCTTAAAACAAAGAGACAAGCTGTTTTAGAACGAAACGAGCTAGATCTGAACAAATCGGTTTTACAAGTGTACGTGTGATACGCGTCAAAACTTTTTCTCTCATAACTGCGCGAAAAGCATGTATTCGTGCTTAATACGAGACAAACTGTTTTAGACCGCAACGAGCTAGCTCTGAACACATCGGTATTGCAAGTGTCCATGTGATAGCGTCAAAACTTTTTCTCTCAGTAGAGCGCAAAAAGCATGTATTCGTGCTTAATACAACGAGACAAGCTGTTTTAGACCGAAACGAGCTAGATCTGAAAATATCGGTTTTACAAGTGTCCATGTGATAGCGTCAAACCTTTTTCTCATAACTGCGCGCTAAGCATGTATTCGTGCCTAATGCAACGAGACAAGCTGTTTTAGACCGACACGTGCTAGATCTGAACACATCGGTTTTACAAGTGCCGTTGTGACACGCGTCAAAACTTTTGCTCTGATAACTGCGCGAAAAGCATGTATTTCCGCTTAAAACAACGAGATAAGCTGCTTTAGAACGAAACGAGCGAGATCTGAACACATAGGTTTTACAAGTGTACGTGTGATGCGCGTCAAAACTTTTTCTCTAATAACTGCGCGAAAAGCATGTATTCGTGCATAAAACAACGAGACAAGCTGTTTTAGACCGAAACGAGCTAGATCTGAACACATTGGTTTTACAAGTGTCCTTGTGATACGCGTCAAAACTTTTTCATAACTGCGCTAAAAGCATGTATTCGTGCTTAATACAACGAGACAAGCTGTTTTAGACCGAGGCGAACAAGATCTGAACACATCGATTTTACAAGTGTCCGTGTGATACGTGTCAAAACGTTTTCTCATAACTGCGCGCAAAGCATGTAGTCGCGCTTAATACAACGAGACAAGCTGTTTTAGACCGACACGAGCTAGATCTGACCACATCGGTTTTACAAGTGTTCATGTCATAGGCGTCAGCACTTTTTCTTTTCGTTCTGCGCAAAAAGCATGTATTCGTGCTTAATACAACGAGACAAGCTGTTTTAGACCGAAACGAGCTAGATCTGAACACATCGGTTTTACAAGTGTCCGTGTGACACACGTCAAAACTTTTGCTCTCATAACTGCGCGAAAAGCATTTATTTCCGCTTAAAACAACGAGATAAGCTGTTTTAGAACGAAACGCGCGAGATCTGAACACATCGGTTTTACAAGTGTCCGTGTGACACGCGTCAAAACTTTTGCTCTGATAACTGCGCGAAAAGCATGTATTTCCGCTTAAAACAACGAGATAAGCTGTTTTAGAACGAAACGCGCGAGATCTGAACACATCGGTTTTACAAGTGTCCGTGTGATACGCGTCAAAACTTTTTCTCTCATAACTGCGCGAAAAGCATGTATTCGTGCTTAAAACACCGAGACAAGCTGTTTTAGAACGAAACGAGCGAGATCTGAACACATAGGTTTTACAAGTGTCCGTGTGATACGCGTCAAAACTTTTTCTCTAATAACTGCGCGAAAAGCATGTATTCGTGCATAAAACAACGAGACACTGTTTTAGACCGAAACGAGCTAGATCTGAACACATCGGTTTTACAAGTGTCCTTGTGATACGCGTCAAAACTTTTTCTTTTATAACTGCGCGAAAAGCATGTATTAGTGTTTAAAACAACGAGACAAGCTGTTTTAGACCGAAACGAGCTAGATCTGAACACATCGGTTTTACAAGTGTACGAGTGATACGCGTCAAAACTTTTTCTCCCATAACTGCGCTAAAGCATGTATTCGTGCTTAATACAACGAGACAAGCTGTTTTAAAACTTAACGAGCTAGATCTGAACACATCGGTTTTACAAGTGTCCGTGTGATACGCGTCAAAACTTTTCTCTCATAACTGTGCGAAAAGCATGTATTCGTGCTTAATACAACGAGACAAGCTGTTTTAGAGCGAAACGAGCTAGATCTGAACACATCGGTTTTACAAGTGTCCGTGTTATAGGCGTCAAAACTTTTGCTCTCATAACTGCGCGAAAAGCTTGTATTTGCGCTTAAAACACCGAGACAAGCTGTTTTAGAACGAAACGAGTGAGATCTGAACACATAGGTTTTACAAGTGTCCGTGTGATACGCGTCAAAACTTTTTCTCTAATAACTGCGCGAAAAGCATGTATTCGTGCATAAAACAACGAGACAAGCTGTTTTAGACCGAAACGAGCTAGATCTGAACACATCGGTTTTACAAGTGTCCGTGTGATACGCGTCAAAACTTTTTTTCTCAGAACTGCGCTAAAAGCATGTATTCGTGCTTAATACAACGAGACAAGCTGTTTTAGACCGAAACGAGCTAGATCTGAGAACATCGGTTTTACAAGTGTCCATGTGATACGCGTCAAAACTTTTCTCTCATAACTGCGCGAAAACCATGTATTCGTGCTTAATACAACGAGACAAACTGTTTTAGACCGAAACGAGCTAGATCTGAACACATCGGTTTTACAAGTGTCCGTGTGATACGCGTCAAAACTTTTTCTTTTATAACTGCGCGAAAAGCATTTATTCGTGTTTAAAACAACGAGACAAGCTGTTTTAGACCGAAACGAGCTAGATCTGAGAACATCGCTTTTACAAGTGTCCGTGTTATAGGCGTCAAAACTTTTTCATAACTGCGCTAAAAGCATGTATTCGTGCTTAATACAACGAGACAAGCTGTTTTAGACCGAGGCAAACAAGATCTGAACACATTGATTTTACAAGTGTCCGTGTGATACGTGTCAAAACTTTTTTCATAACTGCGCGCAAAGCATGTAGTCGTGCTTAATACAACGAGACAAGCTGTTTTAGACCGAAACCAGCTAGATCTGACCACATCGGTTTTACAAGTGTTCATGTCATAGGCGGCAGCACTTTTTCTTTTCGTTCTGCGCAAAAAGCATGTATTCGAGCTTAATACAACGACACAAGCTGTTTTAGACCGAAACGAGCTAGATCTGAACACATAGGTTTTACAAGTGTCTGTGTGATGCGCGTCAAAACTTTTTCTCTAATAATTGCGCGAAAAGCATGTATTCGTGCATAAAACAACGAGACAAGCTATTTTAGTCCGAAACGAGCTAGATCTGAACACATCGGTTTTACAAGTGTCCGTGTGATACGCGTCAAAACTTTTTCATAACTGCGCTAAAAGCATGTATTCGTGCTTAATACAACGAGACAAGCTGTTTTAGACCGAGGCAAACAAGATCTGAACACATTGATTTTACAAGTGTCCGTGTGATACGTGTCAAAACTTTTTTCATAACTGCGCGCAAAGCATGTAGTCGTGCTTAATACAACGAGACAAGCTGTTTTAGACCGAAACCAGCTAGATCTGACCACATCGGTTTTACAAGTGTCCGTGTGACACGCGTCAAAACTTTTGCTCTGATAACTGCGCGAAAAGCATGTATTTCCGCTTAAAACAACGAGATAAGCTGCTTTAGAACGAAACGAGCGAGATCTGAACACATAGGTTTTACAAGTGTCCGTGTGATACGCGTCAAAACTTTTTCTCTAATAACTGCGCGAAAAGCATGTATTCGTGCATAAAACAACGAGACAAGTTGTTTTAGACCGAAACGAGCTAGATCTGAACACATCGGTTTTACAAGTGTCCGTGTGATACGCGTCAAAACTTTTTCTCTCAGAACTGCGCGAAAAGCATGCATTCGTGCTTGATAACGAGACAAGCTGTTTTAGACCGAAGAGAGCTAGATCTGAACACATCGGTTTTACAAGTGTTCGTGTGATAGGCGTCAAAACCTTTGCTCTCATAACTGCGCGAAAAGCATGTATTTGCGCTTAAAACAACGAGACAAGCTGTTTTAGTACGAAACGAGCTAGATCTGAACCAATCGGTTTTACAAGTGTACGTGTGATACGCGTCAAAACTTTTTCTCTCATAACTGCGCGAAAAGCATGTATTCGTGCTTATTACGAGACAAACTGTTTTAGACCGCAACGAGCTAGCTCTGAACACATCGGTTTTACAAGTGTCCGTGTGATACGCGTCAAAACTTTTTCTCTCATAACTGCGCGAAAAGCATGTATTCGTGCTTAATACAACGAGGCAAACTGTTTTAGACCGAAACGAGCTAGATCTGAACACATCGGTTTTACAAGTGTCCATGTGATACGCTTCAAAACTTTTGGTTTATAATTGCGCGAAAAGCATGTATTCGTGTTTAAAACAACGAGACAAGCTGTTTTAGACCGAAACGAGCTAGATCTGAAAATATCGGTTTTACAAGTGTCCGTGTGATGCGCGTCAAAACTTTTTCTCTAATAACTGCGCGAAAAGCATGTATTCGTGCATAAAACAACGAGACAAGCTGTTTTAGACCGAAACGAGCTAGATCTGAACACATCGGTTTTACAAGTGTCCATGTGATACGCGTCAAAAGATTTTCTCTCATAACTGCTCGAAAAACATGTACTCGTGCTTAATACAACGAGGCAAGCTGTTTTAGACCGAAACGAGCTAGATCTGAACACATCGGTATTACAAGTGTCCATGTGATAGCGTCAAACCTTTTTCTCATAACTGCGCGCAAAGCATGTATTCGTGCCTAATACAACGAGACAAGCTGTTTTAGACCGACACGAGCTAGATCTGAACACATCAGTTTTACAAGTGTCGGTGTGATGCGCGTCAAAACTTTTTCTCTCATAACTGCGCGAAAAGCATGTATTCGTGCTTAATACAACGAGACAAGCTGTTGTAGACCGAAATGAACTAGATCTGAACACATCGATTTTACAAGTGTCCGTGTGACACGTGTCAAAATTTTTTCTCATAACTGCGCGCAAAGCATGTAGTCGTGCTTAATACAACGAGACAAGCTGTTTTAGACCGACACGAGCTAGATCTGACCACATCGGTTTTACAAGTGTTCATGTCATAGGCGTGAAAACTTTTTCTCTCAGTAATGCGCAAAAAGCATGTATTCGTGCTTAATACAACGAGACAAGCTGTTTTAGACCGAAGAGAGCTAGATCTGAATACATCGGTTTTACAAGTGTTCGTGTGATAGGCGTCAAAACTTTTGCTCTCATAACTGCGCGAAAAGCATGTATTTGCGCTTAAAACAAAGAGACAAGCTGTTTTAGAACGAAACGAGCTAGATCTGAACAAATCGGTTTTACAAGTGTACGTGTGATACGCGTCAAAACTTTTTCTCTCATAACTGCGCGAAAAGCATGTATTCGTGCTTAATACGAGACAAACTGTTTTAGACCGCAACGAGCTAGCTCTGAACACATCGGTATTGCAAGTGTCCATGTCATAGCGTCAAAACTTTTTCTCTCAGTAGAGCGCAAAAAGCATGTATTCGTGCTTAATACAACGAGACAAGCTGTTTTAGACCGAAACGAGCTAGATCTGAAAATATCGGTTTTACAAGTGTCCATGTGATAGCGTCAAACCTTTTTCTCATAACTGCGCGCAAAGCATGTATTCGTGCCTAATACAACGAGACAAGCTGTTTTAGACCGACACGAGCTAGATCTGAACACATCAGTTTTACAGGTGTCGGTGTGATGCGCGTCAAAACTTTTTCTCTCATAACTGCGCGAAAAGCATGTATTCGTGCTTAATACAACGAGACAAGCTGTTGTAGACCGAAATGAACTAGATCAGAACACATCGATTTTACAAGTGTCCGTGTGATACGTGTCAAAACTTCTCTCATAACTGCGCTAAAAGCATGTATTCGTGATTAATACAACGAGACAAGCTGCTTTAGACCGAAACGAATTAGATCTGAACACATCGATTTTACAAGTGTACGTGTGATGCGCGTCAAAACTTTTTCTCTAATAACTGCGCGAAAAGCATGTATTCGTGCATAAAACAACGAGACAAGCTGTTTTAGACCGAAACGAGCTAGATCTGAACACATCGGTTTTACAAGTGTCCTTGTGATACGCGTCAAAACTTTTTCATAACTGCGCTAAAAGCATGTATTCGTGCTTAATACAACGAGACAAGCTGTTTTAGAGCGAGGCGAACAAGATCTGAACACATCGATTTTACAAGTGTCCGTGTGATACGTGTCAAAACTTTTTCTCATAACTGCGCAAAAAGCATGTATTCGTGCTTAATACAACGAGACAAGCTGTTTTAGACCGAAACGAGCTAGATCTGAACACATCGGTTTTACAAGTGTCCGTGTGACACACGTCAAAACTTTTGCTCTCATAACTGCGCGAAAAGCATTTATTTCCGCTTAAAACAACGAGATAAGCTGTTTTAGAACGAAACGCGCGAGATCTGAACACATCGGTTTTACAAGTGTCCGTGTGACACGCGTCAAAACGTTTGCTCTGATAACTGCGCGAAAAGCATGTATTTCCGCTTAAAACAACGAGATAAGCTGTTTTAGAACGAAACGCGCGAGATCTGAACACATCGGTTTACAAGTGTCCGTGTGATACGCGTCAAAACTTTTTCTCTCATAACTGCGCGAAAAGCTTGTATTTGCGCTTAAAACACCGAGACAAGCTGTTTTAGAACGAAACGAGCGAGATCTGAACACATATGTTTTACAAGTGTCCGTGTGATACGCGTCAAAACTTTTTCTCTAATAACTGCGCGAAAAGCATGTATTCGTGCATAAAACAACGAGACAAGCTGTTTTAGACCGAAACGAGCTAGATCTGAACACATCGGTTTTACAAGTGTCCGTGTGATACGCGTCAAAACTTTTTCTCTCAGAACTGCGCTAAAAGCATGTATTCGTGCTTAATACAACGAGACAAGCTGTTTTAGAACGAAACGAGCGAGATCTGAACACATTGGTTTTACAAGTGTCTGTGTGATGCGCGTCAAAACTTTTCTCTCATAACTGCGCGAAAAGCATGTATTCGTGCTTAATACAACGAGACAAACTGTTTTAGACCGAAACGAGCTAGATCTGAACACATCGGTTTTACAAGTGTCCTTGTGATACGCGTCAAAACTTTTTCTTTATAACTGCGCGAAAAGCATTTATTCGTGTTTAAAACAACGAGACAAGCTGTTTTAGACCGAAACGAGCTAGATCTGAGAACATCGCTTTTACAAGTGTCCGTGTTATAGGCGTCAAAACTTTTTCTCATAACTGCGCGCAAAGCATGTAGTCGTGCTTAATACAACGAGACAAGCTGTTTTAGACCGAAACCAGCTAGATCTGACCACATCGGTTTTACAAGTGTTCATGTCTTAGCCGTCAGCACTTTTTCTTTTCGTTCTGCGCAAAAAGCATGTATTCGAGCTTAATACAAGGAGACAAGCTGTTTTAGACCGAAACGAGCTAGATCTGAACACATCGGTTTTACAAGTGTCCGTGTGACACGCGTCAAAACTTTTGCTCTGATAACTGCGCGAAAAGCATATATTTTCGCCTAAAACAACGAGATAAGCTGTTTTAGAACGAAACGAGCGAGATCTGAACACATAGGTTTTACAAGTGTCTGTGTGATGCACGTCAAAACTTTTTCTCTAATAATTGCGCGAAAAGCATGTATTCGTGCATAAAACAACGAGACAAGCTATTTTAGACCGAAACGAGCTAGATCTGAACACATCGGTTTTACAAGTGTCCGTGTGATACGCGTCAAAACTTTTTCATAACTGCGCTAAAAGCATGTATTCGTGCTTAATACAACGAGACAAGCTGTTTTAGACCGAGGCAAACAAGATCTGAACACATTGATTTTACAAGTGTCCGTGTGATACGTGTCAAAACTTTTTCTCATAACTGCGCGCAAAGCATGTAGTCGTGCTTAATACAACGAGACAAGCTGTTTTAGACCGAAACCAGCTAGATCTGACCACATCGGTTTTACAAGTGTTCATGTCATAGGCGTCAGCACTTTTTCTTTTCGTTCTGCGCAAAAAGCATGTATTCGAGCTTAATACAACGAGACAAGCTGTTTTAGACCGAAACGAGCTAGATCTGAACACATCGGTTTTACAAGTGTCCGTGTGACACGCGTCAAAACTTTTGCTCTGATAACTGCGCGAAAAGCATGTATTTCCGCTTAAAACAACGAGATAAGCTGCTTTAGAACGAAACGAGCGAGATCTGAACACATAGGTTTTACAAGTGTCCGTGTGATACGCGTCAAAACTTTTTCTCTAATAACTGCGCGAAAAGCATGTATTCGTGCATAAAACAACGAGACAAGCTGTTTTAGACCGAAACGAGCTAGATCTGAACACATCGGTTTTACAAGTGTCCGTGTGATACGCGTCAAAACTTTTTCTCTCAGAACTGCGCGAAAAGCATGCATTCGTGCTTGATAACGAGACAAGCTGTTTTAGACCGAAGAGAGCTAGATCTGAACACATCGGTTTTACAAGTGTTCGTGTGATAGGCGTCAAAACCTTTGCTCTCATAACTGCGCGAAAAGCATGTATTTGCGCTTAAAACAACGAGACAAGCTGTTTTAGTACGAAACGAGCTAGATCTGAACCAATCGGTTTTACAAGTGTACGTGTGATACGCGTCAAAACTTTTTCTCTCATAACTGCGCGAAAAGCATGTATTTGTGCTTATTACGAGACAAACTGTTTTAGACCGCAACGAGCTAGCTCTGAACACATCGGTTTTACAAGTGTCCGTGTGATACGCGTCAAAACTTTTTCTCTCATAACTGCGCGAAAAGCATGTATTCGTGCTTAATACAACGAGGCAAGCTGTTTTAGACCGAAACGAGCTAGATCTGAACACATCGGTTTTACAAGTGTCCATGTGATACGCGTGAAAACTTTTTGTTTATAATTGCGCGAAAAGCATGTATTCGTGTTTAAAACAACGAGACAAGCTGTTTTAGACCGAAACGAGCTAGATCTGAAAATATCGGTTTTACAAGTGTCCGTGTGATGCGCGTCAAAACTTTTTCTCTAATAACTGCGCGAAAAGCATGTATTCGTGCATAAAACAACGAGACAAGCTGTTTTAGACCGAAACGAGCTAGATCTGAACACATCGGTTTTACAAGTGTCCATGTGATACGCGTCAAAAGATTTTCTCTCATAACTGCTCGAAAAGCATGTATTCGTGCTTAATAGAACGAGGCAAGCTGTTTTAGACCGAAACGAGCTAGATCTGAACACATCGGTATTACAAGTGTCCATGTGATAGCGTCAAACCTTTTTCTCATAACTGCGCGCAAAGCATGTATTCTTGCCTAATACAACGAGACAAGCTGTTTTAGACCGACACGAGCTAGATCTGAACACATCAGTTTTACAAGTGTCGGTGTGATGCGCGTCAAAACTTTTTCTCTCATAACTGCGCGAAAAGCATGTATTCGTGCTTAATACAACGAGACAAGCTGTTGTAGACCGAAATGAACTAGATCTGAACACATCGATTTTACAAGTGTCCGTGTGATACGTGTCAAAACTTTTTCTCTCAGAACTGCGCTAAAAGCATGTATTCGTGCTTAATACAACGAGACAAGCTGTTTTAGACCGAAACGAGCTAGATCTGAACACATCGGTTTTACAAGTGTCCACGTGATACGCGTCAAAACTTTTTCTCTAATAACTGCGCGAAAAGCATGTATTCGTGCATAAAACAACGAGACAAGCTGTTTTAGACCGAAACGAGCTAGATCTGAACACATCGGTTTTACAAGTGTCCGTGTGATACGCGTCAAAACTTTTTCTTTTATAACTGCGCTAAAAGCATGTATTCGTGCTTAAAACAACGAGATAAGTTGTTTTAGAACGAAACGAGCGAGATCTGAACACATTGGTTTTACAAGTGTCTGTGTGATGCGCGTCAAAACTTTTTCTCTAATAATTGCGCGAAAAGCATGTATTCGTGCATAAAACAACGAGACAAGCTATTTTAGACCGAAACGAGCTAGATCTGAACACATCGGTTTTACAAGTGTCCGTGTGATACGCGTCAAAACTTTTTCATAACTGCGCTAAAAGCATGTATTCGTGCTTAATACAACGAGACAAGCTGTTTTAGACCGAGGCGAACAAGATCTGAACACATTGATTTTACAAGTGTCCGTGTGATACGTGTCAAAACTTTTTCTCATAACTGCGCGCAAAGCATGTAGTCGTGCTTAATACAACGAGACAAGCTGTTTTAGACCGAAACCAGCTAGATCTGACCACATCGGTTTTACAAGTGTTCATGTCATAGCCGTCAGCACTTTTTCTTTTCGTTCTGCGCAAAAAGCATGTATTCGAGCTTAATACAACGAGACAAGTTGTTTTAGACCGAAACGAGCTAGATCTGAACACATCGGTTTTACAAGTGTCCGTGTGACACGCGTCAAAACTTTTGCTCTGATAACTGCGCGAAAAGCATATATTTGCGCCTAAAACAACGAGATAAGCTGTTTTAGAACGAAACGAGCGAGATCTGAACACATAGGTTTTACAAGTGTCTGTGTGATGCGCGTCAAAACTTTTTCTCTAATAATTGCGCGAAAAGCATGTATTCGTGCATAAAACAACGAGACAAGCTATTTTAGACCGAAACGAGCTAGATCTGAACACATCGGTTTTACAAGTGTCCGTGTGATACGCGTCAAAACTTTTTCATAACTGCGCTAAAAGCATGTATTCGTGCTTAATACAACGAGACAAGCTGTTTTAGACCGAGGCAAACAAGATCTGAACACATTGATTTTACAAGTGTCCGTGTGATACGTGTCAAAACTTTTTCTCATAACTGCGCGCAAAGCATGTAGTCGTGCTTAATACAACGAGACAAGCTGTTTTAGACCGAAACCAGCTAGATCTGACCACATCGGTTTCACAAGTGTTCATGTCATAGGCGTCAGCACTTTTTCTTTTCGTTCTGCGCAAAAAGCATGTATTCGAGCTTAATACAACGAGACAAGCTGTTTTAGACCGAAACGAGCTAGATCTGAACACATCGGTTTTACAAGTGTCCGTGTGACACGCGTCAAAACTTTTGCTCTGATAACTGCGCGAAAAGCATGTATTTCCGCTTAAAACAACGAGATAAGCTGCTTTAGAACGAAACGAGCGAGATCTGAACACATAGGTTTTACAAGTGTCCGTGTGATACGCGTCAAAACTTTTTCTCTAATAACTGCGCGAAAAGCATTTATTCGTGTTTAAAACAACGAGACAAGCTGTTTTAGACCGAAACGAGCTAGATCTGAGAACATCGCTTTTACAAGTGTCCGTGTTATAGGCGTGAAAACTTTTTCATAACTGCGCTAAAAGCATGTATTCGTGCTTAATACAACGAGACAAGCTGTTTTAGACCGAGGCGAACAAGATCTGAACACATTGATTTTACAAGTGTCCGTGTGATACGTGTCAAAACTTTTTCTCATAACTGCGCGCAAAGCATGTAGTCGTGCTTAATACAACGAGACAAGCTGTTTTAGACCGAAACCAGCTAGATCTGACCACATCGGTTTTACAAGTGTTCATGTCATAGCCGTCAGCACTTTTTCTTTTCGTTCTGCGCAAAAAGCATGTATTCGAGCTTAATACAACGAGACAAGTTGTTTTAGACCGAAACGAGCTAGATCTGAACACATCGGTTTTACAAGTGTCCGTGTGACACGCGTCAAAACTTTTGCTCTGATAACTGCGCGAAAAGCATATATTTGCGCCTAAAACAACGAGATAAGCTGTTTTAGAACGAAACGAGCGAGATCTGAACACATAGGTTTTACAAGTGTCTGTGTGATGCGCGTCAAAACTTTTTCTCTAATAATTGCGCGAAAAGCATGTATTCGTGCATAAAACAACGAGACAAGCTATTTTAGACCGAAACGAGCTAGATCTGAACACATCGGTTTTACAAGTGTCCGTGTGATACGCGTCAAAACTTTTTCATAACTGCGCTAAAAGCATGTATTCGTGCTTAATACAACGAGACAAGCTGTTTTAGACCGAGGCGAACAAGATCTGAACACATTGATTTTACAAGTGTCCGTGTGATACGTGTCAAAACTTTTTCTCATAACTGCGCGCAAAGCATGTAGTCGTGCTTAATACAACGAGACAAGCTGTTTTAGACCGAAACCAGCTAGATCTGACCACATCGGTTTTACAAGTGTTCATGTCATAGCCGTCAGCACTTTTTCTTTTCGTTCTGCGCAAAAAGCATGTATTCGAGCTTAATACAACGAGACAAGTTGTTTTAGTCCGAAACGAGCTAGATCTGAACACATCGGTTTTACAAGTGTCCGTGTGACACGCGTCAAAACTTTTGCTCTGATAACTGCGCGAAAAGCATATATTTGCGCCTAAAACAACGAGATAAGCTGTTTTAGAACGAAACGAGCGAGATCTGAACACATAGGTTTTACAAGTGTCTGTGTGATGCGCGTCAAAACTTTTTCTCTAATAATTGCGCGAAAAGCATGTATTCGTGCATAAAACAACGAGACAAGCTATTTTAGACCGAAACGAGCTAGATCTGAACACATCGGTTTTACAAGTGTCCGTGTGATACGCGTCAAAACTTTTTCATAACTGCGCTAAAAGCATGTATTCGTGCTTAATACAACGAGACAAGCTGTTTTAGACCGAGGCAAACAAGATCTGAACACATTGATTTTACAAGTGTCCGTGTGATACGTGTCAAAACTTTTTCTCATAACTGCGCGCAAAGCATGTAGTCGTGCTTAATACAACGAGACAAGCTGTTTTAGACCGAAACCAGCTAGATCTGACCACATCGGTTTCACAAGTGTTCATGTCATAGGCGTCAGCACTTTTTCTTTTCGTTCTGCGCAAAAAGCATGTATTCGAGCTTAATACAACGAGACAAGCTGTTTTAGACCGAAACGAGCTAGATCTGAACACATCGGTTTTACAAGTGTCCGTGTGACACGCGTCAAAACTTTTGCTCTGATAACTGCGCGAAAAGCATGTATTTCCGCTTAAAACAACGAGATAAGCTGCTTTAGAACGAAACGAGCGAGATCTGAACACATAGGTTTTACAAGTGTCCGTGTGATACGCGTCAAAACTTTTTCTCTAATAACTGCGCGAAAAGCATTTATTCGTGTTTAAAACAACGAGACAAGCTGTTTTAGACCGAAACGAGCTAGATCTGAGAACATCGCTTTTACAAGTGTCCGTGTTATAGGCGTGAAAACTTTTGCTCTCATAACTGCGCGAAAAGCATATATTTGCGCTTAAAACAACGAGATAAGCTGTTTTAGAACGAAACGAGCGAGATCTGAACACATTGGTTTTACAAGTGTCTGTGTGATGCGCGTCAAAACTTTTTCTCTAATAATTGCGCGAAAAGCATGTATTCGTGCATAAAACAACGAGACAAGCTATTTTAGACCGAAACGAGCTAGATCTGAACACATCGGTTTTACAAGTGTCCGTGTGATACGCGTCAAAACTTTTTCATAACTGCGCTAAAAGCATGTATTCGTGCTTAATACAACGAGACAAGCTGTTTTAGACCGAGGCGAACAAGATCTGAACACATTGATTTTACAAGTGTCCGTGTGATACGTGTCAAAACTTTTTCTCATAACTGCGCGCAAAGCATGTAGTCGTGCTTAATACAACGAGACAAGCTGTTTTAGACCGAAACCAGCTAGATCTGACCACATCGGTTTTACAAGTGTTCATGTCATAGCCGTCAGCACTTTTTCTTTTCGTTCTGCACAAAAAGCATGTATTCGAGCTTAATACAACGAGACAAGCTGTTTTAGACCGAAACGAGCTAGATCTGAACACATCGGTTTTACAAGTGTCCGTGTGACACGCGTCAAAACTTTTGCTCTGATAACTGCGCGAAAAGCATATATTTGCGCCTAAAACAACGAGATAAGCTGTTTTAGAACGAAACGAGCGAGATCTGAACACATAGGTTTTACAAGTGTCTGTGTGATGCGCGTCAAAACTTTTTCTCTAATAATTGCGCGAAAAGCATGTATTCGTGCATAAAACAACGAGACAAGCTATTTTAGACCGAAACGAGCTAGATCTGAACACATCGGTTTTACAAGTGTCCGTGTGATACGCGTCAAAACTTTTTCATAACTGCGCTAAAAGCATGTATTCGTGCTTAATACAACGAGACAAGCTGTTTTAGACCGAGGCAAACAAGATCTGAACACATTGATTTTACAAGTGTCCGTGTGATACGTGTCAAAACTTTTTCTCATAACTGCGCGCAAAGCATGTAGTCGTGCTTAATACAACGAGACAAGCTGTTTTAGACCGAAACCAGCTAGATCTGACCACATCGGTTTTACAAGTGTTCATGTCATAGGCGTCAGCACTTTTTCTTTTCGTTCTGCGCAAAAAGCATGTATTCGAGCTTAATACAACGAGACAAGCTGTTTTAGACCGAAACGAGCTAGATCTCAACACATCGGTTTTACAAGTGTCCGTGTGACACGCGTCAAAACTTTTGCTCTGATAACTGCGCGAAAAGCATGTATTTCCGCTTAAAACAACGAGATAAGCTGCTTTAGAACGAAACGAGCGAGATCTGAACACATAGGTTTTACAAGTGTCCGTGTGATACGCGTCAAAACTTTTTCTCTAATAACTGCGCGAAAAGCATGTATTCGTGCATAAAACAACGAGACAAGCTGTTTTAGACCGAAACGAGCTAGATCTGAACACATCGGTTTTACAAGTGTCCGTGTGATACGCGTCAAAACTTTTTCTCTCAGAACTGCGCGAAAAGCATGCATTCGTGCTTGATAACGAGACAAGCTGTTTTAGACCGAAGAGAGCTAGATCTGAACACATCGGTTTTACAAGTGTTCGTGTGATAGGCGTCAAAACCTTTGCTCTCATAACTGCGCGAAAAGCATGTATTTGCGCTTAAAACAACGAGACAAGCTGTTTTAGTACGAAACGAGCTAGATCTGAACCAATCGGTTTTACAAGTGTACGTGTGATACGCGTCAAAACTTTTTCTCTCATAACTGCGCGAAAAGCATGTATTCGTGCTTATTACGAGACAAACTGTTTTAGACCGCAACGAGCTAGCTCTGAACACATCGGTTTTACAAGTGTCCGTGTGATACGCGTCAAAACTTTTTCTCTCATAACTGCGCGAAAAGCATGTATTCGTGCTTAATACAACGAGGCAAGCTGTTTTAGACCGAAACGAGCTAGATCTGAACACATCGGTTTTACAAGTGTCCATGTGATACGCGTCAAAACTTTTTGTTTATAATTGCGCGAAAAGCATGTATTCGTGTTTAAAACAACGAGACAAGCTGTTTTAGAACGAAACGAGCTAGATCTGAAAATATCGGTTTTACAAGTGTCCGTGTGATGCGCGTCAAAACTTTTTCTCTAATAACTGCGCGAAAAGCATGTATTCGTGCATAAAACAACGAGACAAGCTGTTTTAGACCGAAACGAGCTAGATCTGAACACATCGGTTTTACAAGTGTCCATGTGATACGCGTCAAAAGATTTTCTCTCATAACTGCTCGAAAAGCATGTATTCGTGCTTAATACAACGAGGCAAGCTGTTTTAGACCGAAACGAGCTAGATCTGAACACATCGGTATTACAAGTGTCCATGTGATAGCGTCAAACCTTTTTCTCATAACTGCGCGCAAAGCATGTATTCGTGCCTAATACAACGAGACAAGCTGTTTTAGACCGACACGAGCTAGATCTGAACACATCAGTTTTACAAGTGTCGGTGTTATGCGCGTCAAAACTTTTTCTCTCATAACTGCGCGAAAAGCATGTATTCGTGCTTAATACAACGAGACAAGCTGTTGTAGACCGAAACGAACTAGATCTGAACACATCGATTTTACAAGTGTCCGTGTGATACGTGTCAAAACTTTTTCTCTCAGAACTGCGCTAAAAGCATGTATTCGTGCTTAATACAACGAGACAAGCTGTTTTAGACCGAAACGAGCTAGATCTGAACACATCGGTTTTACAAGTGTCCACGTGATACGCGTCAAAACTTTTTCTCTAATAACTGCGCGAAAAGCATGTATTCGTGCATAAAACAACGAGACAAGCTGTTTTAGACCGAAACGAGCTAGATCTGAACACATCGGTTTTACAAGTGTCCGTGTGATACGCGTCAAAACTTTTTCTTTTATAACTGCGCTAAAAGCATGTATTCGTGCTTAATACAACGAGACAAGCTGTTTTAGACCGAGGCGAACAAGATCTGAACACATTGATTTTACAAG
This sequence comes from Amblyomma americanum, assembly GCF_052857255.1. Taxonomy (NCBI): domain Eukaryota; kingdom Metazoa; phylum Arthropoda; class Arachnida; order Ixodida; family Ixodidae; genus Amblyomma; species Amblyomma americanum. The sequence continues at coordinate 843,198 of NW_027526492.1, read as the reverse complement.
TGTCCGTGTGACACGTGTCAAAACTTTTTCTCATAACTGCGCGCAAAGCATGTAGTCGTGCTTAATACAACGAGACAAGCTGTTTTAGACCGACACGAGCTAGATCTGACCACATCGGTTTTACAAGTGTTCATGTCATAGGCGTCAGCACTTTTTCTTTTCGTTCTGCGCAAAAAGCATGTATTCGTGCTTAATACAACGAGACAAGCTGTTTTAGACCGAAACGAGCTAGATCTGAACACATCGGTTTTACAAGTGTCCGTGTGACACACGTCAAAACTTTTGCTCTCATAACTGCGCGAACAGCATTTATTTCCGCTTAAAACAAAGAGATAAGCTGTTTTAGAACGAAACGCGCGAGATCTGAACACATTGGTTTTACAAGTGTCCGTGTGATACGCGTCAAAACTTTTGCTCTCATAACTGCGCGAAAAGCATGTATTTGCGCTTAAAACAAAGAGACAAGCTGTTTTAGAACGAAACGAGCTAGATCTGAACAAATCGGTTTTACAAGTGTACGTGTGATACGCGTCAAAACTTTTTCTCTCATAACTGCGCGAAAAGCATGTATTCGTGCCTAATACGAGACAAACTGTTTTAGACCGCAACGAGCTAGCTCTGAACACATCGGTTTTACAAGTGTCCGTGTGATACGCGTCAAAACTTTTTCTCTCATAACTGCGCGAAAAACATGTATTCGTGCTTAATACAACGAGGCAAGCTGTTTTAGACCCAAACGAGCTAGATCTGAACACATCGGTTTTACAATTGTCCGTGTGATACGCGTCAAAACTTTTTCTCATAACTGCGCGAGAAGCATGTATTCGTGCTTAATACAAGGAGGCAAGCTGTTTTAGACCGAAACGAGCGAGATCTGAACACATAGGTTTTACAAGTGTCCGTGTGATGCGCGTCAAAACTTGTTCTCTAATAACTGTGCGAAAAGCATGTATTCGTGCATAAAACAACGAGACAAGCTGTTTTAGACCGAAAGAGCGAGATCTGAACACATCGGTTTTACAAGTGTCCATGTGATACGCGTCAAAAGTTTTTCTCTCATAACTACGCGAAAAGCATGTATTCGTGCTTAATACAACGAGACAAACTGTTTTAGACCGAAACGAGCTAGATCTGAATATATCGGTTTTACAAGTGTCCTTGTGATACGCGTCAAAACTTTTTGTTTATAATTGCGCGAAAAGCATGTATTCGTGTTTAAAACAACGAGACAAGCTGTTTTAGACCGAAACGAGCTAGATCTGAAATTATCGGTTTTACATGTGTCCGTGTGATGCGCGTCAAAACTTTTTCTCTAATAACTGCGCGAAAAGCATGTATTCGTGCATAAAACAACGAGACAAGCTGTTTTAGACCGAAACGAGCTAGATCTGAACACATCGGTTTTACAAGTGTCCGTGTGATACGTGTCAAAACTTTTTCTCATAACTGCGCGCAAAGCATGTCATCATCATCATCATCATCATCATCATCAGCCTTACTACACCCACTGCTGGGCAAAGGCCTCTCCCATGTCTCTCCAATTAACCCTATCCTTTGTCAGCTGCATCCACCCTTTGCCTGCAAACTTCTTAATCTCATCCGCCCACCTAACCTTCTGCCGCCCCCTGCTACGCTTACTTTCTCTTGGAAGCTGTTTTAGACCGAAACGAGCTAGATCTGAGAACATCGCTTTTACAAGTGTCCGTGTTATAGGCGTCAAAACTTTTGCTCTCATAACTGCGCGAAAAGCATATATTTGCGCTTAAAACAACGAGATAAGCTGTTTTAGAACGAAACGAGCGAGATCTGAACACATAGGTTTTACAAGTGTCTGTGTGATGCGCGTCAAAACTTTTTCTCAAATAATTGCGCGAAAAGCATGTATTCGTGCATAAAACAACGAGACAAGCTATTTTAGACCGAAACGAGCTAGATCTGAACACATCGGTTTTACAAGTGTCCGTGTGATACGCGTCAAAACTTTTTCATAACTGCGCTAAAAGCATGTATACGTGCTTAATACAACGAGACAAGCTGTTTTAGACCGAGGCGAACAAGATCTGAACACATTGATTTTACAAGTGTCCGTGTGATACGTGTCAAAACTTTTTCTCATAACTGCGCGCAAAGCATGTAGTCGTGCTTAATACAACGAGACAAGCGGTTTTAGACCGAAACCAGCTAGATCTAAGAATATCGGTTTTAAAAGTATCCGTGTTATAGGCGTCAAAACTTTTGCTCTCATAACTGCGCGAAAAGCATGTATTTGCGCCTAAGACAACGAGATAAGCTGTTTTAGAACGAAACGAGCGAGATCTGATCACATAGGTTTTACAAGTGTCTGTGTGATGCGCGTCATAACTTTTTCTTTAATAACTGCGCGAAAAGCATGTACTCGTGCATAAAACAACGAGACAAGCTGTTTTAGACCGAAACGAGCTAGATCTGACCACATCGGTTTTACAAGTGTTCATGTCATAGGCGTCAGCACTTTTTCTTTTCGTTCTGCGCAAAAAGCTTGTATTCGAGCTTAATACAACGAGACAAGCTGTTTTAGACCGAAACGAGCTAGATCTGAACACATCGGTTTTACAAGTGTCCGTGTGACACGCGTCCAAACTTTTGCTCTGATAACTGCGCGAAAAGCATCTATTTCCGCTTAAAACAACGAGATAAGCTGCTTTAGAACGAAACGAGCGAGATCTGAACACATAGGTTTTACAAGTGTCCGTGTGATACGCGTCAAAACTTTTTCTCTAATAACTGCGCGAAAAGCATGTATTCGTGCATAAAACAACGAGACAAGCTATTTTAGACCGAAACGAGCTAGATCTGAACACATCGGTTTTACAAGTGTCCGTGTGATACGCGTCAAAACTTTTTCATAACTGCGCTAAAAGCATGTATTCGTGCTTAATACAACGAGACAAGCTGTTTTAGACCGAGGCAAACAAGATCTGAACACATTGATTTTACAAGTGTCCGTGTGATACGTGTCAAAACTTTTTCTCATAACTGCGCGCAAAGCATGTAGTCGTGCTTAATACAACGAGACAAGCTGTTTTAGACCGAAACCAGCTAGATCTGACCACATCGGTTTTACAAGTGTTCATGTCATAGGCGTCAGCACTTTTTCTTTTCGTTCTGCGCAAAAAGCATGTATTCGAGCTTAATACAACGAGACAAGCTGTTTTAGACCGAAACGAGCTAGATCTGAACACATCGGTTTTACAAGTGTCCATGTGATACGCGTCAAAACTTTTTGTTTATAATTGCGCGAAAAGCATGTATTCGTGTTTAAAACAACGAGACAAGCTGTTTTAGACCGAAACGAGCTAGATCTGAAAATATCGGTTTTACAAGTGTCCGTGTGATGCGCGTCAAAACTTTTTCTCTAATAACTGCGCGAAAAGCATGTATTCGTGCATAAAACAACGAGACAAGCTGTTTTAGACCGAAACGAGCTAGATCTGAACACATCGGTTTTACAAGTGTCCGTGTGATACGCGTCAAAACTTTTTCTTTTATAACTGCGCTAAAAGCATGTATTCGTGCTTAATACAACGAGACAAGCTGTTTTAGACCGAGGCGAACAAGATCTGAACACATTGATTTTACAAGTGTCCGTGTGACACGTGTCAAAACTTTTTCTCATAACTGCGCGCAAAGCATGTATTCGTGCCTAATACAACGAGACAAGCTGTTTTAGACCGACACGAGCTAGATCTGAACACATCAGTTTTACAAGTGTCGGTGTTATGCGCGTCAAAACTTTTTCTCTCATAACTGCGCGAAAAGCATGTATTCGTGCTTAATACAACGAGACAAGCTGTTGTAGACCGAAACGAACTAGATCTGAACACATCGATTTTACAAGTGTCCGTGTGATACGTGTCAAAACTTTTTCTCTCAGAACTGCGCTAAAAGCATGTATTCGTGCTTAATACAACGAGACAAGCTGTTTTAGACCGAAACGAGCTAGATCTGAACACATCGGTTTTACAAGTGTCCACGTGATACGCGTCAAAACTTTTTCTCTAATAACTGCGCGAAAAGCATGTATTCGTGCATAAAACAACGAGACAAGCTGTTTTAGACCGAAACGAGCTAGATCTGAACACATCGGTTTTACAAGTGTCCGTGTGATACGCGTCAAAACTTTTTCTTTTATAACTGCGCTAAAAGCATGTATTCGTGCTTAATACAACGAGACAAGCTGTTTTAGACCGAGGCGAACAAGATCTGAACACATTGATTTTACAAGTGTCCGTGTGACACGTGTCAAAACTTTTTCTCATAACTGCGCGCAAAGCATGTAGTCGTGCTTAATACAACGAGACAAGCTGTTTTAGACCGACACGAGCTAGATCTGACCACATCGGTTTTACAAGTGTTCATGTCATAGGCGTCAGCACTTTTTCTTTTCGTTCTGCGCAAAAAGCATGTATTCGTGCTTAATACAACGAGACAAGCTGTTTTAGACCGAAACGAGCTAGATCTGAACACATCGGTTTTACAAGTGTCCGTGTGACACACGTCAAAACTTTTGCTCTCATAACTGCGCGAACAGCATTTATTTCCGCTTAAAACAAAGAGATAAGCTGTTTTAGAACGAAACGCGCGAGATCTGAACACATCGGTTTTACAAGTGTCCGTGTGATACGCGTCAAAACTTTTGCTCTCATAACTGCGCGAAAAGCATGTATTTGCGCTTAAAACAAAGAGACAAGCTGTTTTAGAACGAAACGAGCTAGATCTGAACAAATCGGTTTTACAAGTGTACGTGTGATACGCGTCAAAACTTTTTCTCTCATAACTGCGCGAAAAGCATGTATTCGTGCTTAATACGAGACAAACTGTTTTAGACCGCAACGAGCTAGCTCTGAACACATCGGTTTTACAAGTGTCCGTGTGATACGCGTCAAAACTTTTTCTCTCATAACTGCGCGAAAAGCATGTATTCGTGCTTAATACAACGAGGCAAGCTGTTTTAGACCCAAACGAGCTAGATCTGAACACATCGGTTTTACAATTGTCCGTGTGATACGCGTCAAAACTTTTTCTCATAACTGCGCGAGAAGCATGTATTCGTGCTTAATACAAGGAGGCAAGCTGTTTTAGACCGAAACGAGCGAGATCTGAACACATAGGTTTTACAAGTGTCCGTGTGATGCGCGTCAAAACTTGTTCTCTAATAACTGTGCGAAAAGCATGTATTCGTGCATAAAACAACGAGACAAGCTGTTTTAGACCGAAAGAGCGAGATCTGAACACATCGGTTTTACAAGTGTCCATGTGATACGCGTCAAAAGTTTTTCTCTCATAACTACGCGAAAAGCATGTATTCGTGCTTAATACAACGAGACAAACTGTTTTAGACCGAAACGAGCTAGATCTGAATATATCGGTTTTACAAGTGTCCTTGTGATACGCGTCAAAACTTTTTGTTTATAATTGCGCGAAAAGCATGTATTCGTGTTTAAAACAACGAGACAAGCTGTTTTAGACCGAAACGAGCTAGATCTGAAATTATCGGTTTTACATGTGTCCGTGTGATGCGCGTCAAAACTTTTTCTCTAATAACTGCGCGAAAAGCATGTATTCGTGCATAAAACAACGAGACAAGCTGTTTTAGACCGAAACGAGCTAGATCTGAACACATCGGTTTTACAAGTGTCCGTGTGATACGTGTCAAAACTTTTTCTCATAACTGCGCGCAAAGCATGTCATCATCATCATCATCATCAGCCTTACTACACCCACTGCTGGGCAAAGGCCTCTCCCATGTCTCTCCAATTAACCCTATCCTTTGTCAGCTGCATCCACCCTTTGCCTGCAAACTTCTTAATCTCATCCGCCCACCTAACCTTCTGCCGCCCCCTGCTACGCTTACTTTCTCTTGGAAGCTGTTTTAGACCGAAACGAGCTAGATCTGAGAACATCGCTTTTACAAGTGTCCGTGTTATAGGCGTCAAAACTTTTGCTCTCATAACTGCGCGAAAAGCATATATTTGCGCTTAAAACAACGAGATAAGCTGTTTTAGAACGAAACGAGCGAGATCTGAACACATAGGTTTTACAAGTGTCTGTGTGATGCGCGTCAAAACTTTTTCTCAAATAATTGCGCGAAAAGCATGTATTCTTGCATAAAACAACGAGACAAGCTATTTTAGACCGAAACGAGCTAGATCTGAACACATCGGTTTTACAAGTGTCCGTGTGATACGCGTCAAAACTTTTTCATAACTGCGCTAAAAGCATGTATACGTGCTTAATACAACGAGACAAGCTGTTTTAGACCGAGGCGAACAAGATCTGAACACATTGATTTTACAAGTGTCCGTGTGATACGTGTCAAAACTTTTTCTCATAACTGCGCGCAAAGCATGTAGTCGTGCTTAATACAACGAGACAAGCGGTTTTAGACCGAAACCAGCTAGATCTAAGAATATCGGTTTTAAAAGTATCCGTGTTATAGGCGTCAAAACTTTTGCTCTCATAACTGCGCGAAAAGCATGTATTTGCGCCTAAGACAACGAGATAAGCTGTTTTAGAACGAAACGAGCGAGATCTGATCACATAGGTTTTACAAGTGTCTGTGTGATGCGCGTCATAACTTTTTCTTTAATAACTGCGCGAAAAGCATGTACTCGTGCATAAAACAACGAGACAAGCTGTTTTAGACCGAAACGAGCTAGATCTGACCACATCGGTTTTACAAGTGTTCATGTCATAGGCGTCAGCACTTTTTCTTTTCGTTCTGCGCAAAAAGCTTGTATTCGAGCTTAATACAACGAGACAAGCTGTTTTAGACCGAAACGAGCTAGATCTGAACACATCGGTTTTACAAGTGTCCGTGTGACACGCGTCCAAACTTTTGCTCTGATAACTGCGCGAAAAGCATCTATTTCCGCTTAAAACAACGAGATAAGCTGCTTTAGAACGAAACGAGCGAGATCTGAACACATAGGTTTTACAAGTGTCCGTGTGATACGCGTCAAAACTTTTTCTCTAATAACTGCGCGAAAAGCATGTATTCGTGCATAAAACAACGAGACAAGCTATTTTAGACCGAAACGAGCTAGATCTGAACACATCGGTTTTACAAGTGTCCGTGTGATACGCGTCAAAACTTTTTCATAACTGCGCTAAAAGCATGTATTCGTGCTTAATACAACGAGACAAGCTGTTTTAGACCGAGGCAAACAAGATCTGAACACATTGATTTTACAAGTGTCCGTGTGATACGTGTCAAAACTTTTTCTCATAACTGCGCGCAAAGCATGTAGTCGTGCTTAATACAACGAGACAAGCTGTTTTAGACCGAAACCAGCTAGATCTGACCACATCGGTTTTACAAGTGTTCATGTCATAGGCGTCAGCACTTTTTCTTTTCGTTCTGCGCAAAAAGCATGTATTCGAGCTTAATACAACGAGACAAGCTGTTTTAGACCGAAACGAGCTAGATCTGAACACATCGGTTTTACAAGTGTCCGTGTGACACGCGTCAAAACTTTTGCTCTGATAACTGCGCGAAAAGCATGTATTTCCGCTTAAAACAACGAGATAAGCTGCTTTAGAACGAAACGAGCCAGATCTGAACACATAGGTTTTACAAGTGTCCGTGTGATACGCGTCAAAACTTTTTCTCTAATAACTGCGCGAAAAGCATGTATTCGTGCATAAAACAACGAGACAAGCTGTTTTAGACCGAAACGAGCTAGATCTGAACACATCGGTTTTACAAGTGTCCGTGTGATACGCGTCAAAACTTTTTCTCTCAGAACTGCGCGAAAAGCATGCATTCGTGCTTGATAACGAGACAAGCTGTTTTAGACCGAAGAGAGCTAGATCTGAACACATCGGTTTTACAAGTGTTCGTGTGATAGGCGTCAAAACCTTTGCTCTCATAACTGCGCGAAAAGCATGTATTTGCGCTTAAAACAACGAGACAAGCTGTTTTAGTACGAAACGAGCTAGATCTGAACCAATCGGTTTTACAAGTGTACGTGTGATACGCGTCAAAACTTTTTCTCTCATAACTGCGCGAAAAGCATGTATTCGTGCTTATTACGAGACAAACTGTTTTAGACCGCAACGAGCTAGCTCTGAACACATCGGTTTTACAAGTGTCCGTGTGATACGCGTCAAAACTTTTTCTCTCATAACTGCGCGAAAAGCATGTATTCGTGCTTAATACAACGAGGCAAGCTGTTTTAGACCGAAACGAGCTAGATCTGAAAATATCGGTTTTACAAGTGTCCGTGTGATGCGCGTCAAAACTTTTTCTCTAATAACTGCGCGAAAAGCATGTATTCGTGCATAAAACAACGAGACAAGCTGTTTTAGACCGAAACGAGCTAGATCTGAACACATCGGTTTTACAAGTGTCCATGTGATACGCGTCAAAAGATTTTCTCTCATAACTGCTCGAAAAGCATGTATTCGTGCTTAATAGAACGAGGCAAGCTGTTTTAGACCGAAACGAGCTAGATCTGAACACATCGGTATTACAAGTGTCCATGTGATAGCGTCAAACCTTTTTCTCATAACTGCGCGCAAAGCATGTATTCGTGCCTAATACAACGAGACAAGCTGTTTTAGACCGACACGAGCTAGATCTGAACACATCAGTTTTACAAGTGTCGGTGTGATGCGCGTCAAAACTTTTTCTCTCATAACTGCGCGAAAAGCATGTATTCGTGCTTAATACAACGAGACAAGCTCTTGTAGACCGAAATGAACTAGATCTGAACACATCGATTTTACAAGTGTCCGTGTGATACGTGTCAAAACTTTTTCTCTCAGAACTGCGCTAAAAGCATGTATTCGTGCTTAATACAACGAGACAAGCTGTTTTAGACCGAAACGAGCTAGATCTGAACACATCGGTTTTACAAGTGTCCACGTGATACGCGTCAAAACTTTTTCTCTAATAACTGCGCGAAAAGCATGTATTCGTGCATAAAACAACGAGACAAGCTGTTTTAGACCGAAACGAGCTAGATTTGAACACATCGGTTTTACAAGTGTCCGTGTGATACGCGTCAAAACTTTTTCTTTTATAACTGCGCTAAAAGCATGTATTCGTGCTTAAAACAACGAGATAAGTTGTTTTAGAACGAAACGAGCGAGATCTGAACACATTGGTTTTACAAGTGTCTGTGTGATGCGCGTCAAAACTTTTTCTCTAATAATTGCGCGAAAAGCATGTATTCGTGCATAAAACAACGAGACAAGCTATTTTAGACCGAAACAAGCTAGATCTGAACACATCGGTTTTACAAGTGTCCGTGTGATACGCGTCAAAACTTTTTCATAACTGCGCTAAAAGCATGTATTCGTGCTTAATACAACGAGACAAGCTGTTTTAGACCGAGGCGAACAAGATCTGAACACATTGATTTTACAAGTGTCCGTGTGATACGTGTCAAAACTTTTTCTCATAACTGCGCGCAAAGCATGTAGTCGTGCTTAATACAACGAGACAAGCTGTTTTAGACCGAAACCAGCTAGATCTGACCACATCGGTTTTACAAGTGTTCATGTCATAGCCGTCAGCACTTTTTCTTTTCGTTCTGCGCAAAAAGCATGTATTCGAGCTTAATACAACGAGACAAGTTGTTTTAGACCGAAACGAGCTAGATCTGAACACATCGGTTTTACAAGTGTCCGTGTGACACGCGTCAAAACTTTTGCTCTGATAACTGCGCGAAAAGCATATATTTGCGCCTAAAACAACGAGATAAGCTGTTTTAGAACGAAACGAGCGAGATCTGAACACATAGGTTTTACAAGTGTCTGTGTGATGCGCGTCAAAACTTTTTCTCTAATAATTGCGCGAAAAGCATGTATTCGTGCATAAAACAACGAGACAAGCTATTTTAGACCGAAACGAGCTAGATCTGAACACATCGGTTTTACAAGTGTCCGTGTGATACGCGTCAAAACTTTTTCATAACTGCGCTAAAAGCATGTATTCGTGCTTAATACAACGAGACAAGCTGTTTTAGACCGAGGCAAACAAGATCTGAACACATTGATTTTACAAGTGTCCGTGTGATACGTGTCAAAACTTTTTCTCATAACTGCGCGCAAAGCATGTAGTCGTGCTTAATACAACGAGACAAGCTGTTTTAGACCGAAACCAGCTAGATCTGACCACATCGGTTTCACAAGTGTTCATGTCATAGGCGTCAGCACTTTTTCTTTTCGTTCTGCGCAAAAAGCATGTATTCGAGCTTAATACAACGAGACAAGCTGTTTTAGACCGAAACGAGCTAGATCTGAACACATCGGTTTTACAAGTGTCCGTGTGACACGCGTCAAAACTTTTGCTCTGATAACTGCGCGAAAAGCATGTATTTCCGCTTAAAACAACGAGATAAGCTGCTTTAAAACGAAACGAGCGAGATCTGAACACATAGGTTTTACAAGTGTCCGTGTGATACGCGTCAAAACTTTTTCTCTAATAACTGCGCGAAAAGCATTTATTCGTGTTTAAAACAACGAGACAAGCTGTTTTAGACCGAAACGAGCTAGATCTGAGAACATCGCTTTTACAAGTGTCCGTGTTATAGGCGTCAAAACTTTTGCTCTCATAACTGCGCGAAAAGCATATATTTGCGCTTAAAACAACGAGATAAGCTGTTTTAGAACGAAACGAGCGAGATCTGAACACATTGGTTTTACAAGTGTCTGTGTGATGGGCGTCAAAACTTTTTCTCTAATAATTGCGCGAAAAGCATGTATTCGTGCATAAAACAACGAGACAAGCTATTTTAGACCGAAACGAGCTAGATCTGAACACATCGGTTTTACAAGTGTCCGTGTGATACGCGTCAAAACTTTTTCATAACTGCGCTAAAAGCATGTATTCGTGCTTAATACAACGAGACAAGCTGTTTTAGACCGAGGCGAACAAGATCTGAACACATTTATTTTACAAGTGTCCGTGTGATACGTGTCAAAACTTTTTCTCATAACTGCGCGCAAAGCATGTAGTCGTGTTTAATACAACGAGACAAGCTGTTTTAGACAGAAACCAGCTAGATCTGACCACATCGGTTTTACAAGTGTTCATGTCATAGCCGTCAGCACTTTTTCTTTTCGTTCTGCGCAAAAAGCATGTATTCGAGCTTAATACAACGAGACAAGCTGTTTTAGACCGAAACGAGCTAGATCTGAACACATCGGTTTTACAAGTGTCCGTGTGACACGCGTCAAAACTTTTGCTCTGATAACTGCGCGAAAAGCATATATTTGCGCCTAAAACAACGAGATAAGCTGTTTTAGAACGAAACGAGCGAGATCTGAACACATAGGTTTTACAAGTGTCTGTGTGATGCGCGTCAAAACTTTTTCTCTAATAATTGCGCGAAAAGCATGTATTCGTGCATAAAACAACGAGACAAGCTATTTTAGACCGAAACGAGCTAGATCTGAACACATCGGTTTTACAAGTGTCCGTGTGATACGCGTCAAAACTTTTTCATAACTGCGCTAAAAGCATGTATTCGTGCTTAATACAACGAGACAAGCTGTTTTAGACCGAGGCAAACAAGATCTGAACACATTGATTTTACAAGTGTCCGTGTGATACGTGTCAAAACTTTTTCTCATAACTGCGCGCAAAGCATGTAGTCGTGCTTAATACAACGAGACAAGCTGTTTTAGACCGAAACCAGCTAGATCTGACCACATCGGTTTTACAAGTGTTCATGTCATAGGCGTCAGCACTTTTTCTTTTCGTTCTGCGCAAAAAGCATGTATTCGAGCTTAATACAACGAGACAAGCTGTTTTAGACCGAAACGAGCTAGATCTGAACACATCGGTTTTACAAGTGTCCGTGTGACACGCGTCAAAACTTTTGCTCTGATAACTGCGCGAAAAGCATGTATTTCCGCTTAAAACAACGAGATAAGCTGCTTTAGAACGAAACGAGCGAGATCTGAACACATAGGTTTTACAAGTGTCCGTGTGATACGCGTCAAAACTTTTTCTCTAATAACTGCGCGAAAAGCATGTATTCGTGCATAAAACAACGAGACAAGCTGTTTTAGACCGAAACGAGCTAGATCTGAACACATCGGTTTTACAAGTGTCCGTGTGATACGCGTCAAAACTTTTTCTCTCAGAACTGCGCGAAAAGCATGCATTCGTGCTTGATAACGAGACAAGCTGTTTTAGACCGAAGAGAGCTAGATCTGAACACATCGGTTTTACAAGTGTTCGTGTGATAGGCGTCAAAACCTTTGCTCTCATAACTGCGGGAAAAGCATGTTTTTGCGCTTAAAACAACGAGACAAGCTGTTTTAGTACGAAACGAGCTAGATCTGAACCAATCGGTTTTACAAGTGTACGTGTGATACGCGTCAAAACTTTTTCTCTCATAACTGCGCGAAAAGCATGTATTCGTGCTTATTACGAGACAAACTGTTTTAGACCGCAACGAGCTAGCGTCAAAACTTTTTCTCTCATAACTGCGCGAAAAGCATGTATTCGTGCTTAATACAACGAGGCAAGCTGTTTTAGACCGAAACGAGCTAGATCTGAACACATCGGTTTTACAAGTGTCCATGTGATACGCGTCAAAACTTTTTGTTTATAATTGCGCGAAAAGCATGTATTCGTGTTTAAAACAACGAGACAAGCTGTTTTAGACCGAAACGAGCTAGATCTGAAAATATCGGTTTTACAAGTGTCCGTGTGATGCGCGTCAAAACTTTTTCTCTAATAACTGCACGAAAAGCATGTATTCGTGCATAAAACAACGAGACAAGCTGTTTTAGACCGAAACGAGCTAGATCTGAACACATCGGTTTTACAAGTGTCCATGTGATACGCGTCAAAAGATTTTCTCTCATAACTGCTCGAAAAGCATGTATTCGTGCTTAATACAACGAGGCAAGCTGTTTTAGACCGAAACGAGCTAGATCTGAACACATCGGTATTACAAGTGTCCATGTGATAGCGTCAAACCTTTTTCTCATAACTGCGCGCAAAGCATGTATTCGTGCCTAATACAACGAGACAAGCTGTTTTAGACCGACACGAGCTAGATCTGAACACATCAGTTTTACAAGTGTCGGTGTTATGCGCGTCAAAACTTTTTCTCTCATAACTGCGCGAAAAGCATGTATTCGTGCTTAATACAACGAGACAAGCTGTTGTAGACCGAAACGAACTAGATCTGAACACATCGATTTTACAAGTGTCCGTGTGATACGTGTCAAAACTTTTTCTCTCAGAACTGCGCTAAAAGCATGTATTCGTGCTTAATACAACGAGACAAGCTGTTTTAGACCGAAACGAGCTAGATCTGAACACATCGGTTTTACAAGTGTCCACGTGATACGCGTCAAAACTTTTTCTCTAATAACTGCGCGAAAAGCATGTATTCGTGCATAAAACAACGAGACAAGCTGTTTTAGACCGAAACGAGCTAGATCTGAACACATCGGTTTTACAAGTGTCCGTGTGATACGCGTCAAAACTTTTTCTTTTATAACTGCGCTAAAAGCATGTATTCGTGCTTAATACAACGAGACAAGCTGTTTTAGACCGAGGCGAACAAGATCTGAACACATTGATTTTACAAGTGTCCGTGTGACACGTGTCAAAACTTTTTCTCAGAACTGCGCGCAAAGCATGTAGTCGTGCTTAATACAACGAGACAAGCTGTTTTAGACCGACACGAGCTAGATCTGACCACATCGGTTTTACAAGTGTTCATGTCATAGGCGTCAGCACTTTTTCTTTTCGTTCTGCGCAAAAAGCATGTATTCGTGCTTAATACAACGAGACAAGCTGTTTTAGACCGAAACGAGCTAGATCTGAACACATCGGTTTTACAAGTGTCCGTGTGACACACGTCAAAACTTTTGCTCTCATAACTGCGCGAACAGCATTTCTTTCCGCTTAAAACAAAGAGATAAGCTGTTTTAGAACGAAACGCGCGAGATCTGAACACATCGGTTTTACAAGTGTCCGTGTGATACGCGTCAAAACTTTTGCTCTCATAACTGCGCGAAAAGCATGTATTTGCGCTTAAAACAAAGAGACAAGCTGTTTTAGAACGAAACGAGCTAGATCTGAACAAATCGGTTTTACAAGTGTACGTGTGATACGCGTCAAAACTTTTTCTCTCATAACTGCGCGAAAAGCATGTATTCGTGCTTAATACGAGACAAACTGTTTTAGACCGCAACGAGCTAGCTCTGAACACATCGGTTTTACAAGTGTCCGTGTGATACGCGTCAAAACTTTTTCTCTCATAACTGCGCGAAAAGCATGTATTCGTGCTTAATACAACGAGGCAAGCTGTTTTAGACCCAAACGAGCTAGATCTGAACACATCGGTTTTACAATTGTCCGTGTGATACGCGTCAAAACTTTTTCTCATAACTGCGCGAGAAGCATGTATTCGTGCTTAATACAAGGAGGCAAGCTGTTTTAGACCGAAACGAGCGAGATCTGAACACATAGGTTTTACAAGTGTCCGTGTGATGCGCGTCAAAACTTGTTCTCTAATAACTGTGCGAAAAGCATGTATTCGTGCATAAAACAACGAGACAAGTTGTTTTAGACCGAAAGAGCGAGATCTGAACACATCGGTTTTACAAGTGTCCATGTGATACGCGTCAAAAGTTTTTCTCTCATAACTACGCGAAAAGCATGTATTCGTGCTTAATACAACGAGACAAACTGTTTTAGACCGAAACGAGCTAGATCTGAATATATCGGTTTTACAAGTGTCCTTGTGATACGCGTCAAAACTTTTTGTTTATAATTGCGCGAAAAGCATGTATTCGTGTTTAAAACAACGAGACAAGCTGTTTTAGACCGAAACGAGCTAGATCTGAAATTATCGGTTTTACATGTGTCCGTGTGATGCGCGTCAAAACTTTTTCTCTAATAACTGCGCGAAAAGCATGTATTCGTGCATAAAACAACGAGACAAGCTGTTTTAGACCGAAACGAGCTAGATCTGAACACATCGGTTTTACAAGTGTCCGTGTGATACGTGTCAAAACTTTTTCTCATAACTGCGCGCAAAGCATGTCATCATCATCATCATCATCATCATCAGCCTTACTACACCCACTGCTGGGCAAAGGCCTCTCCCATGTCTCTCCAATTAACCCTATCCTTTGTCAGCTGCATCCACCCTTTGCCTGCAAACTTCTTAATCTCATCCGCCCACCTAACCTTCTGCCGCCCCCTGCTACGCTTACTTTCTCTTGGAAGCTGTTTTAGACCGAAACGAGCTAGATCTGAGAACATCGCTTTTACAAGTGTCCGTGTTATAGGCGTCAAAACTTTTGCTCTCATAACTGCGCGAAAAGCATATATTTGCGCTTAAAACAACGAGATAAGCTGTTTTAGAACGAAACGAGCGAGATCTGAACACATAGGTTTTACAAGTGTCTGTGTGATGCGCGTCAAAACTTTTTCTCAAATAATTGCGCGAAAAGCATGTATTCGTGCATAAAACAACGAGACAAGCTATTTTAGACCGAAACGAGCTAGATCTGAACACATCGGTTTTACAAGTGTCCGTGTGATACGCGTCAAAACTTTTTCATAACTGCGCTAAAAGCATGTATACGTGCTTAATACAACGAGACAAGCTGTTTTAGACCGAGGCGAACAAGATCTGAACACATTGATTTTACAAGTGTCCGTGTGATACGTGTCAAAACTTTTTCTCATAACTGCGCGCAAAGCATGTAGTCGTGCTTAATACAACGAGACAAGCGGTTTTAGACCGAAACCAGCTAGATCTAAGAATATCGGTTTTAAAAGTATCCGTGTTATAGGCGTCAAAACTTTTGCTCTCATAACTGCGCGAAAAGCATGTATTTGCGCCTAAGACAACGAGATAAGCTGTTTTAGAACGAAACGAGCGAGATCTGATCACATAGGTTTTACAAGTGTCTGTGTGATGCGCGTCATAACTTTTTCTTTAATAACTGCGCGAAAAGCATGTACTCGTGCATAAAACAACGAGACAAGCTGTTTTAGACCGAAACGAGCTAGATCTGACCACATCGGTTTTACAAGTGTTCATGTCATAGGCGTCAGCACTTTTTCTTTTCGTTCTGCGCAAAAAGCTTGTATTCGAGCTTAATACAACGAGACAAGCTGTTTTAGACCGAAACGAGCTAGATCTGAACACATCGGTTTTACAAGTGTCCGTGTGACACGCGTCCAAACTTTTGCTCTGATAACTGCGCGAAAAGCATCTATTTCCGCTTAAAACAACGAGATAAGCTGCTTTAGAACGAAACGAGCGAGATCTGAACACATAGGTTTTACAAGTGTCCGTGTGATACGCGTCAAAACTTTTTCTCTAATAACTGCGCGAAAAGCATGTATTCGTGCATAAAACAACGAGACAAGCTATTTTAGACCGAAACGAGCTAGATCTGAACACATCGGTTTTACAAGTGTCCGTGTGATACGCGTCAAAACTTTTTCATAACTGCGCTAAAAGCATGTATTCGTGCTTAATACAACGAGACAAGCTGTTTTAGACCGAGGCAAACAAGATCTGAACACATTGATTTTACAAGTGTCCGTGTGATACGTGTCAAAACTTTTTCTCATAACTGCGCGCAAAGCATGTAGTCGTGCTTAATACAACGAGACAAGCTGTTTTAGACCGAAACCAGCTAGATCTGACCACATCGGTTTTACAAGTGTTCATGTTATAGGCGTCAGCACTTTTTCTTTTCGTTCTGCGCAAAAAGCATGTATTCGAGCTTAATACAACGAGACAAGCTGTTTTAGACCGAAACGAGCTAGATCTGAACACATCGGTTTTACAAGTGTCCGTGTGACACGCGTCAAAACTTTTGCTCTGATAACTGCGCGAAAAGCATGTATTTCCGCTTAAAACAACGAGATAAGCTGCTTTAGAACGAAACGAGCCAGATCTGAACACATAGGTTTTACAAGTGTCCGTGTGATACGCGTCAAAACTTTTTCTCTAATAACTGCGCGAAAAGCATGTATTCGTGCATAAAACAACGAGACAAGCTGTTTTAGACCGAAACGAGCTAGATCTGAACACATCGGTTTTACAAGTGTCCGTGTGATACGCGTCAAAACTTTTTCTCTCAGAACTGCGCGAAAAGCATGCATTCGTGCTTGATAACGAGACAAGCTGTTTTAGACCGAAGAGAGCTAGATCTGAACACATCGGTTTTACAAGTGTTCGTGTGATAGGCGTCAAAACCTTTGCTCTCATAACTGCGCGAAAAGCATGTATTTGCGCTTAAAACAACGAGACAAGCTGTTTTAGTACGAAACGAGCTAGATCTGAACCAATCGGTTTTACAAGTGTACGTGTGATACGCGTCAAAACTTTTTCTCTCATAACTGCGCGAAAAGCATGTATTCGTGCTTATTACGAGACAAACTGTTTTAGACCGCAACGAGCTAGCTCTGAACACATCGGTTTTACAAGTGTCCGTGTGATACGCGTCAAAACTTTTTCTCTCATAACTGCGCGAAAAGCATGTATTCGTGCTTAATACAACGAGGCAAGCTGTTTTAGACCGAAACGAGCTAGATCTGAAAATATCGGTTTTACAAGTGTCCGTGTGATGCGCGTCAAAACTTTTTCTCTAATAACTGCGCGAAAAGCATGTATTTGTGCATAAAACAACGAGACAAGCTGTTTTAGACCGAAACGAGCTAGATCTGAACACATCGGTTTTACAAGTGTCCATGTGATACGCGTCAAAAGATTTTCTCTCATAACTGCTCGAAAAGCATGTATTCGTGCTTAATAGAACGAGGCAAGCTGTTTTAGACCGAAACGAGCTAGATCTGAACACATCGGTATTACAAGTGTCCATGTGATAGCGTCAAACCTTTTTCTCATAACTGCGCGCAAAGCATGTATTCGTGCCTAATACAACGAGACAAGCTGTTTTAGACCGACACGAGCTAGATCTGAACACATCAGTTTTACAAGTGTCGGTGTGATGCGCGTCAAAACTTTTTCTCTCATAACTGCGCGAAAAGCATGTATTCGTGCTTAATACAACGAGACAAGCTCTTGTAGACCGAAATGAACTAGATCTGAACACATCGATTTTACAAGTGTCCGTGTGATACGTGTCAAAACTTTTTCTCTCAGAACTGCGCTAAAAGCATGTATTCGTGCTTAATACAACGAGACAAGCTGTTTTAGACCGAAACGAGCTAGATCTGAACACATCGGTTTTACAAGTGTCCACGTGATACGCGTCAAAACTTTTTCTCTAATAACTGCGCGAAAAGCATGAATTCGTGCATAAAACAACGAGACAAGCTGTTTTAGACCGAAACGAGCTAGATTTGAACACATCGGTTTTACAAGTGTCCGTGTGATACGCGTCAAAACTTTTTCTTTTATAACTGCGCTAAAAGCATGTATTCGTGCTTAAAACAACGAGATAAGTTGTTTTAGAACGAAACGAGCGAGATCTGAACACATTGGTTTTACAAGTGTCTGTGTGATGCGCGTCAAAACTTTTTCTCTAATAATTGCGCGAAAAGCATGTATTCGTGCATAAAACAACGAGACAAGCTATTTTAGACCGAAACAAGCTAGATCTGAACACATCGGTTTTACAAGTGTCCGTGTGATACGCGTCAAAACTTTTTCATAACTGCGCTAAAAGCATGTATTCGTGCTTAATACAACGAGACAAGCTGTTTTAGACCGAGGCGAACAAGATCTGAACACATTGATTTTACAAGTGTCCGTGTGATACGTGTCAAAACTTTTTCTCATAACTGCGCGCAAAGCATGTAGTCGTGCTTAATACAACGAGACAAGCTGTTTTAGACCGAAACCAGCTAGATCTGACCACATCGGTTTTACAAGTGTTCATGTCATAGCCGTCAGCACTTTTTCTTTTCGTTCTGCGCAAAAAGCATGTATTCGAGCTTAATACAACGAGACAAGTTGTTTTAGACCGAAACGAGCTAGATCTGAACACATCGGTTTTACAAGTGTCCGTGTGACACGCGTCAAAACTTTTGCTCTGATAACTGCGCGAAAAGCATATATTTGCGCCTAAAACAACGAGATAAGCTGTTTTAGAACGAAACGAGCGAGATCTGAACACATAGGTTTTACAAGTGTCTGTGTGATGCGCGTCAAAACTTTTTCTCTAATAATTGCGCGAAAAGCATGTATTCGTGCATAAAACAACGAGACAAGCTATTTTAGACCGAAACGAGCTAGATCTGAACACATCGGTTTTACAAGTGTCCGTGTGATACGCGTCAAAACTTTTTCATAACTGCGCTAAAAGCATGTATTCGTGCTTAATACAACGAGACAAGCTGTTTTAGACCGAGGCAAACAAGATCTGAACACATTGATTTTACAAGTGTCCGTGTGATACGTGTCAAAACTTTTTCTCATAACTGCGCGCAAAGCATGTAGTCGTGCTTAATACAACGAGACAAGCTGTTTTAGACCGAAACCAGCTAGATCTGACCACATCGGTTTCACAAGTGTTCATGTCATAGGCGTCAGCACTTTTTCTTTTCGTTCTGCGCAAAAAGCATGTATTCGAGCCTAATACAACGAGACAAGCTGTTTTAGACCGAAACGAGCTAGATCTGAACACATCGGTTTTACAAGTGTCCGTGTGACACGCGTCAAAACTTTTGCTCTGATAACTGCGCGAAAAGCATGTATTTCCGCTTAAAACAACGAGATAAGCTGCTTTAAAACGAAACGAGCGAGATCTGAACACATAGGTTTTACAAGTGTCCGTGTGATACGCGTCAAAACTTTTTCTCTAATAACTGCGCGAAAAGCATTTATTCGTGTTTAAAACAACGAGACAAGCTGTTTTAGACCGAAACGAGCTAGATCTGAGAACATCGCTTTTACAAGTGTCCGTGTTATAGGCGTCAAAACTTTTGCTCTCATAACTGCGCGAAAAGCATATATTTGCGCTTAAAACAACGAGATAAGCTGTTTTAGAACGAAACGAGCGAGATCTGAACACATTGGTTTTACAAGTGTCTGTGTGATGCGCGTCAAAACTTTTTCTCTAATAATTGCGCGAAAAGCATGTATTCGTGCATAAAACAACGAGACAAGCTATTTTAGACCGAAACGAGCTAGATCTGAACACATCGGTTTTACAAGTGTCCGTGTGATACGCGTCAAAACTTTTTCATAACTGCGCTAAAAGCATGTATTCGTGCTTAATACAACGAGACAAGCTGTTTTAGACCGAGGCGAACAAGATCTGAACACATTTATTTTACAAGTGTCCGTGTGATACGTGTCAAAACTTTTTCTCATAACTGCGCGCAAAGCATGTAGTCGTGTTTAATACAACGAGACAAGCTGTTTTAGACAGAAACCAGCTAGATCTGACCACATCGGTTTTACAAGTGTTCATGTCATAGCCGTCAGCACTTTTTCTTTTCGTTCTGCGCAAAAAGCATGTATTCGAGCTTAATACAACGAGACAAGCTGTTTTAGACCGAAACGAGCTAGATCTGAACACATCGGTTTTACAAGTGTCCGTGTGACACGCGTCAAAACTTTTGCTCTGATAACTGCGCGAAAAGCATATATTTGCGCCTAAAACAACGAGATAAGCTGTTTTAGAACGAAACGAGCGAGATCTGAACACATAGGTTTTACAAGTGTCTGTGTGATGCGCGTCAAAACTTTTTCTCTAATAATTGCGCGAAAAGCATGTATTCGTGCATAAAACAACGAGACAAGCTATTTTAGACCGAAACGAGCTAGATCTGAACACATCGGTTTTACAAGTGTCCGTGTGATACGCGTCAAAACTTTTTCATAACTGCGCTAAAAGCATGTATTCGTGCTTAATACAACGAGACAAGCTGTTTTAGACCGAGGCAAACAAGATCTGAACACATTGATTTTACAAGTGTCCGTGTGATACGTGTCAAAACTTTTTCTCATAACTGCGCGCAAAGCATGTAGTCGTGCTTAATACAACGAGACAAGCTGTTTTAGACCGAAACCAGCTAGATCTGACCACATCGGTTTTACAAGTGTTCATGTCATAGGCGTCAGCACTTTTTCTTTTCGTTCTGCGCAAAAAGCATGTATTCGAGCTTAATACAACGAGACAAGCTGTTTTAGACCGAAACGAGCTAGATCTGAACACATCGGTTTTACAAGTGTCCGTGTGACACGCGTCAAAACTTTTGCTCTGATAACTGCGCGAAAAGCATGTATTTCCGCTTAAAACAACGAGATAAGCTGCTTTAGAACGAAACGAGCGAGATCTGAACACATAGGTTTTACAAGTGTCCGTGTGATACGCGTCAAAACTTTTTCTCTAATAACTGCGCGAAAAGCATGTATTCGTGCATAAAACAACGAGACAAGCTGTTTTAGACCGAAACGAGCTAGATCTGAACACATCGGTTTTACAAGTGTCCGTGTGATACGCGTCAAAACTTTTTCTCTCAGAACTGCGCGAAAAGCATGCATTCGTGCTTGATAACGAGACAAGCTGTTTTAGACCGAAGAGAGCTAGATCTGAACACATCGGTTTTACAAGTGTTCGTGTGATAGGCGTCAAAACCTTTGCTCTCATAACTGCGCGAAAAGCATGTTTTTGCGCTTAAAACAACGAGACAAGCTGTTTTAGTACGAAACGAGCTAGATCTGAACCAATCGGTTTTACAAGTGTACGTGTGATACGCGTCAAAACTTTTTCTCTCATAACTGCGCGAAAAGCATGTATTCGTGCTTATTACGAGACAAACTGTTTTAGACCGCAACGAGCTAGCGTCAAAACTTTTTCTCTCATAACTGCGCGAAAAGCATGTATTCGTGCTTAATACAACGAGGCAAGCTGTTTTAGACCGAAACGAGCTAGATCTGAACACATCGGTTTTACAAGTGTCCATGTGATACGCGTCAAAACTTTTTGTTTATAATTGCGCGAAAAGCATGTATTCGTGTTTAAAACAACGAGACAAGCTGTTTTAGACCGAAACGAGCTAGATCTGAAAATATCGGTTTTACAAGTGTCCGTGTGATGCGCGTCAAAACTTTTTCTCTAATAACTGCACGAAAAGCATGTATTCGTGCATAAAACAACGAGACAAGCTGTTTTAGACCGAAACGAGCTAGATCTGAACACATCGGTTTTACAAGTGTCCATGTGATACGCGTCAAAAGATTTTCTCTCATAACTGCTCGAAAAGCATGTATTCGTGCTTAATACAACGAGGCAAGCTGTTTTAGACCGAAACGAGCTAGATCTGAACACATCGGTATTACAAGTGTCCATGTGATAGCGTCAAACCTTTTTCTCATAACTGCGCGCAAAGCATGTATTCGTGCCTAATACAACGAGACAAGCTGTTTTAGACCGACACGAGCTAGATCTGAACACATCAGTTTTACAAGTGTCGGTGTTATGCGCGTCAAAACTTTTTCTCTCATAACTGCGCGAAAAGCATGTATTCGTGCTTAATACAACGAGACAAGCTGTTGTAGACCGAAACGAACTAGATCTGAACACATCGATTTTACAAGTGTCCGTGTGATACGTGTCAAAACTTTTTCTCTCAGAACTGCGCTAAAAGCATGTATTCGTGCTTAATACAACGAGACAAGCTGTTTTAGACCGAAACGAGCTAGATCTGAACACATCGGTTTTACAAGTGTCCACGTGATACGCGTCAAAACTTTTTCTCTAATAACTGCGCGAAAAGCATGTATTCGTGCATAAAACAACGAGACAAGCTGTTTTAGACCGAAACGAGCTAGATCTGAACACATCGGTTTTACAAGTGTCCGTGTGATACGCGTCAAAACTTTTTCTTTTATAACTGCGCTAAAAGCATGTATTCGTGCTTAATACAACGAGACAAGCTGTTTTAGACCGAGGCGAACAAGATCTGAACACATTGATTTTACAAGTGTCCGTGTGACACGTGTCAAAACTTTTTCTCAGAACTGCGCGCAAAGCATGTAGTCGTGCTTAATACAACGAGACAAGCTGTTTTAGACCGACACGAGCTAGATCTGACCACATCGGTTTTACAAGTGTTCATGTCATAGGCGTCAGCACTTTTTCTTTTCGTTCTGCGCAAAAAGCATGTATTCGTGCTTAATACAACGAGACAAGCTGTTTTAGACCGAAACGAGCTAGATCTGAACACATCGGTTTTACAAGTGTCCGTGTGACACACGTCAAAACTTTTGCTCTCATAACTGCGCGAACAGCATTTCTTTCCGCTTAAAACAAAGAGATAAGCTGTTTTAGAACGACACGCGCGAGATCTGAACACATCGGTTTTACAAGTGTCCGTGTGATACGCGTCAAAACTTTTGCTCTCATAACTGCGCGAAAAGCATGTATTTGCGCTTAAAACAAAGAGACAAGCTGTTTTAGAACGAAACGAGCTAGATCTGAACAAATCGGTTTTACAAGTGTACGTGTGATACGCGTCAAAACTTTTTCTCTCATAACTGCGCGAAAAGCATGTATTCGTGCTTAATACGAGACAAACTGTTTTAGACCGCAACGAGCTAGCTCTGAACACATCGGTTTTACAAGTGTCCGTGTGACACGCGTCAAAACTTTTGCTCTGATAACTGCGCGAAAAGCATGTATTTCCGCTTAAAACAACGAGATAAGCTGCTTTAGAACGAAACGAGCGAGATCTGAACACATAGGTTTTACAAGTGTCCGTGTGATACGCGTCAAAACTTTTTCTCTAATAACTGCGCGAAAAGCATGTATTCGTGCATAAAACAACGAGACAAGCTGTTTTAGACCGAAACGAGCTAGATCTGAACACATCGGTTTTACAAGTGTCCGTGTGATACGCGTCAAAACTTTTTCTCTCAGAACTGCGCGAAAAGCATGCATTCGTGCTTGATAACGAGACAAGCTGTTTTAGACCGAAGAGAGCTAGATCTGAACACATCGGTTTTACAAGTGTTCGTGTGATAGGCGTCAAAACCTTTGCTCTCATAACTGCGCGAAAAGCATGTTTTTGCGCCTAAAACAACGAGACAAGCTGTTTTAGTACGAAACGAGCTAGATCTGAACCAATCGGTTTTACAAGTGTACGTGTGATACGCGTCAAAACTTTTTCTCTCATAACTGCGCGAAAAGCATGTATTCGTGCTTATTACGAGACAAACTGTTTTAGACCGCAACGAGCTAGCGTCAAAACTTTTTCTCTCATAACTGCGCGAAAAGCATGTATTCGTGCTTAATACAACGAGGCAAGCTGTTTTAGACCGAAACGAGCTAGATCTGAACACATCGGTTTTACAAGTGTCCATGTGATACGCGTCAAAACTTTTTGTTTATAATTGCGCGAAAAGCATGTATTCGTGTTTAAAACAACGAGACAAGCTGTTTTAGACCGAAACGAGCTAGATCTGAAAATATCGGTTTTACAAGTGTCCGTGTGATGCGCGTCAAAACTTTTTCTCTAATAACTGCACGAAAAGCATGTATTCGTGCATAAAACAACGAGACAAGCTGTTTTAGACCGAAACGAGCTAGATCTGAACACATCGGTTTTACAAGTGTCCATGTGATACGCGTCAAAAGATTTTCTCTCATAACTGCTCGAAAAGCATGTATTCGTGCTTAATACAACGAGGCAAGCTGTTTTAGACCGAAACGAGCTAGATCTGAACACATCGGTATTACAAGTGTCCATGTGATAGCGTCAAACCTTTTTCTCATAACTGCGCGCAAAGCATGTATTCGTGCCTAATACAACGAGACAAGCTGTTTTAGACCGACACGAGCTAGATCTGAACACATCAGTTTTACAAGTGTCGGTGTTATGCGCGTCAAAACTTTTTCTCTCATAACTGCGCGAAAAGCATGTATTCGTGCTTAATACAACGAGACAAGCTGTTGTAGACCGAAACGAACTAGATCTGAACACATCGATTTTACAAGTGTCCGTGTGATACGTGTCAAAACTTTTTCTCTCAGAACTGCGCTAAAAGCATGTATTCGTGCTTAATACAACGAGACAAGCTGTTTTAGACCGAAACGAGCTAGATCTGAACACATCGGTTTTACAAGTGTCCACGTGATACGCGTCAAAACTTTTTCTCTAATAACTGCGCGAAAAGCATGTATTCGTGCATAAAACAACGAGACAAGCTGTTTTAGACCGAAACGAGCTAGATCTGAACACATCGGTTTTACAAGTGTCCGTGTGATACGCGTCAAAACTTTTTCTTTTATAACTGCGCTAAAAGCATGTATTCGTGCTTAATACAACGAGACAAGCTGTTTTAGACCGAGGCGAACAAGATCTGAACACATTGATTTTACAAGTGTCCGTGTGACACGTGTCAAAACTTTTTCTCAGAACTGCGCGCAAAGCATGTAGTCGTGCTTAATACAACGAGACAAGCTGTTTTAGACCGACACGAGCTAGATCTGACCACATCGGTTTTACAAGTGTTCATGTCATAGGCGTCAGCACTTTTTCTTTTCGTTCTGCGCAAAAAGCATGTATTCGTGCTTAATACAACGAGACAAGCTGTTTTAGACCGAAACGAGCTAGATCTGAACACATCGGTTTTACAAGTGTCCGTGTGACACACGTCAAAACTTTTGCTCTCATAACTGCGCGAACAGCATTTCTTTCCGCTTAAAACAAAGAGATAAGCTGTTTTAGAACGAAACGCGCGAGATCTGAACACATCGGTTTTACAAGTGTCCGTGTGATACGCGTCAAAACTTTTGCTCTCATAACTGCGCGAAAAGCATGTATTTGCGCTTAAAACAAAGAGACAAGCTGTTTTAGAACGAAACGAGCTAGATCTGAACAAATCGGTTTTACAAGTGTACGTGTGATACGCGTCAAAACTTTTTCTCTCATAACTGCGCGAAAAGCATGTATTCGTGCTTAATACGAGACAAACTGTTTTAGACCGCAACGAGCTAGCTCTGAACACATCGGTTTTACAAGTGTCCGTGTGATACGCGTCAAAACTTTTTCTCTCATAACTGCGCGAAAAGCATGTATTCGTGCTTAATACAACGAGGCAAGCTGTTTTAGACCCAAACGAGCTAGATCTGAACACATCGGTTTTACAATTGTCCGTGTGATACGCGTCAAAACTTTTTCTCATAACTGCGCGAGAAGCATGTATTCGTGCTTCATACAAGGAGGCAAGCTGTTTTAGACCGAAACGAGCGAGATCTGAACACATAGGTTTTACAAGTGTCCGTGTGATGCGCGTCAAAACTTGTTCTCTAATAACTGTGCGAAAAGCATGTATTCGTGCATAAAACAACGAGACAAGCTGTTTTAGACCGAAAGAGCGAGATCTGAACACATCGGTTTTACAAGTGTCCATGTGATACGCGTCAAAAGTTTTTCTCTCATAACTACGCGAAAAGCATGTATTCGTGCTTAATACAACGAGACAAACTGTTTTAGACCGAAACGAGCTAGATCTGAATATATCGGTTTTACAAGTGTCCTTGTGATACGCGTCAAAACTTTTTGTTTATAATTGCGCGAAAAGCATGTATTCGTGTTTAAAACAACGAGACAAGCTGTTTTAGACCGAAACGAGCTAGATCTGAAATTATCGGTTTTACATGTGTCCGTGTGATGCGCGTCAAAACTTTTTCTCTAATAACTGCGCGAAAAGCATGTATTCGTGCATAAAACAACGAGACAAGCTGTTTTAGACCGAAACGAGCTAGATCTGAACACATCGGTTTTACAAGTGTCCGTGTGATACGTGTCAAAACTTTTTCTCATAACTGCGCGCAAAGCATGTCATCATCATCATCATCATCATCATCATCAGCCTTACTACACCCACTGCTGGGCAAAGGCCTCTCCCATGTCTCTCCAATTAACCCTATCCTTTGTCAGCTGCATCCACCCTTTGCCTGCAAACTTCTTAATCTCATCCGCCCACCTAACCTTCTGCCGCCCCCTGCTACGCTTACTTTCTCTTGGAAGCTGTTTTAGACCGAAACGAGCTAGATCTGAGAACATCGCTTTTACAAGTGTCCGTGTTATAGGCGTCAAAACTTTTGCTCTCATAACTGCGCGAAAAGCATATATTTGCGCTTAAAACAACGAGATAAGCTGTTTTAGAACGAAACGAGCGAGATCTGAACACATAGGTTTTACAAGTGTCTGTGTGATACGCGTCAAAACTTTTTCATAACTGCGCTAAAAGCATGTATACGTGCTTAATACAACGAGACAAGCTGTTTTAGACCGAGGCGAACAAGATCTGAACACATTTATTTTACAAGTGTCCGTGTGATACGTGTCAAAACTTTTTCTCATAACTGCGCGCAAAGCATGTAGTCGTGTTTAATACAACGAGACAAGCTGTTTTAGACAGAAACCAGCTAGATCTGACCACATCGGTTTTACAAGTGTTCATGTCATAGCCGTCAGCACTTTTTCTTTTCGTTCTGCGCAAAAAGCATGTATTCGAGCTTAATACAACGAGACAAGCTGTTTTAGACCGAAACGAGCTAGATCTGAACACATCGGTTTTACAAGTGTCCGTGTGACACGCGTCAAAACTTTTGCTCTGATAACTGCGCGAAAAGCATATATTTGCGCCTAAAACAACGAGATAAGCTGTTTTAGAACGAAACGAGCGAGATCTGAACACATCGGTTTTACAAGTGTCCGTGTGATACGCGTCAAAACTTTTTCATAACTGCGCTAAAAGCATGTATACGTGCTTAATACAACGAGACAAGCTGTTTTAGACCGAGGCGAACAAGATCTGAACACATTGATTTTACAAGTGTCCGTGTGATACGTGTCAAAACTTTTTCTCATAACTGCGCGCAAAGCATGTAGTCGTGCTTAATACAACGAGACAAGCGGTTTTAGACCGAAACCAGCTAGATCTGAGAATATCGGTTTTACAAGTATCCGTGTTATAGGCGTCAAAACTTTTGCTCTCATAACTGCGCGAAAAGCATGTATTTGCGCCTAAGACAACGAGATAAGCTGTTTTAGAACGAAACGAGCGAGATCTGATCACATAGGTTTTACAAGTGTCTGTGTGATGCGCGTCATAACTTTTTCTTTAATAACTGCGCGAAAAGCATGTACTCGTGCATAAAACAACGAGACAAGCTGTTTTAGACCGAAACGAGCTAGATCTGACCACATCGGTTTTACAAGTGTTCATGTCATAGGCGTCAGCACTTTTTCTTTTCGTTCTGCGCAAAAAGCTTGTATTCGAGCTTAATACAACGAGACAAGCTGTTTTAGACCGAAACGAGCTAGATCTGAACACATCGGTTTTACAAGTGTCCGTGTGACACGCGTCCAAACTTTTGCTCTGATAACTGCGCGAAAAGCATCTATTTCCGCTTAAAACAACGAGATAAGCTGCTTTAGAACGAAACGAGCGAGATCTGAACACATAGGTTTTACAAGTGTCCGTGTGATACGCGTCAAAACTTTTTCTCTAATAACTGCGCGAAAAGCATGTATTCGTGCATAAAACAACGAGACAAGCTATTTTAGACCGAAACGAGCTAGATCTGAACACATCGGTTTTACAAGTGTCCGTGTGATACGCGTCAAAACTTTTTCATAACTGCGCTAAAAGCATGTATTCGTGCTTAATACAACGAGACAAGCTGTTTTAGACCGAGGCAAACAAGATCTGAACACATTGATTTTACAAGTGTCCGTGTGATACGTGTCAAAACTTTTTCTCATAACTGCGCGCAAAGCATGTAGTCGTGCTTAATACAACGAGACAAGCTGTTTTAGACCGAAACCAGCTAGATCTGACCACATCGGTTTTACAAGTGTTCATGTCATAGGCGTCAGCACTTTTTCTTTTCGTTCTGCGCAAAAAGCATGTGTATTCGAGCTTAATACAACGAGACAAGCTGTTTTAGACCGAAACGAGCTAGATCTGAACACATCGGTTTTACAAGTGTCCGTGTGACACGCGTCAAAACTTTTGCTCTGATAACTGCGCGAAAAGCATGTATTTCCGCTTAAAACAACGAGATAAGCTGCTTTAGAACGAAACGAGCGAGATCTGAACACATAGGTTTTACAAGTGTCCGTGTGATACGCGTCAAAACTTTTTCTCTAATAACTGCGCGAAAAGCATGTATTCGTGCATAAAACAACGAGACAAGCTGTTTTAGACCGAAACGAGCTAGATCTGAACACATCGGTTTTACAAGTGTCCGTGTGATACGCGTCAAAACTTTTTCTCTCAGAACTGCGCGAAAAGCATGCATTCGTGCTTGATAACGAGACAAGCTGTTTTAGACCGAAGAGAGCTAGATCTGAACACATCGGTTTTACAAGTGTTCGTGTGATAGGCGTCAAAACCTTTGCTCTCATAACTGCGCGAAAAGCATGTATTTGCGCTTAAAACAACGAGACAAGCTGTTTTAGTACGAAACGAGCTAGATCTGAACCAATCGGTTTTACAAGTGTACGTGTGATACGCGTCAAAACTTTTTCTCTCATAACTGCGCGAAAAGCATGTATTCGTGCTTATTACGAGACAAACTGTTTTAGACCGCAACGAGCTAGCTCTGAACACATCGGTTTTACAAGTGTCCGTGTGATACGCGTCAAAACTTTTTCTCTCATAACTGCGCGAAAAGCATGTATTCGTGCTTAATACAACGAGGCAAGCTGTTTTAGACCGAAACGAGCTAGATCTGAAAATATCGGTTTTACAAGTGTCCGTGTGATGCGCGTCAAAACTTTTTCTCTAATAACTGCGCGAAAAGCATGTATTCGTGCATAAAACAACGAGACAAGCTGTTTTAGACCGAAACGAGCTAGATCTGAACACATCGGTTTTACAAGTGTCCATGTGATACGCGTCAAAAGATTTTCTCTCATAACTGCTCGAAAAGCATGTATTCGTGCTTAATAGAACGAGGCAAGCTGTTTTAGACCGAAACGAGCTAGATCTGAACACATCGGTATTACAAGTGTCCATGTGATAGCGTCAAACCTTTTTCTCATAACTGCGCGCAAAGCATGTATTCGTGCCTAATACAACGAGACAAGCTGTTTTAGACCGACACGAGCTAGATCTGAACACATCAGTTTTACAAGTGTCGGTGTGATGCGCGTCAAAACTTTTTCTCTCATAACTGCGCGAAAAGCATGTATTCGTGCTTAATACAACGAGACAAGCTGTTGTAGACCGAAATGAACTAGATCTGAACACATCGATTTTACAAGTGTCCGTGTGATACGTGTCAAAACTTTTTCTCTCAGAACTGCGCTAAAAGCATGTATTCGTGCTTAATACAACGAGACAAGCTGTTTTAGACCGAAACGAGCTAGATCTGAACACATCGGTTTTACAAGTGTCCACGTGATACGCGTCAAAACTTTTTCTCTAATAACTGCGCGAAAAGCATGTATTCGTGCAAAAACAACGAGACAAGCTGTTTTAGACCGAAACGAGCTAGATTTGAACACATCGGTTTTACAAGTGTCCGTGTGATACGCGTCAAAACTTTTTCTTTTATAACTGCGCTAAAAGCATGTATTCGTGCTTAAAACAACGAGATAAGTTGTTTTAGAACGAAACGAGCGAGATCTGAACACATTGGTTTTACAAGTGTCTGTGTGATGCGCGTTAAAACTTTTTCTCTAATAATTGCGCGAAAAGCATGTATTCGTGCATAAAACAACGAGACAAGCTATTTTAGACCGAAACAAGCTAGATCTGAACACATCGGTTTTACAAGTGTCCGTGTGATACGCGTCAAAACTTTTTCATAACTGCGCTAAAAGCATGTATTCGTGCTTAATACAACGAGACAAGCTGTTTTAGACCGAGGCGAACAAGATCTGAACACATTGATTTTACAAGTGTCCGTGTGATACGTGTCAAAACTTTTTCTCATAACTGCGCGCAAAGCATGTAGTCGTGCTTAATACAACGAGACAAGTTGTTTTAGACCGAAACCAGCTAGATCTGACCACATCGGTTTTACAAGTGTTCATGTCATAGCCGTCAGCACTTTTTCTTTTCGTTCTGCGCAAAAAGCATGTATTCGAGCTTAATACAACGAGACAAGTTGTTTTAGACCGAAACGAGCTAGATCTGAACACATCGGTTTTACAAGTGTCCGTGTGACACGCGTCAAAACTTTTGCTCTGATAACTGCGCGAAAAGCATATATTTGCGCCTAAAACAACGAGATAAGCTGTTTTAGAACGAAACGAGCGAGATCTGAACACATAGGTTTTACAAGTGTCTGTGTGATGCGCGTCAAAACTTTTTCTCTAATAATTGCGCGAAAAGCATGTATTCGTGCATAAAACAACGAGACAAGCTATTTTAGACCGAAACGAGCTAGATCTGAACACATCGGTTTTACAAGTGTCCGTGTGATACGCGTCAAAACTTTTTCATAACTGCGCTAAAAGCATGTATTCGTGCTTAATACAACGAGACAAGCTGTTTTAGACCGAAACCAGCTAGATCTGACCACATCGGTTTCACAAGTGTTCATGTCATAGGCGTCAGCACTTTTTCTTTTCGTTCTGCGCAAAAAGCATGTATTCGAGCTTAATACAACGAGACAAGCTGTTTTAGACCGAAACGAGCTAGATCTGAACACATCGGTTTTACAAGTGTCCGTGTGACACGCGTCAAAACTTTTGCTCTGATAACTGCGCGAAAAGCATGTATTTCCGCTTAAAACAACGAGATAAGCTGCTTTAGAACGAAACGAGCGAGATCTGAACACATAGGTTTTACAAGTGTCCGTGTGATACGCGTCAAAACTTTTTCTCTAATAACTGCGCGAAAAGCATTTATTCGTGTTTAAAACAACGAGACAAGCTGTTTTAGACCGAAACGAGCTAGATCTGAGAACATCGCTTTTACAAGTGTCCGTGTTATAGGCGTCAAAACTTTTGCTCTCATAACTGCGCGAAAAGCATATATTTGCGCTTAAAACAACGAGATAAGCTGTTTTAGAACGAAACGAGCGAGATCTGAACACATTGGTTTTACAAGTGTCTGTGTGATGCGCGTCAAAACTTTTTCTCTAATAATTGCGCGAAAAGCATGTATTCGTGCATAAAACAACGAGACAAGCTATTTTAGACCGAAACGAGCTAGATCTGAACACATCGGTTTTACAAGTGTCCGTGTGATACGCGTCAAAACTTTTTCATAACTGCGCTAAAAGCATGTATTCGTGCTTAATACAACGAGACAAGCTGTTTTAGACCGAGGCGAACAAGATCTGAACACATTTATTTTACAAGTGTCCGTGTGATACGTGTCAAAACTTTTTCTCATAACTGCGCGCAAAGCATGTAGTCGTGTTTAATACAACGAGACAAGCTGTTTTAGACAGAAACCAGCTAGATCTGACCACATCGGTTTTACAAGTGTTCATGTCATAGCCGTCAGCACTTTTTCTTTTCGTTCTGCGCAAAAAGCATGTATTCGAGCTTAATACAACGAGACAAGCTGTTTTAGACCGAAACGAGCTAGATCTGAACACATCGGTTTTACAAGTGTCCGTGTGACACGCGTCAAAACTTTTGCTCTGATAACTGCGCGAAAAGCATATATTTGCGCCTAAAACAACGAGATAAGCTGTTTTAGAACGAAACGAGCGAGATCTGAACACATAGGTTTTACAAGTGTCTGTGTGATGCGCGTCAAAACTTTTTCTCTAATAATTGCGCGAAAAGCATGTATTCGTGCATAAAACAACGAGACAAGCTATTTTAGACCGAAACGAGCTAGATCTGAACACATCGGTTTTACAAGTGTCCGTGTGATACGCGTCAAAACTTTTTCATAACTGCGCTAAAAGCATGTATTCGTGCTTAATACAACGAGACAAGCTGTTTTAGACCGAAACCAGCTAGATCTGACCACATCGGTTTCACAAGTGTTCATGTCATAGGCGTCAGCACTTTTTCTTTTCGTTCTGCGCAAAAAGCATGTATTCGAGCTTAATACAACGAGACAAGCTGTTTTAGACCGAAACGAGCTAGATCTGAACACATCGGTTTTACAAGTGTCCGTGTGACACGCGTCAAAACTTTTGCTCTGATAACTGCGCGAAAAGCATGTATTTCCGCTTAAAACAACGAGATAAGCTGCTTTAGAACGAAACGAGCGAGATCTGAACACATAGGTTTTACAAGTGTCCGTGTGATACGCGTCAAAACTTTTTCTCTAATAACTGCGCGAAAAGCATTTATTCGTGTTTAAAACAACGAGACAAGCTGTTTTAGACCGAAACGAGCTAGATCTGAGAACATCGCTTTTACAAGTGTCCGTGTTATAGGCGTCAAAACTTTTGCTCTCATAACTGCGCGAAAAGCATATATTTGCGCTTAAAACAACGAGATAAGCTGTTTTAGAACGAAACGAGCGAGATCTGAACACATTGGTTTTACAAGTGTCTGTGTGATGCGCGTCAAAACTTTTTCTCTAATAATTGCGCGAAAAGCATGTATTCGTGCATAAAACAACGAGACAAGCTATTTTAGACCGAAACGAGCTAGATCTGAACACATCGGTTTTACAAGTGTCCGTGTGATACGCGTCAAAACTTTTTCATAACTGCGCTAAAAGCATGTATTCGTGCTTAATACAACGAGACAAGCTGTTTTAGACCGA
This sequence comes from Amblyomma americanum, assembly GCF_052857255.1. Classification (NCBI taxonomy): domain Eukaryota; kingdom Metazoa; phylum Arthropoda; class Arachnida; order Ixodida; family Ixodidae; genus Amblyomma; species Amblyomma americanum. The sequence goes on along the minus strand of NW_027526492.1, from coordinate 809,530 downwards.
GGCGAACAAGATCTGAACACATTTATTTTACAAGTGTCCGTGTGATACGTGTCAAAACTTTTTCTCATAACTGCGCGCAAAGCATGTAGTCGTGTTTAATACAACGAGACAAGCTGTTTTAGACAGAAACCAGCTAGATCTGACCACATCGGTTTTACAAGTGTTCATGTCATAGGCGTCAGCACTTTTTCTTTTCGTTCTGCGCAAAAAGCATGTATTCGAGCTTAATACAACGAGACAAGCTGTTTTAGACCGAAACGAGCTAGATCTGAACACATCGGTTTTACAAGTGTCCGTGTGACACGCGTCAAAACTTTTGCTCTGATAACTGCGCGAAAAGCATGTATTTCCGCTTAAAACAACGAGATAAGCTGCTTTAGAACGAAACGAGCGAGATCTGAACACATAGGTTTTACAAGTGTCCGTGTGATACGCGTCAAAACTTTTTCTCTAATAACTGCGCGAAAAGCATGTATTCGTGCATAAAACAACGAGACAAGCTGTTTTAGACCGAAACGAGCTAGATCTGAACACATCGGTTTTACAAGTGTCCGTGTGATACGCGTCAAAACTTTTTCTCTCAGAACTGCGCGAAAAGCATGCATTCGTGCTTGATAACGAGACAAGCTGTTTTAGACCGAAGAGAGCTAGATCTGAACACATCGGTTTTACAAGTGTTCGTGTGATAGGCGTCAAAACCTTTGCTCTCATAACTGCGCGAAAAGCATGTATTTGCGCTTAAAACAACGAGACAAGCTGTTTTAGTACGAAACGAGCTAGATCTGAACCAATCGGTTTTACAAGTGTACGTGTGATACGCGTCAAAACTTTTTCTCTCATAACTGCGCGAAAAGCATGTATTCGTGCTTATTACGAGACAAACTGTTTTAGACCGCAACGAGCAAGCTCTGAACACATCGGTTTTACAAGTGTCCGTGTGATACGCGTCAAAACTTTTTCTCTCATAACTGCGCGAAAAGCATGTATTCGTGCTTAATACAACGAGGCAAGCTGTTTTAGACCGAAACGAGCTAGATCTGAACACATCGGTTTTACAAGTGTCCATGTGATACGCGTCAAAACTTTTTGTTTATAATTGCGCGAAAAGCATGTATTCGTGTTTAAAACAACGAGACAAGCTGTTTTAGACCGAAACGAGCTAGATCTGAAAATATCGGTTTTACAAGTGTCCGTGTGATGCGCGTCAAAAGTTTTTCTCTAATAACTGCACGAAAAGCATGTATTCGTGCATAAAACAACGAGACAAGCTGTTTTAGACCGAAACGAGCTAGATCTGAACACATCGGTTTTACAAGTGTCCATGTGATACGCGTCAAAAGATTTTCTCTCATAACTGCTCGAAAAGCATGTATTCGTGCTTAATACAACGAGGCAAGCTGTTTTAGACCGAAACGAGCTAGATCTGAACACATCGGTATTACAAGTGTCCATGTGATAGCGTCAAACCTTTTTCTCATAACTGCGCGCAAAGCATGTATTCGTGCCTAATACAACAAGACAAGCTGTTTTAGACCGACACGAGCTAGATCTGAACACATCAGTTTTACAAGTGTCGGTGTTATGCGCGTCAAAACTTTTTCTCTCATAACTGCGCGAAAAGCATGTATTCGTGCTTAATACAACGAGACAAGCTGTTGTAGACCGAAACGAACTAGATCTGAACACATCGATTTTACAAGTGTCCGTGTGATACGTGTCAAAACTTTTTCTCTCAGAACTGCGCTAAAAGCATGTATTCGTGCTTAATACAACGAGACAAGCTGTTTTAGACCGAAACGAGCTAGATCTGAACACATCGGTTTTACAAGTGTCCACGTGATACGCGTCAAAACTTTTTCTCTAATAACTGCGCGAAAAGCATGTATTCGTGCATAAAACAACGAGACAAGCTGTTTTAGACCGAAACGAGCTAGATCTGAACACATCGGTTTTACAAGTGTCCGTGTGATACGCGTCAAAACTTTTTCTTTTATAACTGCGCTAAAAGCATGTATTCGTGCTTAATACAACGAGACAAGCTGTTTTAGACCGAGGCGAACAAGATCTGAACACATTGATTTTACAAGTGTCCGTGTGACACGTGTCAAAACTTTTTCTCATAACTGCGCGAAAAGCATGTATTCGTGCATAAAACAACGAGACAAGCTGTTTTAGACCGAAACGAGCTAGATCTGAACACATCGGTTTTACAAGTGTCCGTGTGATACGCGTCAAAACTTTTTCTCTCAGAACTGCGCGAAAAGCATGCATTCGTGCTTGATAACGAGACAAGCTGTTTTAGACCGAAGAGAGCTAGATCTGAACACATCGGTTTTACAAGTGTTCGTGTGATAGGCGTCAAAACCTTTGCTCTCATAACTGCGCGAAAAGCATGTATTTGCGCTTAAAACAACGAGACAAGCTGTTTTAGTACGAAACGAGCTAGATCTGAACCAATCGGTTTTACAAGTGTACGTGTGATACGCGTCAAAACTTTTTCTCTCATAACTGCGCGAAAAGCATGTATTCGTGCTTATTACGAGACAAACTGTTTTAGACCGCAACGAGCTAGCTCTGAACACATCGGTTTTACAAGTGTCCGTGTGATACGCGTCAAAACTTTTTCTCTCATAACTGCGCGAAAAGCATGTATTCGTGCTTAATACAACGAGGCAAGCTGTTTTAGACCGAAACGAGCTAGATCTGAAAATATCGGTTTTACAAGTGTCCGTGTGATGCGCGTCAAAACTTTTTCTCTAATAACTGCGCGAAAAGCATGTATTCGTGCATAAAACAACGAGACAAGCTGTTTTAGACCGAAACGAGCTAGATCTGAACACATCGGTTTTACAAGTGTCCATGTGATACGCGTCAAAAGATTTTCTCTCATAACTGCTCGAAAAGCATGTATTCGTGCTTAATAGAACGAGGCAAGCTGTTTTAGACCGAAACGAGCTAGATCTGAACACATCGGTATTACAAGTGTCCATGTGATAGCGTCAAACCTTTTTCTCATAACTGCGCGCAAAGCATGTATTCGTGCCTAATACAACGAGACAAGCTGTTTTAGACCGACACGAGCTAGATCTGAACACATCAGTTTTACAAGTGTCGGTGTGATGCGCGTCAAAACTTTTTCTCTCATAACTGCGCGAAAAGCATGTATTCGTGCTTAATACAACGAGACAAGCTGTTGTAGACCGAAATGAACTAGATCTGAACACATCGATTTTACAAGTGTCCGTGTGATACGTGTCAAAACTTTTTCTCTCCGAACTGCGCTAAAAGCATGTATTCGTGCTTAATACAACGAGACAAGCTGTTTTAGACCGAAACGAGCTAGATCTGAACACATCGGTTTTACAAGTGTCCACGTGATACGCGTCAAAACTTTTTCTCTAATAACTGCGCGAAAAGCATGTATTCGTGCATAAAACAACGAGACAAGCTGTTTTAGACCGAAACGAGCTAGATTTGAACACATCGGTTTTACAAGTGTCCGTGTGATACGCGTCAAAACTTTTTCTTTTATAACTGCGCTAAAAGCATGTATTCGTGCTTAAAACAACGAGATAAGTTGTTTTAGAACGAAACGAGCGAGATCTAAACACATTGGTTTTACAAGTGTCTGTGTGATGCGCGTCAAAACTTTTTCTCTAATAATTGCGCGAAAAGCATGTATTCGTGCATAAAACAACGAGACAAGCTATTTTAGACCGAAACAAGCTAGATCTGAACACATCGGTTTTACAAGTGTCCGTGTGATACGCGTCAAAACTTTTTCATAACTGCGCTAAAAGCATGTATTCGTGCTTAATACAACGAGACAAGCTGTTTTAGACCGAGGCGAACAAGATCTGAACACATTGATTTTACAAGTGTCCGTGTGATACGTGTCAAAACTTTTTCTCATAACTGCGCGCAAAGCATGTAGTCGTGCTTAATACAACGAGACAAGCTGTTTTAGACCGAAACCAGCTAGATCTGACCACATCGGTTTTACAAGTGTTCATGTCATAGCCGTCAGCACTTTTTCTTTTCGTTCTGCGCAAAAAGCATGTATTCGAGCTTAATACAACGAGACAAGTTGTTTTAGACCGAAACGAGCTAGATCTGAACACATCGGTTTTACAAGTGTCCGTGTGACACGCGTCAAAACTTTTGCTCTGATAACTGCGCGAAAAGCATATATTTGCGCCTAAAACAACGAGATAAGCTGTTTTAGAACGAAACGAGCGAGATCTGAACACATAGGTTTTACAAGTGTCTGTGTGATGCGCGTCAAAACTTTTTCTCTAATAATTGCGCGAAAAGCATGTATTCGTGCATAAAACAACGAGACAAGCTATTTTAGACCGAAACGAGCTAGATCTGAACACATCGGTTTTACAAGTGTCCGTGTGATACGCGTCAAAACTTTTTCATAACTGCGCTAAAAGCATGTATTCGTGCTTAATACAACGAGACAAGCTGTTTTAGACCGAAACCAGCTAGATCTGACCACATCGGTTTCACAAGTGTTCATGTCATAGGCGTCAGCACTTTTTCTTTTCGTTCTGCGCAAAAAGCATGTATTCGAGCTTAATACAACGAGACAAGCTGTTTTAGACCGAAACGAGCTAGATCTGAACACATCGGTTTTACAAGTGTCCGTGTGACACGCGTCAAAACTTTTGCTCTGATAACTGCGCGAAAAGCATGTATTTCCGCTTAAAACAACGAGATAAGCTGCTTTAGAACGAAACGAGCGAGATCTGAACACATAGGTTTTACAAGTGTCCGTGTGATACGCGTCAAAACTTTTTCTATAATAACTGCGCGAAAAGCATTTATTCGTGTTTAAAACAACGAGACAAGCTGTTTTAGACCGAAACGAGCTAGATCTGAGAACATCGCTTTTACAAGTGTCCGTGTTATAGGCGTCAAAACTTTTGCTCTCATAACTGCGCGAAAAGCATATATTTGCGCTTAAAACAACGAGATAAGCTGTTTTAGAACGAAACGAGCGAGATCTGAACACATTGGTTTTACAAGTGTCTGTGTGATGCGCGTCAAAACTTTTTCTCTAATAATTGCGCGAAAAGCATGTATTCGTGCATAAAACAACGAGACAAGCTATTTTAGACCGAAACGAGCTAGATCTGAACACATCGGTTTTACAAGTGTCCGTGTGATACGCGTCAAAACTTTTTCATAACTGCGCTAAAAGCATGTATTCGTGCTTAATACAACGAGACAAGCTGTTTTAGACCGAGGCGAACAAGATCTGAACACATTTATTTTACAAGTGTCCGTGTGATACGTGTCAAAACTTTTTCTCATAACTGCGCGCAAAGCATGTAGTCGTGTTTAATACAACGAGACAAGCTGTTTTAGACAGAAACCAGCTAGATCTGACCACATCGGTTTTACAAGTGTTCATGTCATAGCCGTCAGCACTTTTTCTTTTCGTTCTGCGCAAAAAGCATGTATTCGAGCTTAATACAACGAGACAAGCTGTTTTAGACCGAAACGAGCTAGATCTGAACACATCGGTTTTACAAGTGTCCGTGTGACACGCGTCAAAACTTTTGCTCTGATAACTGCGCGAAAAGCATATATTTGCGCCTAAAACAACGAGATAAGCTGTTTTAGAACGAAACGAGCGAGATCTGAACACATAGGTTTTACAAGTGTCTGTGTGATGCGCGTCAAAACTTTTTCTCTAATAATTGCGCGAAAAGCATGTATTCGTGCATAAAACAACGAGACAAGCTATTTTAGACCGAAACGAGCTAGATCTGAACACATCGGTTTTACAAGTGTCCGTGTGATACGCGTCAAAACTTTTTCATAACTGCGCTAAAAGCATGTATTCGTGCTTAATACAACGAGACAAGCTGTTTTAGACCGAAACCAGCTAGATCTGACCACATCGGTTTCACAAGTGTTCATGTCATAGGCGTCAGCACTTTTTCTTTTCGTTCTGCGCAAAAAGCATGTATTCGAGCTTAATACAACGAGACAAGCTGTTTTAGACCGAAACGAGCTAGATCTGAACACATCGGTTTTACAAGTGTCCGTGTGACACGCGTCAAAACTTTTGCTCTGATAACTGCGCGAAAAGCATGTATTTCCGCTTAAAACAACGAGATAAGCTGCTTTAGAACGAAACGAGCGAGATCTGAACACATAGGTTTTACAAGTGTCCGTGTGATACGCGTCAAAACTTTTTCTCTAATAACTGCGCGAAAAGCATTTATTCGTGTTTAAAACAACGAGACAAGCTGTTTTAGACCGAAACGAGCTAGATCTGAGAACATCGCTTTTACAAGTGTCCGTGTTATAGGCGTCAAAACTTTTGCTCTCATAACTGCGCGAAAAGCATATATTTGCGCTTAAAACAACGAGATAAGCTGTTTTAGAACGAAACGAGCGAGATCTGAACACATTGGTTTTACAAGTGTCTGTGTGATGCGCGTCAAAACTTTTTCTCTAATAATTGCGCGAAAAGCATGTATTCGTGCATAAAACAACGAGACAAGCTATTTTAGACCGAAACGAGCTAGATCTGAACACATCGGTTTTACAAGTGTCCGTGTGATACGCGTCAAAACTTTTTCATAACTGCGCTAAAAGCATGTATTCGTGCTTAATACAACGAGACAAGCTGTTTTAGACCGAGGCGAACAAGATCTGAACACATTTATTTTACAAGTGTCCGTGTGATACGTGTCAAAACTTTTTCTCATAACTGCGCGCAAAGCATGTAGTCGTGTTTAATACAACGAGACAAGCTGTTTTAGACAGAAACCAGCTAGATCTGACCACATCGGTTTTACAAGTGTTCATGTCATAGCCGTCAGCACTTTTTCTTTTCGTTCTGCGCAAAAAGCATGTATTCGAGCTTAATACAACGAGACAAGCTGTTTTAGACCGAAACGAGCTAGATCTGAACACATCGGTTTTACAAGTGTCCGTGTGACACGCGTCAAAACTTTTGCTCTGATAACTGCGCGAAAAGCATATATTTGCGCCTAAAACAACGAGATAAGCTGTTTTAGAACGAAACGAGCGAGATCTGAACACATAGGTTTTACAAGTGTCTGTGTGATGCGCGTCAAAACTTTTTCTCTAATAATTGCGCGAAAAGCATGTATTCGTGCATAAAACAACGAGACAAGCTATTTTAGACCGAAACGAGCTAGATCTGAACACATCGGTTTTACAAGTGTCCGTGTGATACGCGTCAAAACTTTTTCATAACTGCGCTAAAAGCATGTATTCGTGCTTAATACAACGAGACAAGCTGTTTTAGACCGAGGCAAACAAGATCTGAACACATTGATTTTACAAGTGTCCGTGTGATACGTGTCAAAACTTTTTCTCATAACTGCGCGCAAAGCATGTAGTCGTGCTTAATACAACGAGACAAGCTGTTTTAGACCGAAACCAGCTAGATCTGACCACATCGGTTTTACAAGTGTTCATGTCATAGGCGTCAGCACTTTTTCTTTTCGTTCTGCGCAAAAAGCATGTATTCGAGCTTAATACAACGAGACAAGCTGTTTTAGACCGAAACGAGCTGGATCTGAACACATCGGTTTTACAAGTGTCCGTGTGACACGCGTCAAAACTTTTGCTCTGATAACTGCGCGAAAAGCATGTATTTCCGCTTAAAACAACGAGATAAGCTGCTTTAGAACGAAACGAGCGAGATCTGAACACATAGGTTTTACAAGTGTCCGTGTGATACGCGTCAAAACTTTTTCTCTAATAACTGCGCGAAAAGCATGTATTCGTGCATAAAACAACGAGACAAGCTGTTTTAGACCGAAACGAGCTAGATCTGAACACATCGGTTTTACAAGTGTCCGTGTGATACGCGTCAAAACTTTTTCTCTCAGAACTGCGCGAAAAGCATGCATTCGTGCTTGATAACGAGACAAGCTGTTTTAGACCGAAGAGAGCTAGATCTGAACACATCGGTTTTACAAGTGTTCGTGTGATAGGCGTCAAAACCTTTGCTCTCATAACTGCGCGAAAAGCATGTATTTGCGCTTAAAACAACGAGACAAGCTGTTTTAGTACGAAACGAGCTAGATCTGAACCAATCGGTTTTACAAGTGTACGTGTGATACGCGTCAAAACTTTTTCTCTCATAACTGCGCGAAAAGCATGTATTCGTGCTTATTACGAGACAAACTGTTTTAGACCGCAACGAGCAAGCTCTGAACACATCGGTTTTACAAGTGTCCGTGTGATACGCGTCAAAACTTTTTCTCTCATAACTGCGCGAAAAGCATGTATTCGTGCTTAATACAACGAGGCAAGCTGTTTTAGACCGAAACGAGCTAGATCTGAACACATCGGTTTTACAAGTGTCCATGTGATACGCGTCAAAACTTTTTGTTTATAATTGCGCGAAAAGCATGTATTCGTGTTTAAAACAACGAGACAAGCTGTTTTAGACCGAAACGAGCTAGATCTGAAAATATCGGTTTTACAAGTGTCCGTGTGATGCGCGTCAAAACTTTTTCTCTAATAACTGCACGAAAAGCATGTATTCGTGCATAAAACAACGAGACAAGCTGTTTTAGACCGAAACGAGCTAGATCTGAACACATCGGTTTTACAAGTGTCCATGTGATACGCGTCAAAAGATTTTCTCTCATAACTGCTCGAAAAGCATGTATTCGTGCTTAATACAACGAGGCAAGCTGTTTTAGACCGAAACGAGCTAGATCTGAACACATCGGTATTACAAGTGTCCATGTGATAGCGTCAAACCTTTTTCTCATAACTGCGCGCAAAGCATGTATTCGTGCCTAATACAACAAGACAAGCTGTTTTAGACCGACACGAGCTAGATCTGAACACATCAGTTTTACAAGTGTCGGTGTTATGCGCGTCAAAACTTTTTCTCTCATAACTGCGCGAAAAGCATGTATTCGTGCTTAATACAACGAGACAAGCTGTTGTAGACCGAAACGAACTAGATCTGAACACATCGATTTTACAAGTGTCCGTGTGATACGTGTCAAAACTTTTTCTCTCAGAACTGCGCTAAAAGCATGTATTCGTGCTTAATACAACGAGACAAGCTGTTTTAGACCGAAACGAGCTAGATCTGAACACATCGGTTTTACAAGTGTCCACGTGATACGCGTCAAAACTTTTTCTCTAATAACTGCGCGAAAAGCATGTATTCGTGCATAAAACAACGAGACAAGCTGTTTTAGACCGAAACGAGCTAGATCTGAACACATCGGTTTTACAAGTGTCCGTGTGATACGCGTCAAAACTTTTTCTTTTATAACTGCGCTAAAAGCATGTATTCGTGCTTAATACAACGAGACAAGCTGTTTTAGACCGAGGCGAACAAGATCTGAACACATTGATTTTACAAGTGTCCGTGTGACACGTGTCAAAACTTTTTCTCATAACTGCGCGCAAAGCATGTAGTCGTGCTTAATACAACGAGACAAGCTGTTTTAGACCGACACGAGCTAGATCTGACCACATCGGTTTTACAAGTGTTCATGTCATAGGCGTCAGCACTTTTTCTTTTCGTTCTGCGCAAAAAGCATGTATTCGTGCTTAATACAACGAGACAAGCTGTTTTAGACCGAAACGAGCTAGATCTGAACACATCGGTTTTACAAGTGTCCGTGTGACACACGTCAAAACTTTTGCTCTCATAACTGCGCGAACAGCATTTATTTCCGCTTAAAACAAAGAGATAAGCTGTTTTAGAACGAAACGCGCGAGATCTGAACACATCGGTTTTAGAAGTGTCCGTGTGATACGCGTCAAAACTTTTGCTCTCATAACTGCGCGAAAAGCATGTATTTGCGCTTAAAACAAAGAGACAAGCTGTTTTAGAACGAAACGAGCTAGATCTGAACAAATCGGTTTTACAAGTGTACGTGTGATACGCGTCAAAACTTTTTCTCTCATAACTGCGCGAAAAGCATGTATTCGTGCTTAATACGAGACAAACTGTTTTAGACCGCAACGAGCTAGCTCTGAACACATCGGTTTTACAAGTGTCCGTGTGATACGCGTCAAAACTTTTTCTCTCATAACTGCGCGAAAAGCATGTATTCGTGCTTAATACAACGAGGCAAGCTGTTTTAGACCCAAACGAGCTAGATCTGAACACATCGGTTTTACAATTGTCCGTGTGATACGCGTCAAAACTTTTTCTCATAACTGCGCGAGAAGCATGTATTCGTGCTTAATACAAGGAGGCAAGCTGTTTTAGACCGAAACGAGCGAGATCTGAACACATAGGTTTTACAAGTGTCCGTGTGATGCGCGTCAAAACTTGTTCTCTAATAACTGTGCGAAAAGCATGTATTCGTGCATAAAACAACGAGACAAGCTGTTTTAGACCGAAAGAGCGAGATCTGAACACATCGGTTTTACAAGTGTCCATGTGATACGCGTCAAAAGTTTTTCTCTCATAACTACGCGAAAAGCATGTATTCGTGCTTAATACAACGAGACAAACTGTTTTAGACCGAAACGAGCTAGATCTGAATATATCGGTTTTACAAGTGTCCTTGTGATACGCGTCAAAACTTTTTGTTTATAATTGCGCGAAAAGCATGTATTCGTGTTTAAAACAACGAGACAAGCTGTTTTAGACCGAAACGAGCTAGATCTGAAATTATCGGTTTTACATGTGTCCGTGTGATGCGCGTCAAAACTTTTTCTCTAATAACTGCGCGAAAAGCATGTATTCGTGCATAAAACAACGAGACAAGCTGTTTTAGACCGAAACGAGCTAGATCTGAACACATCGGTTTTACAAGTGTCCGTGTGATACGTGTCAAAACTTTTTCTCATAACTGCGCGCAAAGCATGTCATCATCATCATCATCACCATCATCAGCCTTACTACACCCACTGCTGGGCAAAGGCCTCTCCCATGTCTCTCCAATTAACCCTATCCTTTGTCAGCTGCATCCACCCTTTGCCTGCAAACTTCTTAATCTCATCCGCCCACCTAACCTTCTGCCGCCCCCTGCTACGCTTACTTTCTCTTGGAAGCTGTTTTAGACCGAAACGAGCTAGATCTGAGAACATCGCTTTTACAAGTGTCCGTGTTATAGGCGTCAAAACTTTTGCTCTCATAACTGCGCGAAAAGCATATATTTGCGCTTAAAACAACGAGATAAGCTGTTTTAGAACGAAACGAGCGAGATCTGAACACATAGGTTTTACAAGTGTCTGTGTGATGCGCGTCAAAACTTTTTCTCAAATAATTGCGCGAAAAGCATGTATTCGTGCATAAAACAACGAGACAAGCTATTTTAGACCGAAACGAGCTAGATCTGAACACATCGGTTTTACAAGTGTCCGTGTGATACGCGTCAAAACTTTTTCATAACTGCGCTAAAAGCATGTATACGTGCTTAATACAACGAGACAAGCTGTTTTAGACCGAGGCGAACAAGATCTGAACACATTGATTTTACAAGTGTCCGTGTGATACGTGTCAAAACTTTTTCTCATAACTGCGCGCAAAGCATGTAGTCGTGCTTAATACAACGAGACAAGCTGTTTTAGACCGAAACCAGCTAGATCTGAGAATATCGGTTTTACAAGTATCCGTGTTATAGGCGTCAAAACTTTTGCTCTCATAACTGCGCGAAAAGCATGTATTTGCGCCTAAAACAACGAGATAAGCTGTTTTAGAACGAAACGAGCGAGATCTGATCACATAGGTTTTACAAGTGTCTGTGTGATGCGCGTCATAACTTTTTCTTTAATAACTGCGCGAAAAGCATGTACTCGTGCATAAAACAACGAGACAAGCTGTTTTAGACCGAAACGAGCTAGATCTGACCACCTCGGTTTTACAAGTGTTCATGTCATAGGCGTCAGCACTTTTTCTTTTCGTTCTGCGCAAAAAGCTTGTATTCGAGCTTAATACAACGAGACAAGCTGTTTTAGACCGAAACGAGCTAGATCTGAACACATCGGTTTTACAAGTGTCCGTGTGACACGCGTCCAAACTTTTGCTCTGATAACTGCGCGAAAAGCATCTATTTCCGCTTAAAACAACGAGATAAGCTGCTTTAGAACGAAACGAGCGAGATCTGAACACATAGGTTTTACAAGTGTCCGTGTGATACGCGTCAAAACTTTTTCTCTAATAACTGCGCGAAAAGCATGTATTCGTGCATAAAACAACGAGACAAGCTGTTTTAGACCGAAACGAGCTAGGTCTGAACACATCGGTTTTACAATTGTCCGTGTGATACGCGTCAAAACTTTTTCTCATAACTGCGCGAGAAGCATGTATTCGTGCTTAATACAACGAGGCAAGCTGTTTTAGACCGAAACGAGCGAGATCTGAACACATAGGTTTTACAAGTGTCCGTGTGATGCGCGTCAAAACTTGTTCTCTAATAACTGTGCGAAAAGCATGTATTCGTGCATAAAACAACGAGACAAGCTGTTTTAGACCGAAAGAGCTAGATCTGAACACATCGGTTTTTCAAGTGTTCATGTGATACGCGTCAAAAGTTTTTCTCTCATAACTGCGCGAAAAGCATGTATTAGTGCTTAATACAACGAGACAAACTGTTTTAGACCGAAACGAGCTAGATCTGAATACATCGGTTTTACAAGTGTCCTTGTGATACGCGTCAAAACGTTTTGTTTATAACTGCGCGAAAAGCATGTATTCGTGTTTAAAACAACGAGACAAGCTGTTTTAGACCGAAACGAGCTAGATCTGAAATTATCGGTTTTACAAGTGTCCGTGTGATGCGCGTCAAAACTTTTTCTCTAATAACTGCGCGAAAAGCATGTATTCGTGCATAAAACAACGAGACAAGCTGTTTTAGAACGAAACGAGCTAGATCTGAACACATCGGTTTTACAAGTGTCCATGTGATACGCTTCAAAAGATTTTCTCTCATAACTGCGCGAAAAGCATGTATTCGTGCTTAATACAACGAGGCAAGCTGTTTTAGACCGAAACGAGCTAGATCTGAACACATCGGTATTACAAGTGTCCATGTGATAGCGTCAAACCTTTTTCTCATAACTGCGCGCAAAGCATGTATTCGTGATTAATACAACGAGACAAGCTGCTTTAGACCGAAACGAATTAGATCTGAACACATCGATTTTACAAGTGTACGTGTGATGCGCGTCAAAACTTTTTCTCTAATAACTGCGCGAAAAGCATGTATTCGTGCATAAAACAACGAGACAAGCTGTTTTAGACCGAAACGAGCTAGATCTGAACACATCGGTTTTACAAGTGTCCGTGTGATACGCGTCAAAACTTTTTCTCTCAGAACTGCGCGAAAAGCATGCATTCGTGCTTGATAACGAGACAAGCTGTTTTAGACCGAAGAGAGCTAGATCTGAACACATCGGTTTTACAAGTGTTCGTGTGATAGGCGTCAAAACATTTGCTCTCATAACTGCGCGAAAAGCATGTATTTGCGCTTAAAACAACGAGACAAGCTGTTTTAGTACGAAACGAGCTAGATCTGAACCAATCGGTTTTACAAGTGTACGTGTGATACGCGTCAAAACTTTTTCTCTCATAACTGCGCGAAAAGCATGTATTCGTGCTTATTACGAGACAAACTGTTTTAGACCGCAACGAGCTAGCTCTGAACACATCGGTTTTACAAGTGTCCGTGTGATACGCGTCAAAACTTTTTCTCTCATAACTGCGCGAAAAGCATGTATTCGTGCTTAATACAACGAGGCAAGCTGTTTTAGACCGAAACGAGCTAGATCTGAACACATCGGTTTTACAAGTGCCCATGTGATACGCGTCAAAACTTTTTGTTTATAATTGCGCGAAAAGCATGTATTCGTGTTTAAAACAACGAGACAAGCTGTTTTAGACCGAAACGAGCTAGATCTGAAAATATCGGTTTTACAAGTGTCCGTGTGATGCGCGTCAAAACTTTTTCTCTAATAACTGCGCGAAAAGCATGTATTCGTGCATAAAACAACGAGACAAGCTGTTTTAGACCGAAACGAGCTAGATCTGAACACATCGGTTTTACAAGTGTCCATGTGATACGCGTCAAAAGATTTTCTCTCATAACTGCTCGAAAAGCATGTATTCGTGCTTAATAGAACGAGGCAAGCTGTTTTAGACCGAAACGAGCTAGATCTGAACACATCGGTATTACAAGTGTCCATGTGATAGCGTCAAACCTTTTTCTCATAACTGCGCGCAAAGCATGTATTCGTGCCTAATACAACGAGACAAGCTGTTTTAGACCGACACGAGCTAGATCTGAACACATCAGTTTTACAAGTGTCGGTGTGATGCGCGTCAAAACTTTTTCTCTCATAACTGCGCGAAAAGCATGTATTCGTGCTTAATACAACGAGACAAGCTGTTGTAGACCGAAATGAGCTAGATCTGAACACATCGATTTTACAAGTGTCCGTGTGATACGTGTCAAAACTTTTTCTCTCAGAACTGCGCGAAAAGCATGTATTCGTGCATAAAACAACGAGACAAGCTGTTTTAGACCGAAACGAGCTAGATCTGAACACATCGGTTTTACAAGTGTCCGTGTGATACGCGTCAAAACTTTTTCTTTTATAACTGCGCTAAATGCATGTATTCGTGCTTAATACAACGAGACAAGCTGTTTTAGACCGAAACGAGCTAGATCTGAGAACATCGGTTTTACAAGTGTCCATGTGATACGCGTCAAAACTTTTCTCTCATAACTGCGCGAAAAGCATGTATTCGTGCTTAATACAACGAGACAAACTGTTTTAGACCGAAACGAGCTAGATCTGAACACATCGGTTTTACAAGTGTCCTTGTGATACGCGTCAAAACTTTTTCTTTATAACTGCGCGAAAAGCATTTATTCGTGTTTAAAACAACGAGACAAGCTGTTTTAGACCGAAACGAGCTAGATCTGAGAACATCGCTTTTACAAGTGTCCGTGTTATAGGCGTCAAAACTTTTGCTCTCATAACTGCGCGAAAAGCATATATTTGCGCTTAAAACAACGAGATAAGCTGTTTTAGAACGAAACGAGCGAGATCTGAACACATTGGTTTTACAAGTGTCTGTGTGATGCGCGTCAAAACTTTTTCTCTAATAATTGCGCGAAAAGCATGTATTTGTGCATAAAACAACGAGACAAGCTATTTTAGACCGAAACGAGCTAGATCTGAACACATCGGTTTTACAAGTGTCCGTGTGATACGCGTCAAAACTTTTTCATAACTGCGCTAAAAGCATGTATTCGTGCTTAATACAACGAGACAAGCTGTTTTAGACCGAGGCGAACAAGATCTGAACACATTGATTTTACAAGTGTCCGTGTGATACGTGTCAAAACTTTTTCTCATAACTGCGCGCAAAGCATGTAGTCGTGCTTAATACAACGAGACAAGCTGTTTTAGACCGAAACCAGCTAGATCTGACCACATCGGTTTTACAAGTGTTCATGTCATAGCCGTCAGCACTTTTTCTTTTCGTTCTGCGCAAAAAGCATGTATTCGAGCTTAATACAACGAGACAAGCTGTTTTAGACCGAAACGAGCTAGATCTGAACACATCGGTTTTACAAGTGTCCGTGTGACACGCGTCAAAACTTTTGCTCTGATAACTGCGCGAAAAGCATATATTTGCGCCTAAAACAACGAGATAAGCTGTTTTAGAACGAAACGAGCGAGATCTGAACACATAGGTTTTACAAGTGTCTGTGTGATGCGCGTCAAAACTTTTTCTCTAATAATTGCGCGAAAAGCATGTATTCGTGCATAAAACAACGAGACAAGCTATTTTAGACCGAAACGAGCTAGATCTGAACACATCGGTTTTACAAGTGTCCGTGTGATACGCGTCAAAACTTTTTCATAACTGCGCTAAAAGCATGTATTCGTGCTTAATACAACGAGACAAGCTGTTTTAGACCGAGGCAAACAAGATCTGAACACATTGATTTTACAAGTGTCCGTGTGATACGTGTCAAAACTTTTTCTCATAACTGCGCGCAAAGCATGTAGTCGTGCTTAATACAACGAGACAAGCTGTTTTAGACCGAAACCAGCTAGATCTGACCACATCGGTTTTACAAGTGTTCATGTCATAGGCGTCAGCACTTTTTCTTTTCGTTCTGCGCAAAAAGCATGTATTCGAGCTTAATACAACGAGACAAGCTGTTTTAGACCGAAACGAGCTAGATCTGAACACATCGGTTTTACAAGTGTCCGTGTGACACGCGTCAAAACTTTTGCTCTGATAACTGCGCGAAAAGCATGTATTTCCGCTAAAACAACGAGATAAGCTGCTTTAGAACGAAACGAGCGAGATCTGAACACATAGGTTTTACAAGTGTCCGTGTGATACGCGTCAAAACTTTTTCTCTAATAACTGCGCGAAAAGCATGTATTCGTGCATAAAACAACGAGACAAGCTGTTTTAGACCGAAACGAGCTAGATCTGAACACATCGGTTTTACAAGTGTCCGTGTGATACGCGTCAAAACTTTTTCTCCGAGAACTGCGCGAAAAGCATGCATTCGTGCTTGATAACGAGACAAGCTGTTTTAGACCGAAGAGAGCTAGATCTGAACACATCGGTTTTACAAGTGTTCGTGTGATAGGCGTCAAAACCTTTGCTCTCATAACTGCGCGAAAAGCATGTATTTGCGCCTAAAACAACGAGACAAGCTGTTTTAGTACGAAACGAGCGAGATCTGAACACATAGGTTTTACAAGTGTCCGTGTGATGCGCGTCAAAACTTGTTCTCTAATAACTGTGCGAAAAGCATGTATTCGTGCATAAAACAACGAGACAAGCTGTTTTAGACCGAAAGAGCTAGAACTGAACACATCGGTTTTTCAAGTGTCCATGTGATACGCGTCAAAAGTTTTTCTCTCATAACTGCGCGAAAAGCATGTATTCGTGCTTAATACAACGAGACAAACTGTTTTAGACCGAAACGAGCTAGATCTGAATACATCGGTTTTACAAGTGTCCTTGTGATACGCGTCAAAACGTTTTGTTTATAACTGCGCGAAAAGCATGTATTCGTGTTTAAAACAACGAGACAAGCTGTTTTAGACCGAAACGAGCTAGATCTGAAATTATCGGTTTTACAAGTGTCCGTGTGATGCGCGTCAAAACTTTTTCTCTAATAACTGCGCGAAAAGCATGTATTCGTGCATAAAACAACGAGACAAGCTGTTTTAGACCGAAAGAGCAAGATCTGAACACATCGGTTTTTCAAGTGTCCATGTGATACGCGTCAAAAGTTTTTCTCTCATAACTGCGCGAAAAGCATGTATTCGTGCTTAATACAACGAGGCAAGCTGTTTTAGACCGAAACGAGCTAGATCTGAACACATCGGTATTACAAGTGTCCGTGTGATAGCGTCAAACCTTTTTCTCATAACTGCGCGCAAAGCATGTATTCGTGATTAATACAACGAGACAAGCTGCTTTAGACCGAAACGAATTAGATCTGAACACATCGATTTTACAAGTGTACGTGTGATGCGCGTCAAAACTTTTTCTCTAATAACTGCGCGAAAAGCATGTATTCGTGCTTAATACAACGAGACAAGCTGTTGTAGACCGAAACGAACTAGATCTGAACACATCGATTTTACAAGTGTCCGTGTGATACGCGTCAAAACTTTTTCTCTCAGAACTGCGCGAAAAGCATGCATTCGTGCTTGATAACGAGACAAGCTGTTTTAGACCGAAGAGAGCTAGATCTGAACACATCGGTTTTACAAGTGTTCGTGTGATAGGCGTCAAAACATTTGCTCTCATAACTGCGCGAAAAGCATGTATTTGCGCTTAAAACAACGAGACAAGCTGTTTTAGTACGAAACGAGCTAGATCTGAACCAATCGGTTTTACAAGTGTACGTGTGATACGCGTCAAAACTTTTTCTCTCATAACTGCGCGAAAAGCATGTATTCGTGCTTATTACGAGACAAACTGTTTTAGACCGCAACGAGCTAGCTCTGAACACATCGGTTTTACAAGTGTCCGTGTGATACGCGTCAAAACTTTTTCTCTCATAACTGCGCGAAAAGCATGTATTCGTGCTTAATACAACGAGGCAAGCTGTTTTAGACCGAAACGAGCTAGATCTGAACACATCGGTTTTACAAGTGCCCATGTGATACGCGTCAAAACTTTTTGTTTATAATTGCGCGAAAAGCATGTATTCGTGTTTAAAACAACGAGACAAGCTGTTTTAGACCGAAACGAGCTAGATCTGAAAATATCGGTTTTACAAGTGTCCGTGTGATGCGCGTCAAAACTTTTTCTCTAATAACTGCGCGAAAAGCATGTATTCGTGCATAAAACAACGAGACAAGCTGTTTTAGACCGAAACGAGCTAGATCTGAACACATCGGTTTTACAAGTGTCCATGTGATATGCGTCAAAAGATTTTCTCTCATAACTGCTCGAAAAGCATGTATTCGTGCTTAATAGAACGAGGCAAGCTGTTTTAGACCGAAACGAGCTAGATCTGAACACATCGGTATTACAAGTGTCCATGTGATAGCGTCAAACCTTTTTCTCATAACTGCGCGCAAAGCATGTATTCGTGCCTAATACAACGAGACAAGCTGTTTTAGACCGACACGAGCTAGATCTGAACACATCAGTTTTACAAGTGTCGGTGTGATGCGCGTCAAAACTTTTTCTCTCATAACTGCGCGAAAAGCATGTATTCGTGCTTAATACAACGAGACAAGCTGTTGTAGACCGAAATGAACTAGATCTGAACACATCGATTTTACAAGTGTCCGTGTGATACGTGTCAAAACTTTTTCTCTCAGAACTGCGCTAAAAGCATGTATTCGTGCTTAATACAACGAGACAAGCTGTTTTAGACCGAAACGAGCTAGATCTGAACACATCGGTTTTACAAGTGTCCACGTGATACGCGTCAAAACTTTTTCTTTAATAACTGCGCGAAAAGCATGTATTCGTGCATAAAACAACGAGACAAGCTGTTTTAGACCGAAACGAGCTAGATCTGAACACATCGGTTTTACAAGTGTCCGTGTGATACGCGTCAAAACTTTTTCTTTTATAACTGCGCTAAAAGCATGTATTCGTGCCTAATACAACGAGACAAGCTGTTTTAGACCGAAACGAGCTAGATCTGAGAACATCGGTTTTACAAGTGTCCATGTGATACGCGTCAAAACTTTTCTCTCATAACTGCGCGAAAAGCATGTATTCGTGCTTAATACAACGAGACAAACTGTTTTAGACCGAAACGAGCTAGATCTGAACACATCGGTTTTACAAGTGTCCTTGTGATACGCGTCAAAACTTTTTCTTTATAACTGCGCGAAAAGCATTTATTCGTGTTTAAAACAACGAGACAAGCTGTTTTAGACCGAAACGAGCTAGATCTGAGAACATCGCTTTTACAAGTGTCCGTGTTATAGGCGTCAAAACTTTTGCTCTCATAACTGCGCGAAAAGCATATATTTGCGCTTAAAACAACGAGATAAGCTGTTTTAGAACGAAACGAGCGAGATCTGAACACATTGGTTTTACAAGTGTCTGTGTGATGCGCGTCAAAACTTTTTCTCTAATAATTGCGCGAAAAGCATGTATTCGTGCATAAAACAACGAGACAAGCTATTTTAGACCGAAACGAGCTAGATCTGAACACATCGGTTTTACAAGTGTCCGTGTGATACGCGTCAAAACTTTTTCATAACTGCGCTAAAAGCATGTATTCGTGCTTAATACAACGAGACAAGCTGTTTTAGACCGAGGCGAACAAGATCTGAACACATTGATTTTACAAGTGTCCGTGTGATACGTGTCAAAACTTTTTCTCATAACTGCGCGCAAAGCATGTAGTCGTGCTTAATACAACGAGACAAGCTGTTTTAGACCGAAACCAGCTAGATCTGACCACATCGGTTTTACAAGTGTTCATGTCATAGCCGTCAGCACTTTTTCTTTTCGTTCTGCGCAAAAAGCATGTATTCGAGCTTAATACAACGAGACAAGCTGTTTTAGACCGAAACGAGCTAGATCTGAACACATCGGTTTTACAAGTGTCCGTGTGACACGCGTCAAAACTTTTGCTCTGATAACTGCGCGAAAAGCATATATTTGCGCCTAAAACAACGAGATAAGCTGTTTTAGAACGAAACGAGCGAGATCTGAACACATAGGTTTTACAAGTGTCTGTGTGATGCGCGTCAAAACTTTTTCTCTAATAATTGCGCGAAAAGCATGTATTCGTGCATAAAACAACGAGACAAGCTATTTTAGACCGAAACGAGCTAGATCTGAACACATCGGTTTTACAAGTGTCCGTGTGATACGCGTCAAAACTTTTTCATAACTGCGCTGAAAGCATGTATTCGTGCTTAATACAACGAGACAAGCTGTTTTAGACCGAGGCAAACAAGATCTGAACACATTGATTTTACAAGTGTCCGTGTGATACGTGTCAAAACTTTTTCTCATAACTGCGCGCAAAGCATGTAGTCGTGCTTAATACAACGAGACAAGCTGTTTTAGACCGAAACCAGCTAGATCTGACCACATCGGTTTTACAAGTGTTCATGTCATAGGCGTCAGCACTTTTTCTTTTCGTTCTGCGCAAAAAGCATGTATTCGAGCTTAATACAACGAGACAAGCTGTTTTAGACCGAAACGAGCTAGATCTGAACACATCGGTTTTACAAGTGTCCGTGTGACACGCGTCAAAACTTTTGCTCTGATAACTGCGCGAAAAGCATGTATTTCCGCTTAAAACAACGAGATAAGCTGCTTTAGAACGAAACGAGCGAGATCTGAACACATAGGTTTTACAAGTGTCCGTGT
The DNA here is from genome assembly GCF_052857255.1 of Amblyomma americanum. NCBI lineage: Eukaryota > Metazoa > Arthropoda > Arachnida > Ixodida > Ixodidae > Amblyomma > Amblyomma americanum. The sequence continues at coordinate 788,700 of NW_027526492.1, read as the reverse complement.
GATACGCGTCAAAACTTTTTCTCTAATAACTGCGCGAAAAGCATGTATTCGTGCATAAAACAACGAGACAAGCTGTTTTAGACCGAAACGAGCTAGATCTGAACACATCGGTTTTACAAGTGTCCGTGTGATACGCGTCAAAACTTTTTCTCTCAGAACTGCGCGAAAAGCATGCATTCGTGCTTGATAACGAGACAAGCTGTTTTAGACCGAAGAGAGCTAGATCTGAACACATCGGTTTTACAAGTGTTCGTGTGATAGGCGTCAAAACCTTTGCTCTCATAACTGCGCGAAAAGCATGTATTTGCGCCTAAAACAACGAGACAAGCTGTTTTAGTACGAAACGAGCGAGATCTGAACACATAGGTTTTACAAGTGTCCGTGTGATGCGCGTCAAAACTTGTTCTCTAATAACTGTGCGAAAAGCATGTATTCGTGCATAAAACAACGAGACAAGCTGTTTTAGACCGAAAGAGCTAGAACTGAACACATCGGTTTTTCAAGTGTCCATGTGATACGCGTCAAAAGTTTTTCTCTCATAACTGCGCGAAAAGCATGTATTCGTGCTTAATACAACGAGACAAACTGTTTTAGACCGAAACGAGCTAGATCTGAATACATCGGTTTTACAAGTGTCCTTGTGATACGCGTCAAAACGTTTTGTTTATAACTGCGCGAAAAGCATGTATTCGTGTTTAAAACAACGAGACAAGCTGTTTTAGACCGAAACGAGCTAGATCTGAAATTATCGGTTTTACAAGTGTCCGTGTGATGCGCGTCAAAACTTTTTCTCTAATAACTGCGCGAAAAGCATGTATTCGTGCATAAAACAACGAGACAAGCTGTTTTAGACCGAAAGAGCAAGATCTGAACACATCGGTTTTTCAAGTGTCCATGTGATACGCGTCAAAAGTTTTTCTCTCATAACTGCGCGAAAAGCATGTATTCGTGCTTAATACAACGAGGCAAGCTGTTTTAGACCGAAACGAGCTAGATCTGAACACATCGGTATTACAAGTGTCCGTGTGATAGCGTCAAACCTTTTTCTCATAACTGCGCGCAAAGCATGTATTCGTGATTAATACAACGAGACAAGCTGCTTTAGACCGAAACGAATTAGATCTGAACACATCGATTTTACAAGTGTACGTGTGATGCGCGTCAAAACTTTTTCTCTAATAACTGCGCGAAAAGCATGTATTCGTGCTTAATACAACGAGACAAGCTGTTGTAGACCGAAACGAACTAGATCTGAACACATCGATTTTACAAGTGTCCGTGTGATACGCGTCAAAACTTTTTCTCTCAGAACTGCGCGAAAAGCATGCATTCGTGCTTGATAACGAGACAAGCTGTTTTAGACCGAAGAGAGCTAGATCTGAACACATCGGTTTTACAAGTGTTTGTGTGATAGGCGTCAAAACATTTGCTCTCATAACTGCGCGAAAAGCATGTATTTGCGCTTAAAACAACGAGACAAGCTGTTTTAGTACGAAACGAGCTAGATCTGAACCAATCGGTTTTACAAGTGTACGTGTGATACGCGTCAAAACTTTTTCTCTCATAACTGCGCGAAAAGCATGTATTCGTGCTTATTACGAGACAAACTGTTTTAGACCGCAACGAGCTAGCTCTGAACACATCGGTTTTACAAGTGTCCGTGTGATACGCGTCAAAACTTTTTCTCTCATAACTGCGCGAAAAGCATGTATTCGTGCTTAATACAACGAGGCAAGCTGTTTTAGACCGAAACGAGCTAGATCTGAACACATCGGTTTTACAAGTGCCCATGTGATACGCGTCAAAACTTTTTGTTTATAATTGCGCGAAAAGCATGTATTCGTGTTTAAAGCAACGAGACAAGCTGTTTTAGACCGAAACGAGCTAGATCTGAAAATATCGGTTTTACAAGTGTCCGTGTGATGCGCGTCAAAACTTTTTCTCTAATAACTGCGCGAAAAGCATGTATTCGTGCATAAAACAACGAGACAAGCTGTTTTAGACCGAAACGAGCTAGATCTGAACACATCGGTTTTACAAGTGTCCATGTGATATGCGTCAAAAGATTTTCTCTCATAACTGCTCGAAAAGCATGTATTCGTGCTTAATAGAACGAGGCAAGCTGTTTTAGACCGAAACGAGCTAGATCTGAACACATCGGTATTACAAGTGTCCATGTGATAGCGTCAAACCTTTTTCTCATAACTGCGCGCAAAGCATGTATTCGTGCCTAATACAACGAGACAAGCTGTTTTAGACCGACACGAGCTAGATCTGAACACATCAGTTTTACAAGTGTCGGTGTGATGCGCGTCAAAACTTTTTCTCTCATAACTGCGCGAAAAGCATGTATTCGTGCTTAATACAACGAGACAAGCTGTTGTAGACCGAAATGAACTAGATCTGAACACATCGATTTTACAAGTGTCCGTGTGATACGTGTCAAAACTTTTTCTCTCAGAACTGCGCTAAAAGCATGTATTCGTGCTTAATACAACGAGACAAGCTGTTTTAGACCGAAACGAGCTAGATCTGAACACATCGGTTTTACAAGTGTCCACGTGATACGCGTCAAAACTTTTTCTTTAATAACTGCGCGAAAAGCATGTATTCGTGCATAAAACAACGAGACAAGCTGTTTTAGACCGAAACGAGCTAGATCTGAACACATCGGTTTTACATGTGTCCGTGTGATACGCGTCAAAACTTTTTCTTTTATAACTGCGCTAAAAGCATGTATTCGTGCCTAATACAACGAGACAAGCTGTTTTAGACCGAAACGAGCTAGATCTGAGAACATCGGTTTTACAAGTGTCCATGTGATACGCGTCAAAACTTTTCTCTCATAACTGCGCGAAAAGCATGTATTCGTGCTTAATACAACGAGACAAACTGTTTTAGACCGAAACGAGCTAGATCTGAACACATCGGTTTTACAAGTGTCCTTGTGATACGCGTCAAAACTTTTTCTTTATAACTGCGCGAAAAGCATTTATTCGTGTTTAAAACAACGAGACAAGCTGTTTTAGACCGAAACGAGCTAGATCTGAGAACATCGCTTTTACAAGTGTCCGTGTTATAGGCGTCAAAACTTTTGCTCTCATAACTGCGCGAAAAGCATATATTTGCGCTTAAAACAACGAGATAAGCTGTTTTAGAACGAAACGAGCGAGATCTGAACACATTGGTTTTACAAGTGTCTGTGTGATGCGCGTCAAAACTTTTTCTCTAATAATTGCGCGAAAAGCATGTATTCGTGCATAAAACAACGAGACAAGCTATTTTAGACCGAAACGAGCTAGATCTGAACACATCGGTTTTACAAGTGTCCGTGTGATACGCGTCAAAACTTTTTCATAACTGCGCTAAAAGCATGTATTCGTGCTTAATACAACGAGACAAGCTGTTTTAGACCGAGGCGAACAAGATCTGAACACATTGATTTTACAAGTGTCCGTGTGATACGTGTCAAAACTTTTTCTCATAACTGCGCGCAAAGCATGTAGTCGTGCTTAATACAACGAGACAAGCTGTTTTAGACCGAAACCAGCTAGATCTGACCACATCGGTTTTACAAGTGTTCATGTCATAGCCGTCAGCACTTTTTCTTTTCGTTCTGCGCAAAAAGCATGTATTCGAGCTTAATACAACGAGACAAGCTGTTTTAGACCGAAACGAGCTAGATCTGAACACATCGGTTTTACAAGTGTCCGTGTGACACGCGTCAAAACTTTTGCTCTGATAACTGCGCGAAAAGCATATATTTGCGCCTAAAACAACGAGATAAGCTGTTTTAGAACGAAACGAGCGAGATCTGAACACATAGGTTTTACAAGTGTCTGTGTGATGCGCGTCAAAACTTTTTCTCTAATAATTGCGCGAAAAGCATGTATTCGTGCATAAAACAACGAGACAAGCTATTTTAGACCGAAACGAGCTAGATCTGAACACATCGGTTTTACAAGTGTCCGTGTGATACGCGTCAAAACTTTTTCATAACTGCGCTGAAAGCATGTATTCGTGCTTAATACAACGAGACAAGCTGTTTTAGACCGAGGCAAACAAGATCTGAACACATTGATTTTACAAGTGTCCGTGTGATACGTGTCAAAACTCTTTCTCATAACTGCGCGCAAAGCATGTAGTCGTGCTTAATACAACGAGACAAGCTGTTTTAGACCGAAACCAGCTAGATCTGACCACATCGGTTTTACAAGTGTTCATGTCATAGGCGTCAGCACTTTTTCTTTTCGTTCTGCGCAAAAAGCATGTATTCGAGCTTAATACAACGAGACAAGCTGTTTTAGACCGAAACGAGCTAGATCTGAACACATCGGTTTTACAAGTGTCCGTGTGACACGCGTCAAAACTTTTGCTCTGATAACTGCGCGAAAAGCATGTATTTCCGCTTAAAACAACGAGATAAGCTGCTTTAGAACGAAACGAGCGAGATCTGAACACATAGGTTTTACAAGTGTCCGTGTGATACGCGTCAAAACTTTTTCTCTAATAACTGCGCGAAAAGCATGTATTCGTGCATAAAACAACGAGACAAGCTGTTTTAGACCGAAACGAGCTAGATCTGAACACATCGGTTTTACAAGTGTCCGTGTGATACGCGTCAAAACTTTTTCTCTCAGAACTGCGCGAAAAGCATGCATTCGTGCTTGATAACGAGACAAGCTGTTTTAGACCGAAGAGAGCTAGATCTGAACACATCGGTTTTACAAGTGTTCGTGTGATAGGCGTCAAAACCTTTGCTCTCATAACTGCGCGAAAAGCATGTATTTGCGCCTAAAACAACGAGACAAGCTGTTTTAGTACGAAACGAGCTAGATCTGAACCAATCGGTTTTACAAGTGTACGTGTGATACGCGTCAAAACTTTTTCTCTCATAACTGCGCGGAAAGCATGTATTCGTGCTTATTACGAGACAAACTGTTTTAGACCGCAACGAGTTAGCTCTGAACACATCGGTTTTACAAGTGTCCGTGTGATACGCGTCAAAACTTTTTCTCTCATAACTGCGCGAAAAGCATGTATTCGTGCCTAATACAACGAGGCAAGCTGTTTTAGACCGAAACGAGCTAGATCTGAACACATCGGTTTTACAAGTGTCCATGTGATACGCGTCAAAACTTTTTGTTTATAATTGCGCGAAAAGCATGTATTCGTGTTTAAAACAACGAGACAAGCTGTTTTAGACCGAAACGAGCTAGATCTGAAAATATCGGTTTTACAAGTGTCCGTGTGATGCGCGTCAAAACTTTTTCTCTAATAACTGCGCGAAAAGCATGTATTCGTGCATAAAACAACGAGACAAGCTGTTTTAGACCGAAACGAGCTAGATCTGAACACATCGGTTTTACAAGTGTCCATGTGATACGCGTCAAAAGATTTTCTCTCATAACTGCTCGAAAAGCATGTATTCGTGCTTAATACAACGAGGCAAGCTGTTTTAGACCGAAACGAGCTAGATCTGAACACATCGGTATTACAAGTGTCCATGTGATAGCGTCAAACCTTTTTCTCATAACTGCGCGCAAAGCATGTATTCGTGCCTAATACAACGAGACACGCTGTTTTAGACCGACACGAGCTAGATCTGAACACATCAGTTTTACAAGTGTCGGTGTGATGCGCGTCAAAACTTTTTCTCTCATAACTGCGCGAAAAGCATGTATTCGTGCTTAATACAACGAGACAAGCTGTTGTAGACCGAAATGAACTAGATCTGAACACATCGATTTTACAAGTGTCCGTGTGATACGTGTCAAAACTTTTTCTCTCAGAACTGCGCTAAAAGCATGTATTCGTGCTTAATACAACGAGACAAGCTGTTTTAGACCGAAACGAGCTAGATCTGAACACATCGGTTTTACAAGTGTCCACGTGATACGCGTCAAAACTTTTTCTCTAATAACTGCGCGAAAAGCATGTATTCGTGCATAAAACAACGAGACAAGCTGTTTTAGACCGAAACGAGCTAGATCTGAACACATCGGTTTTACAAGTGTCCGTTTGATACGCGTCAAAACTTTTTCTTTTATAACTGCGCTAAAAGCATGTATTCGTGCTTAATACAACGAGACAAGCTGTTTCAGACCGAGGCGAACAAGATCTGAACACATTGATTTTACAAGTGTCCGTGTGACACGTGTCAAAACTTTTTCTCATAACTGCGCGCAAAGCATGTAGTCGTGCTTAATACAACGAGACAAGCTGTTTTAGACCGACACGAGCTAGATCTGACCACATCGGTTTTACAAGTGTTCATGTCATAGGCGTCAGCACTTTTTCTTTTCGTTCTGCGCAAAAAGCATGTATTCGTGCTTAATACAACGAGACAAGCTGTTTTAGACCGAAACGAGCTAGATCTGAACACATCGGTTTTACAAGTGTCCGTGTGACACACGTCAAAACTTTTGCTCTCATAACTGCGCGAAAAGCATCTATTTCCGCTTAAAACAAAGAGATAAGCTGTTTTAGAACGAAACGCGCGAGATCTGAACACATCGGTTTTACAAGTGTCCGTGTGATACGCGTCAAAACTTTTTCTCATTACTGCGCGAAGAGCATGTATTCGTGCTTAATACAACGAGGCAAGCTGTTTTAGACCGAAACGAGCTAGATCTGAACACATCGGTATTACAAGTGTCCATGTGATAGCGTCAAAACGTTTTCTCTCAGTAGTGCGCAAAAAGCATGTATTCGTGCTTAATACAACGAGACAAGCTGTTTTAGACCGAAGAGAGCTAGATCTGAATACATCGGTTTTACAAGTGTTCGTGTGATAGGCGTCAAAACTTTTGCTCTCATAACTGCGCGAAAAGCATGTATTTGCGCTTAAAACAAAGAGACAAGCTGTTTTAGAACGAAACGAGCTAGATCTGAACAAATCGGTTTTACAAGTGTACGTGTGATACGCGTCAAAACTTTTTCTCTCATAACTGCGCGAAAAGCATGTATTCGTGCTTAATACGAGACAAACTGTTTTAGACCGCAATGAGCTAGCTCTGAACACATCGGTTTTACAAGTGTCCGTGTGATACGCGTCAAAACTTTTTCTCTCATAACTGAGCGAAAAGCATGTATTCGTGCTTAATACAACGAGGCAAGCTGTTTTAGACCCAAACGAGCTAGATCTGAACACATCGGTTTTACAATTGTCCGTGTGATACGCGTCAAAACTTTTTCTCATAACTGCGCGAGAAGCATGTATTCGTGCTTAATACAAGGAGACAAACTGTTTTAGACCGAAACGAGCTAGATCTGAATATATCGGTTTTACAAGTGTCCTTGTGATACGCGTCAAAACTTTTTGTTTATAATTGCGCGAAAAGCATGTATTCGTGTTTAAAACAACGAGACAAGCTGTTTTAGACCGAAACGAGCTAGATCTGAAATTATCGGTTTTACATGTGTCCGTGTGATGCGCGTCAAAACTTTTTCTCTAATAACTGCGCGAAAAGCATGTATTCGTGCATAAAACAACGAGACAAGCTGTTTTAGACCGAAACGAGCTAGATCTGAACACATCGGTATTACAAGTGTCCATGTGATAGCGTCAAACCTTTTTCTCATAACTGCGCGCAAAGCATGTATTCGTGCTTAATACAACGAGACAAGCTGTTTTAGACCGACACGAGCTAGATCTGAACACATCAGTTTTACAAGTGTCGGTGTGATGCGCGTCAAAACTTTTTCTCTCATAACTGCGCTAAAAGCATGTATTCGTGATTAATACAACGAGACAAGCTGCTTTAGACCGAAACGAATTAGATCTGAACACATCGATTTTACAAGTGTACGTGTGATGCGCGTCAAATCTTCTTCTCTAATAACTGCGCGAAAAGCATGTATTCGTGCATAAAACAACGAGACAAGCTGTTTTAGACCGAAACGAGCTAGATCTGAACACATCGGTTTTACAAGTGTCCGTGTGATACGTGTCAAAACTTTTTCTCATAACTGCGCGCAAAGCATGTCATCATCATCATCATCATCATCATCATCAGCCTTACTACACCCACTGCTGGGCAAAGGCCTCTCCCATGTCTCTCCAATTAACCCTATCCTTTGTCAGCTGCATCCACCCTTTGCCTGCAAACTTCTTAATCTCATCCGCCCACCTAACCTTCTGCCGCCCCCTGCTACGCTTACTTTCTCTTGGAAGCTGTTTTAGACCGAAACGAGCTAGATCTGAGAACATCGCTTTTACAAGTGTCCGTGTTATAGGCGTCAAAACTTTTGCTCTCATAACTGCGCGAAAAGCATATATTTGCGCTTAAAACAACGAGATAAGCTGTTTTAGAACGAAACGAGCGAGATCTGAACACATAGGTTTTACAAGTGTCTGTGTGATGCGCGTCAAAACTTTTTCTCAAATAATTGCGCGAAAAGCATGTATTCGTGCATAAAACAACGAGACAAGCTATTTTAGACCGAAACGAGCTAGATCTGAACACATCGGTTTTACAAGTGTCCGTGTGATACGCGTCAAAACTTTTTCATAACTGCGCTAAAAGCATGTATACGTGCTTAATACAACGAGACAAGCTGTTTTAGACCGAGGCGAACAAGATCTGAACACATTGATTTTACAAGTGTCCGTGTGATACGTGTCAAAACTTTTTCTCATAACTGCGCGCAAAGCATGTAGTCGTGCTTAATACAACGAGACAAGCTGTTTTAGACCGAAACCAGCTAGATCTGAGAACATCGGTTTTACAAGTATCCGTGTTATAGGCGTCAAAACTTTTGCTCTCATAACTGCGCGAAAAGCATGTATTTGCGCCTAAAACAACGAGATAAGCTGTTTTAGAACGAAACGAGCGAGATCTGAACACATAGGTTTTACAAGTGTCTGTGTGATGCGCGTCATAACTTTTTCTTTAATAACTGCGCGAAAAGCATGTACTCGTGCATAAAACAACGAGACAAGCTGTTTTAGACCGAAACGAGCTAGATCTGACCACATCGGTTTTACAAGTGTTCATGTCATAGGCGTCAGCACTTTTTCTTTACGTTCTGCGCGAAAAGCATGTACTCGTGCATAAAACAACGAGACAAGCTGTTTTAGACCGAAACGAGCTAGATCTGAACACATCGGTTTTACAATTGTCCGTGTGATACGCGTCAAAACTTTTTCTCATAACTGCGCGAGAAGCATGTATTCGTGCTTAATACAACGAGGCAAGCTGTTTTAGACCGAAACGAGCGAGATCTGAACACATAGGTTTTACAAGTGTCCGTGTGATGCGCGTCAAAACTTGTTCTCTAATAACTGTGCGAAAAGCATGTATTCGTGCATAAAACAACGAGACAAGCTGTTTTAGACCGAAAGAGCTAGATCTGAACACATCGGTTTTTCAAGTGTCCATGTGATACGCGTCAAAAGTTTTTCTCTCATAACTGCGCGAAAAGCATGTATTCGTGCTTAATACAACGAGACAAACTGTTTTAGACCGAAACGAGCTAGATCTGAATACATCGGTTTTACAAGTGTCCTTGTGATACGCGTCAAAACTTTTTGTTTATAACTGCGCGAAAAGCATGTATTCGTGTTTAAAACAACGAGACAAGCTGTTTTAGACCGAAACGAGCTAGATCTGAAATTATCGGTTTTACAAGTGTCCGTGTGATGCGCGTCAAAACTTTTTCTCTAATAACTGCGCAAAAAGCATGTATTCGTGCTTAATACAACGAGACAAGCTGTTTTAGACCGAAACGAGCTAGATCTGAACACATCGGTTTTACAAGTGTCCGTGTGACACTCGTCAAAACTTTTGCTCTCATAACTGCGCGAAAAGCATTTATTTCCGCTTAAAACAACGAGATAAGCGGTTTTAGAACGAAACGCGCGAGATCTGAACACATCGGTTTTACAAGTGTCCGTGTGATACGCGTCAAAACTTTTTCTCATTACTGCGCGAAGAGCATGTATTCGTGCTTAATACAACGAGGCAAGCTGTTTTAGACCGAAACGAGCTAGATCTGAACACATCGGTATTACAAGTGTCCATGTGATAGCGTCAAAACTTTTTCTCTCAGTAGTGCGCAAAAAGCATGTATTCGTGCCTAATACAACGAGACAAGCTGTTTTAGACCGAAGAGAGCTAGATCTGAACACATCGGTTTTACAAGTGTTCGTGTGATAGGCGTCTAAACTTTTGCTCTCATAACTGCGCGAAAAGCATGTATTTGCGCTTAAAACAAAGAGACAAGCTGTTTTAGAACGAAACGAGCTAGATCTGAACAAATCGGTTTTACAAGTGTACGTGTGATACGCGTCAAAACTTTTTCTCTCATAACTGCGCGAAAAGCATGTTTTCGTGCTTAATACAACGAGACAAACTGTTTTAGACCGAAACGAGCTAGATCTGAATACATCGGTTTTACAAGTGTCCTTGTGATACGCGTCAAAACTTTTTGTTTATAATTGCGCGAAAAGCATGTATTCGTGTTTAAAACAACGAGACAAGCTGTTTTAGACCGAAACGAGCTAGATCTGAAAATATCGGTTTTACAAGTGTCCGTGTGATGCGCGTCAAACCTTTTTCTCTAATAACTGCGCGAAAAGCATGTATTCGTGCATAAAACAACGAGACAAGCTGTTTTAGACCGAAACGAGCTAGATCTGAACACATCGGTTTTACAAGTGTCCATGTGATACGCGTCAAAAGATTTTCTCTCATAACTGCGCGAAAAGCATGTATTCGTGCTTAATACAACGAGGCAAGCTGTTTTAGACCGAAACGAGCTAGATGTGAACACATTCGTATTACAAGTGTCCATGTGATAGCGTCAAACCTTTTTCTCATAACTGCGCGCAAAGCATGTATTCGTGCTTAATACAACGACACAAGCTGTTTTAGACCGACAGGAGCTAGATCTGAACACATCAGTTTTACAAGTGTCGGTGTGATGCGCGTCAAAACATTTTCTCTCATAACTGTGCGAAAAGCATGTATTCGTGCTTAATACAACGAGACAAGCTGTTGTAGACCGAAATGAACTAGATCAGAGCACATCGATTTTACAAGTGTCCGTTTGATACGTGTCAAAACTTTTCTCATAACTGCGCTAAAAGCATGTATTCGTGATTAATACAACGAGACAAGCTGCTTTAGACCGAAACGAATTAGATCTGAACACATCGATTTTACAAGTGTACGTGTGATACGCGTCAAAACTTTTTCTCCCATAACGGCGCTAAAAGCATGTATTCGTGCTTAATACAAGACAAACTGTTTTAGACCGAAACGCGCTAGCTCTGAACACATCCGTTTTACAAGTGTCCACGTGATAGCGTCAAAACTTTTTCTCATAACTGCGCGCAAAGCATGTATTCGTGCTTAATACAACGAGACAAGCTGTTTTAGAACGAAAGGAGCTAGACCTGAACACATCGGTTTTACAAGTGTCCGTGTGATACGCGTCAAACCTTTTTCTCTCATAACTGCGCGAAAAGCATGTATTCGTGCTTAATACAACGGGACAAGCTGTTTTAGACCGAAACGAGCTAGATCTGAACACATCGCTTTCACAAGTGTCTGTGTGATAGGCGTCAAAACTTTTTCTCTCATAACTGCGCGAAAAGCATTTATTCGTGCTTAATACCACGAGGCAAGCTGTTTTAGACCGAAACGAGCTAGGTCTGAACACATCGGTTTTGCAAGTGTCCATGTGATACGCGTCAAAAGTTTTTCTCTCATAACTGCGCGAAAAGCATGTGTTCGTGCTTAATACAACGGGACTAACTGTTTTAGACCGAAACGAGCTAGATCTGAACACATCGGTTTTACAAGTGTCCGTGTGATACGCGTCAAAACCTTTTCTCTCATAACTGCGCGAAAAGCATGCATTCGTGCTTAATACAACGAGACAAGCTGTTTTAGACCGAAACGAGCTAGATCTGAGAACATCGGTTTTACAAGTGTCCATGTGATACGCGTCAAAACTTTTCTCTCATAACTGCGCGAAAAGCATGTATTCGTGCTTAATACAACGAGACAAACTGTTTTAGACCGAAACGAGCTAGATCTGAACACATCGGTTTTACAAGTGTCCTTGTGACACGCGTCAAAACTTTTTCTTTTATAACTGCGCGAAAAGCATTTATTCGTGTTTAAAACAACGAGACAAGCTGTTTTAGACCGAAACGAGCTAGATCTGAGAGCATCGGTTTTACAAGTGTCCGTGCTATAGGCGTCAAAACTTTTGCTCTCATAACTGCGCGAAAAGCATGTATTTGCGATTAAAACAACGAGATAAGCTGTTTTAGAACGAAACGAGCGAGATCTGAACACATCGGTTTTACAAGTGTCCGTGTGATACGCCGCAAAACTTTTTCATAACTGCGATAAAAGCATGTATTCGTGCTTAATATAACGAGCCAAGCTGTTTTAGACGGAGGCGAACAAGATCTGACCACATCGGTTTTACAAGTGTTCATGTCATAGGCGTCAGCACTTTTTCTTTTCGTTCTGCGCAAAAAGCATGTATTCGGGCTTAATACAACGAGACAAGCTTTTTTAGACCGAAACGAGCTAGATCTGAACACATCGGTATTACAAGTGTCCGTGTGACACACGTCAAAACTTTTGCTCTCATAACTGCGCGAAAAGCATTTATTTCCACTTAAAACAACGAAATAAGCTGTTTTAGAACGAAACGCGCGAGATCTGAACACATCGGTTTTACAAGTGTCCGTGTGATACGCGTCAAAACTTTTTCTCATTACTGCGCGAAAGCATGTATTCGTGCTTAATACAACGAGGCAAGCTGTTTTAGAAAGAAACGAGCTAGATCTGAACACATCGGTATTACAAGTGTCCATGTGATAGCGTCAAAACTTTTTCTCTCAGTAGTGCGCAAAAAGCATGTATTCGTGCTTAATACAACGAGACAAGCTGTTTTAGACCGAAGAGAGCTAGATCTGAACACATCGGTTTTACAAGTGTTCGTGTGATAGGCGTCAAAACGTTTGCTCTCATAACTGCGCGAAAAGCATGTATTCGTGCTTAATACAACGGGACAAACTGTTTTAGGCCGAAACGAGCTAGATCTGAACACATCGGTTTTACAAGTGTCCTTGTGATACGCGTCAAAACCTTTTCTCTCATAACTGCGCGAAAAGCATGCATTCGTGCTTAATACAACGAGACAAGCTGTTTTAGACCGAAACGAGCTAGATCTGAGAACATCGGTTTTACAAGTGTCCATGTGATACGCGTCAATACTTTTCTCTCATAACTGCGCGAAAAGCATGTATTCGTGCTTATTACAACGAGACAAACTGTTTTAGACCGAAACGAGCTAGATCTGAACACATCGGTTTTACAAGTGTCCTTGTGATACGCGTCAAAACTTTTTCTTTTATAACTGCGCGAAAAGCATTTATTCGTGTTTAAAACAACGAGACAAGCTGTTTTAGACCGAAACGAGCTAGATCTGAGAACATCGGTTTTACAAGTGTCCGTGTTATAGGCATCAAAACTTTTGCTCTCATAACTGCGCGAAAAGCATGTATTGGCGCTTAAAACAACGACATAAGCTGTTTTAGAACGAAACGAGCGAGATCTGAACACATAGGTTTTACAAGTGTCTGTGTGATGCGCGTCAAAACTTTTTCTCTAATAACTGCGCGAAAAGCATGTATTCGTGCATAAAACAACGAGACAAGCTTTTTTCGAGACCGAAACGAGCTAGATCTGAACACATCGGTTTTACAAGTGTCCGTGTGATACGCGTCAAAACTTTCTCATAACTGCGCTAAAAGCATGTATTCGTGCTTATTACAACGAGACAAGCTGTTTTAGACCGAGGCGAACAAGATCTGAACACATCGATTTTACAAGTGTCCGTGTGATACGCGTCAAAACTTTTTCTCATTACTGCGCGAAAAGCATGTATTCGTGCTTAATACAACGAGGGAAGCTGTTTTAGACCGAAACGAGCTAGATCTGAACACATCGGTATTACAAGTGTCCATGTGACAGCGTCAAAACTTTTTCTCTCAGTAGTGCGCAAAAAGCAAGTATTCGTGCTTAATACAAAGAGACAAGCTGTTTTAGACCGAAGAGAGCTAGATCTGAACACATCGGTTTTACAAGTGTTCGTGTGATAGGCGTCAAAACCTTTGCTCTCATAACTGCGCGAAAAGCATGTATTTGCGCTTAAAACAACGAGACAAGCTGTTTTAGAACGAAACGAGCTAGATCTGAACAAATCGGTTTTACAAGTGTACGTGTGATACGCGTCAAAACTTTTTCTCTCATAACTGCGCGAAAAGCATGTATTCGTGCTTAATGCGAGACAAACTGTTTTAGACCGCAACGAGCTAGCTCTGAACACATCGGTTTTACAAGTGTCCGTGTGATACGCGTCAAAACTTTTTCTCTCATAACTGCGCGAAAAGCATGTATTCGTGCTTAATACAACGAGGCAAGCTGTTTTAGACCGAAACGAGCTAGATCTGAACACATCGGTTTTACAAGTGTGCATGTGATACGCGTCAAAAGTTTTTCTCTCATAACTGGGCGAAAAGCATGTATGTATTCGTGCTTAATACAACGAGACAAACTGTTTTAGACCGAAACGAGCTAGATCTGAATACATCGGTTTTACAAGTGTCCTTGTGATACGCGTCAAAACTTTTTGTTTATAATTGCGCGAAAAGCATGTATTCGTGTTTAAAACAACGAGACAAGCTGTTTTAGACCGAAGCGAGCTAGATCTGAAAATATCGGTTTTACATGTGTCCATGTGATAGCGTCAAAGCGTTTTCTCTCAGTAGTGCGCAAAAAGCATGTATTCGTGCTTAATACAACAAGACAAGCTGTTTTAGACCGAAACGAGCTAGATCTGAACACATCGGTTTTACAAGTGTCCTTGTGATGCGCGTCAAAACTTTTTCTCTTATAAGTGCGCGAAAAGCATGTATTCGTGCTTAATACAACGAGACAAGCTGTTTTAGACCGAAACGAGCTAGATCTGAACACATCGGTTTTACAAGTGTCCATGTGATACGCGCCAACACTTTTCTCTCATAACTGCGCGAAAAGCATGTATTCGTATTTAAAACAACGAGACAAGCTATTTTAGACCGAAACGAGCTAGATCTGAACACATCGGTTTTACAAGTGTACGAGTGATACGCGTCAAAACTTTTTCTCCCATAAGTGCGCTAAAAGCATGTATTCGTGCTTAATACAACAAGAGAAGCTGTTTTTGAACGGAACGAGCTAGATCTGAACACCTCGGTTTTACAAGTGTCCGTGTGATACGCGTCAAAACTTTTTCTCTCATAACGGCGCGAAAAGCATGTATTCGTGCTTAATACAACGAGACAAGCTGTTTTAGACCGAAACGAGCTAGATCTGAACACATCGGTTTTACAAGTGTCCGTGTGATGTATTCGTGCCTATAAACGCGACAAGCTGTTTTAGACCGAAACGAGCTAGATCTGAACACATCGGTTTTACAAGTGTCCGTGTGATACGCGTCAAAACGTTTTCACTCATAACTGCGCTAAAAGCATCTATTCGTGCTTAGTACAACGAGATAAACTGTTTTAGACCGAAATGAGCTAGATCTGAACACATCAGTTTTACAAGTGTCAGTGTGATACGCGTCAAAACTTTTTCTCTCATAACTGCACGAAAAACATGTATTCGTGCTTAATAGAACGAGGCAAGCTGTTTTAGACCGAAACGAGCTAGATCTGAACACATCGATTTTACAAGTGTCCGTGTGATACGCATCAAAACGTTTTCTCTTTTAACTGCGCGAAAAGCATGTATGCGTGCTTAAAGGGACACAGGAGAAATTGAAGTTGGCTTGTATCGATACAATACCAACTCCTGATCAAAAAACGCCGCTCTTACTGAAAATAAAACTCTTGTAAGGTAGAAAATAACAAGAACCAAAATATAGGCATCGCCACCACAGGCCAATCTCGCAAGTACAAGCGTGGTGATGCCATAGGACAAGAGATGCCACCTTCGAGGAATTTTCCATCCTACTTGGTCTCGCGGATCTCTGAGGCTGACAAAGGTAGGTTGCGCAGATCAATATTGAAGTAAGTTTTGTTTTAACACCAATAGTGCACTTTTATCACACACGGAAGGCAGGCAAGAGACAACCTGAATGTTGGAAGCAAAGAAAACGGATGCTTGTCGGCACCACAGGCGGCCAGGAGAGTTTTTGTTATGGCGCTTCGCGTCTATGAGCATTGTGTGCCCCGTGCTTTTGTTTTTATTTACAAGCGCCGAACAGCAGAGGAACTCCAAGTGGCGCGTCAAGTGCTTGTTAACCTTTGAAGGAGCCTGTTAAGGCTTGTAAATGATCGCCACGGTCGATGAAAAGCTATGATGGCACGATGGTCGGTGATCGTACAAGGCAGCACCTGTGTATTCGCACGCTTGCCCGGCGAAACATTCCCGGCTGTGCCAGTCAACTTCAAACTACTCAACGGAAATCGTTTATTAGGGACGGGAGACAAGGTCCAAGGCAGTTCAGAAAAATTGCTGATGGCCTAGCCCTGTTAGGCCAGGATATACCTAGCGAAAGCGCGGAGAGTTCTGCATCAGAAGAGTGAATTCACTAGATGCGCCTTTATTGACGGCTGTAATTTGAGACGTCGTGGCGGAGCGGTAGCGTTTCGCCTCAGACGCCGAAGGCCCTTGTTCGATTCGGAACCTCGGCAGCGGACTTCTTTTCTTTTTGTTTAGTGAGTGGGGGGGGGGGGGTTAGTGGCTCCCATGGATGCCGCCGCTGAATACGTTGGTTAGCGGTTAAGCGCAGGCTCTGTTAAGGAGCGTTTATGCTGCGGCTAGACGCGCGCGCGCGCGCGCCCTGCTCGGCAAAGTCACGTCGGTCAAAGCGAGACCCTCTATACTCCAACTGCGCTTGACCGCCGACGCGTTCGGCGGCTTCGGCGCACTGTGACCGCATTTGCGGGGAGATTGGAGCATGTATCTATTTCGCGCCGAGTTCGCCAGCCGCCGCCGGCCCGGCCAGACTGATTTGGCTCCGCGGCGAGGTGCGCCTTATAATCAATAGCTCCGGCATTTCGGAGAAGCTGTTCTTTTCGAGCTCGGCTATTTTAATCCATTCACAGTACATATCTGAAGGTACATGCAAGTTGGCGAGAGAGCCAGATCCAGTGGACCCGTTGGATCTAGCGGAAGCCGTTAAGCGTCATGCGCTGGCTTCGGTTTCAAGCCGCCGACTTTAAACGCGACCGCCCTCGAGTACCCATTTGTTTTTTGTGGCAAAAATAAATAAATGACTTGGCCCTTGCAACCGTGGGAGACCTCGACGCTGCCTGCTGCGCCGTGCAACCGCTCCGTTCAAGGAATAACAATCCGTTGGCCCCAAAGCGCCGGCCAGCCTCCGATGGGCGCAACGCACCCCTCGCGACTCCCCGCATTGGGGTTAGGATATTTAGTTTGCAACGGCTGCTCTCTGAGGAAGGGGGAAACCACCCGCCGGCGCCTAACCTAACCGTGGTCCCTCAAAAGCATCTCACGCTCTGTGGGGCTGAGGTCGCTGGAATGCAGGTTTTTGCGAGAACTACATTGTCGGGTTCGGGAACGGGATCCATCGTAACGCTGGCAAGACGCCGTTGCAAACGTAAACGAAGCGACGGTGGCACCATCCGATAGATGCCTTCAATGTGTGGCGGCGGTAGATTTCCTTTCGGCAGCTGCTAGACCGCACCGCTAACCGCCAGAAATCACGGAGTCTCCGTTTACGTCACGTTTCACGTCACTCCGTTCTTTGTCGTCATCAGAGTTCTCGAGTTTGAATCGGGCGTCGGGAAAAAAATTTTTCAACTTCGGATCCACATTTCTTTGAAATAAATGCATCTTTCACTCCCGGACAAGTGTCAACAAAGCCATGAAATGAACTATCAGATATTGCTAACAAAAAATCTTGATAGGGTTCTCCTCAGTGTCCTTTTAATACAACGAGACAAACTGTTTTAGACCGAAACGAGCTAGATCTGAACACATCGGTTTTACAAGTGTCCCTGTGATACGCGTCAAAACCTTTTCTCATAACTTCGCGAAAAGCATGTATTCGTGCTTATTACAACGAGGCAAGCTGTTTTAGACCGAAACGAGCTAGATCTGAACACATCGGTTTTACAAGTGTCCGTGTGATACGCGTCAAACCCTTTTATATCATAACTGCGCGAAAAGCATGAATTCGTGCTTGATAATGAGACAAGCTTTTTTAGACCGAAACGAGCTAGATCTGAACACATCGGTTTTACAAGTGTCCTTGTGATACGCGTCAAAACTTTTTCATTTATAACTGCGCGAAAAGCATGTATTAGTGTTTAAAACAACGAGACAAGCTGTTTTAGACCGAAACGAGCTAGATCTGAACACATCGGTTTTACAAGTGTACGAGTGATACGCGTCAAAACTTTTTCTCCCATAATTGCGCTAAAAGCATGTATTCGTGCGTAATACAACGAGACAAGCGGTTTTAAAACTTAACGAGCTAGATCTGAACACATCGGTTTTACAAGTGTCCGTGTGATACGCGTCAAAACGTTTGCTCTCATAACTGCGCGAAAAGCATGTATTCGTGCTTAATACAACGAGACAAGCTGTTTAGAGCGAAACGAGCTAGATCTGAACACATCGGTTTTACAAGTGTCCGTGTTATAGGCGTCAAAACTTTTGCTCTCATAACTGCGCGAAAAGCTTGTATTTGCGCTTAAAACACCGAGACAACCTGTTTTAGAACGAAACGAGTGAGATCTGAACACATAGGTTTTACAACCGTCCGTGTGATACGCGTCAAAACTTTTTCTCTAATAACTGCGCGAAAAGCTTGTATTCGTGCATAAAACAACGAGACAAGCTATTTTAGACCGAAACGAGCTAGATCTGAACACATCGGTTTTACAAGTGTCCGTGTGATACGCGTCAAAACTTTTTCTCTCAGAACTGCGCTAAAAGCATGTATTCGTGCTTAATACAACGAGACAAGCTGTTTTAGACCGAGACGAACTAGATCTGTACACATCAACTTTACAAGTGTCCGGGTGATACGCGTCAAAACTTTTTCTCATAACTGCGCGCAAAGCATGTATTCGTGCTTAATACAACGAGACAAGCTGTTTTAGACCGACACGAGCTAGATCTGAACACATCGGTTTTACGAGTGTCCGCGTGATACGCGTCAAAATTTTTTCCTTATAAGTGCGCGAAAAGCATGTATTCGTGCTTAATACAACGAGACAAGCTGTTTTAGACCGAAACGAGCTAGATTGAACACATTGGTTTTACAAGTGTCTGTGTTATAGGCGTCAAAACTTTTGCTCTCATAACTGCGCGAAAAGCTTGTATTTGCGCTTAAAACACCGAGACAAGCTGTTTTAGAACGAAACGAGCGAGATCTGAACACATAGGTTTTACAAGTGTCCGTGTGATACGCGTCAAAACTTTTTCTCTAATAACTGCGCGAAAAGCATGTATTCTTGCATAAAACAACGAGACAAGCTGTTTTAGACCGAAACGAGCTAGATCTGAACACATCGGTTTTACAAGTGTCCGTGTGATAGGCGCCAAAACTTTTTCTCTCAGAACTGCGCTAAAAGCATGTATTCGTGCTTAATACAACGAGATAAGCTGTTTTAGACCGAGACGAACTAGATCTGAACACATCGATTTTACAAGTGTCCGTGTGATACGCGTCAAAACTTTTTCTCATAACTGCGCGCAAAGCATGTATTCGTGCTTAATACAACGAGACAAGCTGTTTTAGACCGACACGAGATAGATCTGAACACATCGCTTTTACAAGTGTTCATGTCATAGGCGTCAGCACTTTTTCTTTTCGTTCTGCGCAAAAAGCATGTATTAGTGCTTAATACAACGAGACAAGCTGTTTTAGACCGAGACGAAGTAGATCTGAACACATCGAATTTACAAGTGTCCGCGTGATACGCGTCAAAACTTTCTCCTTATAAGTGCGCGAAAAGCATGTATTCGTGCTTAATACGAGACAAGCTGTTTTAGACCGAAACGAGCTAGATCTGAACACACCGGTTTTACAAGTGTCCGTGTGATAGGCGTCAAAACGTTTGCTCTCATAACTGCGCGAAAAGCATGTATTTGCGCTTAAAACAACGCGACAAGCTGTTTTAGAACGAAACGAGCTAGATCTGAACACATCGGTTTTACAAGTGTACCTGTGATACGCGTCAAAAGTTTTTTTCTCATAACTGCGCGAAAAGCATGTATTGGTGCTTAATACGAGACAAACTGGTTTAGACCGAAACGAGCTAGCTCTGAACACATCGGTTTTACAAGTGTCCGTGTGATACGCGTCAAAACGTTTTCTCTCATAACTGCGCGAAAAGCATGTATTCGTGCTTAATACAACGAGACAAACTGTTTTAGACCGAAACGAGCTAGATCTGAACACATCGGTTTTACAAGTGTCCTTATGATACACGTCAAAACGTTTTCTTTTATAACAGCGCGAAAAGCATGTATTCGTGTTTAAAATAACGAGACAAGCTGTTTTAGACCGAAACGAGCTAGATCTGAACACATCGGATTTACAAGTGTAAGAGTGATAAGCGTCAAAACTTTTTCTCCCATAACTGCGCTAAAAGCATGTATTCGTGCTTAATACGAGACAGGCTGTTTTAGAACTTAACGAGCTAGATCTGAACACATCGGTTTTTGCAAGTGTCCGTGTGATACGCGTCAAAACGTTTGCTCTCATAACTGCGCGAAAAGCATGTATTTGCGCTTAAAACAACGAGACAAGCTGTTTTAGAACGAAACGAGCTAGATCTGAACGCATCCGTTTTACAAGTGTACGTGTGATACGCGTCAAAAGTTTTTGTCTCATAACTGCGCGAAAAGCATGTATTCGTGCTTAATACGAGACAAACTGGTTTAGACCGAAACGAGCTAGCTCTGAACACATCGGTTTTACAAGTGTCCGTGTGATACGCGTCATAACGTTTCTCTCATAACTGCGCGAAAAGCATGTATTCGTACTTAATACAACGAGACAAACTGTTTTAGACCGAAACGAGCTAGATCTGAGCACATCGGTTTTACAAGTGTCCTTGTGATACGGGTCAAAACTTTTTCTTTTATAACTGCGCGAAAAGCATGTATTCGTGTTTAAAACAACGAGACAAGCTGTTTTAGACCGAAACGAGCTAGATCTGAACACATCGGTTTTGCAAGTGTCCGTGTGATACGCGTCAAAACTTTTTCTCATAACTGCGCGAAAAGCATGTACGCGTGCTTAATACAACGAAGCAAGCTGTTTTAGACCGAAACAAGCTAGATCTGAACACATCGGTTTTACAAGTGTCCATGTGATACGCGTCAAAAGTTTTTCTCTCATAACTGCGCGAAAAGCATGTATTCGTGCCTAATACAACGGGACAAACTGTTTTAGACCGAACCGAGCTAGATCTGAACGCATCGGTTTTACAAGTGTCCGTGTGATACGCGTCAAACCCCTTTCTATCATAACTGCGCGAAAAGCATGCATTCGTGCTTAATACAACGAGACAAGCTGTTTTAGACCGAAACGAGCTAGATCTGAGAACATCGGTTTTACAAGTGTCCATGTGATACGCGTCAAAACGTTTCTCTCATAACTGCGCGAAAAGCATGTGTTCGTACTTAATACAACGAGACAAACTGTTTTAGCCCGAAACTAGCTAGATCTGAACACATCGGTTTTACAAGTGTCCTTGTGATACGCGTCAAAACTTTTTCTTTTATAACTGCGCGAAAACATGTATTTGTGTTTAAAACAACGAGACAGGCTGTTTTAGACCGAAACGAGCTAGATCTGAACACATCGGTTTTACAAGTGTACGAGTGATACGCGTCAAAACTTTTCTCCCATAACTGCGCTAAAAGCATGTATTCGTGCTTAATGCAACGAGACAAGCTGTTTTAGAACTTAACGAGCTAGATCTGAACACATCGGTTTAACAAGTGTCCGTGTGATACGCGTCAAAACTTTTCTCTCATAACTGCGCGAAAAGCATGTATTCGTGCTTAATACAACGAGACAAGCTGTTTTAGAGTGAAAGGAGCTAGATCTGAACACATCGGTTTTACAAGTGTCCGTGTTATAGGCGTCAAAACTTTTGCTCTCATAACTGCGCGAAAAGCATGTATTTGCGCTTAAAACAACGAGACAAGCTGTTTTAGAACGAAACGAGCGAGATCTGAACACATAGGTTTTACAAGTGTCCGTGGGATGCGCGTCAAAACTTTTTCTCTAATAACTGCGCGAAAAGCATGTATTCGTGCATAAAACAACGAGACAAGCTGTTTTAGACCGAAACGAGCTAGATCTGAACACATTGGTTTTACAAGTGTCCGTGTGATACGCGTCAAAACTTTTTCTCTCAGAACTGCGCGAAAAGCATGTATTCGTGCTTAATACAACGAGGCAAGCTGTTTTAGACCAAGACGAACTAGATCTGAACACATCAATTTTACAAGGGCCCGTGTGATACGCGACAAAACTTTTTCTCATAACTGCGCGCAAAGCATGTATTCGTGCCTAATACAACGAGACAAGCTGTTTTAGACAGACACGAGCTAGATCTGAACACATCCCTTTTACAAGTGTTCATGTCATAGGCGTCAGCACGTTTTCTTTTCGTTCTGCGCAAAAAGCATGTATTAGTGCTTATTACAACTAGACAAGCTGTTTTAGACTGAAACGAGCTAGATCTGAACACATCGGTTTTAGAAGTGTCCGCGTGATAGGCTAACACGTTTTGGCGGGCTAGTTGGTTAAGCTTCTTGAACAAAAACCAAAAACAAAACGTAAATGTGACAACAGCAACATAAGCACGCTAGAAATCAGCAGAGATTATCAACCCCCAGGAGTGACAGCTCTTTTTGCAGAAGTGTTAGCGAAGGGGTACTTATACATGCATTTCCCTGCTTGAATATGTTGTATGCCTCGATAATTTCCCTCGCAGTTTTTTCCCGATATTTGGCAATGACCTTGGTTTCATGATATAGGGGTACGCACTGTTTTTTCTCTTTCTTTGCCCATTCACAATCCCGGCAATGAATGCCGAGATGACCTGAAACTACTTTTGACACTTTTTAGCTGTGTTCGCTCAGCCTTTTTTATGCCTTTTTTTATGATACGCGTCAAAACTTTTTCCTTATAAGTGCGCGAAAAGCATGTATTCGTGCTTAATACAACGAGACAAGCTGTTTTAGAGCGAAGGGAGCTAGATCTGAACACATGAGTTTTACAAGTGTCCGTGTTATAGGCGTCAAAACTTTTGCTCTCATAACTGCGCGAAAAGCATGTATTTGCGCTTAAAACAACGAGACAAGCTGTTTTAGAACGAAACAAGCGAGATCTGAACACATAGGTTTTACAAGTGTCCGTGGGATGCGCGTCAAAACTTTTTCTCTAATAACTGCGCGAAAAGCATGTATTCTTGCATAAAACAACGAGACAAGCTGTTTTAGACCGAAAGAGCTAGATCTGAACACATCGGGTTTACAAGTGTCCATGTGATACGCGTCAAAAGTTTTTCTTTCATAACTGCGCGAAAAGCATGTATTCGTGCTTAATACAACGAGACAAACTGTTTTAGACCGAAACGAGCTAGATCTGAATACATCGGTTTTACAAGTGTCCTTGTGATACGCGTCAATACTTTTTGTTTTATAACTGTGCGAAAAGCATGTATTCGTGTCTAAAACAACGAGACAAGCTGTTTTAGACCGAAACGAGCTAGATCTGAAAACATCGGTTTTACAAGTGTCCATGTGATAGCGTCAAAACTTTTCCTCTCAGTAGTGCGCAAAAAGCATGTATTCGTGCTTAATACAACGAGACAAGCTGTTTTAGACCGAAACGAGCTAGATCTGAACACATCGCTTTCACAAGTGTCCGTGTGATACGCGTCAAAACGTTTCTCTCATAACTGCGAAAAGCATGTATTCGTACTTAATACAACGAGACAAACTGTTTTAGACCGAAACGAGCTAGATCTGAACACATCGGTTTTACAAGTGTCCTTGTGATACGCGTCAAAACTTTTTGTTTTATAACTGCGCGAAAAGCATGTATTCGTGTTTAAAACAACGAGACAAGCTGTTTTAGACCGAAACGAGCTAGATCTGAACACATCGGTTTTACAAGTGTACGAGTGATAAGCGTCAAAACTTTTTCTCCCATAACTGCGCTAAAAGCATGTATTCGTGCTTAATCGAGACAAGCTGTTTTAGAACATAACGAGCTAGATCTGAACACATCGGTTTTACAAGTGTCCGTGTGATACGCGTCAAAACTTTTCTCTCATAACTGCGCGAAAAGCATGTATACGTGCTTAATACAACGAGACAAGCTGTTTTAGAGCGAAACGAGCTAGATCTGAACACATCGGTTTTACAAGTGTCCGTGTTATAGGCGTCAAAACTTTTGCTCTCATAACTGCGCGAAAAGCTTGTATTTGCGCTTAAAACACCGAGACAAGCTGTTTTAGAACGAAACGAGCGAGATCTGAACACATAGGTTTTACAAGTGTCCGTGTGATACGCGTCAAAACTTTTTCTCTAATAACTGCGCGAAAAGCATGTATTCTTGCATAAAACAACGAGACAAGCTGTTTTAGACCGAAACGAGCTAGATCTGAACACATCGGTTTTACAAGTGTCCGTGTGATAGGCGCCAAAACTTTTTCTCTCAGAACTGCGCTAAAAGCATGTATTCGTGCTTAATACAACGAGATAAGCTGTTTTAGACCGAGACGAACTAGATCTGAACACATCGATTTTACAAGTGTCCGTGTGATACGCGTCAAAACTTTTTCTCATAACTGCGCGCAAAGCATGTATTCGTGCTTAATACAACGAGACAAGCTGTTTTAGACCGACACGAGATAGATCTGAACACATCGCTTTTACAAGTGTTCATGTCATAGGCGTCAGCACTTTTTCTTTTCGTTCTGCGCAAAAAGCATGTATTAGTGCTTAATACAACGAGACAAGCTGTTTTAGACCGAGACGAAGTAGATCTGAACACATCGAATTTACAAGTGTCCGCGTGATACGCGTCAAAACTTTCTCCTTATAAGTGCGCGAAAAGCATGTATTCGTGCTTAATACGAGACAAGCTGTTTTAGACCGAAACGAGCTAGATCTGAACACACCGGTTTTACAAGTGTCCGTGTGATAGGCGTCAAAACGTTTGCTCTCATAACTGCGCGAAAAGCATGTATTTGCGCTTAAAACAACGCGACAAGCTGTTTTAGAACGAAACGAGCTAGATCTGAACACATCGGTTTTACAAGTGTACCTGTGATACGCGTCAAAAGTTTTTTTCTCATAACTGCGCGAAAAGCATGTATTGGTGCTTAATACGACACAAACTGGTTTAGACCGAAACGAGCTAGCTCTGAACACATCGGTTTTACAAGTGTCCGTGTGATACGCGTCAAAACGTTTTCTCTCATAACTGCGCGAAAAGCATGTATTCGTGCTTAATACAACGAGACAAACTGTTTTAGACCGAAACGAGCTAGATCTGAACACATCGGTTTTACAAGTGTCCTTATGATACACGTCAAAACGTTTTCTTTTATAACAGCGCGAAAAGCATGTATTCGTGTTTAAAATAACGAGACAAGCTGTTTTAGACCGAAACGAGCTAGATCTGAACACATCGGATTTACAAGTGTAAGAGTGATAAGCGTCAAAACTTTTTCTCCCATAACTGCGCTAAAAGCATGTATTCGTGCTTAATACGAGACAGGCTGTTTTAGAACTTAACGAGCTAGATCTGAACACATCGGTTTTTGCAAGTGTCCGTGTGATACGCGTCAAAACGTTTGCTCTCATAACTGCGCGAAAAGCATGTATTTGCGCTTAAAACAACGCGACAAGCTGTTTTAGAACGAAACGAGCTAGATCTGAACGCATCCGTTTTACAAGTGTACGTGTGATACGCGTCAAAAGTTTTTGTCTCATAACTGCGCGAAAAGCATGTATTCGTGCTTAATACGAGACAAACTGGTTTAGACCGAAACGAGCTAGCTCTGAACACATCGGTTTTACAAGTGTCCGTGTGATACGCGTCATAACGTTTCTCTCATAACTGCGCGAAAAGCATGTATTCGTACTTAATACAACGAGACAAACTGTTTTAGACCGAAACGAGCTAGATCTGAGCACATCGGTTTTACAAGTGTCCTTGTGATACGGGTCAAAACTTTTTCTTTTATAACTGCGCGAAAAGCATGTATTCGTGTTTAAAACAACGAGACAAGCTGTTTTAGACCGAAACGAGCTAGATCTGAACACATCGGTTTTGCAAGTGTCCGTGTGATACGCGTCAAAACTTTTTCTCATAACTGCGCGAAAAGCATGTACGCGTGCTTAATACAACGAAGCAAGCTGTTTTAGACCGAAACAAGCTAGATCTGAACACATCGGTTTTACAAGTGTCCATGTGATACGCGTCAAAAGTTTTTCTCTCATAACTGCGCGAAAAGCATGTATTCGTGCCTAATACAACGGGACAAACTGTTTTAGACCGAACCGAGCTAGATCTGAACGCATCGGTTTTACAAGTGTCCGTGTGATACGCGTCAAACCCCTTTCTATCATAACTGCGCGAAAAGCATGCATTCGTGCTTAATACAACGAGACAAGCTGTTTTAGACCGAAACGAGCTAGATCTGAGAACATCGGTTTTACAAGTGTCCATGTGATACGCGTCAAAACGTTTCTCTCATAACTGCGCGAAAAGCATGTGTTCGTACTTAATACAACGAGACAAACTGTTTTAGCCCGAAACTAGCTAGATCTGAACACATCGGTTTTACAAGTGTCCTTGTGATACGCGTCAAAACTTTTTCTTTTATAACTGCGCGAAAACATGTATTTGTGTTTAAAACAACGAGACAGGCTGTTTTAGACCGAAACGAGCTAGATCTGAACACATCGGTTTTACAAGTGTACGAGTGATACGCGTCAAAACTTTTCTCCCATAACTGCGCTAAAAGCATGTATTCGTGCTTAATGCAACGAGACAAGCTGTTTTAGAACTTAACGAGCTAGATCTGAACACATCGGTTTAACAAGTGTCCGTGTGATACGCGTCAAAACTTTTCTCTCATAACTGCGCGAAAAGCATGTATTCGTGCTTAATACAACGAGACAAGCTGTTTTAGAGTGAAAGGAGCTAGATCTGAACACATCGGTTTTACAAGTGTCCGTGTTATAGGCGTCAAAACTTTTGCTCTCATAACTGCGCGAAAAGCATGTATTTGCGCTTAAAACAACGAGACAAGCTGTTTTAGAACGAAACGAGCGAGATCTGAACACATAGGTTTTACAAGTGTCCGTGGGATGCGCGTCAAAACTTTTTCTCTAATAACTGCGCGAAAAGCATGTATTCGTGCATAAAACAACGAGACAAGCTGTTTTAGACCGAAACGAGCTAGATCTGAACACATTGGTTTTACAAGTGTCCGTGTGATACGCGTCAAAACTTTTTCTCTCAGAACTGCGCGAAAAGCATGTATTCGTGCTTAATACAACGAGGCAAGCTGTTTTAGACCAAGACGAACTAGATCTGAACACATCAATTTTACAAGGGCCCGTGTGATACGCGACAAAACTTTTTCTCATAACTGCGCGCAAAGCATGTATTCGTGCCTAATACAACGAGACAAGCTGTTTTAGACAGACACGAGCTAGATCTGAACACATCCCTTTTACAAGTGTTCATGTCATAGGCGTCAGCACGTTTTCTTTTCGTTCTGCGGAAAAAGCATGTATTAGTGCTTATTACAACTAGACAAGCTGTTTTAGACTGAAACGAGCTAGATCTGAACACATCGGTTTTAGAAGTGTCCGCGTGATAGGCTAACACGTTTTGGCGGGCTAGTTGGTTAAGCTTCTTGAACAAAAACCAAAAACAAAACGTAAATGTGACAACAGCAACATAAGCACGCTAGAAATCAGCAGAGATTATCAACCCCCAGGAGTGACAGCTCTTTTTGCAGAAGTGTTAGCGAAGGGGTACTGATACATGCATTTCCCTGCTTGAATATGTTGTATGCCTCGATAATTTCCCTCGCAGTTTTTTCCCGATATTTGGCAATGACCTTGGTTTCATGATATAGGGGTACGCACTGTTTTTTCTCTTTCTTTGCCCATTCACAATCCCGGCAATGAATGCCGAGATGACCTGAAACTACTTTTGACACTTTTTAGCTGTGTTCGCTCAGCCTTTTTTATGCCTTTTTTTATGATACGCGTCAAAACTTTTTCCTTATAAGTGCGCGAAAAGCATGTATTCGTGCTTAATACAACGAGACAAGCTGTTTTAGAGCGAAGGGAGCTAGATCTGAACACATGAGTTTTACAAGTGTCCGTGTTATAGGCGTCAAAACTTTTGCTCTCATAACTGCGCGAAAAGCATGTATTTGCGCTTAAAACAACGAGACAAGCTGTTTTAGAACGAAACAAGCGAGATCTGAACACATAGGTTTTACAAGTGTCCGTGGGATGCGCGTCAAAACTTTTTCTCTAATAACTGCGCGAAAAGCATGTATTCTTGCATAAAACAACGAGACAAGCTGTTTTAGACCGAAAGAGCTAGATCTGAACACATCGGGTTTACAAGTGTCCATGTGATACGCGTCAAAAGTTTTTCTTTCATAACTGCGCGAAAAGCATGTATTCGTGCTTAATACAACGAGACAAACTGTTTTAGACCGAAACGAGCTAGATCTGAATACATCGGTTTTACAAGTGTCCTTGTGATACGCGTCAATACTTTTTGTTTTATAACTGTGCGAAAAGCATGTATTCGTGTCTAAAACAACGAGACAAGCTGTTTTAGACCGAAACGAGCTAGATCTGAAAACATCGGTTTTACAAGTGTCCATGTGATAGCGTCAAAACTTTTCCTCTCAGTAGTGCGCAAAAAGCATGTATTCGTGCTTATTACAACGAGACAAGCTGTTTTAGACCGAAACGAGCTAGATCTGAACACATCGCTTTCACAAGTGTCCGTGTGATAGGCGTCAAAACTTTTGCTCTCATAACTGCGCGAAAAGCATGTATTTGCGCTTAAAACAACGAGACAAACTGTATTAGAGCAAAATGAGCTAGATCTGAACACACCGGTTTTACAAGTGTTCCTGTGATTGGCGTCAAAACTTTTTCTCTCATAACTGCGCGAAAAGCATGTATTCGTGCATAAAACAACGAGACAAGTTGTTTTAGACCGAAAGAGCCAGATCTGAACACATCGGGTTTACAAGTGTCCATGTGATACGCGTCAAAAGTTTTTCTCTCATAACTGCGTAAAAGCATGTATTCGTGCTTAATACAACGAGACAAACTGTTTTAGACCGAAACGAGCTAGATCTGAATACATCGGTTTTACAAGTGTCCTTGTGATACGCGTCAATACTTTTTGTTTTATAACTGCGCGAAAAGCATGTATTCGTGTTTAAAACAACGAGACAAGCTGTTTTAGACCGAAACGAGCTAGATCTGAACACATCGGTTTTACAAGTGTCCGTGTGATACGCGTCAAAACTTTTTCTCTCAGAACTGCGCTAAAGGCATGTATTCGTGCTTAATACAACGAGACAAGCTGTTTTAGACCGAGACGAACTAGATCTGAACACATTGATTTTACAAGTGTCCGTGTGATACGCGTCAAAACTTTTTCTCATAACTGCGCGCAAAACATGTATTCGTGCTTAATACAACGAGACAAGCTGTTTTAGACCGACACGAGATAGATCTGAACACATCGCTTTTACAAGTGTTCATGTCATAGGCGTCAGCAGTTTTTCTTTTCGTTCTACGCAAAAAGCACGTATTAGTGCTTAATACAACGAGACAAGCTGTTTTAGACCAAGACGAACTAGATCTGAACACATCGATTTTACAAGTGTCCGCGTGATACGCGTCAAAACGTTTTCCTTATAAGTGCGCGAAAAGCATGTATTCGTGCTTAATACAACGAGACAAGCTGTTTTAGACCGAAACGAGCTAGATCTCAACACATCGGTTTTACAAGTGTCCGTGTGATAGGCGTCAAAACGTTTGCTTTCATAACTGCGCGAAAAGCATGTATTTGCGCTTAAAACAACGAGACAAGCTGTTTTAGAACGAAACGAGCTAGATCTGAACACATCGGTTTTACAAGTGTACGTGTGATACGCGTCAAAAGTTTTTGTCTCATAACTGCGCGAAAAGCATGTATTGGTGCTTAATACGAGACAAACTGGTTTAGACCGAAACGGGCTAGCTCTGAACACATCGGTTTTACAAGTGTCCGTGTGATACGCGTCAAAACTTTTCTCTCATAACTGCGAGAAAAGCATGTATTCGTGCTTAATACAAGGAGGCAAGTTGTTTTAGACTGAAACGAGCTAGATCTGAACACATCGGTTTTAAAAGTGTCCGTGTTATAGGCGTCAAAACTTTTTCTCATAACTGCGCGAGAAGCATGTATTCGTGCTTAATACAACGAGACAAGCTGTTTTAGACCGAAACGAGCTAGATCTGAACACATCGGTTTTACAAGTGTACGAGTGATAAGCGTCAAAACTTTTTCTCCCATAACTGCGCTAAAAGCATGTATTCGTGCTTAATACGAGACAAGCTGTTTTAGAACTTAACGAGCTAGATCTGAACACATCGGTTTTACAAGTGTCCGTGTGATACGCGTCAAAACTTTTCTCTCATAACTGCGCGAAAAGCATGTATACGTGCTTAATACAACGAGGCAAGCTGTTTTAGAGCGAAACGAGCTAGATCTGAACACATCGGTTTTACAAGTGTCCGTGTTATAGGCGTCAAAACTTTTGCTCTCATAACTGCGCGAAAAGCTTGTATTTTGTCAGGGTGGAACCAGCGGAACACAGACGCAGGACAAGAAAAGGAGGTACACACACCACACCGCTGGACTTGCAACTGATTTATTTCGAAGAAAACCACCACATTTAAAGGATTCCCTGCGCAAGCGCACACTCTGGATGAAGGAAACAACTGTATTAAGATAAAAGAAAGTTATAATCTTTATCCGTGATAAAAACCGAGGGATCGCTGACACACTTTTTCTTGTTTTTCCTGATTAGAAACGCTTCAAGAATTTCACGCTCTCGTCTTGTTCTCCCCCGACCGATAATGCTCGTGCGGTGAAGCAAAGGAGAACATCCCTCGCATACCTTAACATGCAAAGCTAAATTGCTGCCAGTGCCTGAATTGAACGTTGTTCGGTGCTGCCTCAGACGTTCATTGATGCACCCTCCGGTTTGCCCGATGTAGGTTTTCCCACAGGACAATGGGATGCAATATACCACCCCTACTTCACACGAAGTGAACCTCGTCTGGTGCTTGGTTTTACAGGTCCCCTTTTTCTGCGGACCACCAGAAATACGGGCGCACAAACCAGATCGTTTCCGGGGGGCAGAAAAAACCGCAGTGACACCGAATTTTTGTGCCACTTTTTTTTAGACCATGCGATGTCTTGTGGCAGTAAGGAAGCACTTCAATCTTCTTCCTGTTCTCTTGCGATGGACTAGCAGACTTAGCCGACAGTTTCTTCATCTTATTCCTCAGTGATTCAGCCACTGCAAGCAAAACCGACGAGGGAAACCCAGAATCTGACAACCGCGCGACCTGCTCGGCCAGACTTTGCTGCATGACATGTGGGCAACTTTTCTTGAGAGCGTTCGAAAAACACAAATTTGCGATGCTGCGCTTCACCAGCTTCGAATGCGCCGATTCATATGGCAAAAGCGACTTTTCAGTCCTGGGCGAATATTTCCAACACACGTGCCCATCGGGTAAAAAAGTCAATTCTAAATCAAGGAACCTAATGGTCTTGTCAGATGGAATCTCTTTGGTAAAAGCCAAGTTGTTAGAGCATGCGCTAAAAACATTTAAAAGCTGGTCTGCCACAAGAGTGAGCTTGTCAGTTTCGTTTAATTTTAAAATGACTAGAAAATCGTCCACATATCTGAAAACCCTAATAACACGTGTGTCTTGAATGGAATCCTGTAGAATCGAGTCAATTTTTGCTAAAAAAATTTCGCACAGAAATGGCGCTACACACGAGCCAATGCAGATACCTCAGTTTTGCACCACGTACTTGCTGTCATATTGAACAATTGTCGAATTTAAATACACCTTCAACAGCTCAAGGAAAGATTCCAGAGATATGCCACACTTGTTCTGGAAGGAAATTGTCCCCGTTTTTTCAATTAATTCGCGTACAGCACAAAAGAGTTCATCATTCGGAACAGAGTAAAACAAGTCCTCAATGTCCAAAGAGAAGGCTGCATTGGGACCGGGAAAACCGCAACAGAGGCACTCCACCAGGTTCAATGAGTTCTTCACCCTAAAGGGATCCGTCGGCACCAGACCATCGAAGGAAACCTTGAGGTAGTTGGAGACGACTTTTTGCCACGAGCCTTCTTCTGTAACGATGGCCCTGAACGGATAACCAGGCTTATGAGTTTTAGCGCTGAAGAACACCCGCAGGACGTCTTGATCACTCTTCCGAACTTCTTCTTCAAGGCGACGCAAATTCAGCCGATTTAATAGCCCCAATGCCAGAGCCTTAGCCTTTCGTGGTTTTAAGTCTGAATTCCTGAAGTTCTTCTCGATAGCCTCGGTGGCTCTTGAAAGGGGACCTGTAAAACCAAGCACCAGACGAGGTTCACTTCGTGTGAAGTAGGGGTGGTATATTGCATCCCATTGTCCTGTGGGAAAACCTACATCGGGCAAACCGGAGGTTGCATCAATGAACGTCTGAGGCAGCACCGAACAACGTTCAATTCAGGCACTGGCAGCAATTTAGCCTTGCATGTTAAGGTATGCGAGGGATGTTGTCCTTTGCTTCACCGCACGAGCATTATCGGTCGGGGGAGAACAAGACGAGAGCGTGAAATTCTTGAAGCGTTTCTAATCAGGAAAAACAAGGAAAAGTGTGTCAGCGATCCCTCGGTTTTTATCACGGATAAAGAATATAACTTTCTTTTATCTTAATACAGTTGTTCCCTTCATCCAGAGTGTGCGCTTGCGCAGGGAATCCTTTAAATGTGGTGGTTTTCTTCGAAATAAATCAGTTGCAAGTCCAGCGGTGTGGTGTGTGTACCTCCTTTTCTTGTCCTGCGTCTGTGTTCCGCTGGTTCCACCCTGACAACACTATGAACCAACTAGCCCAGCAATTTACGCTCCTGAACTATTATTCTTCTACTCTGGGCCCTTTTCTTCGTGTTCAAGCATCTTCGGATGTTTTATCTTCCTGCGTCAGCGCCATTGCTCTGACTACATGTAAGGCAAGAATTCTGTCGCATTGTCTAAAAAGCGGATTTCCGCCAGTGGAAGTCTGCCAGCTTTTCGGCGCTCTGCCACCGTCTTCAGGCCACTGGAAGCGTTTCTGTAGAATACTCAAGTCGGAGATATATCGGCAGGTCAGACACCTGCGGGATTGGCTGCGGCATGCCTGCCTTCAGATCGGGAATCCCTGGGCGGCTTCTAGCAGGCTTCGTGAACAATTTCGCCTAGCATCCATACTTACGGAAACCTACTGGAACGACCTTCGACGACATTTGCCCAAGAAAAAGAGAGGGCCTGAAACAAGGACAGCCGTGACGTACCTAGAAGGAGCCTCCCTTCCAACGGAGTTCGACAACCTACTGAAGCTTGGGCCTAAGTACGCCCTGGAGCCACAGGTTCGAAAGCATGAACTTCTGGCAGCTGTGCACAGTATTGCTGGTAAGGCACCACCTGAGGAGAAGAGTTACTGCGTCTCGGAGGGAGTCGGCTGTCTTGCACGGACTTGGCCCAGCCGACATAAAAGAAGCAAGGATCTTCGCCCCTTGGTCAACCATTTCCAGCAGGAGGGCCTCAGCCTTCTGCAAGCAGATAAGGAAGGTGGGTTCGTGGTTTTGCCTTCTTCACTTTTTAAGACAAGAGCCACCGAGGCTATCGAGAAGAACTTCAGGAATTCAGACTTAAAACCACGAAAGGCTAAGGCTCTGGCATTGGGGCTATTAAATCGGCTGAATTTGCGTCGCCTTGAAGAAGAAGTTCGGAAGAGTGATCAAGACGTCCTGCGGGTGTTCTTCAGCGCTAAAACTCATAAGCCTGGTTATCCGTTCAGGGCCATCGTTACAGAAGAAGGCTCGTGGCAAAAAGTGGTCTCCAACTACCTCAAGGTTTCCTTCGATGGTCTGGTGCCGACGGATCCCTTTAGGGTGAAGAGCTCACTGAACCTGGTGGAGTGCCTCTGTTCCCGTTTTCCCGGTGCCAATACAGCCTTCTCTTTGGACACTGAGGACTTGTTTTACTCTGTTCCGCATGATGAACTCTTTTGTGCTGTACGCGAATTAATTGAAAAAACGGGAACAATTTCCTTCCAGAACAAGTGTGGCATATCTCTGGAATCTTTCCTTGAGCTGTTGAAGGTGTATTTAAGTTCGACAATTGTTCAATATGACATCAAGTACGTGGTGCAAAACCGAGGTATCTGCATTGGCTCGTGTGTAGCGCCATTTCTGTGCGAAATTTTTTTAGCAAAAATTGACTCGATTCTACAAGATTCCATTCAAGACACACGTGTTATTAGGGTTTTCAGATATGTGGACGATTTTCTAGTCATTTTAAAATTGAACGAAACTGACAAGCTCACTCTTGTGGCAGACCAGCTTTTAAATGTTTTTAGCGCATGCTCTAACAACTTGGCTTTTACCAAAGAGATTCCATCTGACAAGACCATTAGGTTCCTTGATTTAGAATTGACTTTTTTACCCGATGGGCACGTGTGTTGGAAATATTCGCCCAGGACTAAAAAGTCGCTTTTGCCATATGAATCGGCGCATTCGAAGCTGGTGATGCGCAGTCGCGCAAATTTGTGTTTTTCGAACGCTCTCAAGAAAAGTTGCCCACATGTCATGCAGCAAAGTCTGGCCGAGCAGGTCGCGCGGTTGTCAGATTCTGGGTTTCCCTCGTCGGTTTTGCTTGCAGTAGCTGAATCACTGGGGAATAAGATGAAGAAACTGTCGGCTAAGTCTGCTAGTCCATCGCAAGAGAACAGGAAGAAGATTGAAGTGCTTCCTTACTGCCACAAGACATCGCATGGTCTAAAAAAAAGTGGCACAAAAATTCGGTGTCACTGCGGTTTTTTCTGCCCCCCGGAAACGATCTGGTTTGTGCGCCCGTATGTCTGGTGGTCCGCAGAAAAAGGGGACCTGTAAAACCAAGCACCAGACGAGGTTCACTTCGTGTGAAATAGGGGTGGTATATTGCATCCCATTGTCCTTTGGGAAAACCTACATCGGGCAAACCGGAGGGTGCATCAATGAACGTCTGAGGCAGCACCGAACAACGTTCAATTCAGGCACTGGCAGCAATTTAGCCTTGCATGTTAAGGTATGCGAGGGATGTTCTCCTTTGCTTCACCGCACGAGCATTATCGGTCGGGGGAGAACAAGACGAGAGCGTGAAATTCTTGAAGCGTTTCTAATCAGGAAAAACAAGGAAAAGTGTGTCAGCGATCCCTCGGTTTTTATCACGGATAAAGAATATAACTTTCTTTTATCTTAATACAGTTGTTCCCTTCATCCAGAGTGTGCGCTTGCGCAGGGAATCCTTTAAATGTGGTGGTTTTCTTCGAAATAAATCAGTTGCAAGCCCAGCGGTGTGGTGTGTGTACCTCCTTTTCTTGTCCTGCGTCTGTGTTCCGCTGGTTCCACCCTGACAACATTATGAACCAACTAGCCCAGCAATTTACGCTCCCAAGCTTGTATTTGCGCTTAAAACACCGAGACAAGCTGTTTTAGAACGAAACGAGCGAGATCTGAACACATATTTTTTACAAGTGTCCTTGTGATACGCGTCAAAACTTTTTCTCTAATAACTGCGCGAAAAGCATGTATTCTTGCATAAAACAACGAGACAAGCTGTTTTAGACCGAAACGAGCTAGATCTGAACACATCGGTTTTACAAGTGTCCGTGTGGTACGCGTCAAAACTTTTTCTCTCAGAACTGCGCTAAAAGCATGTATTCGTGCTTTATACAACGAGACAAGCTGTTTTAGACCGAGACGAACTAGATCTGAACACATCGATTTTACAAGTGTCCGTGTGATACGCGTCAAAACTTTTTCTCATAACTGCGCGCAAAGCATGTATTCGTGCTTAATACAACGAGACAAGCTGTTTTAGACCGACACGAGATAGATCTGAACACATCGCTTTTACAAGTGTTCATGTCATAGGCGTCAGCACTTTTTCCTTATAAGTGCACGAAAAGCATGTATTCGTGCTTAATACAACGAGACAAGCTGTTTTAGACCGAAACGAGCTAGATCTGAACACATCGGTTTTACAAGTGTCCGTGTGATAGGCATCAAAACGTTTGCTCTCATAACTGCGCGAAAAGCATGTATTTTCGCTTAAAACAACGCGACAAGCTGTTTTAGAACGAAACGAGCTGGATCTGAACACATCGGTTTTACAAGTGTACGTGTGATACGCGTCAAAAGTTTTTGTCTCATAACTGCGCGAAAAGCATGTATTGGTGCTTAATACGAGACAAACTGGTTTAGACCGAAACGAGCTAGCTCTGAACAAATCGGTTTTACAAGTGTACGTGTGATACGCGTCAAAAGTTTTTGTCTCATAACTGCGCGAAAAGCATGTATTCGTGCTTAATACGAGACAAACTGGTTTAGACCGAAACGAGCTAGCTCTGAACACATCGGTTTTACAAGTGTCCGTGTGATACGCGTCAAAACGTTTCTCTCATAACTGCGCGAAAAGCATGTATTCGAACTTAATACAACGAGACAAACTGTTTTAGACCGAAACGAGCTAGATCTGAACACATCGGTTTTACAAGTGTCCTTGTGATACGCGTCAAAACTTTTTTCTTTTATAACTGCGCGAAAAGCATGTATTCGTGTTTAAAACAACGAGACAAGATGTTTTAGACCGAAACGAGCTAGATCTGAACACATCGGTTTTGCAAGTGTCCGTGTGATACGCGTCAAAACTTTTTCTCATAACTGCGCGAAAAGCATGCATTCGTGCTTAATACAACGAGACAAGCTGTTTTAGACCGAAACGAGCTAGATCTGAGAACATCGGTTTTACAAGTGTCCATGTGATACGCGTCAAAACGTTTCTCTCATAACTGCGCGAAAAGCATGTAGTCGTACTTAATACAACGAGACAAACTGTTTTAGACCGAAACGAGCTAGATCTGAACACATCGGTTTTACAAGTGTCCTTGTGATACGCGTCAAAACTTTTTCTTTTATAACTGCGCGAAAACATGTATTCGTGTTTAAAACAACGAGACAAGCTGTTTTAGACCGAAACGAGCTAGATCTGAACACATCGGTTTTACAAGTGTACGAGTGATACGCGTCAAAGCTTTTTCTCCCATAACTGCGCTAAAATCATGTATTCGTGCTTAATGCAACGAGACAAGCTGTTTTAGAACTTAACGAGCTAGATCTGAACACATCGGTTTAACAAGTGTCCGTGTGATACGCGTCAAAACTATTCTCTCATAACTGCGCGAAAAGCATGTATTCGTGCTTAATAAAACGAGACAAGCTGTTTTAGAGCGAAAAGAGCTAGATCTGAACACATCGGTTTTACAAGTGTCCGTGTTATAGGCGTCAAAAGTTTTGCTCTCATAACTGCGCGAAAAGCATGTATTTGCGCTTAAAACAACGAGACAAGCTGTTTTAGAACGAAACGAGCGAGATCTGAACACATAGGTTTTACAAGTGTCCGTGAGATGCGCGTCAAAACTTTTTCTCTAATAACTGCGCGAAAAGCATGTATTCGTGCATAAAACAACGCGACAAGCTGTTTTAGACCGAAACGAGCTAGATCTGAACACATCGGTTTTACAAGTGTCCGTGTGATACGCGTCAAAACTTTTTCTCTCAGAACTGCGCGAAAAGCATGTATTCGTGCTTAATACAACGAGACAAGCTGTTTTAGACCAAGACGAACTAGATCTGAACACATCGATTTTACAAGGGTCCGTGTGATACGCGACAAAACTTTTTCTCATAACTGCGCGCAAGGCATGTATTCGTGCTTAATACAACGAGACAAGCTGTTTTAGACCGACACGAGCTAGATCTGAACACATCGCTTTTACAAGTGTTCATGTCATAGGCGTCAGCACGTTTTCTTTTCGTTCTGCGCAAAAAGCATGTATTAGTGCTTAATACAACGAGACAAGCTGTTTTAGACTGAAACGAGCTAGATCTGAACACATCGGTTTTAGAAGTGTCCGCGTGATACGCGTCAAAACTTTTTCCTTATAAGTGCGCGAAAAGCATGTATTCGTGCTTAATACAACGAGACAAGCTGTTTTAGACCGAAACGAGCTAGATCTGAACACATCGGTTTTACAAGTGTCCGTGTGATAGCCGTCAAAACGTTTGCTCTCATAACTGCGCGAAAAGCATGTATTTGCGCTTAAAACAACGAGACAAGCTGTTTTAGAACGAAACGAGCTAGATCTGAACACATCGGTTTTACAAGTGTCCGTGTGATACGCGTCAAAACTTTTCTCTCATAACTGCGTGAAAAGCATGTATTCGTGCTTAATACAAGGAGGCAAGCTGTTTTAGACTGAAACGAGCTAGATCTGAACACATCGGTTTTAAAAGTGTCCGTGTGATACGCGTCAAAACTTTTTCTCATATCTGCGCGAGAAGCATGTATTCGTGTTTAAAACAACGAGACAAGCTGTTTTAGACCGAAACGAGCTAAATCCGGACATCGATTTTACAAGTGTCCATGTGATACGCGTCAAAACTTTTTCTCCTGTAACTGCGCGAAAAGCATGTATTCTTGCTTAAAACAACGAAACAATCTGGTTTAAACCGAAACGAGCTAAATCTGAACACATCGGTTTTACAAGTGTCCATGTGATACGCGTCAAAAGTTTTTCTCTCATAACTGCGCGAAAAGCATGTATTCGTGCTTAATACAACGGGACAAACTGTTTTAGACCGAAACGAGCTAGATCTGAACACATCGGTTTTACAAGTGTCCATGTGATACGCGTCAAAACTTTTTCTCCAATAACTGCGCGAAAAGCATGTATTTTTGCTTAAAACAACGAAACAAGTTGTTTTAGACCGAAACGAATTAGATCTGAACACATCGGTTTTACAAGTGTCCATGTGATACGCGTCAAAACCTTTTCTCCTGTAACTGCGCGAAAAGCATGTATTCTTGCTTAAAACAACGAAACAAGCTGTTTTAGACCGAAACGAGCTAAATCTGAACACATAGGTTTTACAAGTGTCCGTGTGATACGCGTCAAAAATTTTTTTCTTATAACTGCGCGAAAAGCATGTATTCTTGCCTAAATCAACGAAGCAAGCTGTTTTAGAACGAAGCGAGCTAGATCTGAACACATCGGTGATGCGCGTCAAAACTTTTTCTCCTGTAACTGCGCGAAAAGCATGTATTCTTGCTTAAAACAACGAAACAAGCTTGTTTAGACCGAAGCGAGCTAAATCTGAACACATCGGTTTTACAAGTGTCCGTGTGATACGTGTCAAAACTTTTTCTCTTATAACTCCGCGAAAAGCATGTATTCGTGCTTAATACAACAAAACATGGTGTTTTAGACAGAAGCGAGATAAATCTGAACACATCGGTTTTACAAGTGTCCATGTGATACGAGTCAAAACTTTTTCTCTTGTAACTGCGTGAATAGCATGTATTCTTGCTTAAAACAACGAAACAAGCTGTTTTAGACCGGAAAGAGCTAAATCTGAACACATCAGTTTTACAAGTGTCCGTGTGATCGCGTCTAAACTTTTTCTCCTATAACTGCGCGAAAAGCATGTATTCATGCTTAAAACAACGAAACAAGCTGTTTTAGAACGAAGCGAGCTAGATCTGAACACATCGGTTTTACAAGTGTCCGTGTGATACCTATCAAAACTTCCTATCTTATAACTGCGCGAAAAGCATGTATTCGTGCTTAATACAACGAAACAAGCTGTTTTACATCGAAACGAGCAAAATCTGAACACATCGGTTTTACAATTGTCTGTGTGATACGCGTCAAATCTTTTTCTCATAACGGTGCGAAAAGCATGTATTCGTGCATAATACAACAAAACACGGTGTTGTAGACCGAAACGAGCTAAATCTGAACACATCGGTTTTACAAGTGTCCATGTGATACGCGTCAAAACTTTTTCTCTTGTAACTGCGCGAAAAGGATGTATTCTTGCTTAATACAACGAAACAAGCTGTTTTACACCGAAACGAGGTTAATCTGAACATATCGGTTTTACAAGTGTCCGTGTGATACGCGTCAAATCTTTTTCTCCTATAACTGCGCGAAAAGCGTGTATTCTTGCTAAAAACAACGAAACAAGTTGTTTTAGACCGGAACGAGTTAAATCTGAACACATCGGTTTTACAAGTGTCCGTGTGATACGCGTCAAAACTTTTTCTCTTATAACAGCGCGAAAAGCATTTATTCTTGCTTAAAACAACGAAACAAGCTGTTTTAGAACGAAGCGAGCTAGATCTGAACACATCGGTTTTACAAGTGTCCGTGTGATACCTATCAAAACTTTTTATCTTATAACTGCGCGAAAAGCATGTATTCGTGCCTAATACAACGAAACAAGTTTTAGACCGAAACGAGCTAAATCCGGACATCGGTTTTACAAGTGTCCATGTGATACGCGTCAAAACGTTTTCTCTTGTAACTGCGCGAAAAGCATGTATTCGTGCTTAATACAACGAAACAAGCTGTTTTAGACCGAAACGAACTAAATCTGAACACATCGGTTTTACAAGTGTCCGTGTGATACGCGTCAAAACTTTTTCTCCTATATTTGCGCGAAAAGCATGTATTCTTGTTTAAAACAACGAAACAAGCTGCTTTAGACCGGAACGAGTTAAATCTGAACGCATCGGTTTTAGAAGTGTCCGTGTGATACGCGTCAAATCTTTTTCTTTTATAGCTGCGCGAAAAGCATGTATTCGTGCTTAATACAACGAATCCAGCTGTTTTACATCGAAACGAGCAAAATCTGAACACATCGGTTTTACAAGTGTCTGTGTGATACGCGTCAAATCTTTTTCTCATAACGGTGCGAAAAGCATGTATTCGTGCATAATACAACAAAACACGGTGTTTTAGACCGAAACGAGCTAAATCTGAACACATCGATTTTACAAGTGTCCATGTGATACGCGTCAAAACTTTTTCTCTTTTAACTGCGCGAAAAGGATGTATTCTTGCTTAATACAACGAAACAAGCTGTTTTAGACCGAAACGAGGTTAATCTGAACATATCGGTTTTACAAGTGTCCGTGTGATACGCGTCAAATCTTTTTCTCCTATAACTGCGCGAAAAGCGTGTATTTTTGCTTAAAACAACGAAACAAGCTGTTTTAGACCGGAACGAGTTAAATCTGAACACATCGGTTTTACAAGTGTCCGTGTGATACGCGTCGAAACTTTTTCTCTTATAACAGCGCGAAAAGCATGTATTCTTGCTTAAAACAACGAAACAAGCTGGTTTAGACCGAAACGAGCTAAATCTGAACACATCGGTTTTACAAGTGTCCGTGTGATACGCGTCAAAACTTTTTCTCTTATAACTGCGCGAAAAGCATGTATTCGTGCTTAATACAACAAAACATTGTGTTTTATACCGAAACGAGCTAAATCTGAACACATCGGTTTTACAAGTGTCCGTGTGATACCTATCAAAACTTCCTATCTTATAACTGCGCGAAAAGCATGTATTCGTGCTTAATACAACGAAACAAGCTGTTTTACATCGAAACGAGCAAAATCTGAACATATCGGTTTTACAATTGTCTGTGTGATACGCGTCAAATCTTTTTCTCATAACGGTGCGAAAAGCATGTATTCGTGCATAATACAACAAAACACGGTGTTGTAGACCGAAACGAGCTAAATCTGAACACATCGGTTTTACAAGTGTCCATGTGATACGCGTCAAAACTTTTTCTCCTGTAACTGCGCGAAAAGCATGTATTCTTGCTTAAAACAACGAAACAAGCTTGTTTAGACCGAAGCGAGCTAAATCTGAACACATCGGTTTTACAAGTGCCCGTGTGATACGTGTCAAAACTTTTTCTCTTATAACTCCGCGAAAAGCATGTATTCGTGCTTAATACAACAAAACATGGTGTTTTAGACAGAAGCGA
Organism: Amblyomma americanum; assembly: GCF_052857255.1. Lineage (NCBI taxonomy): Eukaryota > Metazoa > Arthropoda > Arachnida > Ixodida > Ixodidae > Amblyomma > Amblyomma americanum. The sequence continues at coordinate 746,416 of NW_027526492.1, read as the reverse complement.
GCTAAATCTGAACACATCGGTTTTACAAGTGTCCATGTGATACGAGTCAAAACTTTTTCTCTTGTAACTGCTTGAATAGCATGTATTCTTGCTTAAAACAACGAAACAAGCTGTTTTAGACCGGAAAGAGCTAAATCTGAACACATCGGTTTTACAAGTGTCCGTGTGATCGCGTTTAAACTTTTGCTCTCATAACTGCGCGAAAAGCATGTATTCGAACTTAATACAACGAGACAAACTGTTTTAGACCGAAACGAGCTAGATCTGAACACATCGGTTTTACAAGTGTCCTTGTGATACGCGTCAAAACTTTTTTCTTTTATAACTGCGCGAAAAGCATGTATTCGTGTTTAAAACAACGAGACAAGATGTTTTAGACCGAAACGAGCTAGATCTGAACACATCGGTTTTGCAAGTGTCCGTGTGATACGCGTCAAAACTTTTTCTCATAACTGCGCGAAAAGCATGCATTCGTGCTTAATACAACGAGACAAGCTGTTTTAGACCGAAACGAGCTAGATCTGAGAACATCGGTTTTACAAGTGTCCATGTGATACGCGTCAAAACGTTTCTCTCATAACTGCGCGAAAAGCATGTAGTCGTACTTAATACAACGAGACAAACTGTTTTAGACCGAAACGAGCTAGATCTGAACACATCGGTTTTACAAGTGTCCTTGTGATACGCGTCAAAACTTTTTCTTTTATAACTGCGCGAAAACATGTATTCGTGTTTAAAACAACGAGACAAGCTGTTTTAGACCGAAACGAGCTAGATCTGAACACATCGGTTTTACAAGTGTACGAGTGATACGCGTCAAAGCTTTTTCTCCCATAACTGCGCTAAAATCATGTATTCGTGCTTAATGCAACGAGACAAGCTGTTTTAGAACTTAACGAGCTAGATCTGAACACATCGGTTTAACAAGTGTCCGTGTGATACGCGTCAAAACTATTCTCTCATAACTGCGCGAAAAGCATGTATTCGTGCTTAATAAAACGAGACAAGCTGTTTTAGAGCGAAAAGAGCTAGATCTGAACACATCGGTTTTACAAGTGTCCGTGTTATAGGCGTCAAAAGTTTTGCTCTCATAACTGCGCGAAAAGCATGTATTTGCGCTTAAAACAACGAGACAAGCTGTTTTAGAACGAAACGAGCGAGATCTGAACACATAGGTTTTACAAGTGTCCGTGAGATGCGCGTCAAAACTTTTTCTCTAATAACTGCGCGAAAAGCATGTATTCGTGCATAAAACAACGCGACAAGCTGTTTTAGACCGAAACGAGCTAGATCTGAACACATCGGTTTTACAAGTGTCCGTGTGATACGCGTCAAAACTTTTTCTCTCAGAACTGCGCGAAAAGCATGTATTCGTGCTTAATACAACGAGACAAGCTGTTTTAGACCAAGACGAACTAGATCTGAACACATCGATTTTACAAGGGTCCGTGTGATACGCGACAAAACTTTTTCTCATAACTGCGCGCAAGGCATGTATTCGTGCTTAATACAACGAGACAAGCTGTTTTAGACCGACACGAGCTAGATCTGAACACATCGCTTTTACAAGTGTTCATGTCATAGGCGTCAGCACGTTTTCTTTTCGTTCTGCGCAAAAAGCATGTATTAGTGCTTAATACAACGAGACAAGCTGTTTTAGACTGAAACGAGCTAGATCTGAACACATCGGTTTTAGAAGTGTCCGCGTGATACGCGTCAAAACTTTTTCCTTATAAGTGCGCGAAAAGCATGTATTCGTGCTTAATACAACGAGACAAGCTGTTTTAGACCGAAACGAGCTAGATCTGAACACATCGGTTTTACAAGTGTCCGTGTGATAGCCGTCAAAACGTTTGCTCTCATAACTGCGCGAAAAGCATGTATTTGCGCTTAAAACAACGAGACAAGCTGTTTTAGAACGAAACGAGCTAGATCTGAACACATCGGTTTTACAAGTGTCCGTGTGATACGCGTCAAAACTTTTCTCTCATAACTGCGCGAAAAGCATGTATTCGTGCTTAATACAAGGAGGCAAGCTGTTTTAGACTGAAACGAGCTAGATCTGAACACATCGGTTTTAAAAGTGTCCGTGTGATACGCGTCAAAACTTTTTCTCATATCTGCGCGAGAAGCATGTATTCGTGTTTAAAACAACGAGACAAGCTGTTTTAGACCGAAACGAGCTAAATCCGGACATCGATTTTACAAGTGTCCATGTGATACGCGTCAAAACTTTTTCTCCTGTAACTGCGCGAAAAGCATGTATTCTTGCTTAAAACAACGAAACAATCTGGTTTAAACCGAAACGAGCTAAATCTGAACACATCGGTTTTACAAGTGTCCATGTGATACGCGTCAAAAGTTTTTCTCTCATAACTGCGCGAAAAGCATGTATTCGTGCTTAATACAACGGGACAAACTGTTTTAGACCGAAACGAGCTAGATCTGAACACATCGGTTTTACAAGTGTCCATGTGATACGCGTCAAAACTTTTTCTCCAATAACTGCGCGAAAAGCATGTATTTTTGCTTAAAACAACGAAACAAGTTGTTTTAGACCGAAACGAATTAGATCTGAACACATCGGTTTTACAAGTGTCCATGTGATACGCGTCAAAACCTTTTCTCCTGTAACTGCGCGAAAAGCATGTATTCTTGCTTAAAACAACGAAACAAGCTGTTTTAGACCGAAACGAGCTAAATCTGAACACATCGGTTTTACAAGTGTCCGTGTGATACGCGTCAAAAATTTTTTTCTTATAACTGCGCGAAAAGCATGTATTCTTGCCTAAATCAACGAAGCAAGCTGTTTTAGAACGAAGCGAGCTAGATCTGAACACATCGGTGATGCGCGTCAAAACTTTTTCTCCTGTAACTGCGCGAAAAGCATGTATTCTTGCTTAAAACAACGAAACAAGCTTGTTTAGACCGAAGCGAGCTAAATCTGAACACATCGGTTTTACAAGTGTCCGTGTGATACGTGTCAAAACTTTTTCTCTTATAACTCCGCGAAAAGCATGTATTCGTGCTTAATACAACAAAACATGGTGTTTTAGACAGAAGCGAGATAAATCTGAACACATCGGTTTTACAAGTGTCCATGTGATACGAGTCAAAACTTTTTCTCTTGTAACTGCGTGAATAGCATGTATTCTTGCTTAAAACAACGAAACAAGCTGTTTTAGACCGGAAAGAGCTAAATCTGAACACATCAGTTTTACAAGTGTCCGTGTGATCGCGTCTAAACTTTTTCTCCTATAACTGCGCGAAAAGCATGTATTCATGCTTAAAACAACGAAACAAGCTGTTTTAGAACGAAGCGAGCTAGATCTGAACACATCGGTTTTACAAGTGTCCGTGTGATACCTATCAAAACTTCCTATCTTATAACTGCGCGAAAAGCATGTATTCGTGCTTAATACAACGAAACAAGCTGTTTTACATCGAAACGAGCAAAATCTGAACACATCGGTTTTACAATTGTCTGTGTGATACGCGTCAAATCTTTTTCTCATAACGGTGCGAAAAGCATGTATTCGTGCATAATACAACAAAACACGGTGTTGTAGACCGAAACGAGCTAAATCTGAACACATCGGTTTTACAAGTGTCCATGTGATACGCGTCAAAACTTTTTCTCTTGTAACTGCGCGAAAAGGATGTATTCTTGCTTAATACAACGAAACAAGCTGTTTTACACCGAAACGAGGTTAATCTGAACATATCGGTTTTACAAGTGTCCGTGTGATACGCGTCAAATCTTTTTCTCCTATAACTGCGCGAAAAGCGTGTATTCTTGCTAAAAACAACGAAACAAGTTGTTTTAGACCGGAACGAGTTAAATCTGAACACATCGGTTTTACAAGTGTCCGTGTGATACGCGTCAAAACTTTTTCTCTTATAACAGCGCGAAAAGCATTTATTCTTGCTTAAAACAACGAAACAAGCTGTTTTAGAACGAAGCGAGCTAGATCTGAACACATCGGTTTTACAAGTGTCCGTGTGATACCTATCAAAACTTTTTATTTATAACTGCGCGAAAAGCATGTATTCGTGCCTAATACAACGAAACAAGTTTTAGACCGAAACGAGCTAAATCCGGACATCGGTTTTACAAGTGTCCATGTGATACGCGTCAAAACGTTTTCTCTTGTAACTGCGCGAAAAGCATGTATTCGTGCTTAATACAACGAAACAAGCTGTTTTAGACCGAAACGAACTAAATCTGAACACATCGGTTTTACAAGTGTCCGTGTGATACGCGTCAAAACTTTTTCTCCTATATTTGCGCGAAAAGCATGTATTCTTGTTTAAAACAACGAAACAAGCTGCTTTAGACCGGAACGAGTTAAATCTGAACGCATCGGTTTTAGAAGTGTCCGTGTGATACGCGTCAAATCTTTTTCTTTTATAGCTGCGCGAAAAGCATGTATTCGTGCTTAATACAACGAATCCAGCTGTTTTACATCGAAACGAGCAAAATCTGAACACATCGGTTTTACAAGTGTCTGTGTGATACGCGTCAAATCTTTTTCTCATAACGGTGCGAAAAGCATGTATTCGTGCATAATACAACAAAACACGGTGTTTTAGACCGAAACGAGCTAAATCTGAACACATCGATTTTACAAGTGTCCATGTGATACGCGTCAAAACTTTTTCTCTTTTAACTGCGCGAAAAGGATGTATTCTTGCTTAATACAACGAAACAAGCTGTTTTAGACCGAAACGAGGTTAATCTGAACATATCGGTTTTACAAGTGTCCGTGTGATACGCGTCAAATCTTTTTCTCCTATAACTGCGCGAAAAGCGTGTATTTTTGCTTAAAACAACGAAACAAGCTGTTTTAGACCGGAACGAGTTAGATCTGAACACATCGGTTTTACAAGTGTCCGTGTGATACGCGTCAAAACTTTTTCTCTTATAACAGCGCGAAAAGCATGTATTCTTGCTTAAAACAACGAAACAAGCTGGTTTAGACCGAAACGAGCTAAATCTGAACACATCGGTTTTACAAGTGTCCGTGTGATACGCGTCAAAACTTTTTCTCTTATAACTGCGCGAAAAGCATGTATTCGTGCTTAATACAACAAAACATTGTGTTTTATACCGAAACGAGCTAAATCTGAACACATCGGTTTTACAAGTGTCCGTGTGATACCTATCAAAACTTCCTATCTTATAACTGCGCGAAAAGCATGTATTCGTGCTTAATACAACGAAACAAGCTGTTTTACATCGAAACGAGCAAAATCTGAACATATCGGTTTTACAATTGTCTGTGTGATACGCGTCAAATCTTTTTCTCATAACGGTGCGAAAAGCATGTATTCGTGCATAATACAACAAAACACGGTGTTGTAGACCGAAACGAGCTAAATCTGAACACATCGGTTTTACAAGTGTCCATGTGATACGCGTCAAAACTTTTTCTCCTGTAACTGCGCGAAAAGCATGTATTCTTGCTTAAAACAACGAAACAAGCTTGTTTAGACCGAAGCGAGCTAAATCTGAACACATCGGTTTTACAAGTGCCCGTGTGATACGTGTCAAAACTTTTTCTCTTATAACTCCGCGAAAAGCATGTATTCGTGCTTAATACAACAAAACATGGTGTTTTAGACAGAAGCGAGCTAAATCTGAACACATCGGTTTTACAAGTGTCCATGTGATACGAGTCAAAACTTTTTCTCTTGTAACTGCTTGAATAGCATGTATTCTTGCTTAAAACAACGAAACAAGCTGTTTTAGACCGGAAAGAGCTAAATCTGAACACATCGGTTTTACAAGTGTCCGTGTGATCGCGTTTAAACTTTTTCTCCTATAACTGCGCGAAAAGCATGTATTCATGCTTAAAACAACGAAACAAGCTGTTTTAGAACGAAGCGAGCTAGATCTGAACACATCGGTTTTACAAGTGTCCGTGTGATACCTATCAAACTTCCTATCTTATAACTGCGCGAAAAGCATGTATTCGTGCTTAATACAACGAAACAAGCTGTTTTACATCGAAACGAGCAAAATCTGAACACATCGGTTTACAATTGTCTGTGTGATACGCGTCAAATCTTTTTCTCATAACGGTGCGAAAAGCATGTATTCGTGCATAATACAACAAAACACGGTGTTGTAGCCCGAAACGAGCTAAATCTGAACACATCGGTTTTACAAGTGTCCATGTGATACGCGTCAAACTTTTTCTCTTGTAACTGCGCGAAAAGGATGTATTCTTGCTTAATACAACGAAACAAGCTGTTTTACACCGAAACGAGGTTAATCTGAACATATCGGTTTTACAAGTGTCCGTGTGATACGCGTCAAATCTTTTTCTCCTATAACTGCGCGAAAAGCGTGTATTCTTGCTAAAAACAACGAAACAAGTTGTTTTAGACCGGAACGAGTTAAATCTGAACACATCGGTTTTACAAGTGTCCGTGTGATACACGTCAAAACTTTTTCTCTTATAAACAGCGCGAAAAGCATTTATTCTTGCTTAAAACAACGAAACAAGCTGTTTTAGAACGAAGCGAGCTAGATCTGAACACATCGGTTTTACAAGTGTCCGTGTGATACCTATCAAAACTTTTTATCTTATAACTGCGCGAAAAGCATGTATTCGTGCCTAATACAACGAAACAAGTTTTAGACCGAAACGAGCTAAATCCGGACATCGGTTTTACAAGTGTCCATGTGATACGCGTCAAAACGTTTTCTCTTGTAACTGCGCGAAAAGCATGTATTCGTGCTTAATACAACGAAACAAGCTGTTTTAGACCGAAACGAACTAAATCTGAACACATCGGTTTTACAAGTGTCCGTGTGATACGCGTCAAAACTTTTTTCTCCTATATTTGCGCGAAAAGCATGTATTCTTGTTTAAAACAACGAAACAAGCTGCTTTAGACCGGAACGAGTTAAATCTGAACGCATCGGTTTTAGAAGTGTCCGTGTGATACGCGTCAAATCTTTTTCTTTTATAGCTGCGCGAAAAGCATGTATTCGTGCTTAATACAACGAATCCAGCTGTTTTACATCGAAACGAGCAAAATCTGAACACATCGGTTTTACAAGTGTCTGTGTGATACGCGTCAATTCTTTTTCTCATAACGGTGCGAAAAGCATGTATTCGTGCATAATACAACAAAACACGGTGTTTTAGACCGAAACGAGCTAAATCTGAACACATCGGTTTTACAAGTGTCCATGTGATACGCGTCAAAACTTTTTCTCTTTTAACTGCGCGAAAAGGATGTATTCCTGCTTAATACAACGAAACAAGCTGTTTTAGACCGAAACGAGGTTAATCTGAACATATCGGTTTTACAAGTGTCCGTGTGATACGCGTCAAATCTTTTTCTCCTATAACTGCGCGAAAAGCGTGTATTTTTGCTTAAAACAACGAAACAAGCTGTTTTAGACCGGAACGAGTTAAATCTGAACACATCGGTTTTACAAGTGTCCGTGTGATACGCGTCAAAACTTTTTCTCTTATAACAGCGCGAAAACCATGTATTCTTGCTTAAAACAACGAAACAAGCTGGTTTAGACCGAAACGAGCTAAATCTGAACACATCAGTTTTACAAGTGTCCGTGTGATACGCGTCAAAACTTTTTCTCTTATAACTGCGCGAAAAGCATGTATTCGTGCTTAATACAACAAAACATTGTGTTTTATACCGAAACGAGCTAAATCTGAACACATCGGTTTTACAAGTGTCCGTGTGATACCTATCAAAACTTCCTATCTTATAACTGCGCGAAAAGCATGTATTCGTGCTTAATACAACGAAACAAGCTGTTTTACATCGAAACGAGCAAAATCTGAACACATCGGTTTTACAATTGTCTGTGTGATACGCGTCAAATCTTTTTCTCATAACGGTGCGAAAAGCATGTATTCGTGCATAATACAACAAAACACAGTGTTGTAGACCGAAACGAGCTAAATCTGAACACATCGGTTTCACAAGTGTCTATGTGATACGCGTCAAAACTTTTTCTCTTGTAAATGCGCGAAAAGGATGTATTCTTGCTTAAAACAACGAAACAATCTGGTTTAAACCGAAACGAGCTAAATCTGAACACATCGGTTTTACAAGTGTCCTTGTGATACTCGTCAAAACTATTTCTGTTATAACTGCGAGAAAAGCATGTATTCTTGCTTAAAACAAAGAAACAAGCTGTTTTAGACCGAAACGAGCTAGATCTGAACACATCGGTTTTACAAGTGTCCATGTGATACGCGTCAAAACTTTTTCTCCAATAACTGCGCGAAAAGCATGTATTTTTGCTTAAAACAACGAAACAAGTTGTTTTAGACCGAAACGAATTAGATCTGAACACATCGGTTTTACAAGTGTCCATGTGATACGCGTCAAAACTTTTTCTCCTGTAACTGCGCGAAAAGCATGTATTCTTGCTTAAAACAACGAAACAAGCTGTTTTAGACCGAAACGAGCTAAATCTGAACACATCGGTTTTACAAGTGTCCGTGTGATACGCGTCAAAATTTTTTTTCTTATAACTGCGCGAAAAGCATGTATTCTTGCTTAAATCAGCGAAACAAGCTGTTTTAGAACGAAGCGAGCTAGATCTGAACACATCGGTGATGCGCGTCAAAACTTTTTCTCCTGTAACTGCGCGAAAAGCATGTATTCTTGCTTAAAACAACGAAACAAGCTTGTTTAGACCGAAGCGAGCTAAATCTGAACACATCGGTTTTACAAGTGTCCGTGTGATACGTGTCAAAACTTTTTCTCTTATAACTCCGCGAAAAGCATGTATTCGTGCTTAATACAACAAAACATGGTGTTTTATACAGAAGCGAGCTAAATCTGAACACATCGGTTTTACAAGTGTCCATGTGATACGAGTCAAAACTTTTTCTCTTGTAACTGCGTGAATAGCATGTATTCTTGCTTAAAACAACGAAACAAGCTGTTTTAGACCGGAAAGAGCTAAATCTGAACACATCGGTTTTACAAGTGTCCGTGTGATCGCGTCTAAACTTTTTCTCCTATAACTGCGCGAAAAGCATGTATTCATGCTTAAAACAACGAAACAAGCTGTTTTAGAACGAAGCGAGCTAGATCTGAACACATCGGTTTTACAAGTGTCCGTGTGATACCTATCAAAACTTCCTATCTTATAACTGCGCGAAAAGCATGTATTCGTGCTTAATACAACGAAACAAGCTGTTTTACATCGAAACGAGCAAAATCTGAACATATCGGTTTTACAATTGTCTGTGTGATACGCGTCAAATCTTTTTCTCATAACGGTGCGAAAAGCATGTATTCGTGCATAATACAACAAAACACGGTGTTGTAGACCGAAACGAGCTAAATCTGAACACATCGGTTTTACAAGTGTCCATGTGATACGCGTCAAAACTTTTTCTCCTATAACTGCGCGAAAAGCGTGTATTCTTGCTAAAAACAACGAAACAAGTTGTTTTAGACCGGAACGAGTTAAATCTGAACACATCGGTTTTACAAGTGTCCGTGTGATACGCGTCAAAACTTTTTCTCTTATAACAGCGCGAAAAGCATTTATTCTTGCTTAAAACAACGAAACAAGCTGTTTTAGAACGAAGCGAGCTAGATCTGAACACATCGGTTTTACAAGTGTCCGTGTGATACCTATCAAAACTTTTTATCTTATAACTGCGCGAAAAGCATGTATTCTTGCTTAAAACAACGAAACAAGCTGTTTTAGACCGAAACGAGCTAAATCTGAACACATCGGTTTTACAAGTGTCCGTGTGATACGCGTCAAAAATTTTTTTCTTATAACTGCGCGAAAAGCATGTATTCTTGCTTAAATCAGCGAAACAAGCTGTTTTAGAACGAAGCGAGCTAGATCTGAACACATCGGTGATGCGCGTCAAAACTTTTTCTCCTGTAACTGCGCGAAAAGCATGTATTCTTGCTTAAAACAACGAAACAAGCTTGTTTAGACCGAAGCGAGCTAAATCTGAACACATCGGTTTTACAAGTGCCCGTGTGATACGTGTCAAAACTTTTTCTCTTATAACTCCGCGAAAAGCATGTATTCGTGCTTAATACAACAAAACATGGTGTTTTAGACAGAAGCGAGCTAAATCTGAACACATCGGTTTTACAAGTGTCCATGTGATACGAGTCAAAACTTTTTCTCTTGTAACTGCTTGAATAGCATGTATTCTTGCTTAAAACAACGAAACAAGCTGTTTTAGACCGGAAAGAGCTAAATCTGAACACATCGGTTTTACAAGTGTCCGTGTGATCGCGTTTAAACTTTTTCTCCTATAACTGCGCGAAAAGCATGTATTCATGCTTAAAACAACGAAACAAGCTGTTTTAGAACGAAGCGAGCTAGATCTGAACACATCGGTTTTACAAGTGTCCGTGTGATACCTATCAGAACTTCCTATCTTATAACTGCGCGAAAAGCATGTATTCGTGCTTAATACAACGAAACAAGCTGTTTTACATCGAAACGAGCAAAATCTGAACACATCGGTTTTACAATTGTCTGTGTGATACGCGTCAAATCTTTTTCTCATAACGGTGCGAAAAGCATGTATTCGTGCATAATACAACAAAACACGGTGTTGTAGCCCGAAACGAGCTAAATCTGAACACATCGGTTTTACAAGTGTCCATGTGATACGCGTCAAAACTTTTTCTCTTGTAACTGCGCGAAAAGGATGTATTCTTGCTTAATACAACGAAACAAGCTGTTTTACACCGAAACGAGGTTAATCTGAACATATCGGTTTTACAAGTGTCCGTGTGATACGCGTCAAATCTTTTTCTCCTATAACTGCGCGAAAAGCGTGTATTCTTGCTAAAAACAACGAAACAAGTTGTTTTAGACCGGAACGAGTTAAATCTGAACACATCGGTTTTACAAGTGTCCGTGTGATACACGTCAAAACTTTTTCTCTTATAACAGCGCGAAAAGCATTTATTCTTGCTTAAAACAACGAAACAAGCTGTTTTAGAACGAAGCGAGCTAGATCTGAACACATCGGTTTTACAAGTGTCCGTGTGATACCTATCAAAACTTTTTATCTTATAACTGCGCGAAAAGCATGTATTCGTGCCTAATACAACGAAACAAGTTTTAGACCGAAACGAGCTAAATCCGGACATCGGTTTTACAAGTGTCCATGTGATACGCGTCAAAACGTTTTCTCTTGTAACTGCGCGAAAAGCATGTATTCGTGCTTAATACAACGAAACAAGCTGTTTTAGACCGAAACGAACTAAATCTGAACACATCGGTTTTACAAGTGTCCGTGTGATACGCGTCAAAACTTTTTCTCCTATATTTGCGCGAAAAGCATGTATTCTTGTTTAAAACAACGAAACAAGCTGCTTTAGACCGGAACGAGTTAAATCTGAACGCATCGGTTTTAGAAGTGTCCGTGTGATACGCGTCAAATCTTTTTCTTTTATAGCTGCGCGAAAAGCATGTATTCGTGCTTAATACAACGAATCCAGCTGTTTTACATCGAAACGAGCAAAATCTGAACACATCGGTTTTACAAGTGTCTGTGTGATACGCGTCAATTCTTTTTCTCATAACGGTGCGAAAAGCATGTATTCGTGCATAATACAACAAAACACGGTGTTTTAGACCGAAACGAGCTAAATCTGAACACATCGGTTTTACAAGTGTCCATGTGATACGCGTCAAAACTTTTTCTCTTTTAACTGCGCGAAAAGGATGTATTCCTGCTTAATACAACGAAACAAGCTGTTTTAGACCGAAACGAGGTTAATCTGAACATATCGGTTTTACAAGTGTCCGTGTGATACGCGTCAAATCTTTTTCTCCTATAACTGCGCGAAAAGCGTGTATTTTTGCTTAAAACAACGAAACAAGCTGTTTTAGACCGGAACGAGTTAAATCTGAACACATCGGTTTTACAAGTGTCCGTGTGATACGCGTCAAAACTTTTTCTCTTATAACAGCGCGAAAAGCATGTATTCTTGCTTAAAACAACGAAACAAGCTGGTTTAGACCGAAACGAGCTAAATCTGAACACATCAGTTTTACAAGTGTCCGTGTGATACGCGTCAAAACTTTTTCTCTTATAACTGCGCGAAAAGCATGTATTCGTGCTTAATACAACAAAACATTGTGTTTTATACCGAAACGAGCTAAATCTGAACACATCGGTTTTACAAGTGTCCGTGTGATACCTATCAAAACTTCCTATCTTATAACTGCGCGAAAAGCATGTATTCGTGCTTAATACAACGAAACAAGCTGTTTTACATCGAAACGAGCAAAATCTGAACACATCGGTTTTACAATTGTCTGTGTGATACGCGTCAAATCTTTTTCTCATAACGGTGCGAAAAGCATGTATTCGTGCATAATACAACAAAACACAGTGTTGTAGACCGAAACGAGCTAAATCTGAACACATCGGTTTCACAAGTGTCTATGTGATACGCGTCAAAACTTTTTCTCTTGTAAATGCGCGAAAAGGATGTATTCTTGCTTAAAACAACGAAACAATCTGGTTTAAACCGAAACGAGCTAAATCTGAACACATCGGTTTTACAAGTGTCCTTGTGATACTCGTCAAAACTATTTCTGTTATAACTGCGAGAAAAGCATGTATTCTTGCTTAAAACAAAGAAACAAGCTGTTTTAGACCGAAACGAGCTAGATCTGAACACATCGGTTTTACAAGTGTCCATGTGATACGCGTCAAAACTTTTTCTCCAATAACTGCGCGAAAAGCATGTATTTTTGCTTAAAACAACGAAACAAGTTGTTTTAGACCGAAACGAATTAGATCTGAACACATCGGTTTTACAAGTGTCCATGTGATACGCGTCAAAACTTTTTCTCCTGTAACTGCGCGAAAAGCATGTATTCTTGCTTAAAACAACGAAACAAGCTGTTTTAGACCGAAACGAGCTAAATCTGAACACATCGGTTTTACAAGTGTCCGTGTGATACGCGTCAAAAATTTTTTTCTTATAACTGCGCGAAAAGCATGTATTCTTGCTTAAATCAGCGAAACAAGCTGTTTTAGAACGAAGCGAGCTAGATCTGAACACATCGGTGATGCGCGTCAAAACTTTTTCTCCTGTAACTGCGCGAAAAGCATGTATTCTTGCTTAAAACAACGAAACAAGCTTGTTTAGACCGAAGCGAGCTAAATCTGAACACATCGGTTTTACAAGTGTCCGTGTGATACGTGTCAAAACTTTTTCTCTTATAACTCCGCGAAAAGCATGTATTCGTGCTTAATACAACAAAACATGGTGTTTTATACAGAAGCGAGCTAAATCTGAACACATCGGTTTTACAAGTGTCCATGTGATACGAGTCAAAACTTTTTCTCTTGTAACTGCGTGAATAGCATGTATTCTTGCTTAAAACAACGAAACAAGCTGTTTTAGACCGGAAAGAGCTAAATCTGAACACATCGGTTTTACAAGTGTCCGTGTGATCGCGTCTAAACTTTTTCTCCTATAACTGCGCGAAAAGCATGTATTCATGCTTAAAACAACGAAACAAGCTGTTTTAGAACGAAGCGAGCTAGATCTGAACACATCGGTTTTACAAGTGTCCGTGTGATACCTATCAAAACTTCCTATCTTATAACTGCGCGAAAAGCATGTATTCGTGCTTAATACAACGAAACAAGCTGTTTTACATCGAAACGAGCAAAATCTGAACATATCGGTTTTACAATTGTCTGTGTGATACGCGTCAAATCTTTTTCTCATAACGGTGCGAAAAGCATGTATTCGTGCATAATACAACAAAACACGGTGTTGTAGACCGAAACGAGCTAAATCTGAACACATCGGTTTTACAAGTGTCCATGTGATACGCGTCAAAACTTTTTCTCCTATAACTGCGCGAAAAGCGTGTATTCTTGCTAAAAACAACGAAACAAGTTGTTTTAGACCGGAACGAGTTAAATCTGAACACATCGGTTTTACAAGTGTCCGTGTGATACGCGTCAAAACTTTTTCTCTTATAACAGCGCGAAAAGCATTTATTCTTGCTTAAAACAACGAAACAAGCTGTTTTAGAACGAAGCGAGCTAGATCTGAACACATCGGTTTTACAAGTGTCCGTGTGATACCTATCAAAACTTTTTATCTTATAACTGCGCGAAAAGCATGTATTCGTGCCTAATACAACGAAACAAGTTTTAGACCGAAACGAGCTAAATCCGGACATCGGTTTTACAAGTGTCCATGTGATACGCGTCAAAACGTTTTCTCTTGTAACTGCGCGAAAAGCATGTATTCGTGCTTAATACAACGAAACAAGCTGTTTTAGACCGAAACGAACTAAATCTGAACACATCGGTTTTACAAGTGTCCGTGTGATACGCGTCAAAACTTTTTCTCCTATATTTGCGCGAAAAGCATGTATTCTTGTTTAAAACAACGAAACAAGCTGCTTTAGACCGGAACGAGTTAAATCTGAACGCATCGGTTTTAGAAGTGTCCGTGTGATACGCGTCAAATCTTTTTCTTTTATAGCTGCGCGAAAAGCATGTATTCGTGCTTAATACAACGAATCCAGCTGTTTTACATCGAAACGAGCAAAATCTGAACACATCGGTTTTACAAGTGTCTGTGTGATACGCGTCAAATCTTTTTCTCATAACGGTGCGAAAAGCATGTATTCGTGCATAATACAACAAAACACGGTGTTTTAGACCGAAACGAGCTAAATCTGAACACATCGATTTTACAAGTGTCCATGTGATACGCGTCAAAACTTTTTCTCTTTTAACTGCGCGAAAAGGATGTATTCTTGCTTAATACAACGAAACAAGCTGTTTTAGACCGAAACGAGGTTAATCTGAACATATCGGTTTTACAAGTGTCCGTGTGATACGCGTCAAATCTTTTTCTCCTATAACTGCGCGAAAAGCGTGTATTTTTGCTTAAAACAACGAAACAAGCTGTTTTAGACCGGAACGAGTTAGATCTGAACACATCGGTTTTACAAGTGTCCGTGTGATACGCGTCAAAACTTTTTCTCTTATAACAGCGCGAAAAGCATGTATTCTTGCTTAAAACAACGAAACAAGCTGGTTTAGACCGAAACGAGCTAAATCTGAACACATCGGTTTTACAAGTGTCCGTGTGATACGCGTCAAAACTTTTTCTCTTATAACTGCGCGAAAAGCATGTATTCGTGCTTAATACAACAAAACATTGTGTTTTATACCGAAACGAGCTAAATCTGAACACATCGGTTTTACAAGTGTCCGTGTGATACCTATCAAAACTTCCTATCTTATAACTGCGCGAAAAGCATGTATTCGTGCTTAATACAACGAAACAAGCTGTTTTACATCGAAACGAGCAAAATCTGAACATATCGGTTTTACAATTGTCTGTGTGATACGCGTCAAATCTTTTTCTCATAACGGTGCGAAAAGCATGTATTCGTGCATAATACAACAAAACACGGTGTTGTAGACCGAAACGAGCTAAATCTGAACACATCGGTTTTACAAGTGTCCATGTGATACGCGTCAAAACTTTTTCTCCTGTAACTGCGCGAAAAGCATGTATTCTTGCTTAAAACAACGAAACAAGCTTGTTTAGACCGAAGCGAGCTAAATCTGAACACATCGGTTTTACAAGTGCCCGTGTGATACGTGTCAAAACTTTTTCTCTTATAACTCCGCGAAAAGCATGTATTCGTGCTTAATACAACAAAACATGGTGTTTTAGACAGAAGCGAGCTAAATCTGAACACATCGGTTTTACAAGTGTCCATGTGATACGAGTCAAAACTTTTTCTCTTGTAACTGCTTGAATAGCATGTATTCTTGCTTAAAACAACGAAACAAGCTGTTTTAGACCGGAAAGAGCTAAATCTGAACACATCGGTTTTACAAGTGTCCGTGTGATCGCGTTTAAACTTTTTCTCCTATAACTGCGCGAAAAGCATGTATTCATGCTTAAAACAACGAAACAAGCTGTTTTAGAACGAAGCGAGCTAGATCTGAACACATCGGTTTTACAAGTGTCCGTGTGATACCTATCAAAACTTCCTATCTTATAACTGCGCGAAAAGCATGTATTCGTGCTTAATACAACGAAACAAGCTGTTTTACATCGAAACGAGCAAAATCTGAACACATCGGTTTTACAATTGTCTGTGTGATACGCGTCAAATCTTTTTCTCATAACGGTGCGAAAAGCATGTATTCGTGCATAATACAACAAAACACGGTGTTGTAGCCCGAAACGAGCTAAATCTGAACACATCGGTTTTACAAGTGTCCATGTGATACGCGTCAAAACTTTTTCTCTTGTAACTGCGCGAAAAGGATGTATTCTTGCTTAATACAACGAAACAAGCTGTTTTACACCGAAACGAGGTTAATCTGAACATATCGGTTTTACAAGTGTCCGTGTGATACGCGTCAAATCTTTTTCTCCTATAACTGCGCGAAAAGCGTGTATTCTTGCTAAAAACAACGAAACAAGTTGTTTTAGACCGGAACGAGTTAAATCTGAACACATCGGTTTTACAAGTGTCCGTGTGATACACGTCAAAACTTTTTCTCTTATAACAGCGCGAAAAGCATTTATTCTTGCTTAAAACAACGAAACAAGCTGTTTTAGAACGAAGCGAGCTAGATCTGAACACATCGGTTTTACAAGTGTCCGTGTGATACCTATCAAAACTTTTTATCTTATAACTGCGCGAAAAGCATGTATTCGTGCCTAATACAACGAAACAAGTTTTAGACCGAAACGAGCTAAATCCGGACATCGGTTTTACAAGTGTCCATGTGATACGCGTCAAAACGTTTTCTCTTGTAACTGCGCGAAAAGCATGTATTCGTGCTTAATACAACGAAACAAGCTGTTTTAGACCGAAACGAACTAAATCTGAACACATCGGTTTTACAAGTGTCCGTGTGATACGCGTCAAAACTTTTTCTCCTATATTTGCGCGAAAAGCATGTATTCTTGTTTAAAACAACGAAACAAGCTGCTTTAGACCGGAACGAGTTAAATCTGAACGCATCGGTTTTAGAAGTGTCCGTGTGATACGCGTCAAATCTTTTTCTTTTATAGCTGCGCGAAAAGCATGTATTCGTGCTTAATACAACGAATCCAGCTGTTTTACATCGAAACGAGCAAAATCTGAACACATCGGTTTTACAAGTGTCTGTGTGATACGCGTCAATTCTTTTTCTCATAACGGTGCGAAAAGCATGTATTCGTGCATAATACAACAAAACACGGTGTTTTAGACCGAAACGAGCTAAATCTGAACACATCGGTTTTACAAGTGTCCATGTGATACGCGTCAAAACTTTTTCTCTTTTAACTGCGCGAAAAGGATGTATTCCTGCTTAATACAACGAAACAAGCTGTTTTAGACCGAAACGAGGTTAATCTGAACATATCGGTTTTACAAGTGTCCGTGTGATACGCGTCAAATCTTTTTCTCCTATAACTGCGCGAAAAGCGTGTATTTTTGCTTAAAACAACGAAACAAGCTGTTTTAGACCGGAACGAGTTAAATCTGAACACATCGGTTTTACAAGTGTCCGTGTGATACGCGTCAAAACTTTTTCTCTTATAACAGCGCGAAAAGCATGTATTCTTGCTTAAAACAACGAAACAAGCTGGTTTAGACCGAAACGAGCTAAATCTGAACACATCAGTTTTACAAGTGTCCGTGTGATACGCGTCAAAACTTTTTCTCTTATAACTGCGCGAAAAGCATGTATTCGTGCTTAATACAACAAAACATTGTGTTTTATACCGAAACGAGCTAAATCTGAACACATCGGTTTTACAAGTGTCCGTGTGATACCTATCAAAACTTCCTATCTTATAACTGCGCGAAAAGCATGTATTCGTGCTTAATACAACGAAACAAGCTGTTTTACATCGAAACGAGCAAAATCTGAACACATCGGTTTTACAATTGTCTGTGTGATACGCGTCAAATCTTTTTCTCATAACGGTGCGAAAAGCATGTATTCGTGCATAATACAACAAAACACAGTGTTGTAGACCGAAACGAGCTAAATCTGAACACATCGGTTTCACAAGTGTCTATGTGATACGCGTCAAAACTTTTTCTCTTGTAAATGCGCGAAAAGGATGTATTCTTGCTTAAAACAACGAAACAATCTGGTTTAAACCGAAACGAGCTAAATCTGAACACATCGGTTTTACAAGTGTCCTTGTGATACTCGTCAAAACTATTTCTGTTATAACTGCGAGAAAAGCATGTATTCTTGCTTAAAACAAAGAAACAAGCTGTTTTAGACCGAAACGAGCTAGATCTGAACACATCGGTTTTACAAGTGTCCATGTGATACGCGTCAAAACTTTTTCTCCAATAACTGCGCGAAAAGCATGTATTTTTGCTTAAAACAACGAAACAAGTTGTTTTAGACCGAAACGAATTAGATCTGAACACATCGGTTTTACAAGTGTCCATGTGATACGCGTCAAAACTTTTTCTCCTGTAACTGCGCGAAAAGCATGTATTCTTGCTTAAAACAACGAAACAAGCTGTTTTAGACCGAAACGAGCTAAATCTGAACACATCGGTTTTACAAGTGTCCGTGTGATACGCGTCAAAAATTTTTTTCTTATAACTGCGCGAAAAGCATGTATTCTTGCTTAAATCAGCGAAACAAGCTGTTTTAGAACGAAGCGAGCTAGATCTGAACACATCGGTGATGCGCGTCAAAACTTTTTCTCCTGTAACTGCGCGAAAAGCATGTATTCTTGCTTAAAACAACGAAACAAGCTTGTTTAGACCGAAGCGAGCTAAATCTGAACACATCGGTTTTACAAGTGTCCGTGTGATACGTGTCAAAACTTTTTCTCTTATAACTCCGCGAAAAGCATGTATTCGTGCTTAATACAACAAAACATGGTGTTTTATACAGAAGCGAGCTAAATCTGAACACATCGGTTTTACAAGTGTCCATGTGATACGAGTCAAAACTTTTTCTCTTGTAACTGCGTGAATAGCATGTATTCTTGCTTAAAACAACGAAACAAGCTGTTTTAGACCGGAAAGAGCTAAATCTGAACACATCGGTTTTACAAGTGTCCGTGTGATCGCGTCTAAACTTTTTCTCCTATAACTGCGCGAAAAGCATGTATTCATGCTTAAAACAACGAAACAAGCTGTTTTAGAACGAAGCGAGCTAGATCTGAACACATCGGTTTTACAAGTGTCCGTGTGATACCTATCAAAACTTCCTATCTTATAACTGCGCGAAAAGCATGTATTCGTGCTTAATACAACGAAACAAGCTGTTTTACATCGAAACGAGCAAAATCTGAACATATCGGTTTTACAATTGTCTGTGTGATACGCGTCAAATCTTTT
This sequence comes from Amblyomma americanum, assembly GCF_052857255.1. Lineage (NCBI taxonomy): Eukaryota > Metazoa > Arthropoda > Arachnida > Ixodida > Ixodidae > Amblyomma > Amblyomma americanum. The sequence goes on along the minus strand of NW_027526492.1, from coordinate 727,044 downwards.
TCTCATAACGGTGCGAAAAGCATGTATTCGTGCATAATACAACAAAACACGGTGTTGTAGACCGAAACGAGCTAAATCTGAACACATCGGTTTTACAAGTGTCCATGTGATACGCGTCAAAACTTTTTCTCTTGTAACTGCGCGAAAAGGATGTATTCTTGCTTAATACAACGAAACAAGCTGTTTTACACCGAAACGAGGTTAATCTGAACATATCGGTTTTACAAGTGTCCGTGTGATACGCGTCAAAACTTTTTCTCTTATAACAGCGCGAAAAGCATTTATTCTTGCTTAAAACAACGAAACAAGCTGTTTTAGAACGAAGCGAGCTAGATCTGAACACATCGGTTTTACAAGTGTCCGTGTGATACCTATCAAAACTTTTTATCTTATAACTGCGCGAAAAGCATGTATTCGTGCCTAATACAACGAAACAAGTTTTAGACCGAAACGAGCTAAATCCGGACATCGGTTTTACAAGTGTCCATGTGATACGCGTCAAAACGTTTTCTTTTGTAACTGCGCGAAAAGCATGTATTCGTGCTTAATACAACGAAACAAGCTGTTTTAGACCGAAACGAACTAAATCTGAACACATCGGTTTTACAAGTGTCCGTGTGATACGCGTCAAAACTTTTTCTCCTATATTTGCGCGAAAAGCATGTATTCTTGTTTAAAACAACGAAACAAGCTGCTTTAGACCGGAACGAGTTAAATCTGAACGCATCGGTTTTAGAAGTGTCCGTGTGATACGCGTCAAATCTTTTTCTTTTATAGCTGCGCGAAAAGCATGTATTCGTGCTTAATACAACGAATCCAGCTGTTTTACATCGAAACGAGCAAAATCTGAACACATCGGTTTTACAAGTGTCTGTGTGATACGCGTCAAATCTTTTTCTCATAACGGTGCGAAAAGCATGTATTCGTGCATATACAACAAAACACGGTGTTTTAGACCGAAACGAGCTAAATCTGAACACATCGGTTTTACAAGTGTCCATGTGATACGCGTCAAAACTTTTTCTGTTTTAACTGCGCGAAAAGGATGTATTCTTGCTTAATACAACGAAACAAGCTGTTTTAGACCGAAACGAGGTTAATCTGAACATATCGGTTTTACAAGTGTCCGTGTGATACGCGTCAAATCTTTTTCTCCTATAACTGCGCGAAAAGCGTGTATTTTTGCTTAAAACAACGAAACAAGCTGTTTTAGACCGGAACGAGTTAAATCTGAACACATCGGTTTTACAAGTGTCCGTGTGATACGCGTCAAAACTTTTTCTCTTATAACAGCGCGAAAAGCATGTATTCTTGCTTAAAACAACGAAACAAGCTGGTTTAGACCGAAACGAGCTAAATCTGAACACATCGGTTTTACAAGTGTCCGTGTGATACGCGTCAAAACTTTTTTTCTTATAACTGCGCGAAAAGCATGTATTCGTGCTTAATACAACAAAACATTGTGTTTTATACCGAAACGAGCTAAATCTGAACACATCGGTTTTACAAGTGTCCGTGTGATACCTATCAAAACTTCCTATCTTATAACTGCGCGAAAAGCATGTATTCGTGCTTAATACAACGAAACAAGCTGTTTTACATCGAAACGAGCAAAATCTGAACACATCGGTTTTACAATTGTCTGTGTGATACGCGTCAAATCTTTTTCTCATAACGGTGCGAAAAGCATGTATTCGTGCATAATACAACAAAACACGGTGTTGTAGACCGAAACGAGCTAAATCTGAACACATCGGTTTTACAAGTGTCCATGTGATACGCGTCAAAACTTTTTCTCTTGCAACTGCGCGAAAAGGATGTATTCTTGCTTAATACAACGAAACAAGCTGTTTTACACCGAAACGAGGTTAATCTGAACATATCGGTTTTACAAGTGTCCGTGTGATACGCGTCAAATCTTTTTCTCCTATAACTGCGCGAAAAGCGTGTATTCTTGCTAAAAACAACGAAACAAGTTGTTTTAGACCGGAACGAATTAGATCTGAACACATCGGTTTTACAAGTGTCCATGTGATACGCGTCAAAACTTTTTCTCCTGTAACTGCGCGAAAAGCATGTATTCTTGCTTAAAACAACGAAACAAGCTGTTTTAGACCGAAACGAGCTAAATCTGAACACATCGGTTTTACAAGTGTCCGTGTGATACGCGTCAAAACTTTTTCTCTTATAACAGCGCGAAAAGCATTTATTCTTGCTTAAAACAACGAAACAAGCTGTTTTAGAACGAAGCGAGCTAGATCTGAACACATCGGTTTTACAAGTGTCCGTGTGATACCTATCAAAACTTTTTATCTTATAACTGCGCGAAAAGCATGTATTCGTGCCTAATACAACGAAACAAGTTTTAGACCGAAACGAGCTAAATCCGGACATCGGTTTTACAAGTGTCCATGTGATACGCGTCAAAACGTTTTCTCTTGTAACTGCGCGAAAAGCATGTATTCGTGCTTAATACAACGAAACAAGCTGTTTTAGACCGAAACGAACTAAATCTGAACACATCGGTTTTACAAGTGTCCGTGTGATACGCGTCAAAACTTTTTCTCCTATATTTGCGCGAAAAGCATGTATTCTTGTTTAAAACAACGAAACAAGCTGCTTTAGACCGGAACGAGTTAAATCTGAACGCATCGGTTTTAGAAGTGTCCGTGTGATACGCGTCAAATCTTTTTCTTTTATAGCTGCGCGAAAAGCATGTATTCGTGCTTAATACAACGAATCCAGCTGTTTTACATCGAAATGAGCAAAATCTGAACACATCAGTTTTACAAGTGTCTGTGTGATACGCGTCAAATATTTTTCTCATAACGGTGCGAAAAGCATGTATTCGTGCATAATACAACAAAACACGGTGTTTTAGACCGAAACGAGCTAAATCTGAACACATCGGATTTACAAGTGTCCATGTGATACGCGTCAAAACTTTTTCTCTTTTAACTGCGCGAAAAGGATGTATTCTTGCTTAATACAACGAAACAAGCTGTTTTAGACCGAAACGAGGTTAATCTGAACATATCGGTTTTACAAGTGTCCGTGTGATACGCGTCATATCTTTTTCTCCTATAACTGCGCGAAAAGCGTGTATTTTTGCTTAAAACAACGAAACAAGCTGTTTTAGACCGGAACGAGTTAAATCTGAACACATCGGTTTTACAAGTGTCCGTGTGATACGCGTCAAAACTTTTTCTCTTATAACAGCGCGAAAAGCATGTATTCTTGCTTAAAACAACGAAACAAGCTGGTTTAGACCGAAACGAGCTAAATCTGAACACATCGGTTTTACAAGTGTCCGTGTGATACGCGTCAAAACTTTTTCTCTTATAACAGCGCGAAAAGCATTTATTCTTGCTTAAAACAACGAAACAAGCTGTTTTAGAACGAAGCGAGCTAGATCTGAACACATCAGTTTTACAAGTGTCCGTGTGATACCTATCAAAACTTTTTATCTTATAACTGCGCGAAAAGCATGTATTCGTGCCTAATACAACGAAACAAGTTTTAGACCGAAACGAGCTAAATCCGGACATCGGTTTTACAAGTGTCCATGTGATACGCGTCAAAACGTTTTCTCTTGCAACTGCGCGAAAAGCATGTATTCGTGCTTAATACAACGAAACAAGCTGTTTTAGACCGAAACGAACTAAATCTGAACACATCGGTTTTACAAGTGTCCGTGTGATACGCGTCAAAACTTTTTCTCCTATATTTGCGCGAAAAGCATGTATTCTTGTTTAAAACAACGAAACAAGCTGCTTTAGACCGGAACGAGTTAAATCTGAACGCATCGGTTTTAGAAGTGTCCGTGTGATACGCGTCAAATCTTTTTCTTTTATAGCTGCGCGAAAAGCATGTATTCGTGCTTAATACAACGAATCCAGCTGTTTTACATCGAAATGAGCAAAATCTGAACACATCAGTTTTACAAGTGTCTGTGTGATACGCGTCAAATATTTTTCTCATAACGGTGCGAAAAGCATGTATTCGTGCATAATACAACAAAACACAGTGTTTTAGACCGAAACGAGCTAAATCTGAACACATCGGATTTACAAGTGTCCATGTGATACGCGTCAAAACTTTTTCTCTTTTAACTGCGCGAAAAGGATGTATTCTTGCTTAATACAACGAAACAAGCTGTTTTAGACCGAAACGAGGTTAATCTGAACATATCGGTTTTACAAGTGTCCGTGTGATACGCGTCATATCTTTTTCTCCTATAACTGCGCGAAAAGCGTGTATTTTTGCTTAAAACAACGAAACAAGCTGTTTTAGACCGGAACGAGTTAAATCTGAACACATCGGTTTTACAAGTGTCCGTGTGATACGCGTCAAAACTTTTTCTCTTATAACAGCGCGAAAAGCATGTATTCTTGCTTAAAACAACGAAACAAGCTGGTTTAGACCGAAACGAGCTAAATCTGAACACATCGGTTTTACAAGTGTCCGTGTGATACGCGTCAAAACTTTTTCTCTTATAACTGCGCGAAAAGCATGTATTCGTGCTTAATACAACAAAACATTGTGTTTTATACCGAAACGAGCTAAATCTGAACACATCGGTTTTACAAGTGTCCATGTGATACGAGTCTAAACTCTTTCTCTTCTAACTGCGTGAAAAGCATGTATTCTTGCTTAAAACAACGAAACAAGCTGTTTTAGAACGAAGCGAGCTAGATCTGAACACATCGGTTTTACAAGTGTCCGTGTGATACCCATCAAAACTTCTTATCCTATAACTGCGCGAAAAGCATGTATTCGTGCTTAATACAACGAAACAAGCTGTTTTACATCGAAACGAGCAAAATCTGAACACATCGGTTTTACAATTGTCTGTGTGATACGCGTCAAATCTTTTTCTCATAACGGTGCGAAAAGCATGTGTTCGTGCATAATACAACAAAACACGGTGTTGTAGACCGAAACGAGCTAAATCTGAACACATCGGTTTTACAAGTGTCCATGTGATACGCGTCAAAACTTTTTCTCTTGTAACTGCGCGAAAAGGATGTATTCTTGCTTAATACAACGAAACAAGCTGTTTTACACCGAAACGAGGTTAATCTGAACATATCGGCTTTACAAGTGTCCGTGTGATACGCGTCAAATCTTTTTCTCCTATAACTGCGCAAAAAGCGTGTATTCTTGCTTAAAACAACGAAACAAGCTGTTTTAGACCGAAACGAACTAAATCTGAACACATCGGTTTTACAAGTGTCCGTGTGATACGCGTCTAAACTTTTTCTCTTATAACTGCGCGAAAAGCATGTATTCTTGCTTAAAACAACGAAACAAGCTGTTTTAGAACGAAGCGAGCTAGATCTGAACACATCGGTTCTACAAGTGTCCGTGTGATACCTATCAAAAGTTCTTGTCTTATAACTGTGCGAAAAGCATGTATTCGTGCTTAATACAACGAAACAAGCTGTTTTAGACCGAAACGAGCTAAATCTGAAGACATCGGTTTTACAAGTGTCCGTGTGATACTCGTCAAAACTTCTTATCTTATAACTGCGCGAAAAGCATGTATTCGTGCTTAATACAACGAAACAGCTGTTTTACATCGAAACGAGCAAAATCTGAGCACATCGGTTTTACAAGTGTCCTTGTGATACGCGTCAAAACTTTTTCTGTTATAACTGCGCGAAAAGCTTGTATTCTTGCTTAAAACAAAGAAACAAGCTGTTTTAGACCGAAACAAATTAGATCTGAACACATCGGTTTTACAAGTGTCCGTGTGATACGCGTCAAAAATATTTTTCTCTTATAACTGCGCGAAAAGCATGTATTCGTGTTTAATACAACAAAACACGGTGTTTTAGACCGAAAGGAGCTAAATCTGAACACATCTGTTTTACAAGTGTCCATGTGATACGCGTCAAAACGTTTTCTCTTGTAACTGCGCGAAAAGCATGTATTCGTGCTTAATACAACGAAACAAGCTGTTTTAGACCGAAACGAACTAAATCTGAACACATCGGTTTTACAAGTGTCCGTGTGATACGCGTCAAAACTTTTTCTCCTATAATTGCGCGAAAAGCATGTATTCTTGTTTAAAACAACGAAACAAGCTGCTTTAGACCGGAACGAGTTAAATCTGAACGCATCGGTTTAAGAAGTGTCCGTGTGATACGCGTCAAATCTTTTTCTTTTATAGCTGCGCGAAAAGCATGTATTCGTGCTTAATACAACGAATCCAGCTGTTTTACATCGAAACGAGCAAAATCTGAACACATCGGTTTTACAAGTGTCTGTGTGATACGCGTCAAATCTTTTTCTCATAACGGTGCGAAAAGCATGTATTCGTGCATACTACAACAAAACACGATGTTTCAGACCGAAACGAGCTAAATCTGAACACATCGGTTTTACAAGTGTCCATGTGATACGCGTCAAAACTTTTTCTCTTGTAACTGCGGGAAAAGGATGTATTCTTGCCTAATACAACGAAACAAGCTGTTTTAGACCGAAACGAGGTTAATCTGAACATATCGGTTTTACAAGTGTCCGCGTGATACGCGTCAAATCTTTTCTCCTATAACTGCGCGAAAAGCGTGTATTTTTGCTTAAAACAACGAAACAAGCTGTTTTAGACAAGAACGAGTTAAATCTGAACACATTGGTTTTACAAGTGTCCGTGTGATACGCGTCAAAACTTTTTCTCTTATAACAGCGCGAAAAGCATGTATTCTTGCTTAAAACAACGAAACAAGCTGGTTTAGACCGAAACGAGCTAAATCTGAACACATCGGTTTTACAAGTGTCCGTGTGATACGCGTCAAAACTTTTTCTCTTATAACTGCGCGAAAAGCATGTATTCGTGCTTAATACAACGAAACAAGCTGTTTTACATCGAAACGAGCAAAATCTGAACACATCGGTTTTACAATTGTCTGTGTGATAAGCGCCAAATCTTTTTCTCATAACGGTGCGAAAAGCATGTATTCGTGCATAATACAACAAAACACGGTGTTGTAGACCGAAACGAGCTAAATCTGAACACATCGGTTTTACAAGTGTCCATGTGATACGCGTCAAAACGTTTTCTCTTGTAACTGCGCGAAAAGGATGTATTCTTGCTTAATACAACGAAACAAGCTGTTTTACACAGAAACGAGGTTAATCTGAACATATCGGTTTTACAAGTGTCCGTGTGATACGCGTCAAATCTTTTTCTCCTATAACTGCGCAAAAAGCGTGTATTCTTGCTTAAAACAACGAAACAAGCTGTTTTAGAACGAAGCGAGCTAGATCTGAACACATCGGTTTTACAAGTGTCCGTGTGATACCTATCAAAACGTTTTATCTTATAACTGCGCGAAAAGCATGTATTCGTGCTTAATACAACGAAACAAGTTTTATACCGAAACGAGCAAAATCCGGACATCGATTTTACAAGTGTCCATGTGATACGCGTCAAAACTTTTTCTCCTGTAACTGCGCGAAAAGCATGTATTCTTGCTTAAAACAAGGAAACAAGCTGTTTTAGACCGGAACGAGTTAAATCTGAACACATCGGTTTTACAAGTGTCCGTGTGATACGCGTCTAAACTTTTTCTCTTATAACTGCGCGAAAAGCATGTATTCTTGCTTAAAACAACGAAACAAGCTGTTTTAGAACGAAGCGAGCTAGATCTGAACACATTGGTTTTACAAGTGTCCGTGTGATACCTATCAAAAGTTCTTGTTTTATAACTGCGCGAAAAGCATGTATTCGTGCTTAATACAACGAAACAAGCTGTTTTAGACCGAAACGAGCTAAATCTGAAGACATCGGTTTTACAAGTGTCCTTGTGATACGCGTCAAAACTTTTTCTGTTATAACTGCGCGAAAAGCATGTATTCTTGCTTAAAACAACGAAACAAGCTGTTTTACACCGAAACGAGCTAAATCTGAGCACATCGGTTTTACAAGTGTCCTTGTGATACGCGTCAAAACTTTTTCTGTTATAACTGCGCGAAAAGCTTGTATTCTTGCTTAAAACAAAGAAACAAGCTGTTTTAGACCGAAACAAATTAGATCTGAACACATCGGTTTTACAAGTGTCCGTGTGATACGCGTCAAAAATATTTTTCTCTTATAACTGCGCGAAAAGCATGTATTCGTGCTTAATACAACAAAACACGGTGTTTTAGACCGAAACGAGCTAAATCTGAACACATCTGTTTTACAAGTGTCCATGTGATACGCGTCAAAACGTTTTTTCTTGTAACTGCGCGAAAAGCATGTATTCGTGCTTAATACAACGAAACAAGCTGTTTTAGACCGAAACGAACTAAATCTGAACACATCGGTTTTACAAGTGTCCGTGTGATACGCGTCAAAACTTTTTCTCTTATAACTGCGCGAAAAGCATGTATTCGTGCTTAATACAACAAAACATTGTGTTTTATACCGAAACGAGCTAAATCTGAACACATCGGTTTTACAAGTGTCCATGTGATACGAGTCAAAACTTTTTCTCTTCTAACTGCGTGAAAAGCATGTATTCTTGCTTAAAACAACGAAACAAGCTGTTTTAGAACGAAGCGAGCTAGATCTGAACACATCGGTTTTACAAGTGTCCGTGTGATACCCATCAAAACTTCTTTTCTTATAACTGCGCGAAAAGCATGTATTCGTGCTTAATACAACGAAACAAGCTGTTTTACATCGAAACGAGCAAAATCTGAACACATCGGTTTTACAATTGTCTGTGTGATACGCGTCAAATCTTTTTCTCATAACGGTGCGAAAAGCATGTATTCGTGCATAATACAACAAAACACGGTGTTGTAAACCGAAACGAGCTAAATCTGAACACATCGGCTTTACAAGTGTCCATGTGATACGCGTCAAAACGTTTTCTCTTGTAACTGCGCGAAAAGGATGTATTCTTGCTTAATACAACGAAACAAGCTGTTTTACACCGAAACGAGGTTAATCTGAACATATCGGTTTTACAAGTGTCCGTGTGATACGCGTCAAATCTTTTTCTCCTATAACTGCGCAAAAAGCGTGTATTCTTGCTTAAAACAACGAAACAAGCTGTTTTAGAACGAAGCGAGCTAGATCTGAACACATCGGTTTTACAAGTGTCCTTGTGATACGCGTCAAAACTTTTTCTGTTATAACTGCGCGAAAAGCTTGTATTCTTGCTTAAAACAAAGAAACAAGCTGTTTTAGACCGAAACAAATTAGATCTGAACACATCGGTTTTACTAGTGTCCGTGTGATACGCGTCAAAAATATTTTTCTCTTATAACTGCGCGAAAAGCATGTATTCGTGCTTAATACAACAAAACACGGTGTTTTAGACCGAAACGAGCTAAATCTGAACACATCTGTTTTACAAGTGTCCATGTGATACGCGTCAAAACGTTTTTTCTTGTAACTGCGCGAAAAGCATGTATTCGTGCTTAATACAACGAAACAAGCTGTTTTAGACCGAAACGAACTAAATCTGAACACATCGGTTTTACAAGTGTCCGTGTGATACGCGTCAAAACTTTTTCTCTTATAACTGCGCGAAAAGCATGTATTCGCGCTTAATACAACAAAACATTGTGTTTTATACCGAAACGAGCTAAATCTGAACACATCGGTTTTACAAGTGTCCATGTGATACGAGTCAAAACTTTTTCTCTTCTAACTGCGTGAAAAGCATGTATTCTTGCTTAAAACAACGAACCAAGCTGTTTTAGAACGAAGCGAGCTAGATCTTAACACATCGGTTTTACAAGTGTCCGTGTGATACCCATCAAAACTTCTTATCTTATAACTGCGCGAAAAGCATGTATTCGTGCTTAATACAACGAAACAAGCTGTTTTACAACGAAACGAGCAAAATCTGAACACATCGGTTTTACAATTGTCTGTGTGATACGCGTCAAATCTTTTTCTTATAACGGTGCGAAAAGCATGTATTCGTGCATAATACAACAAAACACGGTGTTGTAGACCGAAACGAGCTAAATCTGAACACATCGGTTTTACAAGTGTCCATGTGATACGCGTCAAAACGTTTTCTCTTGTAACTGCGCGAAAAGCATGTATTCGTGCTTAATACAACGAAACAAGTTTTATACCGAAACGAGCAAAATCCGGACATCGATTTTACAAGTGTCCATGTGATACGCGTCAAAACTTTTTCTCCTGTAACTGCGCGAAAAGCATGTATTCTTGCTTAAAACAACGAAACAAGCTGTTTTAGACCGGAACGAGTTAAATCTGAACACATCGGTTTTACAAGTGTCCGTGTGATACGCGTCTAAACTTTTTCTCTTATAACTGCGCGAAAAGCATGTATTCTTGCTTAAAACAACGAAACAAGCTGTTTTAGAACGAAGCGAGCTAGATCTGAACACATTGGTTTTACAAGTGTCCGTGTGATACCTATCAAAAGTTCTTGTCTTATAACTGCGCGAAAAGCATGTATTCGTGCTTAATACAACGAAACAAGCTGTTTTAGACCGAAACGAGCTAAATCTGAAGACATCGGTTTTACAAGTGTCTGTGTGATACGCGTCAAAACTTTTTCTCCTGTAACTGCGCGAAAAGCATGTATTCCTGCTTAAAACAACGAAACAAGCTGGTTTAGACCGAAACGAGCTAAATCAGAACACACCGGTTTTACAAGTGTCCGTGTGATACTCGTCAAAACTTTTTCTGTTATAACTGCGCGAAGAGCATGTATTCTTGCTTAAAACAACGAAACAAGCTGTTTTACACCGAAACGAGCTAAATCTGAGCACATCGGTTTTACAAGTGTCCTTGTGATACGCGTCAAAACTTTTTCTGTTATAACTGCGCGAAAAGCTTGTATTCTTGCTTAAAACAAAGAAACAAGCTGTTTTAGACCGAAACAAATTAGATCTGAACACATCGGTTTTACAAGTGTCCGTGTGATACGCGTCAAAAATATTTTTCTCTTATAACTGCGCGAAAAGCATGTATTCGTGCTTAATACAACAAAACACGGTGTTTTAGACCGAAACGAGCTAAATCTGAACACATCTGTTTTACAATTGTCCATGTGATACGCGTCAAAACGTTTTCTCTTATAACTGCGCGAAAAGCATGTATTCGTGCTTAATACAACAAAACATTGTGTTTTATACCGAAACGAGCTAAATCTGAACACATCGGTTTTACAAGTGTCCATGTGATACGAGTCAAAACTTTTTCTCTTCTAACTGCGTGAAAAGCATGTATTCTTGCTTAAAACAACGAAACAAGCTGTTTTAGAACGAAGCGAGCTAGATCTGAACACATCGGTTTTACAAGTGTCCGTGTGATACCCATCAAAACTTCTTTTATCTTATAACTGCGCGAAAAGCATGTATTCGTGCTTAATACAACGAAACAAGCTGTTTTACATCGAAACGAGCAAAATCGGAACACATAGGTTTTACAATTGTCTGTGTGATACGCGTCAAATCTTTTTCTCATAACGGTGCGAAAAGCATGTATTCGTGCATAATACAACAAAACACGGTGTTGTAGACCGAAACGAGCTAAATCTGAACACATCGGTTTTACAAGTGTCCATGTGATACGCGTCAAAACGTTTTCTCTTGTAACTGCGCGAAAAGGATGTATTCTTGCTTAATACAACGAAACAAGCTGTTTTACACCGAAACGAGGTTAATCTGAACATATCGGTTTTACAAGTGTCCGTGTGATACGCGTCAAATCTTTTTCTCCTATAACAGCGCAAAAAGCGTGTATTCTTGCTTAAAACAACGAAACAAGCTGTTTTAGAACGAAGCGAGCTAGATCTGAACACATCGGTTTTACAAGTGTGCGTGTGATACCTATCAAAACTTTTTATCTTATAACTGCGCGAAAAGCATGTATTCGTGCTTAATACAACGAAACAAGTTTTAGACCGAAACGAGCTAAATCCGGACATCGGTTTTACAAGTGTCCATGTGATACGAGTCAAAACTTTTTCTCATGTAACTGCGCGAAAAGCTTGTATTCTTGCTTAGAACAACGAAACAAGCTGTTTTAGAACGAAGCGAGCTAGATCTGAACACATCGGTTCTACAAGTGTCCGTGTGATACCTATCAAATGCTCTTGTCTTATAACTGCGCGAAAAGCATGTATTCGTGCTTAATACAACGAAACAAGCTGTTTTAGACCGAAACAAGCTAAATCTGAAGACATCGGTTTTACAAGTGCCTGTGTGATACGCGTCAAAACGTTTTCTCCGGTAACTGCGCGAAAAGCATGTATTCTTGCTTAAAACAACGAAACAAGCTGGTTTAGACCGAAACGAGCTAAATCAGAACACATCGGTTTTACAAGTGTCCGTGTGATACTCGTCAAAACTTGTTATCTTATATCTGCGCGAAAAGCATGTATTCGTGCCTAATACAACGAAACAAGCTGTTTTACATCGAAACGAGCAAAATCTGAGCACATCGGCTTTACAAGTGTCCTTGTGATACGCGTCAAAACTTTTTCTGTTATAACTGCGCGAAAAGCTTGTATTCTTGCTTAAAACAAAGAAACAAGCTGTTTTAGACCGAAACAAATTAGATCTGAACACATTGGTTTTACAAGTGTCCGTGTGATACCTATCAAAAGTTCTTGTCTTATAACTGCGCGAAAAGCATGTATTCGTGCTTAATACAACGAAACAAGCTGTTTTAGACCGAAACGAGCTAAATCTGAAGACATCGGTTTTACAAGTGTCTGTGTGATACGCGTCAAAACTTTTTCTGTTATAACTGCGCGAAAAGCATGTATTCTTGCTTAAAACAACGAAGCAAGCTGTTTTACACCGAAACGAGCTAAATCTGAGCACATCGGTTTTACAAGTGTCCGTGTGATACGCGGCAAAACTTTTTCTCTTATAACAGCGCGAAAAGCATGTATTCTTGCTTAAAACAACGAAACAAGCTGGTTTAGACCGAAGCGAGCTAAATCTGAACACATCGGTTTTACAAGTGTCCGTGTGATACGCGTCAAAACTTTTTCTCTTATAACTGCGCGAAAAGCATGTATTCGTGCATAATACAACAAAACACGGTGTTGTAGACCGAAACGAGCTAAATCTGAACACATCGGTTTTACAAGTGTCCATGTGATACGCGTCAAAACGTTTTCTCTTGTAACTGCGCGAAAAGTATGTATTCTTGCTTAATACAACGAAACAAGCTGTTTTACACCGAAACGAGGTTAATCTGAACATATCGGTTTTACAAGTGTCCGTGTGATACGCGTCAAATCTTTTTCTCCTCTAACTGCGCAAAAAGCGTGTATTCTTGCTTAAAACAACGAAACAAGCTGTTTTAGAACGAAGCGAGCTAGATCTGAACACATCGGTTTTACAAGTGTCCGTGTGATACCTATCAAAACGTTTTATCTTATAACTGCGCGAAAAGCATGTATTCGTGCTTAATACAACGAAACAAGTTTTATACCGAAACGAGCAAAATCCGGACATCGATTTTACAAGTGTCCATGTGATACGCGTCAAAACTTTTTCTCCTGTAACTGCGCGAAAAGCATGTATTCTTGCTTAAAACAACGAAACAAGCTGTTTTAGACCGGAACGAGTTAAATCTGAACACATCGGTTTTACAAGTGTCCGTGTGATACGCGTCGAAACTTTTTCTGTTATAACTGCGCGAAAAGCTTGTATTTTTGCTTAAAACAAAGAAACAAGCTGTTTTAGACCGAAACAAATTAGATCTGAACACATCGGTTTTACAAGTGTCCGTGTGATACGCGTCTCAACTTTTTCTCTTATAACTGCGCGAAAAGCATGTATTCTTGCTTAAAACAACGAAACAAGCTGTTTTAGAACGAAGCGAGCTAGATCTGAACACATTGGTTTTACAAGTGTCCGTGTGATACCTATCAAAAGTTCTTGTCTTATAACTGCTCGAAAAGCATGTATTCGTGCTTAATACAACGAAACAAGCTGTTTTAGACCGAAACGAGCTAAATCTGAAGACATCGGTTTTACAAGTGTCTGTGTGATACGCGTCAAAACTTTTTCTCCTGTAACTGCGCGAAAAGCATGTATTCTTGCTTAAAACAACGAAACAAGCTGGTTTAGACCGAAACGAGCTAAATCAGAACACACCGAATTTACAAGTGTCCGTGTGATACTCGTCAAAACTTTTTCTGTTATAACTGCGCGAAAAGCATGTATTCTTGCTTAAAACAACGAAACAAGCTGTTTTAGACCGAAACGAGCTAAATCTGAGCACATCGGTTTTACAAGTGTCCTTGTGATACGCGTCAAATCTTTTTCTGTTATAACCGCGCGAAAAGCTTGTATTCTTGCTTAAAGCAAAGAAACAAGCTGTTTTAGACCGAAACAAATTAGATCTGAACACATCGGTTTTACAAGTGTCCGTGTGATACGCATCAAAAATATTTTTTCTCTTATAACTGCGCGAAAAGCATGTATTCGTGCTTATTACAACAAAACACGGTGTTTTAGACCGAAACGAGCTAAATCTGAACACATCTGTTTTACAAGTGTCCATGTGATACGCGTCAAAACGTTTTCTCTTGTAACTGCGCGAAAAGCATGTATTCGTGCTTAATACAACGAAACAAGCTGTTTTAGACCGAAACGAACTAAATCTGAACACATCGGTTTTACAAGTGTCCGTGTGATACGCGTCAAAACTTTTTCTCCTATAATTGCGCGAAAAGCATGTATTCTTGTTTAAAACAACGAAACAAGCTGCTTTAGACCGGAACGAACGAGGATCTGAACGCATCGGTTTTAGAAGTATCCGTGTGATACGCGTCAAATCTTTTTCTTTTATAGCTGCGCGAAAAGCATGTATTCGTGCTTAATACAACGAATCCAGCTGTTTTACATCGAAACGAGCAAAATCTGAACACATCGGTTTTACAAGTGTCTGTGTGATACGCGTCAAATCTTTTTCTCATAACGGTGCGAAAAGCATGTAATCGTGCATAATACAACAAAACACGGTGTTTTAGACCGAAACGAGCTAAATCTGAACACATCGGTTTTACAAGTGTCCATGTGATACGCGTCAAAACTTTTTCTCTTGTAACTGCGCGAAAAGGATGTATTCTTGCTTAATACAACGAAACAAGCTGTTTTAGACCGAAATGAGGTTAATCTGAACATATCGGTTTTACAAGTGTCCGTGTGATACGCGTCAAAGCTTTTTCTCCTATAACTGCGCGAAAAGCGTGTATTTTTGCTTAAAACAACAAAACAAGCTGTTTTAGACCGGAACGAGTTAAATCTGAACACATCGGTTTTACAAGTGTCCGTGTGGTACGCGTCAAAACTTTTTCTCTTATAACAGCGCGAAAAGCATGTATTCGTGCTTTATACAACGAAACAAGTTGTTTTACATCGAAACGAGCTAAATCTGAACACTTCGGTTTTACAAGTGTCTGTGTGATACGCGTCAAATCTTTTTCTCATAACGGTGCGAAAAGCATGTATTCGTGCTTAATATAACAAAACACGGTGTTTTAGACCGAAACGAGCTAAATCTGAACACATCGGTTTTGCAAGTGTCTGTGTGATACGCGTCAAATCTTTTTCTCATAACGGTGCGAAAAGCATGTATTCGTGCTTAATACAACAAAACACGGTGTTTTAGACCGAAACGAGCTAAATCTGAACACATCGGTTTTACAAGTGTCCATGTGATACGCGTCAAAACGTTTTCACCTGTAACTGCGCCAAAAGCATGTATTCTTGCTTAAAACAACGAAACAAGCTGTTTTAGACCGAAACGAGCTAAATCTGAACACATCGGTTTTACAAGTGTCCGTGTGATAGGCGTCAAAAATTTTTTTCTTATAACTGCGCGAAAAGCATGTATTCTTGCTTAAATCAACGAAACAAGCTGTTTTAGAACGAAGCGAGCTAGATCTGAACACATCGGTTTTACAAGTGTCCATGTGATGATGCGCGTCAAAACTTTTTCTCCTGTAACTGCGCGAAAAGCATGTATTCTTGCTTAAAACAACGAAACAGGCTGTTTTAGACCGAAACGAGCTAAATCTGAGCACATCGGTTTTACAAGTGTCCTTGTGATACGGGTCAAAACTTTTTCTGTTATAACTGCGCGAAAAGCTTGTATTCTTGCTTAAAACAAAGAAACAAGCTGTTTTAGACCGAAACAAATTAGATCTGAACACATCGGTTTTACAAGCGTCCGTGTGATACGCGTCAAAAATCTTTTTCTCTTATAACTGCGCGAAAAGCATGTATTCGTGCTTAATACAACAAAACACGGTGTTTTAGACCGAAACGAGCTAAATCTGAACACATCGGTTTTACAAGTGTCCGTGTGATACGCGTCAAAACTTTTTCTCTTATAACAGCGCGAAAAGCATGTATTCTTGCTTAAAACAACGAAACAAGCTGTTTTAGACCGAAACGAGCTAAATCTGAGCACATCGGTTTTACAAGTGTCCTTGTGATACGCGTCAAAACTTTTTCTGTTATAGCTGCGCGAAAAGCATGCATTCTTGCTTAAAACAACGAAACAAGCTGTTTTAGACCGAAACGAGCTAAATCTGAGCACATCGGTTTTACAAGTGTCCGTGTGATACGCGTCAAAGCTTTTTCTCCTATAACTGCGCGAAAAGCGTGTATTTTTGCTTAAAACAACGAAACAAGCTGTTTTAGACCGGAACGAGTTAAATCTGAACACATCGGTTTTACAAGTGTCCGTGTGGTACGCGTCAAAACTTTTTCTCTTATAACAGCGCGAAAAGCATGTATTCGTGCTTTATACAACGAAACAAGTTGTTTTACATCGAAACGAGCTAAATCTGAACACTTCGGTTTTACAAGTGTCTGTGTGATACGCGTCAAATCTTTTTCTCATAACGGTGCGAAAAGCATGTATTCGTGCTTAATATAACAAAACACGGTGTTTTAGACCGAAACGAGCTAAATCTGAACACATCGGTTTTGCAAGTGTCTGTGTGATACGCGTCAAATCTTTTTCTCATAACGGTGCGAAAAGCATGTATTCGTGCTTAATACAACAAAACACGGTGTTTTAGACCGAAACGAGCTAAATCTGAACACATCGGTTTTACAAGTGTCCATGTGATACGCGTCAAAACTTTTTCACCTGTAACTGCGCCAAAAGCATGTATTCTTGCTTAAAACAACGAAACAAGCTGTTTTAGACCGAAACGAGCTAAATCTGAACACACCTGTTTTACAAGTGTCCATGTGATACGCGTCAAAACGTTTTCTCTTGTAACTGCTCGAAAAGCATGTATTCGTGCTTAATACAACGAAACAAGCTGTTTTAGACCGAAACGAACTAAATCTGAACACATCGGTTTTACAAGTGTCCGTGTGATATGCGTCAAAACTTTTTCTCCTATAATTGCGCGAAAAGCATGTATTCTTGTTTAAAACAACGAAACAAGCTGCTTTAGACCGGAACGAGTTAAATCTGAACACAGCGGTTTGACAAGCGTCAAAACTTTTTCTCTTATAACTGCGCGAAAAGCATGTATTCGTGCTTAATACAACGAAACAAGCTGTTTTACATCGAAACGAGCAAAATCTGAACACATCGGTTTTACAAGAGTCTGTGTGATACGCGTCAAATCTTTTTCTCATAACGGTGCGAAAAGCGTGTATTCGTGCATAATACAACAAAACACGGTGTTTTAGACCGAGACGAGCTAAATCTGAACACATCGGTTTTACAAGTGTCCATGTGATACGCGTCAAAACTTTTTCTCTTGTAACAGCGCGAAAAGGATGTATTCGTGCTTAATACAACGAAACAAGCTGTTTTAGACCGAAACGAGGTTAATCTGAACATATCGGTTTTACAAGTGTCCGTGTGATACGAGTCAAATCTTTTTCTCCTATAACTGCGCGAAAAGCGTGTATTCTTGCTTAAAACAACGAAACAAGCTGTTTTAGACCGGAACGAGTTAAATCTGAACACATCGGTTTTACAAGTGTCCGTGTGATACGCGTCAAAACTTTTTCTCTTATAACAGCGCGAAAACCATGTATTCTTGCTTAAAACAACGAAACAAGCTGTTTTAGACCGAAACAAATTAGATCTGAACACATCGGTTTTACAAGTGTCCGTGTGATACGTGTCAAAAATCTTTTTCTCTTATAACTGCGCGAAAAGCATGTATTCGAGCTTAATACAACAAAACACGGTGTTTTAGACCGAAACGAGCTAAATCTGAACACATCTGTTTTACAAGTGTCCATGTGATACGCGTCAAAACGTTTTCTCTTTTAACTGCGCGAAAAGCATGTATTTGTGCTTAATACAACGAAACAAGCTGTTTTAGACCGAAACGAACTAAATCTGAACACATCGGTTTTACAGTGTCCGTGTGATACGCGTCAAAACTTTTTTTCCTATAATTGCGCGAAAAGCATGTATTCTTGTTTAAAACAACGAAACAAGCTGCTTTAGACCGGAACGAGTTAAATCTAACACATCGGTTTTACAAGTGTCCGTGTGATACGCGTCAAAACTTTTTCTCTTATAACTGCGCGAAAAGCATGTATTCGTGCTTAATACAACGAAACAAGCTGTTTAACATCGAAACGAGCAAAATCTGAACACATCGGTTTTACAAGTGTCTGTGTGATACGCGTCAAATCTTTTTCTCATAACGGTGCGAAAAGCATGTATTCGTGCATAATACAACAAAACACGCTGTTTTACACCGAATCGAGCTAAATCTGAACAGATCGGTTTTACAAGTGTCAATGTGATACGCGTCAATACTTTTTCTCTTGTAACTGTGCGAAAAGCATGTATTAGTGCTTAATACAACGAAACAAGCTCTTTTAGACCGAAACGAGGTTAATCTGAACATATCGGTTTTACAAGTGTCCGTGTGATACGCGTCAAATCGTTTTCTCCTATACCTGCGCGAAAAGCGTGTATTCTTGCTTAAAACAACGAAACAAGCTGTTTTAGACCGGAATGACTTAAATCTGAACACATCGGTGTCCGTGTGATACGCGTCAAAACCTTTTTTCTTATAACAGCGCGAAAAGCATGTATTCTTGCTTAAAACAACGAAACAAGCTGTTTTAGAACGAAGCGAGCTAGATCTGAACACATCGGTTTTACAAGTGTCCGTGTGATACCTATCAAAACTTCTTATCTTTTAACTGCGCGAAAAGCATGTATTCGTGCTTAATACAACGAAACAAGCTGTTTTAGACCGAAACGAGTTAAATCTGAACACATCGGTTTTACAAGTGTCCGTGTGATACGCGTCAAAACTTTTTCTCTTATAACAGCGCGAAAAGCATGTATTCTTGCTTAAAACAACGAAACAAGCTGTTTTAGACCGAAACGAGCTAAATCTGAGCACATCGGTTTTACAAGTGTCCTTGTGATACGCGTCAAAACTTTTTCTGTTATAGCTGCGCGAAAAGCATGCATTCTTGCTTAAAACAACGAAACAAGCTGTTTTAGACCGAAACGAGCTAAATCTGAGCACATCGGTTTTACAAGTGTCCTTGTGATACGCGTCAAAACTTTTTCTGTTATAACTGCGCGAAAAGCATGTATTCTTGCTTAAAACAAAGAAACAAGCTGTTTTAGACCGAAACAAATTAGATCTGAACACATCGGTTTTACAAGTGTCCGTGTGATACGCGTCAAAAATCTTTTTTCTCTTATAACTGCGCGAAAAGCATGTATTCGTGCTTAATACAACAAAACACGGTGTTTTAGACCGAAACGAGCTAAATCTGAACACACCTGTTTTACAAGTGTCCATGTGATACGCGTCAAAACGTTTTCTCTTGTAACTGCTCGAAAAGCATGTATTCGTGCTTAATACAACGAAACAAGCTGTTTTAGACCGAAACGAACTAAATCTGAACACATCGGTTTTACAAGTGTCCGTGTGATATGCGTCAAAACTTTTTCTCCTATAATTGCGCGAAAAGCATGTATTCTTGTTTAAAACAACGAAACAAGCTGCTTTAGACCGGAACGAGTTAAATCTGAACACAGCGGTTTGACAAGCGTCAAAACTTTTTCTGTTATAACAGCGCGAAAAGCATGTATTCGTGCTTTATACAACGAAACAAGTTGTTTTACATCGAAACGAGCTAAATCTGAACACTTCGGTTTTACAAGTGTCTGTGTGATACGCGTCAAATCTTTTTCTCATAACGGTGCGAAAAGCATGTATTCGTGCTTAATATAACAAAACACGGTGTTTTAGACCGAAACGAGCTAAATCTGAACACATCGGTTTTGCAAGTGTCTGTGTGATACGCGTCAAATCTTTTTCTCATAACGGTGCGAAAAGCATGTATTCGTGCTTAATACAACAAAACACGGTGTTTTAGACCGAAACGAGCTAAATCTGAACACATCGGTTTTACAAGTGTCCATGTGATACGCGTCAAAACTTTTTCACCTGTAACTGCGCCAAAAGCATGTATTCTTGCTTAAAACAACGAAACAAGCTGTTTTAGACCAAAACGAGCTAAATCTGAACACACCTGTTTTACAAGTGTCCATGTGATACGCGTCAAAACGTTTTCTCTTGTAACTGCTCGAAAAGCATGTATTCGTGCTTAATACAACGAAACAAGCTGTTTTAGACCGAAACGAACTAAATCTGAACACATCGGTTTTACAAGTGTCCGTGTGATATGCGTCAAAACTTTTTCTCCTATAATTGCGCGAAAAGCATGTATTCTTGTTTAAAACAACGAAACAAGCTGCTTTAGACCGGAACGAGTTAAATCTGAACACAGCGGTTTGACAAGCGTCAAAACTTTTTCTCTTATAACAGCGCGAAAAGCATGTATTCGTGCTTTATACAACGAAACAAGTTGTTTTACATCGAAACGAGCAAAATCTGAACACATCGGTTTTACAAGAGTCTGTGTGATACGCGTCAAATCTTTTTCTCATAACGGTGCGAAAAGCGTGTATTCGTGCATAATACAACAAAACACGGTGTTTTAGACCGAGACGAGCTAAATCTGAACACATCGGTTTTACAAGTGTCCATGTGATACGCGTCAAAACTTTTTCTCTTGTAACAGCGCGAAAAGGATGTATTCGTGCTTAATACAACGAAACAAGCTGTTTTAGACCGAAACGAGGTTAATCTGAACATATCGGTTTTACAAGTGTCCGTGTGATACGAGTCAAATCTTTTTCTCCTATAACTGCGCGAAAAGCGTGTATTCTTGCTTAAAACAACGAAACAAGCAGTTTTAGACCGGAACGAGTTAAATCTGAACACATCGGTTTTACAAGTGTCCGTGTGATACGCGTCAAAACTTTTTCTCTTATAACAGCGCGAAAACCATGTATTCTTGCTTAAAACAACGAAACAAGCTGTTTTAGACCGAAACAAATTAGATCTGAACACATCGGTTTTACAAGTGTCCGTGTGATACGTGTCAAAAATCTTTTTCTCTTATAACTGCGCGAAAAGCATGTATTCGAGCTTAATACAACAAAACACGGTGTTTTAGACCGAAACGAGCTAAATCTGAACACATCTGTTTTACAAGTGTCCATGTGATACGCGTCAAAACGTTTTCTCTTTTAACTGCGCGAAAAGCATGTATTCGTGCTTAATACAACGAAACAAGCTGTTTTAGACCGAAACGAACTAAATCTGAACACATCGGTTTTACAGTGTCCGTGTGATACGCGTCAAAACTTTTTTTCCTATAATTGCGCGAAAAGCATGTATTCTTGTTTAAAACAACGAAACAAGCTGCTTTAGACCGGAACGAGTTAAATCTAACACATCGGTTTTACAAGTGTCCGTGTGATACGCGTCAAAACTTTTTCTCTTATAACTGCGCGAAAAGCATGTATTCGTGCTTAATACAACGAAACAAGCTGTTTAACATCGAAACGAGCAAAATCTGAACACATCGGTTTTACAAGTGTCTGTGTGATACGCGTCAAATCTTTTTCTCATAACGGTGCGAAAAGCATGTATTCGTGCATAATACAACAAAACACGCTGTTTTACACCGAATCGAGCTAAATCTGAACAGATCGGTTTTACAAGTGTCAATGTGATACGCGTCAATACTTTTTCTCTTGTAACTGTGCGAAAAGCATGTATTAGTGCTTAATACAACGAAACAAGCTCTTTTAGACCGAAACGAGGTTAATCTGAACATATCGGTTTTACAAGTGTCCGTGTGATACGCGTCAAATCGTTTTCTCCTATACCTGCGCGAAAAGCGTGTATTCTTGCTTAAAACAACGAAACAAGCTGTTTTAGACCGGAATGACTTAAATCTGAACACATCGGTGTCCGTGTGATACGCGTCAAAACCTTTTTTCTTATAACAGCGCGAAAAGCATGTATTCTTGCTTAAAACAACGAAACAAGCTGTTTTAGAACGAAGCGAGCTAGATCTGAACACATCGGTTTTACAAGTGTCCGTGTGATACCTATCAAAACTTCTTATCTTTTAACTGCGCGAAAAGCATGTATTCGTGCTTAATACAACGAAACAAGCTGTTTTAGACCGAAACGAGTTAAATCTGAACACATCGGTTTTACAAGTGTCCGTGTGATACGCGTCAAAACTTTTTCTCTTATAACAGCGCGAAAAGCATGTATTCTTGCTTAAAACAACGAAACAAGCTGTTTTAGACCGAAACGAGCTAAATCTGAGCACATCGGTTTTACAAGTGTCCTTGTGATACGCGTCAAAACTTTTTCTGTTATAGCTGCGCGAAAAGCATGCATTCTTGCTTAAAACAACGAAACAAGCTGTTTTAGACCGAAACGAGCTAAATCTGAGCACATCGGTTTTACAAGTGTCCTTGTGATACGCGTCAAAACTTTTTCTGTTATAACTGCGCGAAAAGCATGTATTCTTGCTTAAAACAAAGAAACAAGCTGTTTTAGACCGAAACAAATTAGATCTGAACACATCGGTTTTACAAGTGTCCGTGTGATACGCGTCAAAAATCTTTTTTCTCTTATAACTGCGCGAAAAGCATGTATTCGTGCTTAATACAACAAAACACGGTGTTTTAGACCGAAACGAGCTAAATCTGAACACACCTGTTTTACAAGTGTCCATGTGATACGCGTCAAAACGTTTTCTCTTGTAACTGCTCGAAAAGCATGTATTCGTGCTTAATACAACTAAACAAGCTGTTTTAGACCGAAACGAACTAAATCTGAACACATCGGTTTTACAAGTGTCCGTGTGATATGCGTCAAAACTTTTTATCCTATAATTGCGCGAAAAGCATGTATTCTTGTTTAAAACAACGAAACAAGCTGCTTTAGACCGGAACGAGTTAAATCTGAACACAGCGGTTTGACAAGCGTCAAAACTTTTTCTGTTATAACAGCGCGAAAAGCATGTATTCGTGCTTTATACAACGAAACAAGTTGTTTTACATCGAAACGAGCTAAATCTGAACACTTCGGTTTTACAAGTGTCTGTGTGATACGCGTCAAATCTTTTTCTCATAACGGTGCGAAAAGCATGTATTCGTGCTTAATATAACAAAACACGGTGTTTTAGACCGAAACGAGCTAAATCTGAACACATCGGTTTTGCAAGTGTCTGTGTGATACGCGTCAAATCTTTTTCTCATAACGGTGCGAAAAGCATGTATTCGTGCTTAATACAACAAAACACGGTGTTTTAGACCGAAACGAGCTAAATCTGAACACATCGGTTTTACAAGTGTCCATGTGATACGCGTCAAAACTTTTTCACCTGTAACTGCGCCAAAAGCATGTATTCTTGCTTAAAACAACGAAACAAGCTGTTTTAGACCGAAACGAGCTAAATCTGAACACACCTGTTTTACAAGTGTCCATGTGATACGCGTCAAAACGTTTTCTCTTGTAACTGCTCGAAAAGCATGTATTCGTGCTTAATACAACGAAACAAGCTGTTTTAGACCGAAACGAACTAAATCTGAACACATCGGTTTTACAAGTGTCCGTGTGATATGCGTCAAAACTTTTTCTCCTATAATTGCGCGAAAAGCATGTATTCTTGTTTAAAACAACGAAACAAGCTGCTTTAGACCGGAACGAGTTAAATCTGAACACAGCGGTTTGACAAGCGTCAAAACTTTTTCTCTTATAACAGCGCGAAAAGCATGTATTCGTGCTTTATACAACGAAACAAGTTGTTTTACATCGAAACGAGCAAAATCTGAACACATCGGTTTTACAAGAGTCTGTGTGATACGCGTCAAATCTTTTTCTCATAACGGTGCGAAAAGCGTGTATTCGTGCATAATACAACAAAACACGGTGTTTTAGACCGAGACGAGCTAAATCTGAACACATCGGTTTTACAAGTGTCCATGTGATACGCGTCAAAACTTTTTCTCTTGTAACAGCGCGAAAAGGATGTATTCGTGCTTAATACAACGAAACAAGCTGTTTTAGACCGAAACGAGGTTAATCTGAACATATCGGTTTTACAAGTGTCCGTGTGATACGAGTCAAATCTTTTTCTCCTATAACTGCGCGAAAAGCGTGTATTCTTGCTTAAAACAACGAAACAAGCAGTTTTAGACCGGAACGAGTTAAATCTGAACACATCGGTTTTACAGTGTCCGTGTGATACGCGTCAAAACTTTTTTTCCTATAATTGCGCGAAAAGCATGTATTCTTGTTTAAAACAACGAAACAAGCTGCTTTAGACCGGAACGAGTTAAATCTAACACATCGGTTTTACAAGTGTCCGTGTGATACGCGTCAAAACTTTTTCTCTTATAACTGCGCGAAAAGCATGTATTCGTGCTTAATACAACGAAACAAGCTGTTTAACATCGAAACGAGCAAAATCTGAACACATCGGTTTTACAAGTGTCTGTGTGATACGCGTCAAATCTTTTTCTCATAACGGTGCGAAAAGCATGTATTCGTGCATAATACAACAAAACACGCTGTTTTACACCGAATCGAGCTAAATCTGAACAGATCGGTTTTACAAGTGTCAATGTGATACGCGTCAATACTTTTTCTCTTGTAACTGTGCGAAAAGCATGTATTAGTGCTTAATACAACGAAACAAGCTCTTTTAGACCGAAACGAGGTTAATCTGAACATATCGGTTTTACAAGTGTCCGTGTGATACGCGTCAAATCGTTTTCTCCTATACCTGCGCGAAAAGCGTGTATTCTTGCTTAAAACAACGAAACAAGCTGTTTTAGACCGGAATGACTTAAATCTGAACACATCGGTGTCCGTGTGATACGCGTCAAAACCTTTTTTCTTATAACAGCGCGAAAAGCATGTATTCTTGCTTAAAACAACGAAACAAGCTGTTTTAGAACGAAGCGAGCTAGATCTGAACACATCGGTTTTACAAGTGTCCGTGTGATACCTATCAAAACTTCTTATCTTTTAACTGCGCGAAAAGCATGTATTCGTGCTTAATACAACGAAACAAGCTGTTTTAGACCGAAACGAGTTAAATCTGAACACATCGGTTTTACAAGTGTCCGTGTGATACGCGTCAAAACTTTTTCTCTTATAACAGCGCGAAAAGCATGTATTCTTGCTTAAAACAACGAAGCAAGCTGTTTTAGACCGAAACGAGCTAAATCTGAGCACATCGGTTTTACAAGTGTCCTTGTGATACGCGTCAAAACTTTTTCTGTTATAGCTGCGCGAAAAGCATGCATTCTTGCTTAAAACAACGAAACAAGCTGTTTTAGACCGAAACGAGCTAAATCTGAGCACATCGGTTTTACAAGTGTCCTTGTGATACGCGTCAAAACTTTTTCTGTTATAACTGCGCGAAAAGCATGTATTCTTGCTTAAAACAAAGAAACAAGCTGTTTTAGACCGAAACAAATTAGATCTGAACACATCGGTTTTACAAGTGTCCGTGTGATACGCGTCAAAAATCTTTTTTCTCTTATAACTGCGCGAAAAGCATGTATTCGTGCTTAATACAACAAAACACGGTGTTTTAGACCGAAACGAGCTAAATCTGAACACACCTGTTTTACAAGTGTCCATGTGATACGCGTCAAAACGTTTTCTCTTGTAACTGCTCGAAAAGCATGTATTCGTGCTTAATACAACGAAACAAGCTGTTTTAGACCGAAACGAACTAAATCTGAACACATCGGTTTTACAAGTGTCCGTGTGATATGCGTCAAAACTTTTTATCCTATAATTGCGCGAAAAGCATGTATTCTTGTTTAAAACAACGAAACAAGCTGCTTTAGACCGGAACGAGTTAAATCTGAACACAGCGGTTTGACAAGCGTCAAAACTTTTTCTGTTATAACAGCGCGAAAAGCATGTATTCGTGCTTTATACAACGAAACAAGTTGTTTTACATCGAAACGAGCTAAATCTGAACACTTCGGTTTTACAAGTGTCTGTGTGATACGCGTCAAATCTTTTTCTCATAACGGTGCGAAAAGCATGTATTCGTGCTTAATATAACAAAACACGGTGTTTTAGACCGAAACGAGCTAAATCTGAACACATCGGTTTTGCAAGTGTCTGTGTGATACGCGTCAAATCTTTTTCTCATAACGGTGCGAAAAGCATGTATTCGTGCTTAATACAACAAAACACGGTGTTTTAGACCGAAACGAGCTAAATCTGAACACATCGGTTTTACAAGTGTCCATGTGATACGCGTCAAAACTTTTTCACCTGTAACTGCGCCAAAAGCATGTATTCTTGCTTAAAACAACGAAACAAGCTGTTTTAGACCGAAACGAGCTAAATCTGAACACACCTGTTTTACAAGTGTCCATGTGATACGCGTCAAAACGTTTTCTCTTGTAACTGCTCGAAAAGCATGTATTCGTGCTTAATACAACGAAACAAGCTGTTTTAGACCGAAACGAACTAAATCTGAACACATCGGTTTTACAAGTGTCCGTGTGATATGCGTCAAAACTTTTTCTCCTATAATTGCGCGAAAAGCATGTATTCTTGTTTAAAACAACGAAACAAGCTGCTTTAGACCGGAACGAGTTAAATCTGAACACAGCGGTTTGACAAGCGTCAAAACTTTTTCTCTTATAACAGCGCGAAAAGCATGTATTCGTGCTTTATACAACGAAACAAGTTGTTTTACATCGAAACGAGCAAAATCTGAACACATCGGTTTTACAAGAGTCTGTGTGATACGCGTCAAATCTTTTTCTCATAACGGTGCGAAAAGCGTGTATTCGTGCATAATACAACAAAACACGGTGTTTTAGACCGAGACGAGCTAAATCTGAACACATCGGTTTTACAAGTGTCCATGTGATACGCGTCAAAACTTTTTCTCTTGTAACAGCGCGAAAAGGATGTATTCGTGCTTAATACAACGAAACAAGCTGTTTTAGACCGAAACGAGGTTAATCTGAACATATCGGTTTTACAAGTGTCCGTGTGATACGAGTCAAATCTTTTTCTCCTATAACTGCGCGAAAAGCGTGTATTCTTGCTTAAAACAACGAAACAAGCAGTTTTAGACCGGAACGAGTTAAATCTGAACACATCGGTTTTACAAGTGTCCGTGTGATACGCGTCAAAACTTTTTCTCTTATAACAGCGCGAAAACCATGTATTCTTGCTTAAAACAACGAAACAAGCTGTTTTAGACCGAAACAAATTAGATCTGAACACATCGGTTTTACAAGTGTCCGTGTGATACGTGTCAAAAATCTTTTTCTCTTATAACTGCGCGAAAAGCATGTATTCGAGCTTAATACAACAAAACACGGTGTTTTAGACCGAAACGAGCTAAATCTGAACACATCTGTTTTACAAGTGTCCATGTGATACGCGTCAAAACGTTTTCTCTTTTAACTGCGCGAAAAGCATGTATTCGTGCTTAATACAACGAAACAAGCTGTTTTAGACCGAAACGAACTAAATCTGAACACATCGGTTTTACAGTGTCCGTGTGATACGCGTCAAAACTTTTTTTCCTATAATTGCGCGAAAAGCATGTATTCTTGTTTAAAACAACGAAACAAGCTGCTTTAGACCGGAACGAGTTAAATCTAACACATCGGTTTTACAAGTGTCCGTGTGATACGCGTCAAAACTTTTTCTCTTATAACTGCGCGAAAAGCATGTATTCGTGCTTAATACAACGAAACAAGCTGTTTAACATCGAAACGAGCAAAATCTGAACACATCGGTTTTACAAGTGTCTGTGTGATACGCGTCAAATCTTTTTCTCATAACGGTGCGAAAAGCATGTATTCGTGCATAATACAACAAAACACGCTGTTTTACACCGAATCGAGCTAAATCTGAACAGATCGGTTTTACAAGTGTCAATGTGATACGCGTCAATACTTTTTCTCTTGTAACTGTGCGAAAAGCATGTATTAGTGCTTAATACAACGAAACAAGCTCTTTTAGACCGAAACGAGGTTAATCTGAACATATCGGTTTTACAAGTGTCCGTGTGATACGCGTCAAATCGTTTTCTCCTATACCTGCGCGAAAAGCGTGTATTCTTGCTTAAAACAACGAAACAAGCTGTTTTAGACCGGAATGACTTAAATCTGAACACATCGGTGTCCGTGTGATACGCGTCAAAACCTTTTTTCTTATAACAGCGCGAAAAGCATGTATTCTTGCTTAAAACAACGAAACAAGCTGTTTTAGAACGAAGCGAGCTAGATCTGAACACATCGGTTTTACAAGTGTCCGTGTGATACCTATCAAAACTTCTTATCTTTTAACTGCGCGAAAAGCATGTATTCGTGCTTAATACAACGAAACAAGCTGTTTTAGACCGAAACGAGTTAAATCTGAACACATCGGTTTTACAAGTGTCCGTGTGATACGCGTCAAAACTTTTTCTCTTATAACAGCGCGAAAAGCATGTATTCTTGCTTAAAACAACGAAACAAGCTGTTTTAGACCGAAACGAGCTAAATCTGAGCACATCGGTTTTACAAGTGTCCTTGTGATACGCGTCAAAACTTTTTCTGTTATAGCTGCGCGAAAAGCATGCATTCTTGCTTAAAACAACGAAACAAGCTGTTTTAGACCGAAACGAGCTAAATCTGAGCACATCGGTTTTACAAGTGTCCTTGTGATACGCGTCAAAACCTTTTCTGTTATAACTGCGCGAAAAGCATGTATTCTTGCTTAAAACAAAGAAACAAGCTGTTTTAGACCGAAACAAATTAGATCTGAACACATCGGTTTTACAAGTGTCCGTGTGATACGCGTCAAAAATCTTTTTTCTCTTATAACTGCGCGAAAAGCATGTATTCGTGCTTAATACAACAAAACACGGTGTTTTAGACCGAAACGAGCTAAATCTGAACACACCTGTTTTACAAGTGTCCATGTGATACGCGTCAAAACGTTTTCTCTTGTAACTGCTCGAAAAGCATGTATTCGTGCTTAATACAACGAAACAAGCTGTTTTAGACCGAAACGAACTAAATCTGAACACATCGGTTTTACAAGTGTGCGTGTGATATGCGTCAAAACTTTTTCTCCTATAATTGCGCGAAAAGCATGTATTCTTGTTTAAAACAACGAAACAAGCTGCTTTAGACCGGAACGAGTTAAATCTGAACACAGCGGTTTGACAAGCGTCAAAACTTTTTCTCTTATAACTGCGCGAAAAGCATGTATTCGTGCTTAATACAACGAAACAAGCTGTTTTACATTGAAACGAGCAAAATCTGAACACATCGGTTTTACAAGAGTCTGTGTGATACGCGTCAAATCTTTTTCTCATAACGGTGCGAAAAGCGTGTATTCGTGCATAATACAACAAAACACGGTGTTTTAGACCGAGACGAGCTAAATCTGAACACATCGGTTTTACAAGTGTCCATGTGATACGCGTCAAAACTTTTTCTCTTGTAACAGCGCGAAAAGGATGTATTCGTGCTTAATACAACGAAACAAGCTGTTTTAGACCGAAACGAGGTTAATCTGAACATATCGGTTTTACAAGTGTCCGTGTGATACGAGTCAAATCTTTTTCTCCTATAACTGCGCGAAAAGCGTGTATTCTTGCTTAAAACAACGAAACAAGCTGTTTTAGACCGGAACGAGTTAAATCTGAACACATCGGTTTTACAAGTGTCCGTGTGATACGCGTCAAAACTTTTTCTCTTATAACAGCGCGAAAACCATGTATTCTTGCTTAAAACAACGAAACAAGCTGTTTTAGACCGAAACAAATTAGATCTGAACACATCGGTTTTACAAGTGTCCGTGTGATACGTATCAAAAATCTTTTTCTCTTATAACTGCGCGAAAAGCATGTATTCGAGCTTAATACAACAAAACACGGTGTTTTAGACCGAAACGAGCTAAATCTGAACACATCTGTTTTACAAGTGTCCATGTGATACGCGTCAAAACGTTTTCTCTTTTAACTGCGCGAAAAGCATGTATTCGTGCTTAATACAACGAAACAAGCTGTTTTAGACCGAAACGAACTAAATCTGAACACATCGGTTTTACAGTGTCCGTGTGATACGCGTCAAAACTTTTTTTCCTATAATTGCGCGAAAAGCATGCATTCTTGTTTAAAACAACGAAACAAGCTGCTTTAGACCGGAACGAGTTAAATCTGAACACATCGGTTTTACAAGTGTCCGTGTGATACGCGTCAAAACTTTTTCTCTTATAACTGCGCGAAAAGCATGTATTCGTGCTTAATACAACGAAACAAGCTGTTTAACATCGAAACGAGCAAAATCTGAACACATCGGTTTTGCAAGTGTCTGTGTGATACGCGTCAAATCTTTTTCTCATAACGGTGCGAAAAGCATGTATTCGTGCATAATACAACAAAACACGCTGTTTTACACCGAATCGAGCTAAATCTGAACAGATCGGTTTTACAAGTGTCAATGTGATACGCGTCAATACTTTTTCTCTTGTAACTGCGCGAAAAGCATGTATTAGTGCTTAATACAACGAAACAAGCTCTTTTAGACCGAAACGAGGTTAATCTGAACATATCGGTTTTACAAGTGTCCGTGTGATACGCGTCAAATCGTTTTCTCCTATACCTGCGCGAAAAGCGTGTATTCTTGCTTAATACAACGAAACAAGCTGTTTTAGACCGGAATGACTTAAATCTGAACACATCGGTGTCCGTGTGATACGCGTCAAAACCTTTTTTCTTATAACAGCGCGAAAAGCATGTATTCTTGCTTAAAACAACGAAACCAGCTGTTTTAGAACGAAGCGAGCTAGATCTGAACACATCGGTTTTACAAATGTCCGTGTGATACCTATCAAAACTTTTTATCTTATAACTGCGCGAAAAGCATGTATTCTTGCTGAATACAACGAAACAAGTTTTAGACCGAAACGAGCTAAATCTGGACATCAATTTTACAAGTTTCCATGTGATATGCGTCAAAACTTTTTCTCCTGTAATTGCGCGAAAAGCATGTATTCTTGTTTAAAACAACGAAACAAGCTGCTTTAGACCGGAACGAGTTAAATCTGAACACAGCGGTTTGACAAGCGTCAAAACTTTTTCTCTTATAACTGCGCGAAAAGCATGTATTCGTGCTTAATACAACGAAACAAGCTGTTTTACATTGAAACGAGCAAAATCTGAACACATCGGTTTTACAAGAGTCTGTGTGATACGCGTCAAATCTTTTTCTCATAACGGTGCGAAAAGCGTGTATTCGTGCATAATACAACAAAACACGGTGTTTTAGACCGAGACGAGCTAAATCTGAACACGTCGGTTTTACAAGTGTCCATGTGATACGCGTCAAAACTTTTTCTCTTGTAACAGCGCGAAAAGGATGTATTCGTGCTTAATACAACGAAACAAGCTGTTTTAGACCGAAACGAGGTTAATCTGAACATATCGGTTTTACAAGTGTCCGTGTGATACGAGTCAAATCTTTTTCTCCTATAACTGCGCGAAAAGCGTGTATTCTTGCTTAAAACAACGAAACAAGCTGTTTTAGACCGGAACGAGTTAAATCTGAACACATCGGTTTTACAAGTGTCCGTGTGATACGCGTCAAAACTTTTTCTCTTATAACAGCGCGAAAACCATGTATTCTTGCTTAAAACAACGAAACAAGCTGTTTTAGACCGAAACAAATTAGATCTGAACACATCGGTTTTACAAGTGTCCGTGTGATACGTATCAAAAATCTTTTTCTCTTATAACTGCGCGAAAAGCATGTATTCGAGCTTAATACAACAAAACACGGTGTTTTAGACCGAAACGAGCTAAATCTGAACACATCTGTTTTACAAGTGTCCATGTGATACGCGTCAAAACGTTTTCTCTTTTAACTGCGCGAAAAGCATGTATTCGTGCTTAATACAACGAAACAAGCTGTTTTAGACCGAAACAAACTAAATCTGAACACATCGGTTTTACAGTGTCCGTGTGATACGCGTCAAAACTTTTTTTCCTATAATTGCGCGAAAAGCATGCATTCTTGTTTAAAACAACGAAACAAGCTGCTTTAGACCGGAACGAGTTAAATCTGAACACATCGGTTTTACAAGTGTCCGTGTGATACGCGTCAAAACTTTTTCTCATAACGGTGCGAAAAGCATGTATTCGTGCATAATACAACAAAACACGCTGTTTTACACCGAATCGAGCTAAATCTGAACAGATCGGTTTTACAAGTGTCAATGTGATACGCGTCAATACTTTTTCTCTTGTAACTGCGCGAAAAGCATGTATTAGTGCTTAATACAACGAAACAAGCTCTTTTAGACCGAAACGAGGTTAATCTGAACATATCGGTTTTACAAGTGTCCGTGTGATACGCGTCAAATCGTTTTCTCCTATACCTGCGCGAAAAGCGTGTATTCTTGCTTAAAACAACGAAACAAGCTGTTTTAGACCGGAATGACTTAAATCTGAACACATCGGTGTCCGTGTGATACGCGTCAAAACCTTTTTTCTTATAACAGCGCGAAAAGCATGTATTCTTGCTTAAAACAACGAAACCAGCTGTTTTAGAACGAAGCGAGCTAGATCTGAACACATCGGTTTTACAAATGTCCGTGTGATACCTATCAAAACTTTTTATCTTATAACTGCGCGAAAAGCATGTATTCTTGCTGAATACAACGAAACAAGTTTTAGACCGAAACGAGCTAAATCTGGACATCAATTTTACAAGTTTCCATGTGATACGCGTCAAAACATTTTCTCCTGTAACTGCGCGAAAAGCATGTATTCTTGCTTAAAAAAACGAAACAATCTGGTTTAAACCGAAACGAGCTAAATCTGAATACATCGGTTTTACAAGTCTCTGTGTGATACGCGTCAAATCTTTTTCTCTTGTAACTGCGCGAAAAGCGTGTATTCGTGCTTAATACAACGAAACAAGTAGTTTTAGACCGAAACGAGCTAAATCTGAACACATCGGTTTTACAAGTGTCCGTGTGATACGCGTCAAACTTTTTCTCCTATAACTGCGCGAAAAGAATGTATTTTGCTTAAAACAACGAAACAAGCTGTTTTAGGCCGAAACGAGCTAAATCTGAACACATCGGTTTTACAAGTGTCCGTGTGATACTCAAAATTTTTTCTGTTATAACTGCGCGAAAAGCACGTATTCTTGCTTAAAACAACGAAACAAGCTGTTTTAGACCGAAACCAGCAAGATCTGAAGACATCGGTTTTACAAGTGTCCATGTGATACGCGTCAAATCTTTTTCTCCTGTAACTGCGCGAAAAGCATGTATTCTTGCTTAAAACAACGAAACAAGCTGGTTTAGACCGAAACGAGCTTAATCTGAACACATCGGTTTTACAAGTGTCCGTGTGATACTCAAAACGTTTTCGGTTATAACTGCGCGAAAAGCACCTATTCTTGCTTAAAACAACGAAACAAGCTGTTTTAGACCGAAACGAGCTAGATCTGAACACATCGATTTTACAAGTGTCCATGTGAAACGCGTCAAAACTTTTTCTCTTGTAACTGCGCGAAAAGCATGTATTCTTGCTTAAAACAACGAAACAGGCTGTTTTAGAACGAAGCGAGCTAGATCTGAACACATCGGTTTTACAAGTGTCCTTGTGATACCTATCAAAACTTTTTATCTTATAACTGCATGTATTCGTGCTTAATACAACGAAACAAGCTGTTTTAGACCAAAACGAGCTAAATCTGAAGACATCGGTTTTGCAAGTGTCCATGTGATACGCGTCAAAACTTTTTCGCCTGTAGCTGCGCGAAAAGCATGTATTCTTGCTTAAAACAACGAAACAAGCTGGTTTAGACCGAAAGGAGCTTAATCTGAACACATCGATTTTACAAGTGTCCGTGTGATACGCGTCAAATCTTTCTGTCCTATAACTGTGCGAAAAGCGTGTATTCTTGCTTAATACAACGAAACAAGCAGTTTTAGACCGAAACGAGCTAAATCTGAACACATCGGTTTTAAGGTGTCCGTGTGATACGCGTCAAAACTTTTTCTCCTATAACTGCGCGAAAAGCATGTATTTTGCTTAAAACAACGAAACAAGCTGTTTTAGACCGGAGCGAGTTAAATCTGAACACATCGGTTTTTCAAGTGTCCGTGTGATACGCGTCAAAGCCTTTTCTCTTATAACTGCGCGAAAAGCATGTATTCGTGCTTTATACAACGAAACAAGTTGTTTTACATCGAAACGAGCTAAATCTGAACACTTCGGTTTTACAAGTGTCTGTGTGATACGCGTCAAATCTTTTTCTCATAACGGTGCGAAAGGCATGTATTCGTGCTTAATACAACAAAACACGGTGTTTTAGACCGAAACGAGCTAAATCTGAACACATCGGTTTTACAAGTGTCCATGTGTTACGCGTCAAAACTTTTTCTCTTGTAACTGCGCGAAAAGCATGTATTCGTGCTTAATACAACGAAACAAGCTGTTTTAGGCCGAAACGAGCTTAATCTGAACACATCGGTTTTACAAGTGTCCGTGTGATACTCGTCAAAACTTTTTCTGTTATAACTGCGAGAAAATCATGCATTCTTGCTTAAAACAACGAAAGAAGCTGTTTTAGACCGAAACGAGCTAGATCTGAACACGTCGGTTTTACAAGTGTCCATGTGATACGCGTCAAAACTTTTTGTCCTATAACTGCGTGAAAAGCATGTATTCTTGCTTAAAACAACGAAACAATCTGGTTTAAACCGAAACGAGCTAAATCTGAACACATCGGTTTTACAAGTGTCCGTGTGATACTCGTCAAAACTTTTTCTGTTATAACTGCGAGAAAATCATGTATTCTTGCTTAAAACAACGAAACCAGCTGTTTTAGACCGAAACGAGCTAGATCTGAACACATCGGTTTTACAAGTATCCATGTGATACGCGTCAAAACATTTTGTCCTATAACTGCGCGAAAAGCATGTATTTTTGCTTAAAACAACGAAACAAGTTGTTTAGACCGAAACGAATTAGATATGAACACATTGGTTTTACAAGTGTCCATGTGATACGCGTCAAAAATTTTTCTCTTATAACTGCGCGAAAAGCATGTATTCTTGCTTAAAACAACGAAACAAGCTGTTTTAGAACGAAACGAGCTAAATCTGAACACATCGGTTTTACAAGTGTCTGTGTGATACGCGTCAAATCTTTTTCTCATAACGGTGCGAGAAGCATGTATTCGTGCTTAATACAACAAAACATGGTGTTTTAGACCGAAACGAGCTGAATCTGAACACATCGATTTTACAAGTGTCCGTGTGATACGCGTCAAAACTTTTTCTCCTATAATAGCGCGAAAAGCATGTATTCTTGTTTAAAACAACTAAACAAGCTGTTTTAGACCGGAACGAGTTAAATCTGAACACATCGGTTTCACAAGTGTCCGTGTGATACGCGTCAAATCTTTCTCTCCTATAACTGTGCGAAAAGCGTGTATTCGTGCTTAATACAACGAAACAAGCAGTTTTAGACCGAAACGAGCTAAATCTGAACACATCGGTTTTACAAGTGTCCGTGTGATACGCGTCAAACTTTTTCTCCTATAACTGCGCGAAAAGAATGTATTTTGCTTAAAACAACGAAACAAGCTGTTTTAGACCGAAACGAGCTAAATCTGAACACATCGGTTTTAAGGTGTCCGTGTGATACGCGTCAAAACTTTTTCTCCTATAACTGCGCGAAAAGCATGTATTTTGCTTAAAACAACGAAACAAGCTGTTTTAGACCGGAGCGAGTTAAATCTGAACACATCGGTTTTTCAAGTGTCCGTGTGATACGCGTCAAAGCCTTTTCTCTTATAACTGCGCGAAAAGCATGTATTCGTGCTTTATACAACGAAACAAGTTGTTTTACATCGAAACGAGCTAAATCTGAACACTTCGGTTTTACAAGTGTCTGTGTGATACGCGTCAAATCTTTTTCTCATAACGGTGCGAAAGGCATGTATTCGTGCTTAATACAACAAAACACGGTGTTTTAGACCGAAACGAGCTAAATCTGAACACATCGGTTTTACAAGTGTCCATGTGTTACGCGTCAAAACTTTTTCTCTTGTAACTGCGCGAAAAGCATGTATTCGTGCTTAATACAACGAAACAAGCTGTTTTAGGCCGAAACGAGCTTAATCTGAACACATCGGTTTTACAAGTGTCCGTGTGATACTCGTCAAAACTTTTTCTGTTATAACTGCGAGAAAATCATGCATTCTTGCTTAAAACAACGAAAGAAGCTGTTTTAGACCGAAACGAGCTAGATCTGAACACGTCGGTTTTACAAGTGTCCATGTGATACGCGTCAAAACTTTTTGTCCTATAACTGCGTGAAAAGCATGTATTCTTGCTTAAAACAACGAAACAATCTGGTTTAAACCGAAACGAGCTAAATCTGAACACATCGGTTTTACAAGTGTCCGTGTGATACTCGTCAAAACTTTTTCTGTTATAACTGCGAGAAAATCATGTATTCTTGCTTAAAACAACGAAACAAGCTGTTTTAGACCGAAACGAGCTAGATCTGAACACATCGGTTTTACAAGTATCCATGTGATACGCGTCAAAACATTTTGTCCTATAACTGCGCGAAAAGCATGTATTTTTGCTTAAAACAACGAAACAAGTTGTTTAGACCGAAACGAATTAGATATGAACACATTGGTTTTACAAGTGTCCATGTGATACGCGTCAAAAATTTTTCTCTTATAACTGCGCGAAAAGCATGTATTCTTGCTTAAAACAACGAAACAAGCTGTTTTAGAACGAAACGAGCTAAATCTGAACACATCGGTTTTACAAGTGTCTGTGTGATACGCGTCAAATCTTTTTCTCATAACGGTGCGAGAAGCATGTATTCGTGCTTAATACAACAAAACATGGTGTTTTAGACCGAAACGAGCTGAATCTGAACACATCGATTTTACAAGTGTCCGTGTGATACGCGTCAAAACTTTTTCTCCTATAATAGCGCGAAAAGCATGTATTCTTGTTTAAAACAACTAAACAAGCTGTTTTAGACCGGAACGAGTTAAATCTGAACACATCGGTTTCACAAGTGTCCGTGTGATACGCGTCAAATCTTTCTCTCCTATAACTGTGCGAAAAGCGTGTATTCGTGCTTAATACAACGAAACAAGCAGTTTTAGACCGAAACGA
Organism: Amblyomma americanum; assembly: GCF_052857255.1. Taxonomy (NCBI): domain Eukaryota; kingdom Metazoa; phylum Arthropoda; class Arachnida; order Ixodida; family Ixodidae; genus Amblyomma; species Amblyomma americanum. Next base: position 689,482 of record NW_027526492.1, on the reverse strand, counting down.
GCTAAATCTGAACACATCGGTTTTACAAGTGTCCGTGTGATACGCGTCAAACTTTTTCTCCTATAACTGCGCGAAAAGAATGTATTTTGCTTAAAACAACGAAACAAGCTGTTTTAGGCCGAAACGAGCTAAATCTGAACACATCGGTTTTACAAGTGTCCGTGTGATACTCAAAATTTTTTCTGTTATAACTGCGCGAAAAGCACGTATTCTTGCTTAAAACAACGAAACAAGCTGTTTTAGACCGAAACCAGCAAGATCTGAAGACATCGGTTTTACAAGTGTCCATGTGATACGCGTCAAATCTTTTTCTCCTGTAACTGCGCGAAAAGCATGTATTCTTGCTTAAAACAACGAAACAAGCTGGTTTAGACCGAAACGAGCTTAATCTGAACACATCGGTTTTACAAGTGTCCGTGTGATACTCAAAACGTTTTCGGTTATAACTGCGCGAAAAGCACCTATTCTTGCTTAAAACAACGAAACAAGCTGTTTTAGACCGAAACGAGCTAGATCTGAACACATCGATTTTACAAGTGTCCATGTGAAACGCGTCAAAACTTTTTCTCTTGTAACTGCGCGAAAAGCATGTATTCTTGCTTAAAACAACGAAACAGGCTGTTTTAGAACGAAGCGAGCTAGATCTGAACACATCGGTTTTACAAGTGTCCTTGTGATACCTATCAAAACTTTTTATCTTATAACTGCATGTATTCGTGCTTAATACAACGAAACAAGCTGTTTTAGACCAAAACGAGCTAAATCTGAAGACATCGGTTTTGCAAGTGTCCATGTGATACGCGTCAAAACTTTTTCGCCTGTAGCTGCGCGAAAAGCATGTATTCTTGCTTAAAACAACGAAACAAGCTGGTTTAGACCGAAAGGAGCTTAATCTGAACACATCGGTTTTACAAGTGTCCGTGTGATACGCGTCAAATCTTTCTGTCCTATAACTGTGCGAAAAGCGTGTATTCTTGCTTAATACAACGAAACAAGCAGTTTTAGACCGAAACGAGCTAAATCTGAACACATCGGTTTTAAGGTGTCCGTGTGATACGCGTCAAAACTTTTTCTCCTATAACTGCGCGAAAAGCATGTATTTTGCTTAAAACAACGAAACAAGCTGTTTTAGACCGGAGCGAGTTAAATCTGAACACATCGGTTTTTCAAGTGTCCGTGTGATACGCGTCAAAGCCTTTTCTCTTATAACTGCGCGAAAAGCATGTATTCGTGCTTTATACAACGAAACAAGTTGTTTTACATCGAAACGAGCTAAATCTGAACACTTCGGTTTTACAAGTGTCTGTGTGATACGCGTCAAATCTTTTTCTCATAACGGTGCGAAAGGCATGTATTCGTGCTTAATACAACAAAACACGGTGTTTTAGACCGAAACGAGCTAAATCTGAACACATCGGTTTTACAAGTGTCCATGTGTTACGCGTCAAAACTTTTTCTCTTGTAACTGCGCGAAAAGCATGTATTCGTGCTTAATACAACGAAACAAGCTGTTTTAGGCCGAAACGAGCTTAATCTGAACACATCGGTTTTACAAGTGTCCGTGTGATACTCGTCAAAACTTTTTCTGTTATAACTGCGAGAAAATCATGCATTCTTGCTTAAAACAACGAAACAAGCTGTTTTAGACCGAAACGAGCTAGATCTGAACACGTCGGTTTTACAAGTGTCCATGTGATACGCGTCAAAACTTTTTGTCCTATAACTGCGTGAAAAGCATGTATTCTTGCTTAAAACAACGAAACAATCTGGTTTAAACCGAAACGAGCTAAATCTGAACACATCGGTTTTACAAGTGTCCGTGTGATACTCGTCAAAACTTTTTCTGTTATAACTGCGAGAAAATCATGTATTCTTGCTTAAAACAACGAAACAAGCTGTTTTAGACCGAAACGAGCTAGATCTGAACACATCGGTTTTACAAGTATCCATGTGATACGCGTCAAAACATTTTGTCCTATAACTGCGCGAAAAGCATGTATTTTTGCTTAAAACAACGAAACAAGTTGTTTAGACCGAAACGAATTAGATATGAACACATTGGTTTTACAAGTGTCCATGTGATACGCGTCAAAAATTTTTCTCTTATAACTGCGCGAAAAGCATGTATTCTTGCTTAAAACAACGAAACAAGCTGTTTTAGAACGAAACGAGCTAAATCTGAACACATCGGTTTTACAAGTGTCTGTGTGATACGCGTCAAATCTTTTTCTCATAACGGTGCGAGAAGCATGTATTCGTGCTTAATACAACAAAACATGGTGTTTTAGACCGAAACGAGCTGAATCTGAACACATCGATTTTACAAGTGTCCGTGTGATACGCGTCAAAACTTTTTCTCCTATAATAGCGCGAAAAGCATGTATTCTTGTTTAAAACAACTAAACAAGCTGTTTTAGACCGGAACGAGTTAAATCTGAACACATCGGTTTCACAAGTGTCCGTGTGATATGCGTCAAATCTTTCTCTCCTATAACTGTGCGAAAAGCGTGTATTCTTGCTAAATACAACGAAACAAGCAGTTTTAGACCGAAACGAGCTAAATCTGAACACATCGGTTTTACAAGTGTCCATGTGAAACGCGTCAAAACTTTTTCTCTTGTAACTGCGCGAAAAGCATGTATTCTTGCTTAAAACAACGAAACAAGCTGTTTTAGAACGAAGCGAGCTAGATCTGAACACATCGGTTTTACAAGTGTCCTTGTGATACCTATCAAAACTTTTTATCTTATAACTGCATGTATTCGTGCTTAATACAACGAAACAAGCTGTTTTAGACAGAAACGAGTTAAATCTGAACACATCGGTTTTACAAGTGTCCATGTGATACGCGTCAAAACTTTTTCTCTTGTAACTGCGCGAAAAGCGTGTATTCGTGCTTAATACAACGAAACAAGCAGTTTTAGACCGAAACGAGCTAAATCTGAACACATCGGTTTTACAAGTGTCCGTGTGATACGCGTCAAACTTTTTCTCCTATAACTGCGCGAAAAGAATGTATTTTGCTTAAAACAACGAAACAAGCTGTTTTAGGCCGAAACGAGCTAAATCTGAACGCATCGGTTTTACAAGTGTCCGTGTGATACTCAAAATTTTTTCTGTTATATCTGCGCGAAAAGCACGTATTCTTGCTTAAAACAACGAAAGAAGCTGTTTTAGACCGAAACCAGCAAGATCTGAAGACATCGGTTTTACAAGTGTCCATGTGATACGCGTCAAATCTTTTTCTCCTGTAACTGCGCGAAAAGCATGTATTCTTGCTTAAAACAACGAAACAAGCTGGTTTAGACCGAAACGAGCTTAATCTGAACACATCGGTTTTACAAGTGTCCGTGTGATACTCAAAACTTGTTCGGTTATAACTGCGCGAAAAGCACGTATTCTTGCTTAAAACAACGAAACAAGCTGTTTTAGACCGAAACGAGCTAGATCTGAACACATCGATTTTACAAGTGTCCATGTGAAACGCGTCAAAACTTTTTCTCTTGTAACTGCGCGAAAAGCATGTATTCTTGCTTAAAACAACGAAACAAGCTGTTTTAGAACGAAGCGAGCTAGATCTGAACACATCGGTTTTACAAGTGTCCTTGTGATACCTATCAAAACTTTTTATCTTATAACTGCATGTATTCGTGCTTAATACAACGAAACAAGCTGTTTTAGACCAAAACGAGCTAAATCTGAAGACATCGGTTTTACAAGTGTCCATGTGATACGCATCAAAACTTTTTCGCCTGTAGCTGCGCGAAAAGCATGTATTCTTGCTTAAAACAACGAAACAAGCTGGTTTAGACCGAAAGGAGCTTAATCTGAACACATCGGTTTTACAAGTGTCCGTGTGATACGCGTCAAATCTTTCTGTCCTATAACTGTGCGAAAAGCGTGTATTCTTGCTTAATACAACGAAACAAGCAGTTTTAGACCGAAACGAGCTAAATCTGAACACATCGGTTTTAAGGTGTCCGTGTGATACGCGTCAAAACTTTTTCTCCTATAACTGCGCGAAAAGCATGTATTTTGCTTAAAACAACGAAACAAGCTGTTTTAGACCGGAGCGAGTTAAATCTGAACACATCGGTTTTTCAAGTGTCCGTGTGATACGCGTCAAAGCTTTTTCTCTTATAACTGCGCGAAAAGCATGTATTCGTGCTTTATACAACGAAACAAGTTGTTTTACATCGAAACGAGCTAAATCTGAACACTTCGGTTTTACAAGTGTCTGTGTGATACGCGTCAAATCTTTTTCTCATAACGGTGCGAAAAGCATGTATTCGTGCTTAATACAACAAAACACGGTGTTTTAGACCGAAACGAGCTAAATCTGAACACATCGGTTTTACAAGTGTCCATGTGTTACGCGTCAAAACTTTTTCTCTTGTAACTGCGCGAAAAGCATGTATTCGTGCTTAATACAACGAAACAAGCTGTTTTAGGCCGAAACGAGCTTAATCTGAACACATCGGTTTTACAAGTGTCCGTGTGATACTCGTCAAAACTTTTTCTGTTATAACTGCGAGAAAATCATGCATTCTTGCTTAAAACAACGAAACAAGCTGTTTTAGACCGAAACGAGCTAGATCTGAACACGTCGGTTTTACAAGTGTCCATGTGATACGCGTCAAAACTTTTTGTCCTATAACTGCGTGAAAAGCATGTATTCTTGCTTAAAACAACGAAACAATCTGGTGTAAACCGAAACGAGCTAAATCTGAACACATCGGTTTTACAAGTGTCCGTGTGATACTCGTCAAAACTTTTTCTGTTATAACTGCGAGAAAATCATGTATTCTTGCTTAAAACAACGAAACAAGCTGTTTTAGACCGAAACGAGCTAGATCTGAACACATCGGTTTTACAAGTATCCATGTGATACGCGTCAAAACATTTTGTCCTATAACTGCGCGAAAAGCATGTATTTTTGCTTAAAACAACGAAACAAGTTGTTTAGACCGAAACGAATTAGATATGAACACATCGGTTAAACAAGTGTCCGTGTGATACGCGTCAAATCTTTCTCTCCTATAACTGTGCGAAAAGCGTGTATTCTTGCTAAATACAACGAAACAAGCAGTTTTAGACCGAAACGAGCTAAATCTGAACACATCGGTTTTACAAGTGTCCATGTGAAACGCGTCAAAACTTTTTCTCTTGTAACTGCGCGAAAAGCATGTATTCTTGCTTAAAACAACGAAACAAGCTGTTTTAGAACGAAGCGAGCTAGATCTGAACACATCGGTTTTACAAGTGTCCTTGTGATACCTATCAAAACTTTTTATCTTATAACTGCATGTATTCGTGCTTAATACAACGAAACAAGCTGTTTTAGACCAAAACGAGCTAAATCTGAAGACATCGGTTTTACAAGTGTCCATGTGATACGCGTCAAAACTTTTTCGCCTGTAGCTGCGCGAAAAGCATGTATTCTTGCTTAAAACAACGAAACAAGCTGGTTTAGACCGAAAGGAGCTTAATCTGAACACATCGGTTTTACAAGTGTCCGTGTGATACGCGTCAAATCTTTCTGTCCTATAACTGTGCGAAAAGCGTGTATTCTTGCTTAATACAACGAAACAAGCAGTTTTAGACCGAAACGAGCTAAATCTGAACACATCGGTTTTAAGGTGTCCGTGTGATACGCGTCAAAGCTTTTTCTCTTATAACTGCGCGAAAAGCATGTATTCGTGCTTTATACAACGAAACAAGTTGTTTTACATCGAAACGAGCTAAATCTGAACACTTCGGTTTTACAAGTGTCTGTGTGATACGCGTCAATTCTTTTTCTCATAACGGTGCGAAAAGCATGTATTCGTGCTTAATACAACAAAACACGGTGTTTTAGACCGAAACGAGCTGAATCTGAACACATCGGTTTTACAAGTGTCCGTGTGATACGCGTCAAAACTTTTTCTCCTATAATAGCGCGAAAAGCATGTATTCTTGTTTAAAACAACTAAACAAGCTGTTTTAGACCGGAACGAGTTAAATCTGAACACATCGGTTTCACAAGTGTCCGTGTGATACGCGTCAAATCTTTCTCTCCTATAACTGTGCGAAAAGCATGTATTCGTGCTTAATACAACAAAACACGGTGTTTTAGACCGAAACGAGCTAAATCTGAACACATCGGTTTTACAAGTGTCCATGTGTTACGCGTCAAAACTTTTTCTCTTGTAACTGCGCGAAAAGCATGTATTCGTGCTTAATACAACGAAACAAGCTGTTTTAGGCCGAAACGAGCTTAATCTGAACACATCGGTTTTACAAGTGTCCTTGTGATACCTATCAAAACTTTTTATCTTATAACTGCATGTATTCGTGCTTAATACAACGAAACAAGCTGTTTTAGACCAAAACGAGCTAAATCTGAAGACATCGGTTTTACAAGTGTCCATGTGATACGCGTCAAAACTTTTTCGCCTGTAGCTGCGCGAAAAGCATGTATTCTTGCTTAAAACAACGAAACAAGCTGGTTTAGACCGAAAGGAGCATAATCTGAACACATCGGTTTTACAAGTGTCCGTGTGATACGCGTCAAATCTTTCTGTCCTATAACTGTGCGAAAAGCGTGTATTCTTGCTTAACACAACGAAACAAGCAGTTTTAGACCGAAACGAGCTAAATCTGAACACATCGGTTTTAAGGTGTCCGTGTGATACGCGTCAAAACTTTTTCTCCTATAACTGCGCGAAAAGCATGTATTTTGCTTAAAACAACGAAACAAGCTGTTTTAGACCGGAGCGAGTTAAATCTGAACACATCGGTTTTTCAAGTGTCCGTGTGATACGCGTCAAAGCTTTTTCTCTTATAACTGCGCGAAAAGCATGTATTCGTGCTTTATACAACGAAACAAGTTGTTTTACATCGAAACGAGCTAAATCTGAACACTTCGGTTTTACAAGTGTCTGTGTGATACGCGTCAAATCTTTTTCTCATAACGGTGCGAAAGGCATGTATTCGTGCTTAATACAACAAAACACGGTGTTTTAGACCGAAACGAGCTAAATCTGAACACATCGCTTTACAAGTGTCCATGTGTTACGCGTCAAAACTTTTTCTCTTGTAACTGCGCGAAAAGCATGTATTCGTGCTTAATACAACGAAACAAGCTGTTTTAGGCCGAAACGAGCTTAATCTGAACACATCGGTTTTACAAGTGTCCGTGTGATACTCGTCAAAACTTTTTCTGTTATAACTGCGAGAAAATCATGCATTCTTGCTTAAAACAACGAAACAAGCTGTTTTAGACCGAAACGAGCTAGATCTGAACACGTCGGTTTTACAAGTGTCCATGTGATACGCGTCAAAACTTTTTGTCCTATAACTGCGTGAAAAGCATGTATTCTTGCTTAAAACAACGAAACAATCTGGTTTAAACCGAAACGAGCTAAATCTGAACACATCGGTTTTACAAGTGTCCGTGTGATACGCGTCAAAACTTTTTTCCTATAACTGCGCGAAAAGCATGTATTCTTGCTTAAAACAACGAAACAAGCTGTTTTAGACAGAAACGAGTTAAATCTGAACACATCGGTTTTACAAGTGTCCATGTGATACGCGTCAAAACTTTTTCTCTTGTAACTGCGCGAAAAGCGTGTATTCGTGCTTAATACAACGAAACAAGCAGTTTTAGACCGAAACGAGCTAAATCTGAACACATCGGTTTTACAAGTGTCCGTGTGATACGCGTCAAACTTTTTTCTCCTATAACTGCGCGAAAAGAATGTATTTTGCTTAAAACAACGAAACAAGCTGTTTTAGGCCGAAACGAGCTAAATCTGAACACATCGGTTTTACAAGTGTCCGTGTGATACTCAAAATTTTTTCTGTTATATCTGCGCGAAAAGCACGTATTCTTGCTTAAAACAACGAAACAAGCTGTTTTAGACCGAAACCAGCAGGATCTGAAGACATCGGTTTTACAAGTGTCCATGTGATACGCGTCAAATCTTTTTCTCCTGTAACTGCGCGAAAAGCATGTATTCTTGCTTAAAACAACGAAACAAGCTGGTTTAGACCGAAACGAGCTTAATCTGAACACATCGGTTTTACAAGTGTCCGTGTGATACTCAAAACTTTTTCGGTTATAACTGCGCGAAAAGCACGTATTCTTGCTTAAAACAACGAAACAAGCTGTTTTAGACCGAAACGAGCTAGATCTGAACACATCGATTTTACAAGTGTCCATGTGAAACGCGTCAAAACTTTTTCTCTTGTAACTGCGCGAAAAGCATGTATTCTTGCTTAAAACAACGAAACAAGCTGTTTTAGAACGAAGCGAGCTAGATCTGAACACATCGGTTTTACAAGTGTCCTTGTGATACCTATCAAAACTTTTTATCTTATAACTGCATGTATTCGTGCTTAATACAACGAAACAAGCTGTTTTAGACCAAAACGAGCTAAATCTGAAGACATCGGTTTTACAAGTGTCCATGTGATACGCATCAAAACTTTTTCGCCTGTAGCTGCGCGAAAAGCATGTATTCTTGCTTAAAACAACGAAACAAGCTGGTTTAGACTGAAAGGAGCTTAATCTGAACACATCGGTTTTACAAGTGTCCGTGTGATACGCGTCAAATCTTTCTGTCCTATAACTGTGCGAAAAGCGTGTATTCTTGCTTAATACAACGAAACAAGCAGTTTTAGACCGAAACGAGCTAAATCTGAACACATCGGTTTTAAGGTGTCCGTGTGATACGCGTCAAAACTTTTTCTCCTATAACTGCGCGAAAAGCATGTATTTTGCTTAAAACAACGAAACAAGCTGTTTTAGGCCGGAGCGATTTAAATCTGAACACATCGGTTTTTCAAGTGTCCGTGTGATACGCGTCAAAGCTTTTTCTCTTATAACTGCGCGAAAAGCATGTATTCGTGCTTTATACAACGAAACAAGTTGTTTTACATCGAAACGAGCTAAATCTGAACACTTCGGTTTTACAAGTGTCTGTGTGATACGCGTCAAATCTTTTTCTCATAACGGTGCGAAAAGCATGTATTCGTGCTTAATACAACAAAACACGGTGTTTTAGACCGAAACGAGCTAAATCTGAACACATCGGTTTTACAAGTGTCCATGTGTTACGCGTCAAAACTTTTTCTCTTGTAACTGCGCCAAAAGCATGTATTCGTGCTTAATACAACGAAACAAGCTGTTTTAGGCCGAAACGAGCTTAATCTGAACACATCGGTTTTACAAGTGTCCGTGTGATACTCGTCAAAACTTTTTCTGTTATAACTGCGAGAAAATCATGCATTCTTGCTTAAAACAACGAAACAAGCTGTTTTAGACCGAAACGAGCTAGATCTGAACACGTCGGTTTTACAAGTGTCCATGTGATACGCGTCAAAACTTTTTGTCCTATAACTGCGTGAAAAGCATGTATTCTTGCTTAAAACAACGAAACAATCTGGTTTAAACCGAAACGAGCTAAATCTGAACACATCGGTTTTACAAGTGTCCGTGTGATACTCGTCAAAACTTTTTCTGTCATAACTGCGAGAAAATCATGTATTCTTGCTTAAAACAACGAAACAAGCTGGTTTAGACCGAAAGGAGCTTAATCTGAACACATCGGTTTCACAAGTGTCCGTGTGATACGCGTCAAATCTTTCTCTCCTATAACTGTGCGAAAAGCGCGTATTCTTGCTAAATACAACGAAACAAGCAGTTTTAGACCGAAACGAGCTAAATCTGAACACATCGGTTTTACAAGTGTCCATGTGAAACGCGTCAAAACTTTTTCTCTTGTAACTGCGCGAAAAGCATGTATTCTTGCTTAAAACAACGAAACAAGCTGTTTTAGAACGAAGCGAGCTAGATCTGAACACATCGGTTTTACAAGTGTCCTTGTGATACCTATCAAAACTTTTTATCTTATAACTGCATGTATTCGTGCTTAATACAACGAAACAAGCTGTTTTAGACCAAAACGAGCTAAATCTGAAGACATCGGTTTTACAAGTGTCCATGTGATACGCGTCAAAACTTTTTCGCCTGTAGCTGCGCGAAAAGCATGTATTCTTGCTTAAAACAACGAAACAAGCTGGTTTAGACCGAAAGGAGCTTAATCTGAACACATCGGTTTTACAAGTGTCCGTGTGATACGCGTCAAATCTTTCTGTCCTATAACTGTGCGAAAAGCGTGTATTCTTGCTTAATACAACGAAACAAGCAGTTTTAGACCGAAACGAGCTAAATCTGAACACATCGGTTTTAAGGTGTCCGTGTGATACGCGTCAAAACTTTTTCTCCTATAACTGCGCGAAAAGCATGTATTTTGCTTAAAACAACGAAACAAGCTGTTTTAGACCGGAGCGAGTTAAATCTGAACACATCGGTTTTTCAAGTGTCCGTGTGATACGCGTCAAAGCTTTTTCTCTTATAACTGCGCGAAAAGCATGTATTCGTGCTTTATACAACGAAACAAGTTGTTTTACATCGAAACGAGCTAAATCTGAACACTTCGGTTTTACAAGTGTCTGTGTGATACGCGTCAAATCTTTTTCTCATAACGGTGCGAAAAGCATGTATTCGTGCTTAATACAACAAAACACGGTGTTTTAGACCGAAACGAGCTGAATCTGAACACACCGGTTTTACAAGTGTCCGTGTGATACGCGTCAAAACTTTTTCTCCTATAATAGCGCGAAAAGCATGTATTCTTGTTTAAAACAACTAAACAAGCTGTTTTAGACCGGAACGAGTTAAATCTGAACACATCGGTTTCACAAGTGTCCGTGTGATACGCGTCAAATCTTTCTCTCCTATAACTGTGCGAAAAGCATGTATTCGTGCTTAATACAACAAAACACGGTGTTTTAGACCGAAACGAGCTAAATCTGAACACATTGGTTTTACAAGTGTCCATGTGTTACGCGTCAAAACTTTTTCTCTTGTAACTGCGCGAAAAGCATGTATTCGTGCTTAATACAACGAAACAAGCTGTTTTAGGCCGAAACGAGCTTAATCTGAACACATCGGTTTTACAAGTGTCCTTGTGATACCTATCAAAACTTTTTATCTTATAACTGCATGTATTCGTGCTTAATACAACGAAACAAGCTGTTTTAGACCAAAACGAGCTAAATCTGAACACATCGGTTTTACAAGTGTCCGTGTGATACTCGTCAAAACTTTTTCTGTTATAACTGCGAGAAAATCATGCATTCTTGCTTAAAACAACGAAACAAGCTGTTTTAGACCGAAACGAGCTAGATCTGAACACGTCGGTTTTACAAGTGTCCATGTGATACGCGTCAAAACTTTTTGTCCTATAACTGCGTGAAAAGCATGTATTCTTGCTTAAAACAACGAAACAATCTGGTTTAAACCGAAACGAGCTAAATCTGAACACATCGGTTTTACAAGTGTCCGTGTGATACTCGTCAAAACTTTTTCTGTTATAACTGCGAGAAAATCATGTATTCTTGCTTAAAACAACGAAACAAGCTGTTTTAGACCGAAACGAGCTAGATCTGAACACATCGGTTTTACAAGTATCCATGTGATACGCGTCAAAACATTTTGTCCTATAACTGCGCGAAAAGCATGTATTTTTGCTTAAAACAACGAAACAAGTTGTTTAGACCGAAACGAATTAAATATGAACACATTGGTTTTACAAGTGTCCATGTGATACGCGTCAAAAATTTTTCTCTTATAACTGCGCGAAAAGCATGTATTCTTGCTTAAAACAACGAAACAAGCTGTTTTAGAACGAAACGAGCTAAATCTGAACACATCGGTTTTACAAGTGTCTGTGTGATACGCGTCAAATCTTTTTCTCATAACGGTGCGAGAAGCATGTATTCGTGCTTAATACAACAAAACATGGTGTTTTAGACCGAAACGAGCTGAATCTGAACACATCGATTTTACAAGTGTCCGTGTGATACGCGTCAAAACTTTTTCTCCTATAATAGCGCGAAAAGCATGTATTCTTGTTTAAAACAACTAAACAAGCTGTTTTAGACCGGAACGAGTTAAATCTGAACACATCGGTTTCACAAGTGTCCGTGTGATACGCGTCAAATCTTTCTCTCCTATAACTGTGCGAAAAGCGTGTATTCTTGCTAAATACAACGAAACAAGCAGTTTTAGACCGAAACGAGCTAAATCTGAACACATCGGTTTTACAAGTGTCCATGTGAAACGCGTCAAAACTTTTTCTCTTGTAACTGCGCGAAAAGCATGTATTCTTGCTTAAAACAACGAAACAAGCTGTTTTAGAACGAAGCGAGCTAGATCTGAACACATCGGTTTTACAAGTGTCCTTGTGATACCTATCAAAACTTTTTATCTTATAACTGCATGTATTCGTGCTTAATACAACGAAACAAGCTGTTTTAGACCAAAACGAGCTAAATCTGAAGACATCGGTTTTACAAGTGTCCGTGTGATACGCGTCAAAACTTTTTTCCTATAACTGCGCGAAAAGCATGTATTCTTGCTTAAAACAACGAAACAAGCTGTTTTAGACAGAAACGAGTTAAATCTGAACACATCGGTTTTACAAGTGTCCATGTGATACGCGTCAAAACTTTTTCTCTTGTAACTGCGCGAAAAGCGTGTATTCGTGCTTAATACAACGAAACAAGCAGTTTTAGACCGAAACGAGCTAAATCTGAACACATCGGTTTTACAAGTGTCCGTGTGATACGCGTCAAACTTTTTTCTCCTATAACTGCGCGAAAAGAATGTATTTTGCTTAAAACAACGAAACAAGCTGTTTTAGGCCGAAACGAGCTAAATCTGAACACATCGGTTTTACAAGTGTCCGTGTGATACGCGTCAAATCTTTTTCTCCTGTAACTGCGCGAAAAGCATGTATTCTTGCTTAAAACAACGAAACAAGCTGGTTTAGACCGAAACGAGCTTAATCTGAACACATCGGTTTTACAAGTGTCCGTGTGATACTCAAAACTTTTTCGGTTATAACTGCGCGAAAAGCACGTATTCTTGCTTAAAACAAGGAAACAAGCTGTTTTAGACCGAAACGAGCTAGATCTGAACACATCGGTTTTACAAGTGTCCTTGTGATACCTATCAAAACTTTTTATCTTATAACTGCATGTATTCGTGCTTAATACAACGAAACAAGCTGTTTTAGACCAAAACGAGCTAAATCTGAAGACATCGGTTTTACAAGTGTCCATGTGATACGCATCAAAACTTTTTCGCCTGTAGCTGCGCGAAAAGCATGTATTCTTGCTTAAAACAACGAAACAAGCTGGTTTAGACCGAAAGGAGCTTAATCTGAACACATCGGTTTTACAAGTGTCCGTGTGATACGCGTCAAATCTTTCTGTCCTATAACTGTGCGAAAAGCGTGTATTCTTGCTTAATACAACGAAACAAGCAGTTTTAGACCGAAACGAGCTAAATCTGAACACATCGGTTTTAAGGTGTCCGTGTGATACGCGTCAAAACTTTTTCTCCTATAACTGCGCGAAAAGCATGTATTTTGCTTAAAACAACGAAACAAGCTGTTTTAGACCGGAGCGATTTAAATCTGAACACATCGGTTTTTCAAGTGTCCGTGTGATACGCGTCAAAGCTTTTTCTCTTATAACTGCGCGAAAAGCATGTATTCGTGCTTTATACAACGAAACAAGTTGTTTTACATCGAAACGAGCTAAATCTGAACACTTCGGTTTTACAAGTGTCTGTGTGATACGCGTCAAATCTTTTTCTCATAACGGTGCGAAAAGCATGTATTCGTGCTTAATACAACAAAACACGGTGTTTTAGACCGAAACGAGCTAAATCTGAACACATCGGTTTTACAAGTGTCCATGTGTTACGCGTCAAAACTTTTTCTCTTGTAACTGCGCGAAAAGCATGTATTCGTGCTTAATACAACGAAACAAGCTGTTTTAGGCCGAAACGAGCTTAATCTGAACACATCGGTTTTACAAGTGTCCGTGTGATACTCGTCAAAACTTTTTCTGTTATAACTGCGAGAAAATCATGCATTCTTGCTTAAAACAACGAAACAAGCTGTTTTAGACCGAAACGAGCTAGATCTGAACACGTCGGTTTTACAAGTGTCCATGTGATACGCGTCAAAACTTTTTGTCCTATAACTGCGTGAAAAGCATGTATTCTTGCTTAAGACAACGAAACAATCTGGTTTAAACCGAAACGAGCTAAATCTGAACACATCGGTTTTACAAGTGTCCGTGTGATACTCGTCAAAACTTTTTCTGTTATAACTGCGAGAAAATCATGTATTCTTGCTTAAAACAACGAAACAAGCTGGTTTAGACCGAAAGGAGCTTAATCTGAACACATCGGTTTCACAAGTGTCCGTGTGATACGCGTCAAATCTTTCTCTCCTATAACTGTGCGAAAAGCGTGTATTCTTGCTAAATACAACGAAACAAGCAGTTTTAGACCGAAACGAGCTAGATCTGAACACATCGGTTTTACAAGTGTCCATGTGAAACGCGTCAAAACTTTTTCTCTTGTAACTGCGCGAAAAGCATGTATTCTTGCTTAAAACAACGAAACAAGCTGTTTTAGAACGAAGCGAGCTAGATCTGAACACATCGGTTTTACAAGTGTCCTTGTGATACCTATCAAAACTTTTTATCTTATAACTGCATGTATTCGTGCTTAATACAACGAAACAAGCTGTTTTAGACCAAAACGAGCTAAATCTGAAGACATCGGTTTTACAAGTGTCCATGTGATACGCGTCAAAACTTTTTCGCCTGTAGCTGCGCGAAAAGCATGTATTCTTGCTTAAAACAACGAAACAAGCTGGTTTAGACCGAAAGGAGCTTAATCTGAACACATCGGTTTTACAAGTGTCCGTGTGATACGCGTCAAATCTTTCTGTCCTATAACTGTGCGAAAAGCGTGTATTCTTGCTTAATACAACGAAACAAGCAGTTTTAGACCGAAACGAGCTAAATCTGAACACATCGGTTTTAATGTGTCCGTGTGATACGCGTCAAAACTTTTTCTCCTATAACTGCGCGAAAATCATGTATTTTGCTTAAAACAACGAAACAAGCTGTTTTAGACCGGAGCGAGTTAAATCTGAACACATCGGTTTTTCAAGTGTCCGTGTGATACGCGTCAAAGCTTTTTCTCTTATAACTGCGCGAAAAGCATGTATTCGTGCTTTATACAACGAAACAAGTTGTTTTACATCGAAACGAGCTAAATCTGAACACTTCGGTTTTACAAGTGTCTGTGTGATACGCGTCAAATCTTTTCTCATAACGGTGCGAAAAGCATGTATTCGTGCTTAATACAACAAAACACGGTGTTTTAGACCGAAACGAGCTGAATCTGAACACATCGGTTTTACAAGTGTCCGTGTGATACGCGTCAAAACTTTTTCTCCTATAATAGCGCGAAAAGCATGTATTCTTGTTTAAAACAACTAAACAAGCTGTTTTAGACCGGAACGAGTTAAATCTGAACACATCGGTTTCACAAGTGTCCGTGTGATACGCGTCAAATCTTTCTCTCCTATAACTGTGCGAAAAGCATGTATTCGTGCTTAATACAACAAAACACGGTGTTTTAGACCGAAACGAGCTAAATCTGAACACATCGGTTTTACAAGTGTCCATGTGTTACGCGTCAAAACTTTTTCTCTTGTAACTGCGCGAAAAGCATGTATTCGTGCCTAATACAACGAAACAAGCTGTTTTAGGCCGAAACGAGCTTAATCTGAACACATCGGTTTTACAAGTGTCCTTGTGATACCTATCAAAACTTTTTATCTTATAACTGCATGTATTCGTGCTTAATACAACGAAACAAGCTGTTTTAGACCAAAACGAGCTAAACCTGAAGACATCGGTTTTACAAGTGTCCATGTGATACGCGTCAAAACTTTTTCGCCTGTAGCTGCGCGAAAAGCATGTATTCTTGCTTAAAACAACGAAACAAGCTGGTTTAGACCGAAAGGAGCTTAATCTGAACACATCGGTTTTACAAGTGTCCGTGTGATACGCGTCAAATCTTTCTCTCCTATAACTGCGCGAAAAGCATGTATTTTGCTTAAAACAACGAAACAAGCTGTTTTAGACCGGAGCGAGTTAAATCTGAACACATCGGTTTTTCAAGTGTCCGTGTGATACGCGTCAAAGCTTTTTCTCTTATAACTGCGCGAAAAGCATATATTCGTGCTTTGTACAACGAAACAAGTTGTTTTACATCGAAACGAGCTAAATCTGAACACTTCGGTTTTACAAGTGTCTGTGTGATACGCGTCAAATCTTTTTCTCATAACGGTGCGAAAAGCATGTATTCGTGCTTAATACAACAAAACACGGTGTTTTAGACCGAAACGAGCTAAATCTGAACACATCGGTTTTACAAGTGTCCATGGGTTACGCGTCAAAACTTTTTCTCTTGTAACTGCGCGAAAAGCATGTATTCGTGCTTAATACAACGAAACAAGCTGTTTTAGGCCGAAACGAGCTTAATCTGAACACATCGGTTTTACAAGTGTCCGTGTGATACTCGTCAAAACTTTTTCTGTTATAACTGCGAGAAAATCATGTATTCTTGCTTAAAACAATGAAACAAGCTGTTTTAAACCGAAACGAGCTAGATCTGAACACATCGGTTTTACAAGTGTCCATGTGATACGCGTCAAAACATTTTGTCCTATAACTGCGCGAAAATCATGTATTTTTGCTTAAAACAACGAAACAAGTTGTTTAGACCGAAACGAATTAGATCTGAACACATTGGTTTTACAAGTGTCCATGTGATACGCGTCAAAAATTTTCTCTTATAACTGCGCGAAAAGCATGTATTCTTGCTTAAAACAACGAAACAAGCTGTTTTAGAACGAAAGGAGCTAAATCTGAACACATCGGTTTTACAAGTGTCTGTGTGATACGCGTCAAATCTTTTTCTCATAACGGTGCGAGAAGCATGTATTCGTGCTTAATACAACAAAACATGGTGTTTTAGACCGAAACGAGCTGAATCTGAACACATCGGTTTTACAAGTGTCCGTGTGATACGCGTCAAAACTTTTTCTCCTATATTAGCGCGAAAAGCATGTATTCTTGTTTAAAACAACTAAACAAGCTGTTTTAGACCGGAACGATTTAAATCTGAACACATCGGTTTTACAAGTGTCCGTGTGATACGCCTCAAAACTTTTTTCTTATAACTGCGCGAAAAGCATGTATTCTTGCTTAAAACAACGAAACAAGCTGTTTTAGACCGAAACGAGTTAAATCTGACCACATCGGTTTCACAAGTGTCCGTGTGATACGCGTCAAATCTTTCTCTCCTATAACTGTGCGAAAAGCGTGTATTCTTGCTAAATACAACGAAACAAGCAGTTTTAGACCGAAACGAGCTAAATCTGAACACATCGGTTTTACAAGTGTCCGTGTGATACGCGTCAAAACATTTTCTCCTATAACTGCGCGAAAAGCATGTATTTTTGCTTAAAACAACGAAACAAGCTGTTTTAGACCGAAACGAGCTAAATCTGATCACATCGGTTTTACAAGTGTCCATGTTATACTCAAAACGTTTTCTGTTATAACTGCGCGAAATGCATGTATTCGTGCTTAATACAACAAAACACGGTGTTTTAGACCGAAACAAACTAAATCTGAACACATCGGTTTTATAAGTGTCCGTGTGATACGCGTCAAAACTTTTTCTCCTATAATTGCGCGAAAAGCATGTATTCTTGTTTAAAACAACGAAACAAGCTGTTTTAGACCGGAGCGAGTTAAATCTCAACAATCGGTTTTACAAGTGTCCGTGTGATACGCGTCAAAGCGTTTTCTCTTATAACTGCACGAAAAGCATGTATTCGTGCTTAATACAACGAAACATGTTGTTTTACATCGAAACGAGCTAATTCTGTACACTTCGGTTTTACAAGTGTCTGTGTGATACGCGTCAAATCTTTTTCTCATAACGGTGCGAAAAGCATGTATTCGTGCTTAATACAACAAAACACGGTGTTTTAGACCGAAATGAGCTAAATCTGAACACATCGGTTTTACAAGTGTCCATGTGATACGCGTCCAAACTTTTTCTCTTGTAACCGCGCGAAAAGCATGTATTCGTGCTTAATACAAGAAACAAGCTGTTTTAGACTGAAACGAGCTAAATCTGAAGACTTCGGTTTTACAAGTGTCCGTGTGATACGCGTCAAAACTTTTTCCCCTGTAACTGCGCGAAAAGCATGTATTCTTGCTTAAAGCAACGAAACAAGCTGGTTTAGACCGAAACGAGCTAAATCTGAACACATCGGTTTTACAAGTGTCCTTGTGATACGCGTCAAAACTTTTTATGTTATAACTGCGGGAAAAGCATGTATTCTTGCTTAAAACAACGAAACAAGCTGTTTTAGACCGAAACAAATTAGATCTGAACACATCGGTTTTACAAGTGTCCGTGTGATACGTGTCAAAAATCTTTTTCTCTTATAACTACGCGAAAAGCGTGTATTCGTGCTTAATACAACAAAACACGGTGTTTTAGACCGAAACGAGCTTAATCTGAACACATCGGTTTTACAAGTGTCCGTGTGATACTCGTCAAAACTTTTTCTGTTATAACTGCGAGAAAATCATGCATTCTTGCTTAAAACAACGAAACAAGCTGTTTTAGACCGAAACGAGCTAGATCTGAACACATCGGTTTTACAAGTGTCCATGTGATACGCGTCAAAACTTTTTGTCCTATAACTGCGTGAAAAGCATGTATTCTTGCTTAAAACAACGAAACAATCTGGTTTAAACCAAAACGAGCTAAATCTGAACACATCGGTTTTACAAGTGTCCGTGTGATACTCGTCAAAACTTTTTCTAGTATAACTGCGAGAAAATCATGTATTCTTGCTTAAAACAACGAAACAAGCTGTTTTAGACCGAAACGAGCTAGATCTGAACACATCGGTTTTACAAGTGTCTATGTGATACGCGTCAAAACATTTTGTCCTATAACTGCGCGACAAGCATGTATTTTTGCTTAAAACAACGAAACAAGTTGTTTAGACCGAAACGAATTAGATCTGAACACATTGGTTTTACAAGTGTCCATGTGATACGCGTCAAAAATTTTTCTCTTATAACTGCGCGAAAAGCATGTATTCTTGCTTAAAACAACGAAACAAGCTGTTTTAGAACGAAACGAGCTAAATCTGAACACATCGGTTTTACAAGTGTCCGTGTGATACGCCTCAAAACTTTTTTCTTATAACTGCGCGAAAAGCATGTATTCTTGTTTAAGACAACTAAACAAGCAGTTTTAGACCGAAACGAGCTAAATCTGAACACATCGGTTTTACAAGTGTCCGTGTGATACGCGTCAAAACTTTTTCTCCTATAACTGCGCGAAAAGCATGTATTCGTGCTCAATACAACAAAACACGGTGTTTTAGACCGAAACAAACTAAATCTGAACACATCGGTTTTATAAGTGTCCGTGTGATACGCGGCAAAACTTTTTCGCCTATAATTGCGCGAAAAGCATGTATTCTTGTTTAAAACAACGAAACAAGCTGTTTTAGACCGGAGCGAGTTAAATCTCAACAATCGGTTTTACAAGTGTCCGTGTGATACGCGTCAAAGCGTTTTCTCTTATAACTGCACGAAAAGCATGTATTCGTGCTTAATACAACGAAACAAGTTGTTTTACATCGAAACGAGCTAAATCTGTACACTTCGGTTTTACAAGTGTCTGTGTGATACGCGTCAAATCTTTTTCTCATAACGGTGCGAAAAGCATGTATTCGTGCTTAATACAACAAAACACGGTGTTTTAGACTGAAATGAGCTAAATCTGAACACATCGGTTTTACAAGTGTCCATGTGATACGCGTGTAAACTTTTTCTCTTGTAACGGC
Organism: Amblyomma americanum; assembly: GCF_052857255.1. Classification (NCBI taxonomy): domain Eukaryota; kingdom Metazoa; phylum Arthropoda; class Arachnida; order Ixodida; family Ixodidae; genus Amblyomma; species Amblyomma americanum. Next base: position 669,611 of record NW_027526492.1, on the reverse strand, counting down.
GCGAAAAGCATGTATTCGTGCTTAATACAACGAAACAAGCTGTTTTAGACTGAAACGAGCTAAATCTGAAGACATCGGTTTTACAAGTGTCCGTGTGATACGCGTCAAAACTTTTTCTCCTGTAACTGCGCGAAAAGCATGTATTCTTGCTTAAAGCAACGAAACAAGCTGGTTTAGACCGAAAGAGCTAAATCTGAACACATCGGTTTTACAAGTGTCCGTGTGATACTCGTCAAAACGTTTTCTGTTATAACTGCGCGAAAAGCATGTATTCTTGCTTAAAACAACGATACAAGCTGTTTTAGACCGAAACGAGGTAAATCTGAACACATCGGTTTTACAAGTGTCCTTGTGATATGCGTCAAAACTTTTTATGTTATAACTGCGGGAAAAGCATGTATTCTTGCTTAAAACAACGAAACAAGCTGTTTTAGACCGAAACAAATTAGATCTGAACACATCGGTTTTACAAGTGTCCGTGTGATACGTGTCAAAAATCTTTTTCTCTTATAACTGCGCGAAAAGCATGTACTCGTGCTTAATACAACAAAACACGGTGTTTAGACCGGAACGAGCTAAATCTGAACACATCTGATTTACAAGTGTCCATGTGATACGCGTCAAAACGTTTTCTCTTTTAACTGCGCGAAAAGCATGTATTCGTGCTTAATACAACGAAACAAGCTGTTTTAGACCGAAACGAACTAAATCTGAACACATCGGTTTTACAAGTGTCCGTGTGATACGCGTCAAAACTTTTTCTCCTATAATTGCGCGAAAAGCATGTATTCTTGTTTAAAACAACGAAACAAGCTGCTTTAGACCGGAACGAGTTAAATCTGAGCACATCGGTTTTACAAGTGTCCGTGTGATACGCGTCAAAACTTTTTCTCTTATAACTGCGCGAAAAGCATGTATTCGTGCTTAATACAACGAAACAAGCTGTTTTACATCGAAACGAGCAAAATCTGAACACATCGGTTTTACAAATGTCCGTGTGATACCTACCAAAACTTTTTATCTTATAACTGCGCGAAAAGCATGTATTCTTGCTTAATACAAGAAACAAGTTTTAGACCGAAACGAGCTAAATCTGGACATCGATTTTACAAGTTTCCATGTGATACGCGTCAAAACATTTTCTCCTGTAACTGCGCGAAAAGCATGTATTCTTGCTTAAAACAACGAAACAATCTGGTTTAAACCGAAACGAGCTAAATCTGAATACAACGGTTTTACAAGTGTCCATGTGATACTCGTCAAAACTTTTTCTGTTATAACTGCGAGAAAATCATGTATTCTTGCTTAAAACAACGAAACAAGCTGTTTTAGACCGAAACGAGCTAGATCTGAACATATCGGTTTTACAAGTGTCCATGTGATACGCGTAAAAACTTTTTCTCCTATAACTGCGCGAAAAGCATGTATTTTTGCTTAAAACAACGAAACAAGTTGTTTTAGACCGAAACGAATTAGATCTGAACACATCGGTTTTACAAGTGTCCATGTGATACGCGTCAAAAATTTTTCTCTTATAACTGCGCGAAAAGCATGTATTCTTGCTTAAAACAACGAAACAAGCTGTTTTAGAACGAAACGAGCTAAATCTGAACACATCGGTTTTACAAGTCTCTGTGTGATACGCGTCAAATCTTTTTCTCATAACGGTGCGAGAAGGTAGTATTCGTGCTTAATACAACAAAACACGGTGTTTTAGACCGAAACGAGCTAAATCTGAACACATCGGTTTTACAAGTGTCCGTGTGATACGCGTCAAAACTTTTTCTCCTATAATTGCGCGAAAAGCATGTATTCTTGTTTAAAACAACTAAACAAGCTGTTTTAGACCGGAACGAGTTAAATCTGAACACATCGGTTTTACAAGTGTCCGTGTGATACGCGTCAAAACGTTTTTCCTATAACTGCGCGAAAAGCATGTATTCTTGCTTAAAACAACGAAACAAGCTGTTTTAGAACGAAACGAGCTAAATCTGAACACATCGGTTTTACAAGTCTCTGTGTGATACGCGTCAAATCTTTTTCTCATAACGGTGCGAGAAGCTAGTATTCGTGCTTAATACAACAAAACACGGTGTTTTAGACCGAAACGAGCTAAATCTGAACACATCGGTTTTACAAGTGTCCGTGTGATACGCGTCAAAACTTTTTCTCCTATAATTGCGCGAAAAGCATGTATTCTTGCTTAAAACAACGAAACAAGCTGTTTTACACCGGAACGAGTTAAATCTGAACACATCGGTTTTACAAGTGTCCGTGTGATACGCGTCTAAACTTTTTCTCTTATAACTGCGCGAAAAGCATGTATTCTTGCTTAAAACAACGAAACAAGCTGTTTTAGAATGAAGCGAGCTAGATCTGAACACATCGGTTTTACAAGTGTCCGTGTGATACCTATCAAAACTTCTTATCTTTTAACTGCGCGAAAAGCATGTATTCGTGCTTAATACAACGAAACAAGCTGTTTTAGACCGAAACGAGCTAAATCTGAAGACATCGGTTTTACAAGTGTTCGTGTGATACGCGTCAAAACTTTTTCTCCTGTAACTGCGCGAAAAGCATGTATTCTTGCTTAAAGCTACGAAACAAGCTGTTTTAGACAGAAACGAGTTAAATCTGAACACATCGGTTTTACAAGTGTCCATGTGATACGCGTCAAAACTTTTTCTCTTGTAACTGCGCGAAAAGCGTGTATTCGTGCTTAATACAACGAAACAAGCAGTTTTAGACCGAAACGAGCTAAATCTGAACACACCGGTTTTACAAGTGTCCGTGTGATACGCGTCAAACTTTTTCTCCTATAACTGCGCGAAAAGAATGTATTTTGCTTAAAACAACGAAACAAGCTGTTTTAGGCCGAAACGAGCTAAATCTGAACACATCGGTTTTACAAGTGTTCGTGTGATACTCAAAATGTTTTCTGTTATAACTGCGCGAAAAGCACGTATTCTTGCTTAAAACAACGAAACAAGCTGTTTTAGACCGAAACCAGCAAGATCTGAAGACATCGGTTTTACAAGTGACCATGTGATACGCGTCAAAACTTTTTCTCCTGTAACTGCGCGAAAAGCATGTATTCTTGCTTAAAACAACGAAACAAGCTGGTTTAGACCGAAACGAGCTTAATCTGAACACATCGGTTTTACAAGCGTCCGTGTGATACGCGTCAAACTTTTTCTCTTATAACTGCGCGAAAAGCATGTATTTTGCTTAAAACAACGAAACAAGCTGTTTTAGACCGAAACGAGCTAAATCTGAACACATCGGTTTTACAAGTGTCCGTGTGATACTCAAAACTTTTTCGGTTAAAACTGCGCGAAAAGCACGTATTCTTGCTTAAAACAACGAAACAAGCTGTTTTAGACCGATCGAGCTAGATCTGAACACATCGGTTTTACAAGTGTCCGTGTGATATGCGTCAAAACTTTTTCTCTTATAACGGCGCGAAAAGCATGTATTCGTGCTTAATACAACAAAGCATGGTGTTTTAGACCGAAACGAGCTAAATCTGAACACATCGGTTTTACAAGTGTCCATGTGATACGCGTCAAAACTTTTTCTCTTGTAACTGCGCGAAAAGCATGTATTCTTGCTTAAAACAACGAAACAAGCTGTTTTAGAACGAAGCGAGCTAGATCTGAACACATCGGTTTTACAAGTGTCCTTGTGATACCTATCAAAACTTTTTATCTTATAACTGCATGTATTCGTGCTTAATACAACGAAACAAGCTGTTTTAGACCAAAACGAGCTAAATCTGAAGACATCGTTTTTACAAGTGTCCATGTGATACGCGTCAAAACTTTTTCGCCTGTAGCTGCGCGAAAAGCATGTATTCTTGCTTAAAACAACGAAACAAGCTGGTTTAGACCGAAAGGAGCTTAATCTGAACACATCGGTTTTACAAGTGTCCGTGTGATACGCGTCAAATCTTTCTCTCCTATAACTGTGCGAAAAGCGTGTATTCTTGCTTAATACAACGAAACAAGCAGTTTTAGACCGAAACGAGCTAAATCTGAACACATCGGTTTTAAGGTGTCCGTGTGATACGCGTCAAAACTTTTTCTCCTATAACTGCGCTAAAAGCATGTATTTTGCTTAAAACAACGAAACAAGCTGTTTTAGACCGGAGCGAGTTAAATCTGAACACATCGGTTTTTCAAGTGTCCGTGTGATACGCGTCAAATCTTTTTCTCATAACGGTGCGAAAAGCATGTATTCGTGCTTAATACAACAAAACACGGTGTTTTAGACCGAAACGAGCTAAATCTGAACACATCGGTTTTAAAGTGTCCATGTGATACGCGTCAAAACTTTTTCTCTTGTAACTGCGCGAAAAGAATGTATTCGTGCTTAATACAACGAAACAAGCAGTTTTAGACCGAAACGAGCTAAATCTGAACACATCGGTTTTACAAGCGTCCGTGTGATACGCGTCAAACTTTTTCTCCTATAACTGCGCGAAAAGCATGTATTTTGCTTAAAACAACGAAACAAGCTGTTTTAGACCGAAACGAGCTAAATCTGAACGCATCGGTTTTACAAGTGTCCGTGTGATACTCAAAACTTTTTCGGTTATAACTGCGCGAAAAGCACGTATTCTTGCTTAAAACAACGAAACAAGCTATTTTAGACCGAAACGAGCTAGATCTGAACACATCGGTTTTACAAGTGTCCGTGTGATACGCGTCAAAACTTTTTCTCTTATAACGGCGCGAAAAGCATGTATTCGTGCTTAAAACAAGGAAACCAGCTGTTTTAGACCGGAATGAGTTAAATCTGAACACATCGGTTTTACAAGTGTCCGTGTGATACGCGTCAAAACTTTTTCTCTTATAACTGCGCGAAAAGCATGTATTCTTGCTTAAAACAACGAAACAAGCTGCTTTAGACCGGAACGAGCTAGATCTGAACATATCGGTTTTACAAGTGTCCATGTGATACGCGTAAAAACTTTTTCTCCTATAACTGCGCGAAAAGCATGTATTTTTGCCTAAAACAACGAAACAAGTTGTTTTAGACCGAAACGAATTAGATCTGAACACATCGGTGTTACAAGTGTCCATGTGATACGCGTCAAAAATTTTTCTCTTATAACTGCGCGAAAAGCATGTAATCTTGCTTAAAACAACGAAACAAGCTGTTTTAGAACGAAACGAGCTAAATCTGAACACATCGGTTTTACAAGTCTCTGTGTGATACGCGTCAAATCTTTTTCTCATAACGGTGCGAGAAGGTAGTATTCGTGCTTAATACAACAAAACACGGTGTTTTAGACCGAAACGAGCTAAATCTGAACACATCGGTTTTACAAGTGTCCGTGTGATACGCGTCAAAACTTTTTCTCCTATAATTGCGCGAAAAGCATGTATTCTTGTTTAAAACAACTAAACAAGCTGTTTTAGACCGGAACGAGTTAAATCTGAACACATCGGTTTTACAAGTGTCCGTGTGATACGCGTCAAAACTTTTTTCCTATAACTGCGCGAAAAGCATGTATTCTTGCTTAAAACAACGAAACAAGCTGTTTTAGAACGAAACGAGCTAAATCTGAACACATCGGTTTTACAAGTGTCCGTGTGATACGCGTCAAAACTTTTTCTCCTATAATTGCGCGAAAAGCATGTATTCTTGTTTAAAACAACTAAACAAGCTGTTTTAGACCGGAACGAGTTAAATCTGAACACATCGGTTTTACAAGTGTCCGTGTGATACGCGTCAAAACTTTTTTCCTATAACTGCGCGAAAAGCATGTATTCTTGCTTAAAACAACGAAACAAGCTGTTTTAGACAGAAACGAGTTAAATCTGAACACATCGGTTTTACAAGTGTCCATGTGATACGCGTCAAAACTTTTTCTCTTGTAACTGCGCGAAAAGCGTGTATTCGTGCTTAATACAACGAAACAAGCAGTTTTAGACCGAAACGAGCTAAATCTGAACACACCGGTTTTACAAGTGTCCGTGTGATACGCGTCAAACTTTTTCTCCTATAACTGCGCGAAAAGAATGTATTTTGCTTAAAACAACGAAACAAGCTGTTTTAGGCCGAAACGAGCTAAATCTGAACACATCGGTTTTACAAGTGTCCGTGTGATACTCAAAATGTTTTCTGTTATAACTGCGCGAAAAGCACGTATTCTTGCTTAAAACAACGAAACAAGCTGTTTTAGACCGAAACCAGCAAGATCTGAAGACATCGGTTTTACAAGTGACCATGTGATACGCGTCAAAACTTTTTCTCCTGTAACTGCGCGAAAAGCATGTATACTTGCTTAAAACAACGAAACAAGCTGGTTTAGACCGAAACGAGCTTAATCTGAACACATCGGTTTTACAAGCGTCCGTGTGATATGCGTCAAACTTCTTCTCTTATAACTGCGCGAAAAGCATGTATTTTGCTTAAAACAACGAAACAAGCTGTTTTAGACCGAAACGAGCTATATCTGAACACATCGGTTTTACAAGTGTCCGTGTGATACTCAAAACTTTTTCGGTTATAACTGCGCGAAAAGCACGTATTCTTGCTTAAAACAACGAAACAAGCTGTTTTAGACCGAAACGAGCTAGATCTGAACACATCGGTTTTACAAGTGTCCGTGTGATACGCGTCAAAACTTTTTCTCTTGTAACTGCGCGAAAAGCATGTATTCTTGCTTAAAACAACGAAACAAGCTGTTTTAGAACGAAGCGAGCTAGATCTGAACACATCGGTTTTACCAGTGTCCTTGTGATACCTATCAAAACTTTTTATCTTATAACTGCATGTATTCGTGCTTAATGCAACGAAAAAAGCTGTTTTAGACCAAAACGAGCTAAATCTGAAGACATCGGTTTTACAAGTGTCCACGTGATACGCGTCAAAACTTTTTCGCCTGTAGCTGCGCGAAAAGCATGTATTCTTGCTTAAAACAACGAAACAAGCTGGTTTAGACCGAAAGGAGCTTAATCTGAACACATCGGTTTTACAAGTGTCCGTGTGATACGCGTCAAATCTTTCTCTCCTATAACTGTGCGAAAAGCGTGTATTCTTGCTTAATACAACGAAACAAGCAGTTTTAGACCGAAACGAGCTAAATCTGAACACATCGGTTTTAAGGTGTCCGTGTGATACGCGTCAAAACTTTTTCTCCTATAACTGCGCTAAAAGCATGTATTTTGCTTAAAACAACGAAACAAGCTGTTTTAGACCGGAGCGAGTTAAATCTGAACACATCGGTTTTTCAAGTGTCCGTGTGATACGCGTCAAAGCTTTTTCTCTTATAACTGCGCGAAAAGCATGTATTCGTGCTTTATACAACGAAACAAGTTGTTTTACATCGAAACGAGCTAAATCTGAACACTTCGGTTTTACAAGTGTCTGTGTGATACGCGTCAAATCTTTTTCTCATAACGGTGCGAAAAGCATGTATTCGTGCTTAATACAACAAAACACGGTGTTTTAGACCGAAACGAGCTAAATCTGAACACATCGGTTTTAAAGTGTCCATGTGATACGCGTCAAAACTTTTTCTCTTGTAACTGCGCGAAAAGAATGTATTCATGCTTAATACAACGAAACAAGCAGTTTTAGACCGAAACGAGCTAAATCTGAACACATCGGTTTTACAAGCGTCCGTGTGATAGGCGTCAAACTTTTTCTGCTATAACTGCGCGAAAAGCATGTATTTTGCTTAAAACAACGAAACAAGCTGTTTTAGACCAAAACGAGCTAAATCTGAACACATCGGTTTTACAAGTGTCCGTGTGATACTCAAAACTTTTTCGGTTATAACTGCGCGAAAAGCACGTATTCTTGCTTAAAACAACGAAACAAGCTATTTTAGACCGAAACGAGCTAGATCTGAACACATCGGTTTTACAAGTGTCCGTGTGATACGCGTCAAAACTTTTTCTCTTATAACGGCGCGAAAAGCATGTATTCGTGCTTAAAACAAGGAAACAAGCTGTTTTAGACCGGAATGAGTTAAATCTGAACACATCGGTTTTACAAGTGTCCGTGTGATACGCGTCAAAACTTTTTCTCTTGTAACTGCGCGAAAAGCATGCATTCTTGCTTAAAACAAGGAAACAAGCTGTTTTAGACCGGAATGAGTTAAATCTGAACACATCGGTTTTACATTTGTCCGTGTGATACGCGTCAAAACTTTTTCTCTTATAACTGCGCGAAAAGCATGTATTCTTGCTTAAAACAACGAAACAAGCTGTTTTAGAACGAAGCGAGCTAGATCTGAACATATCGGTTTTACAAGTGTCCTTGTGATACCTATCAAAACTTTTTATCTTATAACTGCGCGAAAAGCATGTATTCGTGCTTAATACAACGAAACAAGCTGTTTTAGACCAAAACGAGTTAAATCTGACCACATCGGTTTTTCAAGTGTCCGTGTGATACGCGTCAAAGCTTTTTCTCCTATAACTGTGCGAAAAGCGTGTATTCTTGCTAAATACAATGAAACAAGCAGTTTTAGACCGAAACGAGCTAAATCTGAGCACATCGGTTTTACAAGTGTCCGTGTGATACGCGTCAAAACTTTTTCTCCTATAACTGCGCGAAAAGCATGTATTTTTGCTTAAAACAACCAAACAAGCTGTTTTAGACCGAAACGAGCTAAATCTGAACACATCGGTTTTACAAGTGCCCGTGTGATACTCAAAACTTTTTCTGTTATAACTGCGCGAAAAGCATGTATTTTTGCTTAAAACAACGAAACAAGCTGTTTTAGACCGAAACGAGCTAAATCTGATCACATCGGTTTTACAAGTGTCCGTGTGATACTCAAAACGTTTTCTGTTATAACTGCGCGAAAAGCATGTATTCGTGCTTAATACAACAAAACACGGTGTTTTAGACCGAAACAAACTAAATCTGAACACATCGGTTTTACAAGTGTCCTTGTGATACGCGTCAAAGCGTTTTCTCTTATAACTGCACGAAAAGCATGTATTCGTGCTTAATACAACGAAACAAGTTGTTTTACATCGAAACGAGCTAAATCTGTACACTTCGGTTTTACAAATGTCTGTGTGATACGCGTCAAATCTTTTTCTCATAACGGTGCGAAAAGCATGTATTCGTGCTTATTACAACAAAACACGGTGTTTTAGACCGAAACGAGCTAAATCTGAACACATCGGTTTTACAAGTGTCCATGTGATACGCGTCCAATCTTTTTCTCTTGTAACTGCGCGAAAAGCATGTATTCGTGCTTAGTACAACGAAACAAGCTGTTTTAGACCAAAACGAGCTAAATCTGAAGACATCGGTTTTACAAGTGTCCGTGTGATACGCGTCAAAACTTTTTCTCCTGTAACTGCGCGAAAAGCATGTATTCTTGCTTAAAGCAACGAAACAAGCTGGTTTAGACCGAAACGAGCTAAATCTGAACACATCGGTTTTACAAGTGTCCGTGTGATACTCGTCAAAACTTTTTCTGTTATAACTGCGCGAAAAGCATGTATTCTTGCTTAAAACAACGAAACAAGCTGTTTTAGACCGAAACGAGGTAAATCTGAACACATCGGTTTTACAAGTGTCCTTGTGATACGCGTCAAAACTTTTTCTGTTATAACTGCGCGAAAAGCATGTATTCTTGCTTAAAACAACGAAACAAGCTGTTTTAGACCGAAACAAATTAGATCTGAACACATCGGTTTTACAAGTGTCCGTGTGATACGTGTCAAAAATCTTTTTCTCTTACAATTGCGCGAAAAGCATGTATTCGTGCTTAATACAACAAAACACGGTGTTTTAGACCGAAACGAGCTAAATCTGAACACATCTGTTTTACAAGTGTCCATGTGATACGCGTCAAAACGTTTTCTCTTTTAACTGCGCGAAAAGCATGTATTCGTGCTTAATACAACGAAACAAGCTGTTTTAGACCGAAACGAACTAAATCTGAACACATCGGTTTTACAAGTGTCCGTGCGATACGCGTCAAAACTTTTTCTCCTATAATTGCGCGAAAAGCATGTATTCTTGTTTAAAACAACGAAACAAGCTGCTTTAGACCGGAACGAGTTAAATCTGAACACATCGGTATTACAAGTGTCCGTGTGATACGCGTCAAAACTTTTTCTCTTATAACTGCGCGAAAAGCATGTATTCGTGGTTAATACAACAAAACACGGTGTTTTAGACCGAAACGAGCTAAATCTGAACACATCGATTTTACAAGTTTCCATGTGATACGCGTCAAAACATTTTCTCCTGTAACTGCGCGAAAAGCATGTATTCTTGCTTAAAACAACGAAACAATCTGGTTTAAACCGAAACGAGCTAAATCTGAATACATCGGTTTTACAAGTGTCTGTGTGATACTCGTCAAAACTTTTTCTGTTATAACTGCGAGAAAATCATGTATCCTTGCTTAAAACAAAGAAACAAGCTGTTTTAGACCGAAACGAGCTAGGTCTGAACACATCGGTTTTACAAGTGTCCGTGTGATACGCGTCAAAACGTTTTCTCCCATAACTGCGCGAAAAGCATGTATTTTTGCTTAAAACAACGAAACAAATTGTTTTAGACCGAAACAAATTAGATCTGAACACATCGGTTTTACAAGTGTCCATGTGATACGCGTCAAAAATGTTTCTCTTATAACTGCGCGAAAAGCATGTATTCTTGCTTAAAACAACGAAACAAGCTGTTTTAGAACGAAACGAGCTAAATCTGAACATATCGGTTTTACAAGTCTCTGTGATACGCGTCAAATCTTTTTCTCATAACGGTGCGAGAAGCATGTATTCGTGCTTAATACAACTAAACAAGCTGTTTTAGACCGGAACGAGTTAAATCTGAACACATCGGTTTTACAAGTGTCCGTGTGATACGCCTCAAAACTTTTTTCCTATAACTGCGCGAAAAGCATGTATTCTTGCTTAAAACAACGAAACAAGCTGTTTTAGACCGAAACGAGTTAAATCTGAACACATCGGTTTTACAAGCGTCCATGTGATACGCGTCAAAACTTTTTCTCTTGTAACTGCGCGAAAAGCATGTATTCGTGCTTAATACAACAAAACAAGCAGTTTTAGACCGAAACGAGCTAAATCTGAACACATCGGTTTTACAAGTGTCCGTGTGATACGCGTCAAACTTTTTCTCCTATAAATGCGCGAAAGAATGTATTTTGCTTAAACAACGAAACAAGCTGTTTTAGACCGAAACGAGCTAAATCTGAACACATCGGTTTTACAAGTGTCCGTGTGATACTCAAAATTTTTTCTCTTATAACTGCGCGAAAAGCACGTATTCTTGCTTAAAACAACGAAACAAGCTGTTTTAGACCGAAACCAGCAAGATCTGAACACATCGGTTTTACAAGTGTCCGTGTGATACTCAAAACGTTTCCTGTTATAACTGCGCGAAAAGCATGTATTCGTGCTTAATACAACAAAGCATGGTGTTTTAGACCAATACGAGCTAAATCTGAACACATCGGTTTTACAAGTGTCCATGTGATACGCGTCAAAACTTTTTCTCTTGTAACTGCGCGAAAAGCATGTATTCTTGCTTAAAACAAGAAAACAAACTGTTTTAGACCGGAATGAATTAAATCTGAACACATCGGTTTTACAAGTGTCCGTGTGATACGCGTCAAAACTTTTTCTCTTATAACTGCGGGAAAAGCATGTATTCTTGCTTAAAGCAACGAAACAAGCTGTTTTAGAACGAAGCGAGCTAGATCTGAACACATCGGTTTTACAAGTGTCCATGTGATACCTATCAAAACTTTTTATCTTATAACTGCGCGAAAAGCACGTATTCGTGCTTAATACAACGAAACAAGCTTTTTTAGACCTAAACGAGCTAAATCTGAACACATCGGTTTTACAAGTGTGTGTGATACGCGTCAAATCTTTTTCTCATAACGGTGCGAAAAGCATGTATGCATGCTTAATACAACAAAACACGGTGTTTTAGACCGAAACGAGCTAAGTCTGAACACATCGGTTTTACAAGTGTCCATGTGATACGCGTCAAAACGTTTTCTCTTTTAACTGCGCGAAAAGCATGTATTCGTGCTTAATACAACGAAACAAGCTGTTTTAGACCGAAACGAGCTAAATCTGAACACATCGGTTTTACTAGTGTCCTTGTGATACTCGTCAAAGCTTTTTCTGTTATAACTGCGCGAAAAGCATGTATTCTTGGCACGACACAGCATATCAACCGGTCATGCAGACGCCTTTCCTTCTACTGCAGGCTATCTTATCCTGAACCATCCCCACCACACCTTTCAACGTTTTCCGTTTGCGACCCTCTGCTGTGCGCGGTGCCGAAGAATCCGCCTGGCTGCCAGTTGAGTCTACGAGCTACCACGCAGACGACGAACTTCACCTGCATCCGTTGCTTCCGGCGGGGAACAGGATCATCATCTGGCAACGTGGTGCCAGTACCAGCGCGGAAGTTCCCCGACTACAAAAGCCGCTGCGCCGCTGGAGCCATTTGGGGCACGACACCGCATATCAACCGGTCATGCAGACGCCTTTCCTTTTACTGCAGGCTATCTTATCCTGGACCATCCCCACCACAGCTTTCAACGTTTTCCGTTTGCGACCCTCTGCTGTGCGCGGCGCCGAAGAATCCGCCTGGCTGCCAGTTGAGTCTACGAGCTACCACGCAGACGACGAACTTCACCTGCATCCGTTGCTTCCGGCGGTGAACAGGATCATCATCTGGCAACGTGGTGCCAGTACCAGCGCGGAAGTTCCCCGACTACAAAAGCCGCTGCGCCGCTGGAGCCATTTGGGGCACGACACCGCATATCAACCGGTCATGCAGATGCCTTTCCTTCTACTGCAGGTTAGTTACCTACCCTGTGCCACATGTTTTCGCACTAGTGATCGCTTCCTGGTAGCGGTGTCGTGCCCCAAAGACGCCAAAGACGCCATTGTCTTTTGCCATAGATTGTTATGTATTGCCTCCTCCTTTTGTCTTCACGCCCATTTTGCTTCTCTTTTGCTCATTTTATCTGGAGATATCGAACTAAACCCAGGCCCTACCGAAAACAATGCCCCTCCGACCCTCGAATCTATCTCACAGGCCATATTACGCATAGAATCGAGCCAGAACACTATACTTTCTGAGCTCGCCTTGATCAGGTCGACACAAACAACCATTGAAGACTCTGTGCGTCGACTTTTATCACGCGTCGAAGTACTCGAAAAAATTGTTGAAAACAACCCTGAAAATGATGCCGCATCTAAAGCTACCCCGGACTTGACTAAACTTTCTTCTGATGTCAAACTGCTGACGATCAAGTACGATGACGCCGAAAATCGCTTACGCCGCTCGAACTTTTTGTTCTTTGGAATCACAGACGATCTCGGTGAAACTTGGGCACAATCTGAAGAACGCGTTGTTTCTTTCTGCTCGGACAAGCTTGACATTTCAATTGAAAATCATCAGATCGAACGTGCGCATCGATTGGGTCGATTCGAGGTAGGCAAAAACCGCCCAATCATTGTAAAGCTAATGCATTTCAAAGACAAATCAGGAATATTGCTTGCTGGTCCGAAGCTGAAGGATACATCGTTTTCTATCCGCGAGGATTATTCAGCCAAGGTACGCGTGGATAGAAAGAAACTTTTCACTTATGGTCAACAGAACAACGCCTCTTTCAAGATTCGTTTTGACAAGCTGCTGATTGGCAAAAAGGTTTTCACTGATAATGCAGATACGGATTCCGTTGTCGAACTAAAACCATAGCGATTACTGAAAACACCGAGACCCCCACAATCGCCTCATTCCAATCCTTCACAGCGCAATCGCTCAATCGATACCTACAATAATGTTTCGCTTTTGCTGACAAATATTCGGAGTTACCTGCCCAAAAAAGAATCGGTTGAGGCGCTTCTCGACGACCACAGCACTGACATCGCATTATTCACTGAATCCTGGCTAACATCCTATATAGATGATATCGAACTGTTGCACGACAATCAATCATTTCACTCCTACCGGCGAGACAGAGTTGGTCGTCGGGGAGGCGGCATTCTCGCTCTGGTGAAAACAAGCCTTTCTTCTACCCCAGTTGATATCAATTGCCATAGCGAAATACTCTGCGTCAAATTTAATTTTCCCTCTTGTACCAACATTCTAATTGCATGCTATCGAGCCCCCGACACGGATCCTTCCTTCATAAGCGACCTTCACTCTGTTCTTGAAGATTTGCAGTCTAGATTCTCATGCCAACTTCATACTCTGTGGCGACTTCAATTTTGCAGACATCGATTGGGATAACTTGACTGCGTCATCTCGTCCATCAAAATATTTCTTGGATCTGGTCCTTACGTTTAACCTTACCCAAACAGTGTGTGCACCAACTCGAGGCTCAAACATACTAGACCTAGTCCTTGTATCCAATCCAGAATTAGTTCAATCGCTTTCGTGTACTAGTGGTCTAAGTGATCACTGTATCATAACTTTCAACCTGTCCATTGAATATCCTATACGCCAACCGTCTGCTAAATACATCCGTGATTATTCTAAGGCCGATTTCCCAAGCATTAACTCCCACCTTGAAGAATTTCTTCAGACGTTTTGAAATTTCCATACATAGCAGATCCGTGAATAACAACTGGTGTCTATTTAAAGAGAAAATGTTATCGCTTATAGAAGCTTACGTCCCGCTCATCTGCATTCGTGGGGATGCCAATAAACCATGGTACTCAAATGCGCTGGGGAAGTTGTCGCGAAAGAAAAAACGCCTATTCCGTAACGCAAAGAAATCAGGATGCGCTAGGAAGTGGGACAAATACCTTGCAAGTCTGCACGAATACATGCAGTTATTACGATCTTCAAAACAAAAATTCTACTGTCACGATCTCATTGAGATCATGCGGGTAAACCCCAAGAAGTTTTGGAACTTGCTCACGCCCAATAAAAACAGTTCGCACAATATTTCCCTGAAGGCACGAGACGGCTCCGATGTCCCAATTTCCGAGCGCTCCGACGTCATGAATTCCTATTTCACGTCCGTATTTACCCTGGAGCCAACAGCAAGCATTGTTTCCGTGCCAAGTCTAAACTATGCACCTATGCCACCTGTTACCATCACAGCAGAGAGAATTTTAAAACTCATAGATAATCTAAAGATATCCACTTCCCCTGGACCAGACAACCTCCCTGCTAAGATTTTTAAAGCAACTAAATATTTCACGAGCCAAATCTTACAACTCATTTTTGCCCAGTCTCTTAACACTAGTCAGATTCCAGACGACTGGAAATTAAGCAAAGTTGTCCCAGTTTTCAAAGCTGCAGATCGCTCCGACCCCTCAAATTATCGACCAATTTCACTGACGTGTATCTCTTGTAAACTTTTCGAACATATAATATACTCGCACATCGCATCTCATCCTGACCACAACCGTTTCTTCTTTCCCAATCAGCATGGTTTCAGGGCAGGTTTTTCGTGCGAAACTCAGCTGTTCGAACTTACAACTGATCTTCACCTAAATCTAGACTCCGCCTTCCAAACCGATATAATTTATTTAGATTTCGCCAAGGCATTCGATCGCGTCCCTCACCGGCGTCTCTTTTCCAAACTCTCAGCTCTGTCACTTCACCCGCTTGTCTTATCCTGGATCCACTGTTTCTTAACCAACCGCTTGCAATTCACCGTCATCGCCAGTCATGCATCACAAACTACTAGAGTAATCTCCGGGGTTCCCCAAGGATCGGTTCTTGCTCCATGACTCTTTTTAATCTTCATCAACGATTTGCCATCTGGTATTTTATCATCTGTCCGTCTCTTTGCGGATGACTGCGTCATTTATCGCCGCATCAACAATAGAAGTGATCAGGAATTATTACAGGATGACCTAAGCCGAATTCAGAAGTGGTGTTCCGACTGGCTAATGCAGCTCAACGTTTCTAAATGTAAGTTCATGCACATCTCACGTAAACGTTCGATTCTACATTTTTCGTACTCCCTGAACTCCATAGCGCTGTCTCAAACTAATTCATACCGGTACCTCGGCATCGAGATAACAACCAACCTAACCTGGGCTAATCACATCACAAAACTATGTGCTAGTGCCTCCAGATCACTCGGATTCATCAGGCGATCACTTTCCATGTCCACAGCAGCACGCTTCATCACCTCACAGTATAAATCTCAGCTCAGCATCACAGCGTTGAAATCATCCCTCGGCATCAAGTCATTAGCCTTTCGCAGGAAAACTTCAATTCTTTGTTTTTTTTCACAAACTCTACTTTAACTTTCCAGCACTTCGAGAAAACCTTCTACGAGCTCCGGTACGATCATCTCGTCGTTTATTTAACTCCTTAAGCATACAGCGTTTGCACGGCTCCACCAATTATTTCAATAAATTTTTCCTTCCCAGTGCTATAGAAAGCTGGAATAACCTCCCCGAACACATTATCATTGAGACTAATCCTTCCAGATTCAGACAGCTCCTACTCGACCATCTCAACGACAAATAATTTTTTCCTGCACCCTATGCCAGCTTCCAAGCCCTGCTAACTGACCATCCTGTGCTACTTCCAAAGTTGCAATTTGTTTTTGTTTATATTTCTGCTACACTCTGTCATGACGTTATTATTTGAGTTTGTTACTTCTGTCTTTTTTCGTCTTGTTCTACTTTTTTTTCTATTCTATATTTTCTATATTTTTCTGTATTTTTATATTCCTTCTATATTTATATTCATTCTATTTATATTCATGTATGACGGCTGAACACCCCTGTACCACCCCCCTCCTTATGTAATGTCCCTGACGGGACCCTTAAGGGTTAATAAATGATGATGATGATGATGACGATGATGATGATGATAAAACAACGAAACAAGTTGTTTTAGACCGAAACGAATTAGATCTGAACACACCGGTTTTACAAGTGTCCATGTGATACGCGTCAAAAATTTTTTTCTTATAACTGCGCGAAAAGCATGTATTCTTGCTTAAAACAACGAAACAAGCTGTTTTAGAACGAAACGAGCTAAATCTGAACACATCGGTTTTACAAGTGTGTGTGATACGCGTCAAAACTTTTTCTCTTGTAACTGCGCGAGAAGCATGTATTCTTGCTTAAAACAAGGAAACAAGCTGTTTTAGACCGGAATGAGTTAAATCTGAACACATCGGTTTTACAAGTGTCCGTGTGATACGCGTCAAAACTTTTTCTCTTATAACTGCGCGAAAAGCATGTATTATTGCTTAAAACAACGAAACAAGCTGTTTTAGAACGAAGCGAGCTAGATCTGAACACATCGGTTTTACAAGTGTCCATGTGATACCTATCAAAACTTTTTATCTTATAACTGCGCGAAAAGCAGGTATTCGTGCTTAATACAACGAAACAAGCTGTTTTAGACCGAAACGAGCTAAATCTGAAGACATCGGTTTTACAAGTGTCCATGTGATACGCGTCAAAACTTTTTCTCCTGTAACTGCGCGAAAAGCATGTATTCTTGCTTAAAACAACGAAACAAGCTGGTTTAGACCAAAACGAGCTAAATCTGAACACATCGGTTTTACAAGTGTCCTTGTGATACTCGTCAAAACGTTTTCTGTTATAACTGCGCGAAAAGCATGTATTCTTGCTTAAAACAACGAAACAAGTTGTTTTAGAACGAAACGAGCTAAATCTGAACACATCGGTTTCACAAGTGTGTGTGATACGCGTCAAATTTTTTTCTCATAACGGTGCGAAAAGCATGTATGCGTGCTTAATACAACAAAACACGGTGCTTTAGACCGAAACGAGCTAAGTCTGAACACATCGGTTTTACAAGTGTCCATGTGATACGCGTCAAAACGTTTTCTCTTGTAACTGCGCGAAAAGCATGTATTCGTGCTTAATACAACGAAACAAGCTGTTTTAGACCGAAACGAGCTAAATCTGAACACATCGGTTTTACAAGTGTCCTTGTGATACTCGTCAAAACGTTTTCTGTTATAACTGCGCGAAAAGCATGTATTCTTGCTTAAAACAACGAAACAAGTTGTTTTAGACCGAAACGAATTAGATATGAACACATCGGTTTTACAAGTGCCCATGTGATACGCGTCAAAAATGTTTTTCTTATAACGGCGCGAAAAGCATGTATTCTTGCTTAAAACAATGAAACAAGCTGTTTTAGAACGAAACGAGCTAAATCTGAACACATCGGTTTTACAAGTGTGTGTGATACGCGTCAAAACGTTTTCTTTTGTAACTGCGCGAAAAGCATGTATTCGTGCTTAATACAACGAAACAAGCTGTTTTAGACCGAAACGAGCTTAATCTGAACAAATCAATTTTACAAGTGTCCTTGTGATACTCGTCAAAGCTTTTTCTGTTATAACTGCGCGAAAAGCATGTATTGCTTAAAACAACGAAACAAGTTGTTTTAGACCGAAACGAGCTAAATCTGAACACATCGGTTTTACAAGTGTGTGTGATACGCGTCAAATCTTTTTCTCATAACGGTGCAAAAAGCATGTATTCGTGCTTAATACAACAAAACACGGTGTTTTAGACCGAAACGAACTAAATCTGAACACATCGGTTTTACAAGTGTCCTTGTGATACGCGTCAAAACTTTTTCTGTTATAACTGCGCGAAAAGCATGTATTCTTGCTTAAAACAACGAAACAAGCTGTTTTAGACCGAAACAAATTAGACCTGAACACATCGGTTTTACAAGTGTCCGTGTGATACGTGTCAAAAATCTTTTTCTCTTACAATTGCGCGAAAAGCATGTATTCGTGCTTAATACAACAAAACACGGTGTTTTAGACCGAAACGAGCTAAATCTGAACACATCTGTTTTACAAGTGTCCATGTGATACGCGTCAAAACGTTTTCTCTTTTAACTGCGCGAAAAGCATGTATTCGTGCTTAATACAACGAAACAAGCTGTTTTAGACCGAAACGAACTAAATCTGAACACATCGGTTTTACAAGTGTCCGTGCGATACGCGTCAAAACTTTTTCTCCTATAATTGCGCGAAAAGCATGTATTCTTGTTTAAAACAACGAAACAAGCTGCTTTAGACCGGAACGAGTTAAATCTGAACACATCGGTATTACAAGTGTCCGTGTGATACGCGTCAAAACTTTTTCTCTATAACTGCGCGAAAAGCATGTATTCGTGCTTAATACAACGAAACAAGCTGTTTTACATCGAAACGAGCAAAATCTGAACACATCGGTTTTACAAGTGTCTGTGTGATACGCGTCAAATCTTTTTCTCATAACGGTGCGAAAAGCATGTATTCGTGCATAATACAACAAAACACGCTGTTTTACACCGAATCGAGCTAAATCTGAACACATCGGTTTTACAAGTGTCCATGTGATACGCGTCAAAACTTTTTCTCTTGTAACTGCGCGAAAAGCATGTATTCTTGCTTAAAACAACGAAACAAGCTGGTTTAGACCAAAACGAGCTATATCTGAACACATCGGTTTCAAAAGTGTGTGTGATACGCGTCAAATTTTTTTCTCATAACGGTGCGAAAAGCATGTATGCGTGCTTAATACAACAAAACACGGTGCTTTAGATCGAAACGAGCTAAGTCTGAACACATCGGTTTTACAAGTGTCCATGTGATACGCGTCAAAACGTTTTCTCTTGTAACTGCGCGAAAAGCATGTATTCGTGCTTAATACAACGAAACAAGCTGTTTTAGACCGAAACGAGCTAAATCTGAACACATCGGTTTTACAAGTGTCCTTGTGATACTCGTCAAAACGTTTTCTGTTATAACTGCGCGAAAAGCATGTATTCTTGCTTAAAACAACGAAACAAGTTGTTTTAGACCGAAGCGAATTAGATCTGAACACATCGGTTTTACAAGTGCCCATGTGATACGCGTCAAAAATGTTTTTCTTATAACGGCGCGAAAAGCATGTATTCTTGCTTAAAACAATGAAACAAGCTGTTTTAGAACGAAACGAGCTAAATCTGAACACATCGGTTTTACAAGTGTGTGTGATACGCGTCAAATCTTTTTCCCATAACGGTGCGAAAAGCATGTATGCGTGCTTAATACAACAAAACACGGTGTTTTAGACCGAAACGAGCTAAGTCTGAACACATCGGTTTTACAAGTGTCCATGTGATACGCGTCAAAACGTTTTCTTTTGTAACTGCGCGAAAAGCATGTATTCGTGCTTAATACAACGAAACAAGCTGTTTTAGACCGAAACGAGCTTAATCTGAACAAATCAATTTTACAAGTGTCCTTGTGATACTCGTCAAAGCTTTTTCTGTTATAACTGCGCGAAAAGCATGTATTGCTTAAAACAACGAAACAAGTTGTTTTAGACCGAAACGAGCTAAATCTGAACACATCGGTTTTACAAGTGTGTGTGATACGCGTCAAATCTTTTTCTCATAACGGTGCGAAAAGCATGTATTCGTGCTTAATACAACAAAACACGGTGTTTTAGACCGAAACGAACTAAATCTGAACACATCGGTTTTACAAGTGTCCGTGTGATACGCGTCAAAACTTTTTCTCCTATAATTGCGCGAAAAGCATGTATTCTTGTTTAAAACAACGAAACAAGCTGTTCTAGACCGGAGCGAGTTAAATCTGAACACATCGGTTTTACAAGTGTCCGTTTGATACGCGTCAAAGCGTTTTCTCTTATAACTGCACGAAAAACATGTATTCGTGCTTAATACAACGAAACAAGTTGTTTTACATCGAAACAAGCTAAATCTGAGCACTTCGGTTTTACAAGTGTCTGTGTGATACGCGTCAAATCTTTTTCTCATAACGGTGCGAAAAGCATGTATTCGTGCTTAATACAACAAAACACGGTGTTTTAGAGCGAAACGAGCTAAATCTGAACACATCGGTTTTACAAGTGTCCATGTGATACGCGTCCAAACTTTTTCTCTTGTAACTGCGCGAAAAACATGTATTCGTGCTTAATACAACGAAACAAGTTGTTTTAGACCGAAACGAGCTAAATCTGAAGACATCGGTTTTACAAGTGTCCGTGTGATACGCGTCAAAACTTTTTCTCTTATAACTGCGCGAAAAGCATGTATTATTGCTTAAAACAACGAAACAAGCTGTTTTAGAACGAAGCGAGCTAGATCTGAACACATCGGTTTTACAAGTGTCCATGTGATACCTATCAAAACTTTTTATCTTATAACTGCGCGAAAAGCAGGTATTCGTGCTTAATACAACGAAACAAGCTGTTTTAGACCGAAACGAGCTAAATCTGAAGACATCGGTTTTACAAGTGTCCATGTGATACGCGTCAAAACTTTTTCTCCTGTAACTGCGCGAAAAGCATGTATTCTTGCTTAAAACAACGAAACAAGCTGTTTTAGACCGAAACGAGCTAAATCTGAACGCATCGGTTTTACAAGTGTCCTTGTGATACTCGTCAAAACGTTTTCTGTTATAACTGCGCGAAAAGCATGTATTCTTGCTTAAAACAACGAAACAAGTTGTTTTAGACCGAAAAGAATTAGATCTGAACACATCGGTTTTACAAGTGCCCATGTGATACGCGTCAAAAATGTTTTTCTTATAACTGCGCGAAAAGCATGTATTCTTGCTTAAAACAATGAAACAAGCTGTTTTAGAACGAAACGAGCTAAATCTGAACACATCGGTTTCACAAGTGTGTGTGATACGCGTCAAATTTTTTTCTCACAACGGTGCGAAAAGCATGTATGCGTGCTTAATACAACAAAACACGGTGCTTTAGACCGAAACGAGCTAAGTCTGAACACATCGGTTTTACAAGTGTCCATGTGATACGCGTCAAAACGTTTTCTCTTGTAACTGCGCGAAAAGCATGTATTCGTGCTTAATACAACGAAACAAGTTGTTTTAGACCGAAACGAGCTAAATCTGAAGACATCGGTTTTACAAGTGTCCGTGTGATACGCGTCAAAACTTTTTCTCCTGTAACTGCGCGAAAAGCACGTATTCTTGATTAAAGCAACGAAACAGGCTGGTTTAGACCGAAACGAGCTAAATCTGAACACATCGGTTTTACAAGTGTCCGTGTGATACTCGTCAAAACTTTTTCTGTTATAACTGCGCGGAAAGCATGTATTCTTGCTTAAAACAACGAAACAAGCTGTTTTAGACTGAAACGAGGTAAATCTGAACACATCGGTTTTACAAGTGTCCTTGTGATACACGTCAAAACTTTTTCTGTTATAACTGCGCGAAAAGCATGTATTCTTGCTTAAAACAACGAAACAAGTTGTTTTAGACCGAAACAAATTAGATCTGAACACATCGGTTTTACAAGTGCCCATGTGATACGCGTCAAAAATGTTTTTCTTATAACTGCGCGAAAAGCATGTATTCTTGCTTAAAACAATGAAACAAGCTGTTTTAGAACGAAACGAGCTAAATCTGAACACATCGGTTTTACAAGTGTGTGTGATACGCGTCAAATCTTTTTCTCATAACGGTGCGAAAAGCATGTATGCGTGCTTAATACAACAAAACACGGTGTTTTAGACCGAAACGAGCTAAGTCTGAACACATCGGTTTTACAAGTGTCCATGTGATACGCGTCAAAACGTTTTCTCTTGTAATTGCGCGAAAAGCATGTATTCGTGCTTAATACAACGAAACAAGCGGTTTTAGACCGAAACGAGCTTAATCTGAACACATCGGTTTTACAAGTGTACTTGTGATACTCGTCAAAGCTTTTTCTGTTATAACAGCGCGAAAAGCATGTATTCTTGCTTAAAACAACGAAACAAGTTGTTTTAGACCGAAACGAATTAGATCTGAACACATCGGTTTTACAAGTGTCCATGTGATACGCGTCAAAAATTTTTTTCTTATAACTGCGCGAAAAGCATGTATTCGTGCTTAATACAACAAAACACGGTGTTTTAGACCGAAACGAACTAAATCTGAACACAACGGTTTTACAAGTGTCCGTGTGATACGCGTCAAAACTTTTTCTCCTATAATTGCGCGAAAAGCTTGTATTCTTGTTTAAAACAACGAAACAAGCTGTTTTAGACCGGAGCGAGTTAAATCTGAACACATCGGTTTTACAAGTGTCCGTGTGATACGCGTCAAAGCGTTTTCTCTTATAACTGCACGAAAAGCATGTATTCGTGCTTAATACAACGAAACAAGTTGTTTTACATCGAAACGAGCTAAATCTGAACACTTCGGTTTTACAAGTGTCTGTGTGATACGCGTCAAATCTTTTTCTCATAACGGTGCGAAAAGCATGTATTCGTGCTTAATACAACAAAACACGGTGTTTTAGACCGAAACGAGCTAAATCTGAACACATCGGTTTTACAAGTGTCCATGTGATACGCGTCCAAACTTTTTGTCTTGTAACTGCGCGAAAAGCATGTATTCGTGCTTAATACAACGAAACAAGCTGTTTTAGACCGAAACGAGCTAAATCTGAAGACATCGGCTTTACAGGTGTCCGTTTGATACGCGTCAAAACTTTTTCTCCTGTAACTGCGCGAAAAGCATATATTCTTGCTTAAAGCAACGAAACAAGCTGGTTTAGACCGAAACGAGCTAAATCTGAACACATCGGTTTTACAAGTGTCCGTGTGATACTCGTCAAAACTTTTTCTGTTATAACTGCGCGAAAAGCATGTATTCTTGCTTAAAACAACGAAACAAGCTGTTTTAGCCCGGAACGAGGTAAATCTGAACACATCGGTTTTACAAGGGTCCTTGTGATACGCGTAAAAACTTTTTCTGTTATAACTGCGCGAAAAGCATGTATTCTTGCTTAAAACAACGAAACAAGCTGTTTTAGACCGGAACGAGTTAAATCTGAACACATCGGTGTCCGTGTGATACGCGTCAAAACTTTTTTTCTTATAACAGCGCGAAAAGCATGTATTCTTGCTTAAAACAACGAAACAAGCTGTTTTAGAACGAAGCGAGGTAGATCTGAACACATCGGTTTTACAAGTGTCCGTGTGATACCTATCAAAAATTTTTATCTTATAACTGCGCGAAAAGCATGTATTCTTGCTTAATACAACGAAACAAGTTTTAGACCGAAACGAGCTAAATCTAGACATCGATTTTACAAGTTTCCATGTGATACGCGTCAAAACTTTTTCTCCTGTAACTGCGCGAAAAGCAGGTATTCTTGCTTAAAACAACGAAACAATCTGGTTTAAACCGAAACGAGCTAAATCTGAATACATTGGTTTTACAAGTGTCCGTGTGATACTCGTCAAAACTTTTTCTGTTATAACTGCGAGAAAATTATGTATTCTTGCTTAAAACAACGAAACAAGCTGTTTTAGACCGAAACGAGCTAGATCTGAACACATCGGTTTTACAAGTGTCCATGTGATACGCGTCAAAACTTTTTCTCCTATAACTGCGAGAAAAGAATGTATTTTTGCTTAAAACAACGTAACAAGTTGTTTTAGACCGAAACGAATTAGAACGAATTAGATCTGAACACATCGGTTTTACAAGTGTCCATGTGATACGCGTCAAAAATTTTTCTCTTATAACTGCGCGAAAAGCATGTATTCTTGCTTAAAACAACGAAACAAGCTGTTTTAGAACGAAACGAGCTAAATGTGAACACATCGGTTTTACAAGTGTCTGTGTGATAGGCGTCAAATCTTTTTCTCATAACGGTGCGAGAAGCATGTATTCGTGCTTAATACAACAAAACACGGTGTTTTAGACCGAAACGAGCTAAATCTGAACATCGGTTTTACAAGTGTCCGTGTGATACGCTTCAAAACTTTTTCTTCTATAATTGCGCGAAAAGCATGTATTCTTGCTTAAAACAAGGAAACAAGCTGTTTTAGACCGGAATGAGTTAAATCTGAACACATCGGATTTACAAGTGTCCGTGTGATACGCGTCAAAACTTTTTCTCCTATAATTGCGCGAAAAGCATGTATTCTTGTTTAAAACAACGAAACATGCTGTGATGACCCCCATAATGCGCAGGTCCACACGGGACGGAGAGGCAAAAAGACACCGTATGGCTCAGTTTAAACAAACAGGTATATTCAATAATTACACATGATTAAGATTATACATCAGAGGCTGGGGCGTCCGAGCTTACGTGCCGACGACTTCATGGGGGCGATGGAGTGGCTCCGGAGTTGGGCTCGAGCGGTTGCTGGCAGAAGCTGCACGCCGTCGGGCTTCGGCGCTGAAGGCCCTCTTCGCGAACGATGTCGTCCTGAGCGTGCTTCTTCCGTACTGCTTCTCGATTTTTATATCCTCTTCTCCACACTTCCTAGGGTGAGGACGCCCACGCCGAAGGGGAAGGAGGGGGGGCTAGGGCTTTCACTTGGGCGCACAAACATACCACCGCACTTATTGTCTCGCCCCCCTCTTGTGTTGAGTCCGAGGGAAAGAAGGTTGTCTTCTTGTAGCGCATAGCGTCGGCTGTGGTACGGCGCGCTCTGGCCCGCTGACAGTTCCCGCGGGCCACCGGCCTCCATTCTTCATCCATCAACTGACACTCGCTCCTCAAGGTAAGGCGCGCTCTGGATCGCTGACAGTTCTCTTGTCCTGGAATGTGCCCGGGAGGGCCGCCCCTGGAACCGCCACGCCAATTGGGGAGGATAAAGCCTGTTTCCCCGCGGCGGCGGCGGCGGGTCCGGTTGGGTGCGGTTGGGCTTAGACCCCTTCGTTCTGGTTGTCACTCTCAACGAGCATGGCTGGGTAATTGATGATGCCTGTCATCTGGGTCTCCGTCTACGCCGCGCCGTCGAACGTGGAACCTCGTAGCACACACAAGGAATGTACCTCGTAGCACACACAAGGAATGTACCTCGTAGCACACAAGGAATGTCACACTCGCTCACCCTCCAGAAGAATGTTCTCCGAACATTTGAGTCCCTGCAGCTCCCCTTGTCTTTCTGAATCGCCTCGCACAGTGCGTCCGACAAAACACTTTTCGCTGCACTCAACACCACTGCACAACACCATATGCCTCCGCTGTCATAACTGGCGTCTCCAGGGGCAGCACTGATCTTCTTTTACAGATAAACATGAAACTCAGCACCCAAGCCTCTCCTTTCTAGTCCAAACTGGACGAAATAAATTTACCACAGTTACAAAAGAGCTCCCACTTCTAGCACGATCACGGCACAGACAAAAATATAGATAACGAAAGGAAGTAGGGCAGGTTCTGCATGCGCTCCGCATGCTCTCCTGTGAAGGTGTTACTTAATGACAGAAAGGTTTAATTACTAACTCCGATAACTTAACACATACGCATATAGCAATGTTATGAGCTGCGGCATTACACAATTCTGACCAGTTCACAACTCCGCTCTGTTTACACCATTAGTCCGACTTAGCTTTCCGATTTCGCAGCGGATATCGGCCTTCATGAGTCATACTAAGTAAGTCTGTGACCCTTTGTCTGCTTTGGGACTCGCGAGGGCTCGTGGCAGGAGCCTCTCCTGGCGTTATCTGTGCGGCAACCTCGCGCGCTTCTTCTTCTAGCAATGCATGAAGTAAATCCGGTGGCATTCCGGCCGTCACCTCTGGCGCCTGCCGAACAAATGCAGGAGAGGGCGTTTCTTGCGAACTATCTGCGCGCTCCGCTTCACTTCTGTCCCCATCAAAATCCGCGCTTTCCCTTTCCTCATTTCGTGAATACTGAACCGGTGCCGACTTGAGGCGATTTGCGTGTATCCTTATCAAGCGCCGGTTCACGTCTCGGACTCTGAAGTTTACCGGAGAAAGCTTCTCGACAACCTCGCACGGTCCTCTCCACTTCGTCTGGAACTTACGAGCTAGCCCAATCTGCCTTTGGCAGTTTTCAATGTACACGCTGTCACCCACATTAAACGGCGCGTCTCTAGCACTGCGATCGTGCACCTCCTTCCTGCGCTTCGCCGCTTTCTTTAAGGCCTCCTTTGCGATGTCCCTCGCCACTTGCAAGCGCGATTCTAGCTCCACCTTATAGTCGTCCAGTGAAGCGTATGGGACACGACGGGGGCCCTCTGGCACTTCACTAGGCTGGTCCGGGTCTCGGCCGTAGAGAAGAAAGAATGGCGATTCGCCCGTGCTCTCGTGTGCTGCGGAATTGTAGGCAAATATTGCATACGGGAGCCACAAGTCCCAGTCCCGCTGGTCGCGCGAAACAAAATGCGACAGGAACCCGGCCACGGTTTGGTTCAGTCGCTCCACCGCGCCGTTGCAAGCCGGATGGTACGGTGTTGTCTGTTTCTTAGCGATCTTAAGCAGCTCGCAAACTCTCCTCATTAGCTGCGACACGAAGTTCGTTCCCCGATCTGTCAAGAGTTGCCTCGGGGGTCCATGTCGGAGCACGATCTGTTCGACAAATGCTCTTGCAACCGTGTCTGCCTTCTGATCTGGGAGTGCTACCGCTTCCGCGTATTTTGAAAGGTGGTCGACAAATACTAAAATGTACTTGTTTACGGAAGTGGTCGTGGGCAATGGGCCCATTATGTCCATACCTGTCCGCTCGAAGGGAGCCGAAACCTCAGGGAACGGCTGAATTGGAGCTGGTCTTCGTCCCTTGGGTGTTTTTCTTTCGAGACAGGAATGACACTTCGCACAGTAGTCTCTAACATCCTGTCGCATGCCACTCCAAAAGTACAAACGCTCCACACGCCTGCGTGTCTTCGCTACGCCAAAATGACCGGCGCATGGCGCATCGTGAAACGCGCGAAGAACCCTTTCTGTCCACGACCGAGGTATGACGACTCTCTCCCAAGCGGTTTTCTCTGGTCTCCCTTTCCTGGTTGGCCTCGTGCGCCGACACAGGGTGCCGTCTTTGCCAATGAAATAACCTAGCTGTTCGGGGTGACACGGTGCGCCCTCTAAGCTTTAGATTATTCGCTTCAGGTCAGGATCTTTGCACTGCTCTGTGCGTAATTCGGCGGGGTCGACTACGGGGACAAACTCATCTATAGCTGCCACGGCAGCTGTGCGGCTGAGTGCATCAGCATTCAGATGTGTCTTTCCTGACTTGTGCTCAATTTCAAAGCAGTATTCCTGCAGGTGTAGATTCCATCTAGCGAGTCGCGAGCTAGGGTCCCTGACACTCATCACCCATTTCAGAGGATGGCAGTCTGTGACTAGCCTGAATTTGCGGCCGTAAAGGTAGCATCTGAAGTGCTTTACTGCCCAGACAACGGCGAGGCACTCCCTTTCCGTAGCTCCGTACTTTTGCTCTGTGGGGATCAGCTTTCGGCTAGCAAAAGCAACGGGATGTTCTTTGCCCTCGATAACCTGAGATAGCACGGCACCAACTGCGAACTTTGACGCATCTGTGGCCATAACGAAGGGCAAATTAAAATCCGGGTGGCGCAACAGCGGTGCACTCATTAGCTTCCTTTTCAGGGCCCCAAAAGCATTCTCCGCGTTTTCGTCCCAGCGAAAGGCGACATTTTTGGCTGTTAAGGCGGTGAGCGGCTTAGCGAGCTTGGCGAACTCCTCTATGTGCCTTCGGTAGTAACCGATCAGGCCGAGAAACTGCCGGACCTGGCGGACGCTAGTCGGGGATGGAAAATCCGAGACACACCTTAGTTTCTCAGGGTCCGGTCGCACGCCGTCAGCTGAAACAACGTGCCCGAGGTATTTCACCTCGTTTTTGAGGAATTGGCACTTAGTGGGCTTCAGCTTGAGACCCGCTGCTCTTAGTCGCACCAATACCTGCTCAATATCGCGCAAATGGTTATCAAAACTGTCACTGTATATGATAATGTCATCCATATACACGAAGCACAGCCTCCCCAGAAGACCTGCCAGGATAACATCAGCGGTTCTCTGCCAGACAGCAGGGCTGTTGGCCAGACCCATCGGCATTCTTTTCCATTCATAGTGCCCTGAGGGCGTGTTGAATGCCGTTTTCTCAGCATCTGCCGGATCCATTGCTATCTGCCAGAATCCCGCCGCCATGTCCACTACCGTGAAGTACCTGGCAGAGCCCAGCTGAGAAAGCGTCTCCTGTATATTGGGGATGGGGTATGGATCGATGCGAGTTACGGCATTTAGTTTGCGGTAGTCCACTACCAATCGATACGAGCCATCTGGCTTTTCCACCAATAGTGCTGGTGCTCCCCAGGGTGACTTTGAGTGTTCGACAATGCCGCGATCAATCAGGTCCTGCACCTGCCGCTCTATCTCCTCACGTTTGGAGTAAGGAATCTTGTACGCACGCTGGTAAACGGGCGATGAAGTGCCGGTTTCTATCCTGTGCTTTATAACGCCACAGCAGCCCAAATCCAGGCTGGACGCGGCGAATACTTCCGAGTAGTCGTTCAGCAAACCAGCCAGAGCCTCCCTCTCCCTGGATTTTACGTGAGAAAGATCGAACGACACCTTTGGAGCAGCCGAAGGACTAGCATGCTCTACAGTTGCGAGTACCGTATCGGTGGGCTCACGTTTCTCTATCGCAGAGGTGAAGAAAGCCAATGTTTTGTTCTTGGGAAGGCTCAGTGGCTGCTGGCTACAGTTAACCACCCGTAGGGGCACTCTGTGGGCGTCATTAACTGTCACGAGGCACGCGGCTGCCTTCAGGCCATTGCTGAGAGAGTCGACCGGCTCAAGCACTCCCACGGCGCCGCTCTCTACATCTGAAGGCAGAAACGCGTACAAAATGTGCTCCGACCAAGGAAGGACGACCGCCTCATCGATCAGCCTGACGGCAACCCGCGAATATACCTTCTCCAATGATCCCACTGTTTGAAGGGTGTCAATATCGGTAACGCGAATCTCAGCCCCTCTCCTGTTCAAAAACGGAACATTTGATCCGCCCGCATTAACCTCTTCCTCAGAGAATGACACTACTACCTTCCCTTTTCTCAAAAAATCCTGCCCTAATATACCTGACACTCCGTTTGGCAGAGACACCGTGTCCGAGCATACGTAGCAGGGGTGCTCCAATGCAATTCCGCCGAGAGAGAAGTGTAACCGGTAGAGTCCACTTATGCCAAGAGGATCCCCCGTTATGCCTACAAATTTGGCTGCCATACCACCAGACGCTTCCAACACCTCGCGGTCCCCCTTCCTTCGAAGCGTGTTAAAACTGCTCTCCTTAAGCAATGTCACCTTTTACCCCGTATCTATCAACAATTCCATGCAACAACCATTTAACTTGCAACGCACAACAGGGCATGCCTCGTCGGCCACACAAACTACCACCACCTCATCATCCACTGCTCCCTCCCCACGCTCCTCAGGCTGGGGAGGACTATCTAGTTTTTTGTCTCGGTATCTGGAGCCCCGCTGTAGGCTTGCTTAGGGCGTGTCTCGCCTGCTTCTCTTTGTGGCTCCCCATGGCGCACGTTTTGGCAGAACCTGGCGATGTGTCCGCGACCCTGGCAAGCGAAGCATACGATTTCTTCAAACTCTCGCATACCGCGCCTGTAGCTTTTTGGCGGTCTCCGGTTTCCAGCGAATGGGCGCTGTTGAGCGCGCCCTTCAACCTGGCGTTCTACCTGCTGAGATAGCAGCTGTTCTAAGCGATCTAACCGCTCTGTCAAGAGAACAACCTCAGGGTTGAGCACCGCTCTCTCTATGACGCGTACTCTCGCTGCGGCTATCGTTAACGCCTCATTTTGTTCCTCATCCAATGCGGCCTCCACGGCTTGGTCGAAATTGCTCGGCTTGCGCGAGAGCACGAACCGGCGCACGGGGTCTTGCAGACCAGCCACGAACAAAGCGGTCATTTCCTCTTTAAGTATATCCTCCGCGTATTTCTTCTTAAGCTGGTCTCCTTCCTCCTCCCTGCTTAACGTATCGCGCGCTAAGCGCTGAAGCCGCGACGCAAACGTTCGCACGTCCTCCCCTACCATCTGTCCGGCGTCACGGAACCTCTGTACCCGCACGTGACGTGGTTCAGTGTCGAAATGCTCAAACGCCAGCTTCTTAAATTCCGCAAATGATTTTGTGGATTTTACTTTTTCGTCTCGCCATGCAAAATCATGAGCAGCTCCTGCCATCTTACACCTCGCCATTCCCAGCATTTGAGCATCGGACCATCCCCCCATTTTCCCAATCTCTTCTAGCATGGAAAAGAAATCGCAGATTGGAACCCCTGTCTTATCTCCCGTAAACGTCGGAATGACGCTTCCTAATGCCAGCATGCTTGCTCCGAGCGACGGCTGTGGAGTGGGAGCTCCCTCAGATACAGACATTTTTTTTTCTCAAGCCCTCCAGTGCCTCAAGCCTCTCAAATGGGGGTAAAAGTCCCACAATCAGTCCCGTGATTCCCTTTTGATTACAATTTTGAAGTCATGAATGTCACAGCATTCAGAGGACATTTGCTTTTGAGACCCCACTTCTGACACAAGTGTGATGACCCCCATAATGCGCAGGTCCACACGGGACGGAGAGGCAAAGAGACACCGTATGGCTCAGTTTAAACAAACAGGTATATTCAATAATTACACATGATTAAGATTATACATCAGAAGCTGGGGCGTCCGAGCTTACATGCCGACGACTTCATGGGGGCGATGGAGTGGCTCCGGAGTTGGGCTCGAGCGGTTGCTGGCAGAAGCTGCACGCCGTCGGGCTTCGGCGCTGAAGGCCCTCTTCGCGAACGATGTCGTCCTGAGCGTGCTTCTTCCGTACTGCTTCTCGATTTTTATATCCTCTTCTCCACACTCCCTAGGGTGAGGACGCCCACGCCGGAGGGGAAGGAGGGGGGGCTAGGGCTTTCACTTGGGCGCACAAACATACCACCGCACTTATTGTCTCGCCCCCCTCACGTGTTGAGTCCGAGGGAAAGAAGGTTGTCTTCTTGTAGCGCATAGCGTCGGCTGTGGTACGGCGCGCTCTGGCCCGCTGACAGTTCCCGCGGGTCACCGGCCTCCATTCTTCATTCATCAACTGACACTCGCTCCTCAAGGTAAGGCGCGCTCTGGATCGCTGACAGTTCCCTTGTCCTGGAATGTGCCCGGGAGGGCCGCCTCTGGAACCGCCACGCCAATTGGGGAGGATAAAGCCTGTTTCCCCGCGGCGGCGGCGGCGGGTCCGGTTGGGTCCGGTTGGGCTTAGACCCCTTCGTTCTGGTTGTCACTCTCAACGAGCATGGCTGGGTAATTGATGATGCCTGTCATCTGGGTCTCCGTCTACGCCGCGCCGTCGAACGTGGAACCTCGTAGCACACACAAGGAATGTACCTCGTAGCACACACAAGGAATGTACCTCGTAGCACACACAAGGAATGTACCTCGTAGCACACAAGGAGTGTCACAAAGCTGTTTTAGACCGGAGCGAGTTAAATCTGAACAAATCGGTTTTACAAGTGTCCGTTTGATACGCGTCAAAGCGTTTTCTCTTATAACTGCACGAAAAGCATGTATTCGTGCTTAATACAACGAAACAAGTTGTTTTACATCGAAACGAGCTAAATGTGAACACCTCGGTTTTACAAGTGTCTGTGTGATACGCGTCAAATCTTTTTCTCATAACGATGCGAAAAGCATGTATTCGTGCTTAATACAACAAAACACGGTGTTTTAGAGCGAAACGAGCTAAATCTGAACACATCGGTTTTACAAGTGTCCATGTGATACGCGTCCAAAATTTTCTCTTGTAACTGCGCGAAAAGCATGTATTCGTGCTTTATACAACGAAACAAGTTGTTTTAGACCGAAAAGAGCTAAATCTGAAGACATCGGTTTTACAAGTGTCCGTGTGATACGCGTCAAAACTTTTTCTCCTGTAACTGCGCGAAAAGCACGTATTCTTGCTTAAAGCAACGAAACAATCTGGTTTAGACCGAAACGAGCTAAATCTGAACACATCGGTTTTACAAGTGTCCGAGTGATACTCGTCAAGACTTTTTCTGTTATAACTGCGCGAAAAGCATGTATTCTTGCTTAAAACAACGAAACAAGCTGTTTTAGACAGAAACGAGGTAAATCTGAACACATCGGTTTTAAAAGTGTCCTTGTGATACGCGTCAAAACTTTTTTCTTATAACAGCGCGAAAAGCATGTATTCTTGCTTAAAACAACGAAACAAGCTGTTTTAGAACGAAGCGAGGTAGATCTGAACACATCGGTT
Source organism: Amblyomma americanum (assembly GCF_052857255.1). Taxonomy (NCBI): domain Eukaryota; kingdom Metazoa; phylum Arthropoda; class Arachnida; order Ixodida; family Ixodidae; genus Amblyomma; species Amblyomma americanum. The sequence continues at coordinate 636,610 of NW_027526492.1, read as the reverse complement.
TTACAAGTGTCCGTGCGATACCTATCAAAACTTTTTATCTTATAACTGCGCGAAAAGCAAGTATTCTTGCTTAATACAACGAAACAAGTTTTAGACCGAAACGAGCTAAATCTGGACATCGATTTTACAAGTTTCCATGTGATACGCGTCAAAACTTTTTCTCCTGTAACTGCGCGAAAAGCATGTATTCTTGCTTAAAACAACGAAACAATCTGGTTTAAACCGAAACGAACTAAATCTGAATACATCGCTTTTACAAGTGTCCGTGTGATACGCGTCAAAACTTTTTCTCTTATAACTGCGCGAAAAGCATGTATTCTTGCTTAAAACAACGAAGCAAGCTGTTTTAGAACGAAGCGAGCTAGATCTGAACACATCGATTTTACAAGTGTCCATGTGATACCTATCAAAACTTTTTATCTTATAACTGCGCGAAAAGCATGTATTCGTGCTTAATACAACGATACAAGCTGTTTTAGACCGAAACGAGCTAAATCTGAAGACATCGGTTTTACAAGTGTCCATGTGATACGCGTCAAAACGTTTTCTCCTGTAACTGCGCGAAAAGCATGTATTCTTGCTTAAAACAACGAAACAAGCTGGTTTAGACCAAAACGAGCTAAATCTGAACACATCGGTTTTACAAGTGTCCTTGTGATACTCGTCAAAACTTTTTCTGTTATAACTGCGCGAAAAGCATGTATTCTTGCTTAAAACAACGAAACAAGCTGTTTTAGACCGAAACGAGGTAAATCTGAACACATCGGTTTTACAAGTGTCCTTGTGATACGCGTAAAAACTTTTTCTGTTATAACTACGCGAAAAGCATGTATTCTTGCTTAAAACAACGAAACAAGCTGTTTTAGACCGGAACGAGTTAAATCTGAACACATCGGTGTCCGTGTGATACGCGTCAAAACTTTTTTTCTTATAACAGCGCGAAAAGCATGTATTCGTGCTTAATACAACGAAACAAGCTGTTTTAGACCGAAACGAGCTAAATCTGAAGACATCGGTTTTACAAGTGTCCATGTGATACGCGTCAAAACGTTTTCTCTTGTAACTGCGCGAAAAGCATGTATTCTTGCTTAAAACAACGAAACAAGCTGGTTTAGACCAAAAACGAGCTTAATCTGAACACATCGGTTTTACAAGTGTCCGTGTGATACTCGTCAAAACTTTTTCTGTTATAACTGCGCGAAAAGCATGTATTCTTGCTTAAAACAACGATACAAACTGTTTTAGACCGAAACGAGCTAAATCTGAACACATCGGTTTTACAAGTGTCCTTGTGATACTCGCCAAAACGTTTTCAGTTATAACTGCGCGAAAAGCATGTATTCTTGCTTAAAACAGCGAAAAAAGTTGTCTTAGACCGAAACGAATTAGATCTGAACACATCGGTTTTACAAGTGCCCATGTGATACGCGTCAAAACGTTTTCTCTTATAACTGCGCGAAAAGCATGTATTCTTGCTTAAAACAACGAAGCAAGCTGTTTTAGAACGAAGCGAGCTAGATCTGAACACATCGATTTTACAAGTGTCCATGTGATACCTATCAAAACTTTTTATCTTATAACTGCGCGAAAAGCATTTATTCGTGCTTAATACAACGAAACAAGCTGTTTTAGACCGAAACGAGCTAAATCTGAAGACATCGGATTTACAAGTGTCCATGTGATACGCGTCAAAACGTTTTCTTCTGTAACTGCGCGAAAAGCATGTATTCTTGCTTAAAACAACGAAACAAGCTGGTTTAGACCAAAACGAGCTAAATCTGAACACATCGGTTTTACAAGTGTCCTTGTGATACTCGTCAAAACTTTTTCTGTTATAACTGCGCGAAAAGCATGTATTCTTGCTTAAAACAACGAAACAAGCTGTTTTAGACCGAAACGAGGTAAATCTGAACACATCGGTTTTACAAGTGTCCTTGTGATACGCGTAAAAACTTTTTCTGTTATAACTGCGCGAAAAGCATGTATTCTTGCTTAAAACAACGAAACAAGCTGTTTTAGACCGGAACGAGTTAAATCTGAACACATCGGTGTCCGTGTGATACGCGTCAAAACTTTTTTTCTTATAACAGCGCGAAAAGCATGTATTCTTGCTTAAAACAACGAAACAAGCTGTTTTAGAACGAAGCGAGGTAGATCTGAACACATCGGTTTTACAAGTGTCCGTGTGATACCTCAAAACTTTTTATCTTATAACTGCGCGAAAAGCAAGTATTCTTGCTTAATACAACGAAACAAGTTTTAGACCGAAACGAGCTAAATCTGGACATCGATTTTACAAGTTTCCATGTGATACGCGTCAAAACTTTTTCTCCTGTAACTGCGCGAAAAGCATGTATTCTTGCTTAAAACAACGAAACAATCTGGTTTAAACCGAAACGAGCTAAATCTGAATACATCGCTTTTACAAGTGTCCGTGTGATACGCGTCAAAACTTTTTCTCTTATAACTGCGCGAAAAGAATGTATTCTTGCTTAAAACAACGAAACAAGCTGTTTTAGAACGAAACGAGCTAGATCTGAACACATCGATTTTACAAGTCTCCATGTGATACCTATCAAAACTTTTTATCTTATAACTGCGCGAAAAGCATGTATTCGTGCTTAATACAACGAAACAAGCTGTTTTAGACCGAAACGAGCTAAATCTGAAGACATCGGTTTTACAAGTGTCCATGTGATACGCGTCAAAACGTTTTCTCTTGTAACTGCGCGAAAAGCATGTATTCTTGCTTAAAACAACGAAACAAGCTGGTTTAGACCAAAACGAGCTTAATCTGAACACATCGGTTTTACAAGTGTCCGTGTGATACTCGTCAAAACTTTTTCTGTTATAACTGCGCGAAAAGCATGTATTCTTGCTTAAAACAACGAAACAAGCTGTTTTAGACCGAAACGAGCTAAATCTGAACACATCGGTTTTACAGGTGTCCTTGTGATACTCGCCAAAACGTTTTCAGTTATAACTGCGCGAAAAGCATGTATTCTTGCTTAAAACAGCGAAAAAAGTTGTTTTAGACCGAAACGAATTAGATCTGAACACATCGGTTTTACAAGTGCCCATGTGATACGCGTCAAAAATGTTTTTCTTATAACTGCGCGAAAAGCATGTATTCTTGCTTAAAACAATGAAACAAGCTGTTTTAGAACGAAACGAGCTAAATCTGAACACATCGGTTTTACAAGTGTGTGTGATACGCGTCAAATCTTTTTCTCATAACGGTGCGAAAAGCATGTATGCGTGCTTAATACAACAAAACACGGTGTTTTAGACCGAAACGAGCTAAGTCTGAACACATCGGTTTTACAAGTGTCCATGTGATACGCGTCAAAACGTTTTCTCTTGTAACTGCGCGAAAAGCATGTATTCGTGCTTAATACAACGAAACAAGCTGTTTTAGACCGAAACGAGCTTAATCTGAACACATCGGTTTTACAAGTGTCCTTGTGATACTCGTCAAAACTTTTTCTGTTATAACTGCCCGAAAAGCATGTATTCTTGCTTAAAACAACGAAACAAGTTGTTTTAGACCGAAACGAATTAGATCTGAACACATCGGTTTTACAAGTGTCCATGTGATACGCGTCAAAAATTTTTTTCTTATAACTGCGCGAAAAGCATGTATTCTTGCTTAAAACAAAGAAACAAGCTGTTTTAGAACGAAACGAGCTAAATCTGAACACATCGGTTTTACAAGTGTCTGTATGATAGGCGTCAAATCTTTTTCTCATAACGGTGCGAGAAGCATGTATTCGTGCTTAATACAACAAAACACGGTGTTTTAGACCGAAACGAGCTAAATCTGAACATCGGTTTTACAAGTGTCCGTGTGATACGCGTCAAAACTTTTTTCTTCTATAATTGCGCGAAAAGCATGTATTCTTGTTTAAAACAACTAAACAAGCTGTTTTAGACCGGAACGAGTTAAATCTGAACACATCGGTTTTACAAGTGTCCGTGTGATACGCCTCAAAACTTTTTTCCTATAACTGCGCGAAAAGCATGTATTCTTGCTTAAAACAACGAAACAAGCTGTTTTAGACCGAAACGAGGTAAATCTGAACACAGCGGTTTTACAAGTGTCCACGTGATACGCGTCAAAACTTTTTCTTATAACAGCGCGAAAAGCATGTATTCTTGCTTAAAACAACGAAACAAGCTGTTTTAGAACAAAGCGAGGTATATCTGAACACTTCGGTTTTACAAGTGTCCGTGTGATACCTATCAAAACTTTTTATCTTATAACTGCGCGAAAAGCAAGTATTCTTGCTTAATACAACGAAACAAGTTTTAGACCGAAACGAGCTAAATCTGGACATCGATTTTACAAGTTTCCATGTGATACGCGTCAAAACTTTTTCTCCTGTAACTGCGCGAAAAGCATGTATTCTTGCTTAAAAAAACGAAACAATCTGGTTTAAACCGAAACGAGCTAAATCTGAATACATCGCTTTTACAAGTGTCCGTGTGATACGCGTCAAAACTTTTTCTCTTATAACTGCGCGAAAAGCATGTATTCTTGCTTAAAACAACGAAGCAAGCTGTTTTAGAACGAAGCGAGCTAGATCTGAACACATCGATTTTACAAGTGTCCATGTGATACCTATCAAAACTTTTTATCTTATAACTGCGCGAAAAGCATGTATTCGTGCTTAATACAACGAAACAAGCTGTTTTAGACCGAAACGAGCTAAATCTGAAGACATCGGTTTTACAAATGTCCATGTGATACGCGTCAAAACGTTTTCTCCTGTAACTGCGCGAAAAGCATGTATTCTTGCTTAAAACAACGAAACAAGCTGGTTTAGACCAAAACGAGCTAAATCTGAACACATCGGTTTTACAAGTGTCCTTGTGATACTCGTCAAAACTTTTTCTGTTATAACTGCGCGAAAAGCATGTATTCTTGCTTAAAACAACGAAACAAGCTGTTTTAGACCGAAACGAGGTAAATCTGAACACATCGGTTTTACAAGTGTCCTTGCGATACGCGTAAAAACTTTTTCTGTTATAACTGCGCGAAAAGCATGTATTCTTGCTTAAAACAACGAAACAAGCTGTTTTAGACCGGAACGAGTTAAATCTGAACACATCGGTGTCCGTGTGATACGCGTCAAAACGTTTTTCTTATAACAGCGCGAAAAGCATGTATTCTTGCTTAAAACAACGAAACAAGCTGTTTTAGAACGAAGCGAGTTAGATCTGAACACATCGGTTTTACAAGTGTCCGTGTGATACCTCAAAACTTTTTATCTTATAACTGCGCGAAAAGCAAGTATTCTTGCTTAATACAACGAAACAAGTTTTAGACCGAAACGAGCTAAATCTGGACATCGATTTTACAAGTTTCCATGTGATACGCGTCAAAACTTTTTCTCCTGTAACTGCGCGTAAAGCATGTGTTCTTGCTTAAAACAACGAAACAATCTGGTTTAAACCGAAACGAGCTAAATCTGAATACATCGCTTTTACCAGTGTCCGTTTGATACGCGTCAAAACTTTTTCTCTTTTAACTGCGCGAAAAGAATGTATTCTTGCTTAAAACAACGAAACAAGCTGGTTTAGACCAAAACGAGCTTAATCTGAACACATCGGTTTTACAAGTGTCCGTGTGATACTCGTCAAAACTTTTTCTGTTATAACTGCGCGAAAAGCATGTATTCTTGCTTAAAACAACGAAACAAGCTGTTTTAGACCGAAACGGCGCTAAATCTGAAGACATCGGTTTTACAAGTGTCATTGTGATACTCGCCAAAACGTTTTCAGTTATAACTGCGCGAAAAGCATGTATTCTTGCTTAAAACAGCGAAAAAAGTTGTTTTAGACCGAAACGAATTAGATCTGAACACATCGGTTTTACAAGTGCCCATGTGATACGCGTCAAAAATGTTTTTCTTATAACTGCGCGAAAAGCATGTATTCTTGCTTAAAACAATGAAACAAGCTGTTTTAGAACGAAACGAGCTAAATCTGAACACATCGGTTTTGCAAGTGTGTGTGATACGCGTCAAATCTTTTTCTCATAACGGTGCAAAAAGCATGTATGCGTGCTTAATACAACAAAACACGGTGTTTTAGACCGAAACGAGCTAAGTCTGAACACATCGGTTTTACAAGTGTCCATGTGATACGCGTCAAAACGTTTTCTCTTGTAACTGCGCGAAAAGCATGTATTCGTGCCTAATACAACGAAACAAGTTGTTTTAGACCGAAACGAGCTAAATCTGAACACATCGGTTTTACAAGTGTCCTTGTGATACTCGTCAAAACGTTTTCTGTTATAACTGCCCGAAAAGCATGTATTCTTGCTTAAAACAACGAAACAAGTTGTTTTAGACCCAAACGAATTAGATCTGAACACATCGGTTTTACAAGTGTCCATGTGATACGCGTCAAAAATTTTTTTCTTATAACTGCGCAAAAAGCATGTATTCTTGCTTAAAAGAAAGAAACAAGCTGTTTTAGAACGAAACGAGCTAAATCTGAACACATCGGTTTTACAAGTGTCTGTGTGATAGGCGTCAAATCTTTTTCTCATAACGGTGCGCGAAGCATGTATTCGTGCTTAATACAACAAAACACGGTGTTTTAGACCGAAACGAGCTAAATCTGAACATCGGTTTTACAAGTGTCCGTGTGATACGCGTCAAAACTTTTTCTTCTATAATTGCGCGAAAAGCATGTATTCTTGTTTAAAACAACTAAACAAGCTGTTTTAAACCGGAACGAGTTAAATCTGAACACATCGGTTTTACAAGTGTCCGTGTGATACGCCTCAAAACTTTTTTCCTATAACTGCGCGAAAAGCATGTATTCTTGCTTAAAACAACGAAACAAGCTGTTTTAGACCGAAACGAGGTAAATCTGAACACAGCGGTTTTACAAGTGTCCACGTGATACGCGTCAAAACTTTTTCTCTTGTAACTGCGCGAAAAGCATGTATTCGTGCTTAATACAACGAAACAAGCAGTTTTAGACCGAAACGAGCTAAATCTGAACACATCGGTTTTACAAGTGTCCGTGTGATACGCGTCAAACTTTTTCTCCTATAACTGCGCGAAAAGAATGTATTTTGCTTAAAACTACGAAACAAGCTGTTTTAGACCGAAACGAGCTAAATCTGAACACATCGGTTTTACAAGTGTCCGTGTGATACGCGTCAAAACTTTTTTCTTATAACAGCGCGAAAAGCATGTATTCTTGCTTAAAACTACGAAACAAGCTGTTTTAGAACGAAGCGAGGTAGATCTGAACACATCGGTTTTACAAGTGTCCGTGTGATACCTATCAAAACTTTTTATCTTATAACTGCGCGAAAAGCAAGTATTCTTGCTTAATACAACGAAACAAGTTTTAGACCGAAACGAGCTAAATCTGGACATCGATTTTACAAGTTTCCATGTGATACGCGTCAAAACTTTTTCTCCTGTAACTGCGCGAAAAGCATGTATTCTTGCTTAAAACAACGAAACAATCTGGTTTAAACCGAAACGAGCTAAATCTGAATACATCGCTTTTACAAGTGTCCGTGTGATACGCGTCAAAACTTTTTCTCTTATAACTGCGCGAAAAGCATGTATTCTTGCTTAAAACAACGAAGCAAGCTGTTTTAGAACGAAGCGAGCTAGATCTGAACACATCGATTTTACAAGTGTCCATGTGATACCTATCAAAACTTTTTATCTTATAACTGCGCGAAAAGCATGTATTCGTGCTTAATACAACGAAACAAGCTGTTTTAGACCGAAACGAGCTAAATCTGAAGACATCGGTTTTACAAGTGTCCATGTGATACGCGTCAAAACGTTTTCTCCTGTAACTGCGCGAAAAGCATGTATTCTTGCTTAAAACAACGAAACAAGCTGGTTTAGACCAAAACGAGCTAAATCTGAACACATCGGTTTTACAAGTGTCCTTGTGATACTCGTCAAAACTTTTTCTGTAATAACTGCGCGAAAAGCATGTATTCTTGCTTAAAACAACGAAACAAGCTGTTTTAGACCGAAACGAGGTAAATCTGAACACATCGGTTTTACAAGTGTCCTTGTGATACGCGTAAAAACTTTTTCTGTTATAACTGCGCGAAAAGCATGTATTCTTGCTTAAAACAACGAAACAAGCTGTTTTAGACCGGAACGAGTTAAATCTGAACACATCGGTGTCCGTGTGATACGCGCCAAAACTTTTTTTCTTATAACAGCACGAAAAGCATGCATTCTTGCTTAAAACAACGAAACAAGCTGTTTTAGAACGAAGCGAGGTAGATCTGAACACATCGGTTTTACAAGTGTCCGTGTGATACCTCAAAACTTTTTATCTTATAACTGCGCGAAAAGCAAGTATTCTTGCTTAATACAACGAAACAAGTTTTAGACCGAAACGAGCTAAATCTGGACATCGATTTTACAAGTTTCCATGTGATACGCGTCAAAACTTTTTCTCCTGTAACTGCGCGAAAAGCATGTATTCTTGCTTAAAACAACGAAACAATCTGGTTTAAACCGAAACGAGCTAAATCTGAATACATCGCTTTTACAAGTGTCCGTGTGATACGCGTCAAAACTTTTTCTCTTATAACTGCGCGAAAAGAATGTATTCTTGCTTAAAACAACGAAACAAGCTGTTTTAGAACGAAACGAGCTAGATCTGAACACATCGATTTTACAAGTGTCCATGTGATACCTATCAAAACTTTTTATCTTATAACTGCGCGAAAAGCATGTATTCGTGCTTAATACAACGAAACAAGCTGTTTTAGACCGAAACGAGCTAAATCTGAAGACATCGGTTTTACAAGTGTCCATGTGATACGCGTCAAAACGTTTTCTCCTGTACTGCGCGAAAAGCAGGTATTCTTGCCTAAAACAACGAAACAAGCTGGTTTAGACCAAAACGAGCTTAATCTGAACACATCGGTTTTACAAGTGTCCGTGTGATACTCGTCAAAACTTTTTCTGTTATAACTGCGCGAAAAGCATGTATTCTTGCTTAAAACAACGAAACAAGCTCTTTTAGACCGAAACGAGCTAAATCTGAACACATCGGTTTTACAAGTGTCCTTGTGATACTCGCCAAAACGTTTTCAGTTATAACTGCGCGAAAAGCATGTATTCTTGCTTAAAACAACGAAACAAGTTGTTTTAGACCGAAACGAATTAGATCTGAACACATCGGTTTTACAAGTGCCCATGTGATACGCGTCAAAAATGTTTTTCTTATAACTGCGCGAAAAGCATGTATTCTTGCTTAAAACAATGAAACAAGCTGTTTTAGAACGAAACGAGCTAAATCTGAACACATCGGTTTTGCAAGTGTGTGTGATACGCGTCAAATCTTTTTCTCATAACGGTGCAAAAAGCATGTATGCGTGCTTAATACAACAAAACACGGTGTTTTAGACCGAAACGAGCTAAGTCTGAACACATCGGTTTTACAAGTGTCCATGTGATACGCGTCAAAACGTTTTCTCTTGTAACTGCGCGAAAAGCATGTATTCGTGCCTAATACAACGAAACAAGTTGTTTTAGACCGAAACGAACTAAATCTGAACACATCGGTTTTACAAGTGTCCTTGTGATACACGTCAAAACGTTTTCTGTTATAACTGCGCGAAAATCATGTATTCTTGCTTAAAACAACGAAACAAGTTGTTTTAGACCGAAACGAATTAGATCTGAACACATCGGTTTTACAAGTTTCCATGTGATACGCGTCAAAAATGTTTTTCTTATAACTGCGCGAAAAGCATGTATTCTTGCTTAAAACAATGAAACAAGCTGTTTTAGAACGAAACGAGCTAAATCTGAATACATCGGTTTTACAAGTGTGTGTGATACGCGTCAAATCTTTTTCTCATAACGGTGCGAAAAGCATGTATGCGTGCTTAATACAACAAAACACGGTGTTTTAGACCGAAACGAGCTAAGTCTGAACACATCGGTTTTACAAGTGTCCATGTGGTACGCGTCAAAACGTTTTCTCTTGTAACTGCGCGAAAAGCATGTATTCGTGCTTAATACAACGAAACAAGCTGTTTTAGACCGAAACGAGCTTAATCTGAACATATCGGTTTTACAAGTGTCCTTGTAATACTCGTCAAAACTTTTTCTGTTATAACTGCCCGAAAACCATGTATTCTTGCTTAAAACAACGAAACAAGTTGTTTTAGACCGAAACGAATTAGATCTGAACACATCGGTTTTACAAGTGTCCATGTGATACGCGTCAAAAATTTTTTTCTTATACCTGCGCGAAAAGCATGTATTCTTGCTTAAAACAAAGAAACAAGCTGTTTTAGAACGAAACGAGCTAAATCTGAACACATCGGTTTTACAAGTGTCTGTGTGATAGGCGTCAAATCTTTTTCTCATAACGGTGCGAGAAGCATGTATTCGTGCCTAATACAACAAAACACGGTGTTTTAGACCGAAACGAGCTAAATCTGAACATCGGTTTTACAAGTGTCCGTGTGATACGCGTCAAAACTTTTTCTTCTATAATTGCGCGAAAAGCATTTATTCTTGTTTAAAACAACGAAACAAGCTGTTTTAGACCGGAACGAGTTAAATCTGAACACATCGGTTTTACAAGTGTCCGTGTGATACGCCTCAAAACTTTTTTCCTATAACTGCGCGAAAAACATGTATTCTTGCTTAAAACAACGAAACAAGCTGTTTTAGACCGAAACGAGGTAAATCTGAACACAGCGGTTTTACAAGTGTCCACGTGATACGCGTCAAAACTTTTTTTCTTGTAACTGCGCGAAAAGCATGTATTCGTGCTTAATACAACGAAACAAGCAGTTTTAGACCGAAACGAGCTAAATCTGAACACATCGGTTTTACAAGTGTCCGTGTGATACGCGTCAAACTTTTTCTCCTATAACTGCGCGAAAAGAATGTATTTTGCTTAAAACTACGAAACAAGCTGTTTTAGACCGAAACGAGCTAAATCTGAACACATGGGTTTTACAAGTGTACGTGTGATACTCACAACTTTTTCTGTTATAACTGCGCGAAAAGCACGTATTCTTGCCTTAAACAACGAAACAAGCTGTTTTAGACCGAAACGAGCTAGATCTGAACACATCGGTTTTACAAGTGTCCGTGTGATACGCGTCAAAACTTTTTATCTTATAACTGCACGAAAAGCATGTATTCGTGCTTAATACAACAAAGCATGGTGTTTTCGACCGAAACGAGCTAAATCTGAACACATCGGTTTTACAAGTGTCCGTGTGATACGCGTCAAAACTTTTTTCTTATGACAGCGCGAAAAGCATGTATTCTTGCTTAAAACAACGAAACAAGCTGTTTTAGAACGAAGCGAGGTAGATCTGAACACATCGGTTTTACAAGTTTCCATGTGATACGCGTCAAAACTTTTTCTCCTGTAACTGCGCGAAAAGCATGCATTCTTGCTTAAAACAACGAAACAATCTGGTTTAAACCGAAACGAGCTAAATCTGAATACATCGCTTTTACAAGTGTCCGTGTGATACACGTCAAAACTTTTTCTCTTATAACTGCGCGAAAAGCATGTATTCTTGCTTAAAACAACGAAGCAAGCTGTTTTAGAACGAAGCGAGCTAGATCTGAACACATCGATTTTACAAGTGTCCATGTGATACCTATCAAAACTTTTTATCTTATAACTGCGCGAAAAGCATGTATTCGTGCTTAATACAACGAAACAAGCTGTTTTAGACCGAAACGAGCTAAATCTGAAGACATCGGTTTTACAAGTGTCCATGTGATACGCGTCAAAACGTTTTCTCCTGTAACTGCGCGAAAAGCATGTATTCTTGCTTAAAACAACGAAACAAGCTGGTTTAGACCAAAACGAGCTAAATCTGAACACATCGGTTTTACAAGTGTCCTTGTGATACTCGTCAAAACTTTTTCTGTAATAACTGCGCGAAAAGCATGTATTCTTGCTTAAAACAACGAAACAAGCTGTTTTAGACCGAAACAAGGTAAATCTGAACACATCGGTTTTACAAGTGTCCTTGTGATACGCGTAAAACTTTTTCTGTTATAACTGCGCGAAAAGCATGTATTCTTGCTTAAAACAACGAAACAAGCTGTTTTAGACCGGAACGAGTTAAATCTGAACACATCGGTGTCCGTGTGATACGCGTCAAAACTTTTTTTCTTATAACAGCACGAAAAGCATGTATTCTTGCTTAAAACAACGAAACAAGCTGTTTTAGAACGAAGCGAGGTAGATCTGAACACATCGGTTTTACAAGTGTCCGTGTGATACCTCAAAATTTTTATCTTATAACTGCGCGAAAAGCAAGTATTCTTGCTTAATACAACGAAACAAGTTTTAGATCGAAACGAGCTAAATCTGGACATCGATTTTACAAGTTTCCATGTGATACGCGTCAAAACTTTTTCTCTTGTAACTGCGCGAAAAGCATGTATTCTTGCTTAAAACAACGAAACAATCTGGTTTAAACCGAAACGAGCTAAATCTGAATACATCGCTTTTACAAGTGTCCGTGTGATACGCGTCAAATCTTTTTCTCTTATAACTGCGCGAAAAGAATGTATTCTTGCTTAAAACAACGAAACAAGCTGTTTTAGAACGAAACGAGCTAGATCTGAACACATCGATTTTACAAGTGTCCATGTGATACCTATCAAAACTTTTTATCTTATAACTGCGCGAAAAGCATGTATTCGTGCTTAATACAACGAAACAAGCTGTTTTAGACCGAAACGAATTAGATCTGAACACATCGGTTTTACAAGTGTCCATGTGATACGCGTCAAAAATTTTTTTCTTATAACTGCGCGAAAAGCATGTATTCTTGCTTAAAACAAAGAAACAAGCTGTTTTAGAACGAAACGAGCTAAATCTGAACACATCGGTTTTACAAGTGTCTGTGTGATAGGCGTCAAATCTTTTTCTCATAACGGTGCGAGAAGCATGTATTCGTGCTTAATACAACAAAACACGGTGTTTTAGACCAAAACGAACTAAATCTGAACATCGGTTTTACAAGTGTCCGTGTGATACGCGTCAAAACTTTTTCTTCTATAATTGCGCGAAAAGCATTTATTCTTGTTTAAAACAACGAAACAAGCTGTTTTAGACCGGAACGAGTTAAATCTGAACACATCGGTTTTACAAGTGTCCGTGTGATACGCCTCAAAACTTTTTTCCTATAACTGCGCGAAAAGCATGTATTCTTGCTTAAAACAACGAAACAAGCTGGTTTAGACCAAAACGAGCTAAATCTGAACACATCGGTTTTACAAGTGTCCTTGTGATACTCGTCAAAACTTTTTCTGTAATAACTGCGCGAAAAGTATGTATTCTTGCTTAAAACAACGAAACAAGCTGTTTTAGACCGAAACGAGGTAAATCTGAACACATCGGTTTTACAAGTGTCCTTGTGATACGCGTAAAACTTTTTCTGTTATAACTGCGCGAAAAGCATGTATTCTTGCTTAAAACAAAGAAACAAGCTCTTTTAGACCGGAACGAGTTAAATCTGAACACATCGGTGTCCGTGTGATACGCGTCAAAACTTTTTTTCTTATAACAGCGCAAAAAGCATGTATTCTTGCTTAAAACAACGAAACAAGCTGTTTTAGAACGAAGCGAGGTAGATCTGAACACATCGGTTTTACAAGTGTCCGTGTGATACCTCAAAATTTTTATCTTATAACTGCGCGAAAAGCAAGTATTCTTGCTTAAAACAACGAAACAAGCTGTTTTAGACCGAAACGAGGTAAATCTGAACACATCGGTTTTACAAGTGTCCTTGTGATACGCGTAAAACTTTTTCTGTTATAACTGCGCGAAAAGCATGTATTCTTGCTTAAAACAACGAAACAAGCTGTTTTAGAACGAAGCGAGGTAGATCTGAACACATCGGTTTTACAAGTGTCCGTGTGATACCTCAAAATTTTTATCTTATAACTGCGCGAAAAGCAAGTATTCTTGCTTATTACAACGAAACAAGTTTTAGATCGAAACGAGCTAAATCTGGACATCGATTTTACAAGTTTCCATGTGATACGCGTCAAAACTTTTTGTCCTGTAACTGCGCGAAAAGCATGTATTCTTGCTTAAAACAACGAAACAATCTGGTTTAAACCGAAACGAGCTAAATCTGAATACATCGCTTTTACAAGTGTCCGTGTGATACGCGTCAAATCTTTTTCTCTTATAACTGCGCGAAAAGAATGTATTCTTGCTTAAAACAACGAAACAAGCTGTTTTAGAACGAAACGAGCTAGATCTGAACACATCGATTTTACAAGTGTCCATGTGATACCTATCAAAACTTTTTATCTTATAACTGCGCGAAAAGCATGTATTCGTGCTTAATACAACGAAACAAGCTGTTTTAGACCGAAACGAATTAGATCTGAACACATCGGTTTTACAAGTGTCCATGTGATACGCGTCAAAAATTTTTTTCTTATAACTGCGCGAAAAGCATGTATTCTTGCTTAAAACAAAGAAACAAGCTGTTTTAGAACGAAACGAGCTAAATCTGAACACATCGATTTTACAAGTGTCTGTGTGATAGGCGTCAAATCTTTTTCTCATAACGGTGCGAGAAGCATGTATTCGTGCTTAATACAACAAAACACGGTGTTTTAGACCGAAACGAACTAAATCTGAACATCGGTTTTACAAGTGTCCGTGTGATACGCGTCAAAACTTTTTCTTCTATAATTGCGCGAAAAGCATTTATTCTTGTTTAAAACAACGAAACAAGCTGTTTTAGACCGGAACGAGTTAAATCTGAACACATCGGTTTTACAAGTGTCCGTGTGATACGCCTCAAAACTTTTTTCCTATAACTGCGCGAAAAGCATGTATTCTTGCTTAAAACAACGAAACAAGCTGGTTTAGACCAAAACGAGCTAAATCTGAACACATCGGTTTTACAAGTGTCCTTGTGATACTCGTCAAAACTTTTTCTGTAATAACTGCGCGAAAAGTATGTATTCTTGCTTAAAACAACGAAACAAGCTGTTTTAGACCGAAACGAGGTAAATCTGAACACATCGGTTTTACAAGTGTCCTTGTGATACGCGTAAAACTTTTTCTGTTATAACTGCGCGAAAAGCATGTATTCTTGCTTAAAACAACGAAACAAGCTGTTTTAGACCGGAACGAGTTAAATCTGAACACATCGGTGTCCGTGTGATACGCGTCAAAACTTTTTTTCTTATAACAGCGCAAAAAGCATGTATTCTTGCTTAAAACAACGAAACAAGCTGTTTTAGAACGAAGCGAGGTAGATCTGAACACATCGGTTTTACAAGTGTCCGTGTGATACCTCAAAATTTTTATCTTATAACTGCGCGAAAAGCAAGTATTCTTGCTTAAAACAACGAAACAAGCTGTTTTAGACCGAAACGAAGTAAATCTGAACACATCGGTTTTACAAGTGTCCTTGTGATACGCGTAAAACTTTTTCTGTTATAACTGCGCGAAAAGCATGTATTCTTGCTTAAAACAACGAAACAAGCTGTTTTAGAACGAAGCGAGGTAGATCTGAACACATCGGTTTTACAAGTGTCCGTGTGATACCTCAAAATTTTTATCTTATAACTGCGCGAAAAGCAAGTATTCTTGCTTAATACAACGAAACAAGTTTTAGATCGAAACGAGCTAAATCTGGACATCGATTTTACAAGTTTCCATGTGATACGCGTCAAAACTTTTTCTCCTGTAACTGCGCGAAAAGCATGTATTCTTGCTTAAAACAACGAAACAATCTGGTTTAAACCGAAACGAGCTAAATCTGAATACATCGCTTTTACAAGTGTCCGTGTGATACGCGTCAAATCTTTTTCTCTTATAACTGCGCGAAAAGAATGTATTCTTGCTTAAAACAACGAAACAAGCTGTTTTAGAACGAAACGAGCTAGATCTGAACACATCGATTTTACAAGTGTCCATGTGATACCTATCAAAACTTTTTATCTTATAACTGCGCGAAAAGCATGTATTCGTGCTTAATACAACGAAACAAGCTGTTTTCGACCGAAACGAATTAGATCTGAACACATCGCTTTTACAAGTGTCCGTGTGATACGCGTCAAATCTTTTTCTCTTATAACTGCGCGAAAAGAATGTATTCTTGCTTAAAACAACGAAACAAGCTGTTTTAGACCGGAACGAGTTAAATCTGAACACATCGGTGTCCGTGTGATACGCGTCAAAACTTTTTTTCTTATAACAGCGCAAAAAGCATGTATTCTTGCTTAAAACAACGAAACAAGCTGTTTTAGAACGAAGCGAGGTAGATCTGAACACATCGGTTTTACAAGTGTCCGTGTGATACCTCAAAATTTTTATCTTATAACTGCGCGAAAAGCAAGTATTCTTGCTTAAAACAACGAAACAAGCTGTTTTAGACCGAAACGAGGTAAATCTGAACACATCGGTTTTACAAGTGTCCTTGTGATACGCGTAAAACTTTTTCTGTTATAACTGCGCGAAAAGCATGTATTCTTGCTTAAAACAACGAAACAAGCTGTTTTAGAACGAAGCGAGGTAGATCTGAACACATCGGTTTTACAAGTGTCCGTGTGATACCTCAAAATTTTTATCTTATAACTGCGCGAAAAGCAAGTATTCTTGCTTAATACAACGAAACAAGTTTTAGATCGAAACGAGCTAAATCTGGACATCGATTTTACAAGTTTCCATGTGATACGCGTCAAAACTTTTTCTCCTGTAACTGCGCGAAAAGCATGTATTCTTGCTTAAAACAACGAAACAATCTGGTTTAAACCGAAACGAGCTAAATCTGAATACATCGCTTTTACAAGTGTCCGTGTGATACGCGTCAAATCTTTTTCTCTTATAACTGCGCGAAAAGAATGTATTCTTGCTTAAAACAACGAAACAAGCTGTTTTAGAACGAAACGAGCTAGATCTGAACACATCGATTTTACAAGTGTCCATGTGATACCTATCAAAACTTTTTATCTTATAACTGCGCGAAAAGCATGTATTCGTGCTTAATACAACGAAACAAGCTGTTTTAGACCGAAACGAATTAGATCTGAACACATCGGTTTTACAAGTGTCCATGTGATACGCGTCAAAAATTTTTTTCTTATAACTGCGCGAAAAGCATGTATTCTTGCTTAAAACAAAGAAACAAGCTGTTTTAGAACGAAACGAGCTAAATCTGAACACATCGGTTTTACAAGTGTCTGTGTGATAGGCGTCAAATCTTTTTCTCATAACGGTGCGAGAAGCATGTATTCGTGCTTAATACAACAAAACACGGTGCTTTAGACCGAAACGAACTAAATCTGAACATCGGTTTTACAAGTGTCCGTGTGATACGCGTCAAAACTTTTTCTTCTATAATTGCGCGAAAAGCATTTATTCTTGTTTAAAACAACGAAACAAGCTGTTTTAGACCGGAACGAGTTAAATCTGAACACATCGGTTTTACAAGTGTCCGTGTTATACGCCTCAAAACTTTTTTCCTATAACTGCGCGAAAAGCATGTATTCTTGCTTAAAACAACGAAACAAGCTGGTTTAGACCAAAACGAGCTAAATCTGAACACATCGGTTTTACAAGTGTCCTTGTGATACTCGTCAAAACGTTTTCTGTAATAACTGCGCGAAAAGCATGTATTCTTGCTTAAAACAACGAAACAAGCTGTTTTAGACCGAAACGAGGTAAATCTGAACACATCGGTTTTACAAGTGTCCTTGTGATACGCGTAAAACTTTTTCGGTTATAACTGCGCGAAAAGCATGTATTCTTGCTTAAAACAACGAAACAAGCTGTTTTAGACCGGAACGAGTTAAATCTGAACACATCGGTGTCCGTGTGATACGCGTCAAAACTTTTTTTCTTATAACAGCGCAAAAAGCATGTATTCTTGCTTAAAACAACAAAACAAGCTGTTTTAGAACGAAGCGAGGTAGATCTGAACACATCGGTTTTACAAGTGTCCTTGTGATACCTCAAAATTTTTATCTTATAACTGCGCGAAAAGCAAGTATTCTTGCTTAAAACAACGAAACAAGCTGTTTTAGACCGAAACGAGGTAAATCTGAACACATCGGTTTTACAAGTGTCCTTGTGATACGCGTAAAACTTTTTCTGTTATAACTGCGCGAAAAGCATGTATTCTTGCTTAAAACAACGAAACAAGCTGTTTTAGACCGGAACGAGTTAAATCTAAACACATCGGTGTCCGTGTGATACGCGTCAAATCTTTTTTTCTTATAACAGCGCGAAAAGCATGTATTCTTGCTTAAAACAACGAAACAAGCTGTTTTAGAACGAAGCGAGGTAGATCTGAACACATCGGTTTTACAAGTGTCCGTGTGATACCTCAAAATTTTTATCTTATAACTGCGCGAAAAGCAAGTATTCTTGCTTAATACAACGAAACAAGTTTTAGACCGAAACGAGCTAAATCTGGACATCGATTTTACAAGTTTCCATGTGATACGCGTCAAAACTTTTTCTCCTGTAACTGCGCGAAAAGCATGTATTCTTGCTTAAAACAGCGAAACAATCTGGTTTAAACCGAAACGAGCTAAATCTGAATACATCGCTTTTACAAGTGTCCGTGTGATACGCGTCAAAACTTTTTCTCTTATAACTGCGCGAAAAGAATGTATTCTTGCTTAAAACAACGAAACAAGCTGTTTTAGAACGAAACGAGCTAGATCTGAACACATCGATTTTACAAGTGTCCATGTGATACCTATCAAAACTTTTTATCTTATAACTGCGCGAAAAGCATGTATTCGTGCTTAATACAACGAAACAAGCTGTTTTAGACCGAAACGAATTAGATCTGAACACATCGAAGTGTCCATGTGATACGCGTCAAAAATTTTTTCTTATAACTGCGCGAAAAGCATGTATTCTTGCTTAAAACAAAGAAACAAGCTGTTTTAGAACGAAACGAGCTAAATCTGAACACATCGGTTTTACAAGTGTCTGTGTGATAGGCGTCAAATATTTTTCTCATAACGGTGCGAGAAGCATGTATTCGTGCTTAATACAACAAAACACGCTGTTTTAGACCGAAACGAACTAAATCTGAACATCGGTTTTACAAGTGTCCGTGTGATACGCGTCAAAACTTTTTCTTCTATAATTGCGCGAAAAGCATTTATTCTTGTTTAAAACAACGAAACAAGCTGTTTTAGACCGGAACGAGTTAAATCTGAACACATCGGTTTTACAAGTGTCCGTGTGATACGCCTCAAAACTTTTTTCCTATAACTGCGCGAAAAGCATGTATTCTTGCTTAAAACAACGAAACAAGCTGTTTTAGACCGAAACGAGGTAAATCTGAACACAGCGGTTTTACAAGTGTCCACGTGATACGCGTCAAAACTTTTTCTCTTGTAACTGCGCGAAAAGCATGTATTCGTGCTTAATACAACGAAACAAGCAGTTTTAGACCGAAACGAGCTAAATCTGAACACATCGGTTTTACAAGTGTCCGTGTGATACGCGTCAAACTTTTTCTCCTATAACTGCGCGAAAAGAATGAATTTTGCTTAAAACTACGAAACAAGCTGTTTTAGACCGAAACGAGCTAAATCTGAACACATCGGTTTTACAAGTGTACGTGTGATACTCACAACTTTTTCTGTTATAACTGCGCGAAAAGCACGTATTCTTGCTTAAAACAACGAAACAAGCTGTTTTAGACCGAAACGAGCTAGATCTGAACACATCGGTTTTACAAGTGTCCGTGTGATACGCGTCAAAACTTTTTATCTTATAACTGCACGAAAAGCATGTATTCGTGCTTAATACAACAAAGCATGGTGTTTTCGACCGAAACGAGCTAAATCTGAACACATCGGTTTTACAAGTGTCCGTGTGATACGCGTCAAAACTTTTTTCTTATAACAGCGCGAAAAGCATGTATTCTTGCTTAAAACAACGAAACAAGCTGTTTTAGAACGAAGCGAGGTAGATCTGAACACATCGGTTTTACAAGTTTCCATGTGATACGCGTCAAAACTTTTTCTCCTGTAACTGCGCGAAAAGCATGTATTCTTGCTTAAAACAACGAAACAATCTGGTTTAAACCGAAACGAGCTAAATCTGAATACATCGCTTTTACAAGTGTCCGTGTGATACGCGTCAAAACTTTTTCTCTTATAACTGCGCGAAAAGCATGTATTCTTGCTTAAAACAACGAAGCAAGCTGTTTTAGAACGAAGCGAGCTAGATCTGAACACATCGATTTTACAAGTGTCCATGTGATACCTATCAAAACTTTTTATCTTATAACTGCGCGAAAAGCATGTATTCGTGCTTAATACAACGAAACAAGCTGTTTTAGACCGAAACGAGCTAAATCTGAAGACATCGGTTTTACAAGTGTCCATGTGATACGCGTCCAAACGTTTTCTCCTGTAACTGCGCGAAAAGCATGTATTCTTGCTTAAAACAACGAAACAAGCTGGTTTAAACCAAAACGAGCTAAATCTGAACACATCGGTTTTACAAGTGTCCTTGTGATACTCGTCAAAACGTTTTCTGTAATAACTGCGCGAAAAGCATGTATTCTTGCTTAAAACAACGAAACAAGCTGTTTTAGACCGAAACGAGGTAAATCTGAACACATCGGTTTTACAAGTGTCCTTGTGATACGCGTAAAACTTTTTCTGTTATAACTGCGCGAAAAGCATGTATTCTTGCTTAAAACAACGAAACAAGCTGTTTTAGACCGGAACGAGTTAAATCTGAACACATCGGTGTCCGTGTGATACGCGTCAAAACTTTTTTTCTTATAACAGCGCGAAAAGCATGTATTCTTGCTTAAAACAACGAAACAAGCTGTTTTAGAACGAAGCGAGGTAGATCTGAACACATCGGTTTTACAAGTGTCCGTGTGATACCTCAAAACTTTTTATCTTATAACTGCGCGAAAAGCAAGTATTCTTGCTTAATACAACGAAACAAGTTTTAGACCGAAACGAGCTAAATCTGGACATCGATTTTACAAGTTTCCATGTGATACGCGTCAAAACTTTTTCTCCTGTAACTGCGCGAAAAGCATGTATTCTTGCTTAAAACAACGAAACAATCTGGTTTAAACCGAAACGAGCTAAATCTGAATACATCGCTTTTACAAGTGTCCGTGCGATACGCGTCAAAACTTTTTCTCTTATAACTGCGCGAAAAGAATGTATTCTTGCTTAAAACAACGGAACAAGCTGTTTTAGAACGAAACGAGCTAGATCTGAACACATCGATTTTACAAGTGTCCATGTGATACCTATCAAAACTTTTTATCTTATAACTGCGCGAAAAGCATGTATTCGTGCTTAATACAACGAAACCAGCTGTTTTAGACCGAAACGAGCTAAATCTGAAGACATCGGTTTTACAAGTGTCCATGTGATACGCGTCAAAACGTTTTCTCCTGTAACTGCGCGAAAAGCATGTATTCTTGCTTAAAACAACGAAACAAGCTGGTTTAGACCAAAACGAGCTTAATCTGAACACATCGGTTTTACAAGTGTCCGTGTGATACTCGTCAAAACTTTTTCTGTTATAACTGCGCGAAAAGCATGTATTCTTGCTTAAAACAACTAAACAAGCTGTTTTAGACCGAAACGAGCTAAATCTGAACACATCGGTTTTACAAGTGTCCTTGTGATACTCGCCAAAACGTTTTCAGTTATAACTGCACGAAAAGCATGTATTCTTGCTTAAAACAACGAAACAAGTTGTTTTAGACCGAAACGAATTAGATCTGAACACATCGGTTTTACAAGTGCCCATGTGATACGCGTCAAAAATGTTTTTCTTATAACTGCGCGAAAAGCATGTATTCTTGCTTAAAACAATGAAACAAGCTGTTTTAGAACGAAACGAGCTAAATCTGAACACATCGGTTTTGCAAGTGTGTGTGATACGCGTCAAATCTTTTTCTCATAACGGTGCAAAAAGCATGTATGCGTGCTTATTACAACAAAACACGGTGTTTTAGACCGAAACGAGCTAAGTCTGAACACATCGGTTTTACAAGTGTCCATGTGATACGCGTCAAAACGTTTTCTCTTCTAACTGCGCGAAAAGCATGTATTCGTGCCTAATACAACGAAACAAGTTGTTTTAAAACGAAGCGAGTTAAATCTGAACACATCGGTGTCCGTGTGATACGCGTCAAAACTTTTTTTCTTATAACAGCGCGAAAAGCATGTATTCTTGCTTAAAACAACGAAACAAGCTGTTTTAGAACGAAGCGAGGTAGATCTGAACACATCGGTTTTACAAGTGTCCGTGTGATACCTCAAAACTTTTTATCTTATAACTGCGCGAAAAGCAAGTATTCTTGCTTAATACAACGAAACAAGTTTTAGACCGAAACGAGCTAAATCTGGACATCGATTTTACAAGTTTCCATGTGATACGCGTCAAAACTTTTTCTCCTGTAACTGCGCGAAAAGCATGTATTCTTGCTTAAAACAACGAAACAATCTGGTTTAAACCGAAACGAGCTAAATCTGAATACATCGCTTTTACAAGTGTCCGTGCGATACGTGTCAAAACTTTTTCTCTTATAACTGCGCGAAAAGAATGTATTCTTGCTTAAAACAACGAAACAAGCTGTTTTAGAACGAAACGAGCTAGATCTGAACACATCGATTTTACAAGTGTCCATGTGATACCTATCAAAACTTTTTATCTTATAACTGCGCGAAAAGCATGTATTCGTGCTTAATACAACGAAACAAGCTGTTTTAGACCGAAACGAGCTAAATCTGAAGACATCGGTTTTACAAGTGTCCATGTGATACGCGTCAAAACGTTTTCTCCTGTAACTGCGCGAAAAGCATGTATTCTTGCTTAAAACAACGAAACAAGCTGGTTTAGACCAAAACGAGCTTAATCTGAACACATCGGTTTTACAAGTGTCCGTGTGATACTCGTCAAAACTTTTTCTGTTATAACTGCGCGAAAAGCATGTATTCTTGCTTAAAACAACGAAACAAGCTGTTTTAGACCGAAACGAGCTAAATCTGAACACATCGGTTTTACAAGTGTCCTTGTGATACTCGCCAAAACGTTTTCAGTTATAACTGCGCGAAAAGCATGTATTTTTGCTTAAAACAACGAAACAAGTTGTTTTAGACCGAAACGAATTAGATCTGAACACATCGGTTTTACAAGTGTCCATGTGATACGCGTCAAAAATGTTTTTCCTATAACTGCGCGAAAAGCATGTATTCTTGCTTAAAACAATGAAACAAGCTGTTTTAGAACGAAACGAGCTAAATCTGAACACATCGGTTTTGCAAGTGTGTGTGATACGCGTCAAATCTTTTTCTCATAACGGTGCAAAAAGCATGTATGCGTGCTTAATACAACAAAACACGGTGTTTTAGACCGAAACGAGCTAAGTCTGAACACATCGGTTTTACAAGTGTCCATGTGATACGCGTCAAAACGTTTTCTCTTGTAACTGCGCGAAAAGCATGTATTCGTGCCTAATACAACGAAACAAGTTGTTTTAGACCGAAACGAGCTAAATCTGAACACATCGGTTTTACAAGTGTCCTTGTGATACTCGTCAAAACGTTTTCTGTTATAACTGCGCGAAAAGCATGTATTCTTGCTTAAAACAACGAAACAAGTTGTTTTAGACCGAAACGAATTAGATCTGAACACATCGGTTTTACAAGTTTCCATGTGATACGCGTCAAAAATGTTTTTCTTATAACTGCGCGAAAAGCATGTATTCTTGCTTAAAACAATGAAACAAGTTGTTTTAGAACGAAACGAGCTAAATCTGAACACATCGGTTTTACAAGTGTGTGTGATACGCGTCAAATCTTTTTCTCATAACGGTGCGAAAAGCATGTATGCGTGCTTAATACAACAAAACACGGTGTTTTAGACCGAAACGAGCTAAGTCTGAACACATCGGTTTTACAAGTGTCCATGTGATACGCGTCAAAACGTTTTCTCTTGTAACTGCGCGAAAAGCATGTATTCGTGCTTAATACAACGAAACAAGCTGTTTTAGACCGAAACGAGCTTAATCTGAACATATCGGTTTTACAAGTGTCCTTGTGATACTCGTCAAAACTTTTTCTGTTATAACTGCCCGAAAAGCATGTATTCTTGCTTAAAACAACGAAACAAGTTGTTTTAGACCGAAACGAATTAGATCTGAACACATCGGTTTTACAAGTGTCCATGTGATACGCGTCAAAAATTTTTTTCTTATAACTGCGCGAAAAGCATGTATTCTTGCTTAAAACCAAGAAACAAGCTGTTTTAGAACGAAACGAGCTAAATCTGAACACATCGGTTTTACAAGTGTCTGTGTGATAGGCGTCAAATCTTTTTCTCATAACGGTGCGAGAAGCATGTATTCGTGCTTAATACAACAAAACACGGTGTTTTAGACCGAAACGAGCTAAATCTGAACATCGGTTTTACAAGTGTCCGTGTGATACGCGTCAAAACTTTTTCTTCTATAATTGCGCGAAAAGCATGTATTCTTGTTTAAAACAACGAAACAAGCTGTTTTAGACCGAAACGAGCTAAATCTGAACATATCGATTTTACAAGTGTCCGTGTGATACTCAAAACTTTTTCTGTTATAACTGCGCGAAAAGCATTTATTCTTGCTTAAAACAACGAAACAAGCTGTGTTAGACCGGAACGAGTTAAATCTGAACATATCGGTTTTACAAGTGTCCGTGTGATACGCCTCAAAACTTTTTTCCTATAACTGCGCGAAAAGCATGTATTCTTGCTTAAAACAACGAAACAAGCTGTTTTAGACCGAAACGAGTTAAATCTGAACACAGCGGTTTTACAAGTGTCCACGTGATACGCGTCAAAACTTTTTCTCTTGTAACTGCGCGAAAAGCATGTATTCGTGCTTAATACAACGAAACAAGCAGTTTTGGACCGAAATGAGCTAAATCTGAACACATCGGTTTTACAAGTGTCCGTGTGATACGCGTCAAACTTTTTCTCCTATAACTGCGCGAAAAGAATGTATTTTGCTTAAAACTACGAAACAAGCTGTTTTAGACCGAAACGAGCTAAATCTGAACACATCGGTTTTACAAGTGTACGTGTGATACTCAAAACTTTTTCTGTTATAACTGCGCGAAAAGCACGTATTCTTGCTTAAAACAACGAAACAAGCTGTTTTAGACCGAATCGAGCCTGATCTGAACACATCAGTTTTACAAGTGTCCGTGTGATACGCGTCAAAACTTTTTATCTTATAACTGCACGAAAAGCATGTATTCGTGCTTAATACAACAAAGCATGGTGTTTTCGACCGAAACGAGCTAAATCTGAACACATCGGTTTTACAAGTGTCCGTGTGATACGCGTCAAAACGTTTTCTCCTATAATTGCGAGAAAAGCATGTATTCTTGTTTAAAAAAACGAAACAAGCTGTTTTAGACCGGATCGAGTTAAATCTGAACACATCGGTTTAACAAGTGTCCGTTTGATACGCGTCAAAGCGTTTTCTCTTATAACTGCACGAAAAGCATGTATTCGTGCTTAATACAACGAAACAAGTTGTTTTACATCGAAACGAGCTAAATGTGAACACTTCGGTTTTACAAGTGTCTGTGTGATACGCGTCAAATCTTTTTCTCATAACGATGCGAAAAGCATGTATTCGTGCTTAATACAACAAAACACGGTGTTTTAGACCGAAACGAGCTAAATCTGAACACATCGGTTTTACAAGTGTCCATTTGATACGCGTCCAAACTTTTTCTCCTGTAACTGCGCGAAAAGCACGTATTCTTGCTTAAAGCAACGAAACAAGCTGGTTTAGACCGAAACGAGCTAAATCTGAACACATCGGTTTTACAAGTGTCCGTGTGATACTCGTCAAAACTTTTTCTGTTATAACTGCGCGAAAAGCATGTATTCTTGCTTAAAACAACGAAACAAGCTGTTTTAGACAGAAACAAGGTAAATCTGAACACATCGGTTTTAAAAGTGTCCTTGTGATACGCGTCAGCACTTTTTCTGTTATAACAGCGCGAAAAGCATGTATTCTTGCTTAAAACAACGAAACAAGCTGTTTTAGACCGGAACGAGTTAAATCTGAACACATCGGTGTCCGTGTGATACGCGTCAAAACTTTTTTCTTATAACAGCGCGAAAAGCATGTATTCTTGCTTAAAATAACGAAACAAGCTGTTTTAGATCGAAGCGAGGTAGATCGGAACACATCGGTTTTACAAGTGTCCGTGTGATACCTATCAAAACTTTTTATCTTATAACTGCGCGAAAAGCAAGTATTCTTGCTTAATACAACGAAACAAGTTTTAGACCGAAACGAGCTAAATGTGGACATCGATTTTACAAGTTTCCATGTGATACGCGTCAAAACTTTTTCTCCTGTAACTGCGCGAAAAGCATGTATTCTTGCTTAAAACAACGAAACAATCTTATTTAAACCGAAACGAGCTAAATCTGAATACATCGCTTTTACAAGTGTCCGTGTGATACGCGTCAAAACTTTTTCTCTTATAACTGCGCGAAAAGCATGTATTCTTGCTTAAAACAACGAAGCAAGCTGTTTTAGAACGAAGCGTGCTAGATCTGAACACATCGATTTTACAAGTGTTCATGTGATACCTATCAAAACTTTTTATCTTATAACTGCGCGAAAAGCATGTATTCGTGCTTAATACAACGAAACAAGCTGTTTTAGACCGAAACGAGCTAAATCTGAAGACATCGGTTTTACAAGTGTCCATGTGATACGCGTCAAAACGTTTTCTCCTGTAACTGCGCGAAAAGCATGTATTCTTGCTTAAAACAACGAAACAAGCTGGTTTAGACCAAAACGAGCTAAATCTGAACACATCGGTTTTACAAGTGTCCTTGTGATACTCGTCAAAACTTTTTCTGTTATAACTGCGCGAAAAGCAGGTATTCTTGCTTAAAACTACGAAACAAGCTGTTTTAGACCGAAACGAGCTAAATCTGAACACATCGGTTTTACAAGTGTCCTTGTGATACTCGTCAAAACTTTTTCGGTTATAACTGCGCGAAAAGCATGTATTCTTGCTTAAAACAACGAAACAAGCTGTTTTAGACCGAAACGAGGTAAATCTGAACACATCGGTTTTACAAGTGTCCTTGTGATACGCGTAAAAACTTTTTCTGTTATAACTGCGCGAAAAGCATGTATTCGTGCTTAATACAACGAAACAAGCTGTTTTAGACCGAAACGAGCTAAATCTGAAGACATCGGTTTTACAAGTGTCCATGTGATACGCGTCAAAACGTTTTCTCCTGTAACTGCGCGAAAAGCATTTATTCTTGCTTAAAACAACGAAACAAGCTGTGTTAGACCGGAACGAGTTAAATCTGAACATATCGGTTTTACAAGTGTCCGTGTGATACGCCTCAAAACTTTTTTCCTATAACTGCGCGAAAAGCATGTATTCTTGCTTAAAACAACGAAACAAGCTGTTTTAGACCGAAACGAGCTAAATCTGAACACATCGGTTTTACAAGTGTCCGTGTGATACGCGTCAAACTTTTTCTCCTATAACTGCGCGAAAAGAATGTATTTTGCTTAAAACTACGAAACAAGCTGTTTTAGACCGAAACGAGCTAAATCTGAACATATCGGTTTTACAAGTGTACGTGTGATACTCAAAACTTTTTCTGTTATAACTGCGCGAAAAGCACGTATTCTTGCTTAAAACAACGAAACAAGCTGTTTTAGACCGAAACGAGCCTGATCTGAACACATCGGTTTTACAAGTGTCCGTGTGATACGCGTCAAAACTTTTTATCTTATAACTGCACGAAAAGCATGTATTCGTGCTTAATACAACAAAGCATGGTGTTTTCGACCGAAACGAGCTAAATCTGAACACATCGGTTTTACAAGTGTCCGTGTGATACCCGTCAAAACGTTTTCTCCTATAATTGCGCGAAAAGCATGTATTCTTGTTTAAAACAACGAAACAAGCTGTTTTAGACCGGATCGAGTTAAATCTGAACACATCGGTTTAACAAGTGTCCGTTTGATACGCGTCAAAGCGTTTTCTCTTATAACTGCACGAAAAGCATGTATTCGTGCTTAATACAACGAAACAAGTTGTTTTACATCGAAACGAGCTAAATGTGAACACTTCGGTTTTACAAGTGTCTGTGTGATACGCGTCAAATATTTTTTTTATAACGATGCGAAAAGCATGTATTCGTGCTTAATACAACAAAACACGGTGTTTTAGAGCGAAACGAGCTAAATCTGAACACATCGGTTTTACAAGTGTCCATGTGATACGCGTCCAAACTTTTTCTCCTGTAACTGCGCGAAAAGCACGTATTCTTGCTTAAAGCAACGAAACAAGCTGGTTTAGACCGAAACGAGCTAAATTTGAACACATCGGTTTTACAAGTGTCCGTGTGATACTCGTCAAAACTTTTTCTGTTATAACTGCGCGAAAAGCATGTATTCTTGCTTAAAACAACGAAACAAGCTGTTTTAGACAGAAACGAGGTAAATCTGAACACATCGGTTTTAAAAGTGTCCTTGTGATACGCGTCAGCACTTTTTCTGTTATAACTGCGCGAAAAGCATGTATTCTTGCTTAAAACAACGAAACAAGCTGTTTTAGACCGGATCGAGTTAAATCTGAACACATCGGTGTCCGTGTGATACGCGTCAAAACTTTTTTCTTATAACAGCGCGAAAAGCATGTATTCTTGCTTAAAACAACGAAACAAGCTGTTTTAGATCGAAGCGAGGTAGATCTGAACACATCGGTTTTACAAGTGTCCTTGTGATACCTATCAAAACTTTTTATCTTATAACTGCGCGAAAAGCAAGTATTCTTGCTTAATACAACGAAACAAGTTTTAGACCGAAACGAGCTAAATGTGGACATCGATTTTACAAGTTTCCATGTGATACGCGTCAAAACTTTTTCTCCTTTAACTGCGCGAAAAGCATGTATTCTTGCTTAAAACAACGAAACAATCTGGTTTAAACCGAAACGAGCTAAATCTGAATACATCGCTTTTACAAGTGTCCGTGTGATACGCGTCAAAACTTTTTCTCTTATAACTGCGCGAAAAGCATGTATTCTTGCTTAAAACAACGAAGCAAGCTGTTTTAGAACGAAGCGTGCTAGATCTGAACACATCGATTTTACAAGTGTTCATGTGATGCCTATCAAAACTTTTTATCTTATAACTGCGCGAAAAGCATGTATTCGTGCTTAATACAACAAAACAAGCTGTTTTAGACCGAAACGAGCTAAATCTGAAGACATCGGTTTTACAAGTGTTCATGTGATACGCGTCAAAACGTTTTCTCCTGTAACTGCGCGAAAAGCATGTATTCTTGCTTAAAACAACGAAACAAGCTGGTTTAGACCAAAACGAGCTAAATCTGAACACATCGGTTTTACAAGTGTCCTTGTGATACTCGTCAAAACTTTTTCTGTTATAACTGCGCGAAAAGCAGGTATTCTTGCTTAAAACTACGAAACAAGCTGTTTTAGACCGAAACGAGCTAAATCTGAACACATCGGTTTTACAAGTGTCCTTGTGATACTCGTCAAAACTTTTTCTGTTATAACTGCGCGAAAAGCATGTATTCTTGCTTAAAACAACGAAACAAGCTGTTTTAGACCGAAACGAGGTAAATCTGAACACATCGGTTTTACAAGTGTCCTTGTGATACGCGTAAAAACTTTTTCTGTTATAACTGCGCGAAAAGCATGTATTCTTGCTTAAAACAACAAAACAAGCTGTTTTAGACCGGAACGAGTTAAATCTGAACACATCAGTGTCCGTGTGATACGCGTCAAAACTTTTTTTCTTATAACAGCGCGAAAAGTATGTATTCTTGCTTAAAACAACGAAACAAGCTGTTTTAGAACGAAGCGAGGTAGATCTGAACACATCGGTTTTACAAGTGTCCATGTGATACCTATCAAAACTTTTTATCTTATAACTGCGCGAAAAGCATGTATTCGTGCTTAATACAACGAAACAAGCTGTTTTAGACCGAAACGAGCTAAATCTGAAGACATCGGTTTTGCAAGTGTCCATGTGATACGCGTCAAAACGTTTTCTCCTGTAACTGCGCGAAAAGCATGTATTCTTGCTTAAAACAACGAAACAAGCTGGTTTAGACCAAAACGAGCTAAATCTGAACACATCGGTTTTACAAGTGTCCGTATGATACTCGTCAAAACTTTTTCTGTTATAACTGCGCGAAAAGCATGTATACTTGCTTAAAACAACGAAACAAGCTGTTTTAGACCGAAACGAGCTAAATCTGAACACATCGGTTTTACAAGTGTCCTTGTGATACTCGTCAAAACGTTTTCAGTTATAACTGCGCGAAAAGCATGTATTCTTGCTTAAAACAACGAAACAAGTTGTTTTAGACCGAAACGAATTAGATCTGAACACATCGGTTTTACAAGTGCCCATGTGATACGCGTCAAAAATGTTTTTCTTATAACTGCGCGAAAAGCATGTATTCTTGCTTAAAACAATGAAACAAGCTCTTTTAGAACGAAACGAGCTAAATCTGAACACATCGGTTTTGCAAGTGTGTGTGATACGCATCAAATCTTTTTCTCATAACGGTGCGAAAAGCATCTATGCGTGCTTAATACAACAAAACACGGTGTTTTAGACCGAAACGAGCTAATTCTGAACACATCGGTTTTACAAGTGTCCATGTGATACGCGTCAAAACGTTTTCTCTTGTAACTGCGCGAAAAGCATGTATTCGTGCCTAATACAACGAAACAAGCTGTTTTAGACCGAAACGAGCTAAATCTGAACACATCGGTTTTACAAGTGTCCATGTGATACGCGTCAAAACTTTTTCTTCTATAATTGCGCGAAAAGCATGTATTCTTGTTTAAAACAACTAAACAAGCTGTTTTAGACCGGAACGAGTTAAATCTGAACACATCGGTTTTACAAGTGTCCGTGTGATACGCCTCAAAACATTTTTCCTATAACTGCGCGAAAAGCATGTATTCTTGCTTAAAACAACCCAACAAGCTGTTTTAGACCGAAACGAGTTAAATCTGCACACAGCGGTTTTACAAGTGTCCACGTGATACGCGTCAAAACTTTTTCTCTTGTAACTGCGCGAAAAGCATGTATTCGTGCTTAATACAACGAAACAAGCAGTTTTAGACCGAAACGAGCTAAATCTGAACACATCGGTTTTACAAGTGTCCGTGTGATACGCGTCAAACTTTTTCTCCTATAACTGCGCGAAAAGAATGTATTTTGCTTAAAACTACGAAACAAGCTGTTTTAGACCGAAGCGAGCTAAATCTGAACACATCGGTTTTACAAGTGTACGTGTGATACTCAAAACTTTTTCTGTTATAACTGCGCGAAAAGCACGTATTCTTGCTTAAAACAACGAAACAAGCTGTTTTAGACCGAAACGAGCTAGATCTGAACACATCGGTTTTACAAGTGTCCGTGTCCGCGTCAAAACGTTTTATCTTATAACTGCACGAAAAGCATGTATTCGTGCTTAATACAACAAAGCATGGTGTTTTCGACAGAAACGAGCTAAATCTGAACACATCGGTTTTACAAGTGTCCGTGTGATACGCGTCAAAACGTTTTCTCCTATAATTGCGCGAAAAGCATGTATTTTTGTTTAAAACAACGAAACAAGCTGTTTTAGACCGAAACGAATTAGATCTGAACACATCGGTTTTACAAGTGCCCATGTGTTACGCGTCAAAAATGTTTTTCTTATAACTGCGCGAAAAGCATGTATTCTTGCTTAAAACAATGAAACAAGCTGTTTTAGAACGAAACGAGCTAAATCTGAACACATCGGTTTTACAAGTGTGTGTGATACGCGTCAAATCTTTTTCTCATAACGGTGCGAAAAGCATGTATGCGTGCTTAATACAACAAAACACGGTGTTTTAGACCGAAACGAGCTAAGTCTGAACACATCGGTTTTACAAGTGTTCATGTGATACGCGTCAAAACGTTTTCTCCTGTAACTGCGCGAAAAGCATGTATTCTTGCTTAAAACAACGAAACAAGCTGGTTTAGACCAAAACGAGCTAAATCTGAACACATCGGTTTTACAAGTGTCCTTGTGATACTCGTCAAAACTTTTTCTGTTATAACTGCGCGAAAAGCAGGTATTCTTGCTTAAAACTACGAAACAAGCTGTTTTAGACCGAAACGAGCTAAATCTGAACACATCGGTTTTACAAGTGTCCTTGTGATACTCGTCAAAACTTTTTCTGTTATAACTGCGCGAAAAGCATGTATTCTTGCTTAAAACAACGAAACAAGCTGTTTTAGACCGAAACGAGGTAAATCTGAACACATCGGTTTTACAAGTGTCCTTGTGATACGCGTAAAAACTTTTTCTGTTATAACTGCGCGAAAAGCATGTATTCTTGCTTAAAACAACAAAACAAGCTGTTTTAGACCGGAACGAGTTAAATCTGAACACATCAGTGTCCGTGTGATACGCGTCAAAACTTTTTTTCTTATAACAGCGCGAAAAGTATGTATTCTTGCTTAAAACAACGAAACAAGCTGTTTTAGAACGAAGCGAGGTAGATCTGAACACATCGGTTTTACAAGTGTCCATGTGATACCTATCAAAACTTTTTATCTTATAACTGCGCGAAAAGCATGTATTCGTGCTTAATACAACGAAACAAGCTGTTTTAGACCGAAACGAGCTAAATCTGAAGACATCGGTTTTGCAAGTGTCCATGTGATACGCGTCAAAACGTTTTCTCCTGTAACTGCGCGAAAAGCATGTATTCTTGCTTAAAACAACGAAACAAGCTGGTTTAGACCAAAACGAGCTAAATCTGAACACATCGGTTTTACAAGTGTCCGTATGATACTCGTCAAAACTTTTTCTGTTATAACTGCGCGAAAAGCATGTATACTTGCTTAAAACAACGAAACAAGCTGTTTTAGACCGAAACGAGCTAAATCTGAACACATCGGTTTTACAAGTGTCCTTGTGATACTCGTCAAAACGTTTTCAGTTATAACTGCGCGAAAAGCATGTATTCTTGCTTAAAACAACCAAACAAGCTGTTTTAGACCGAAACGAGTTAAATCTGAACACAGCGGTTTTACAAGTGTCCACGTGATACGCGTCAAAACTTTTTCTCTTGTAACTGCGCGAAAAGCATGTATTCGTGCTTAATACAACGAAACAAGCAGTTTTAGACCGAAACGAGCTAAATCTGAACACATCGGTTTTACAAGTGTCCGTGTGATACGCGTCAAACTTTTTCTCCTATAACTGCGCGAAAAGAATGTATTTTGCTTAAAACTACGAAACAAGCTGTTTTAGACCGAAGCGAGCTAAATCTGAACACATCGGTTTTACAAGTGTACGTGTGATACTCAAAACTTTTTCTGTTATAACTGCGCGAAAAGCACGTATTCTTGCTTAAAACAACGAAACAAGCTGTTTTAGACCGAAACGAGCTAGATCTGAACACATCGGTTTTACAAGTGTCCGTGTCCGCGTCAAAACGTTTTATCTTATAACTGCACGAAAAGCATGTATTCGTGCTTAATACAACAAAGCATGGTGTTTTCGACAGAAACGAGCTAAATCTGAACACATCGGTTTTACAAGTGTCCGTGTGATACGCGTCAAAACGTTTTCTCCTATAATTGCGCGAAAAGCATGTATTTTTGTTTAAAACAACGAAACAAGCTGTTTTAGACCGAAACGAATTAGATCTGAACACATCGGTTTTACAAGTGCCCATGTGTTACGCGTCAAAAATGTTTTTCTTATAACTGCGCGAAAAGCATGTATTCTTGCTTAAAACAATGAAACAAGCTGTTTTAGAACGAAACGAGCTAAATCTGAACACATCGGTTTTACAAGTGTGTGTGATACGCGTCAAATCTTTTTCTCATAACGGTGCGAAAAGCATGTATGCGTGCTTAATACAACAAAACACGGTGTTTTAGACCGAAACGAGCTAAGTCTGAACACATCGGTTTTACAAGTGTTCATGTGATACGCGTCAAAACGTTTTCTCCTGTAACTGCGCGAAAAGCATGTATTCTTGCTTAAAACAACGAAACAAGCTGGTTTAGACCAAAACGAGCTAAATCTGAACACATCGGTTTTACAAGTGTCCTTGTGATACTCGTCAAAACTTTTTCTGTTATAACTGCGCGAAAAGCAGGTATTCTTGCTTAAAACTACGAAACAAGCTGTTTTAGACCGAAACGAGCTAAATCTGAACACATCGGTTTTACAAGTGTCCTTGTGATACTCGTCAAAACTTTTTCTGTTATAACTGCGCGAAAAGCATGTATTCTTGCTTAAAACAACGAAACAAGCTGTTTTAGACCGAAACGAGGTAAATCTGAACACATCGGTTTTACAAGTGTCCTTGTGATACGCGTAAAAACTTTTTCTGTTATAACTGCGCGAAAAGCATGTATTCTTGCTTAAAACAACAAAACAAGCTGTTTCAGACCGGAACGAGTTAAATCTGAACACATCAGTGTCCGTGTGATACGCGTCAAAACTTTTTTTCTTATAACAGCGCGAAAAGTATGTATTCTTGCTTAAAACAACGAAACAAGCTGTTTTAGAACGAAGCGAGGTAGATCTGAACACATCGGTTTTACAAGTGTCCATGTGATACCTATCAAAACTTTTTATCTTATAACTGCGCGAAAAGCATGTATTCGTGCTTAATACAACGAAACAAGCTGTTTTAGACCGAAACGAGCTAAATCTGAAGACATCGGTTTTGCAAGTGTCCATGTGATACGCGTCAAAACGTTTTCTCCTGTAACTGCGCGAAAAGCATGTATTCTTGCTTAAAACAACGAAACAAGCTGGTTTAGACCAAAACGAGCTAAATCTGAACACATCGGTTTTACAAGTGTCCGTATGATACTCGTCAAAACTTTTTCTGTTATAACTGCGCGAAAAGCATGTATACTTGCTTAAAACAACGAAACAAGCTGTTTTAGACCGAAACGAGCTAAATCTGAACACATCGGTTTTACAAGTGTCCTTGTGATACTCGTCAAAACGTTTTCAGTTATAACTGCGCGAAAAGCATGTATTCTTGCTTAAAACAACGAAACAAGTTGTTTTAGACCGAAACGAATTAGATCTGAACACATCGGTTTTACAAGTGCCCATGTGATACGCGTCAAAAATGTTTTTCTTATAACTGCGCGAAAAGCATGTATTCTTGCTTAAAACAATGAAACAAGCTCTTTTAGAACGAAACGAGCTAAATCTGAACACATCGGTTTTGCAAGTGTGTGTGATACGCATCAAATCTTTTTCTCATAACGGTGCGAAAAGCATCTATGCGTGCTTAATACAACAAAACACGGTGTTTTAGACCGAAACGAGCTAATTCTGAACACATCGGTTTTACAAGTGTCCATGTGATACGCGTCAAAACGTTTTCTCTTGTAACTGCGCGAAAAGCATGTATTCGTGCCTAATACAACGAAACAAGCTGTTTTAGACCGAAACGAGCTAAATCTGAACACATCGGTTTTACAAGTGTCCATGTGATACGCGTCAAAACTTTTTCTTCTATAATTGCGCGAAAAGCATGTATTCTTGTTTAAAACAACTAAACAAGCTGTTTTAGACCGGAACGAGTTAAATCTGAACACATCGGTTTTACAAGTGTCCGTGTGATACGCCTCAAAACATTTTTCCTATAACTGCGCGAAAAGCATGTATTCTTGCTTAAAACAACCCAACAAGCTGTTTTAGACCGAAACGAGTTAAATCTGAACACAGCGGTTTTACAAGTGTCCACGTGATACGCGTCAAAACTTTTTCTCTTGTAACTGCGCGAAAAGCATGTATTCGTGCTTAATACAACGAAACAAGCAGTTTTAGACCGAAACGAGCTAAATCTGAACACATCGGTTTTACAAGTGTCCGTGTGATACGCGTCAAACTTTTTCTCCTATAACTGCGCGAAAAGAATGTATTTTGCTTAAAACTACGAAACAAGCTGTTTTAGACCGAAGCGAGCTAAATCTGAACACATCGGTTTTACAAGTGTACGTGTGATACTCAAAACTTTTTCTGTTATAACTGCGCGAAAAGCACGTATTCTTGCTTAAAACAACGAAACAAGCTGTTTTAGACCGAAACGAGCTAGATCTGAACACATCGGTTTTACAAGTGTCCGTGTCCGCGTCAAAACGTTTTATCTTATAACTGCACGAAAAGCATGTATTCGTGCTTAATACAACAAAGCATGGTGTTTTCGACAGAAACGAGCTAAATCTGAACACATCGGTTTTACAAGTGTCCGTGTGATACGCGTCAAAACGTTTTCTCCTATAATTGCGCGAAAAGCATGTATTTTTGTTTAAAACAACGAAACAAGCTGTTTTAGACCGAAACGAATTAGATCTGAACACATCGGTTTTACAAGTGCCCATGTGTTACGCGTCAAAAATGTTTTTCTTATAACTGCGCGAAAAGCATGTATTCTTGCTTAAAACAATGAAACAAGCTGTTTTAGAACGAAACGAGCTAAATCTGAACACATCGGTTTTACAAGTGTGTGTGATACGCGTCAAATCTTTTTCTCATAACGGTGCGAAAAGCATGTATGCGTGCTTAATACAACAAAACACGGTGTTTTAGAC
This sequence comes from Amblyomma americanum, assembly GCF_052857255.1. Taxonomy (NCBI): domain Eukaryota; kingdom Metazoa; phylum Arthropoda; class Arachnida; order Ixodida; family Ixodidae; genus Amblyomma; species Amblyomma americanum. The sequence goes on along the minus strand of NW_027526492.1, from coordinate 599,920 downwards.
CGAAACGAGCTAAGTCTGAACACATCGGTTTTACAAGTGTTCATGTGATACGCGTCAAAACGTTTTCTCCTGTAACTGCGCGAAAAGCATGTATTCTTGCTTAAAACAACGAAACAAGCTGGTTTAGACCAAAACGAGCTAAATCTGAACACATCGGTTTTACAAGTGTCCTTGTGATACTCGTCAAAACTTTTTCTGTTATAACTGCGCGAAAAGCAGGTATTCTTGCTTAAAACTACGAAACAAGCTGTTTTAGACCGAAACGAGCTAAATCTGAACACATCGGTTTTACAAGTGTCCTTGTGATACTCGTCAAAACTTTTTCTGTTATAACTGCGCGAAAAGCATGTATTCTTGCTTAAAACAACAAAACAAGCTGTTTTAGACCGGAACGAGTTAAATCTGAACACATCAGTGTCCGTGTGATACGCGTCAAAACTTTTTTTCTTATAACAGCGCGAAAAGTATGTATTCTTGCTTAAAACAACGAAACAAGCTGTTTTAGAACGAAGCGAGGTAGATCTGAACACATCGGTTTTACAAGTGTCCATGTGATACCTATCAAAACTTTTTATCTTATAACTGCGCGAAAAGCATGTATTCGTGCTTAATACAACGAAACAAGCTGTTTTAGACCGAAACGAGCTAAATCTGAAGACATCGGTTTTGCAAGTGTCCATGTGATACGCGTCAAAACGTTTTCTCCTGTAACTGCGCGAAAAGCATGTATTCTTGCTTAAAACAACGAAACAAGCTGGTTTAGACCAAAACGAGCTAAATCTGAACACATCGGTTTTACAAGTGTCCGTATGATACTCGTCAAAACTTTTTCTGTTATAACTGCGCGAAAAGCATGTATACTTGCTTAAAACAACGAAACAAGCTGTTTTAGACCGAAACGAGCTAAATCTGAACACATCGGTTTTACAAGTGTCCTTGTGATACTCTTCAAAACGTTTTCAGTTATAACTGCGCGAAAAGCATGTATTCTTGCTTAAAACAACCAAACAAGCTGTTTTAGACCGAAACGAGTTAAATCTGAACACAGCGGTTTTACAAGTGTCCACGTGATACGCGTCAAAACTTTTTCTCTTGTAACTGCGCGAAAAGCATGTATTCGTGCTTAATACAACGAAACAAGCAGTTTTAGACCGAAACGAGCTAAATCTGAACACATCGGTTTTACAAGTGTCCGTGTGATACGCGTCAAACTTTTTCTCCTATAACTGCGCGAAAAGAATGTATTTTGCTTAAAACTACGAAACAAGCTGTTTTAGACCGAAGCGAGCTAAATCTGAACACATCGGTTTTACAAGTGTACGTGTGATACTCAAAACTTTTTCTGTTATAACTGCGCGAAAAGCACGTATTCTTGCTTAAAACAACGAAACAAGCTGTTTTAGACCGAAACGAGCTAGATCTGAACACATCGGTTTTACAAGTGTCCGTGTCCGCGTCAAAACGTTTTATCTTATAACTGCACGAAAAGCATGTATTCGTGCTTAATACAACAAAGCATGGTGTTTTCGACAGAAACGAGCTAAATCTGAACACATCGGTTTTACAAGTGTCCGTGTGATACGCGTCAAAACGTTTTCTCCTATAATTGCGCGAAAAGCATGTATTTTTGTTTAAAACAACGAAACAAGCTGTTTTAGACCGAAACGAATTAGATCTGAACACATCGGTTTTACAAGTGCCCATGTGTTACGCGTCAAAAATGTTTTTCTTATAACTGCGCGAAAAGCATGTATTCTTGCTTAAAACAATGAAACAAGCTGTTTTAGAACGAAACGAGCTAAATCTGAACACATCGGTTTTACAAGTGTGTGTGATACGCGTCAAATCTTTTTCTCATAACGGTGCGAAAAGCATGTATGCGTGCTTAATACAACAAAACACGGTGTTTTAGACCGAAACGAGCTAAGTCTGAACACATCGGTTTTACAAGTGTTCATGTGATACGCGTCAAAACGTTTTCTCCTGTAACTGCGCGAAAAGCATGTATTCTTGCTTAAAACAACGAAACAAGCTGGTTTAGACCAAAACGAGCTAAATCTGAACACATCGGTTTTACAAGTGTCCTTGTGATACTCGTCAAAACTTTTTCTGTTATAACTGCGCGAAAAGCAGGTATTCTTGCTTAAAACTACGAAACAAGCTGTTTTAGACCGAAACGAGCTAAATCTGAACACATCGGTTTTACAAGTGTCCTTGTGATACTCGTCAAAACTTTTTCTGTTATAACTGCGCGAAAAGCATGTATTCTTGCTTAAAACAACGAAACAAGCTGTTTTAGACCGAAACGAGGTAAATCTGAACACATCGGTTTTACAAGTGTCCTTGTGATACGCGTAAAAACTTTTTCTGTTATAACTGCGCGAAAAGCATGTATTCTTGCTTAAAACAACAAAACAAGCTGTTTTAGACCGGAACGAGTTAAATCTGAACACATCAGTGTCCGTGTGATACGCGTCAAAACTTTTTTTCTTATAACAGCGCGAAAAGTATGTATTCTTGCTTAAAACAACGAAACAAGCTGTTTTAGAACGAAGCGAGGTAGATCTGAACACATCGGTTTTACAAGTGTCCATGTGATACCTATCAAAACTTTTTATCTTATAACTGCGCGAAAAGCATGTATTCGTGCTTAATACAACGAAACAAGCTGTTTTAGACCGAAACGAGCTAAATCTGAAGACATCGGTTTTGCAAGTGTCCATGTGATACGCGTCAAAACGTTTTCTCCTGTAACTGCGCGAAAAGCATGTATTCTTGCTTAAAACAACGAAACAAGCTGGTTTAGACCAAAACGAGCTAAATCTGAACACATCGGTTTTACAAGTGTCCGTATGATACTCGTCAAAACTTTTTCTGTTATAACTGCGCGAAAAGCATGTATACTTGCTTAAAACAACGAAACAAGCTGTTTTAGACCGAAACGAGCTAAATCTGAACACATCGGTTTTACAAGTGTCCTTGTGATACTCGTCAAAACGTTTTCAGTTATAACTGCGCGAAAAGCATGTATTCTTGCTTAAAACAACGAAACAAGTTGTTTTAGACCGAAACGAATTAGATCTGAACACATCGGTTTTACAAGTGCCCATGTGATACGCGTCAAAAATGTTTTTCTTATAACTGCGCGAAAAGCATGTATTCTTGCTTAAAACAATGAAACAAGCTCTTTTAGAACGAAACGAGCTAAATCTGAACACATCGGTTTTGCAAGTGTGTGTGATACGCATCAAATCTTTTTCTCATAACGGTGCGAAAAGCATGTATGCGTGCTTAATACAACAAAACACGGTGTTTTAGACCGAAACGAGCTAATTCTGAACACATCGGTTTTACAAGTGTCCATGTGATACGCGTCAAAACGTTTTCTCTTGTAACTGCGCGAAAAGCATGTATTCGTGCCTAATACAACGAAACAAGCTGTTTTAGACCGAAACGAGCTAAATCTGAACACATCGGTTTTACAAGTGTCCATGTGATACGCGTCAAAACATTTTCTTCTATAATTGCGCGAAAAGCATGTATTCTTGTTTAAAACAACTAAACAAGCTGTTTTAGACCGGAACGAGTTAAATCTGAACACATCGGTTTTACAAGTGTACGTGTGATACTCAAAACTTTTTCTGTTATAACTGCGCGAAAAGCACGTATTCTTGCTTAAAACAACGAAACAAGCTGTTTTAGACCGAAACGAGCTAGATCTGAACACATCGGTTTTACAAGTGTCCGTGTCCGCGTCAAAACGTTTTATCTTATAACTGCACGAAAAGCATGTATTCGTGCTTAATACAACAAAGCATGGTGTTTTCGACAGAAACGAGCTAAATCTGAACACATCGGTTTTACAAGTGTCCGTGTGATACGCGTCAAAACGTTTTCTCCTATAATTGCGCGAAAAGCATGTATTTTTGTTTAAAACAACGAAACAAGCTGTTTTAGACCGGAGCGAGTTAAATCTGAACACATCGGTTTACAAGTGTCCGTTTGATACGCGTCAAAGCGTTTTCTCTTATAACTGCACGAAAAGCATGTATTCGTGCTCAATACAACGAAACAAGTTGTTTTACATCGAAACGAGGTAAATGTGAACACTTCGGTTTTACAAGTGTCTGTGTGATACGCGTCAAATCTTTTTCTCATAACGATGCGAAAAGCATGTATTCGTGCTTAATACAACAAAACACGGTGTTTTAGAGCGAAACGAGCTAAATCTGAACACATCGGTTTTACAAGTGTCCATGTGATACGCGTCCAAACTTTTTCTCTTGTAACTGCGCGAAAAGCATGTATTCGTGCTTAATACAACGAAACAAGTTGTTCTAGACCGAAAAGAGCTAAATCTGAAGACATCGGTTTTACAAGTGTCCGTGTGATATGCGTCAAAACTTTTTCTCCTGTAACTGCGCGAAAAGCACGTATTCTTGCTTAAAGCAACGAAACAAGCTGGTTTAGACCGAAACGAGCTAAATCTGAACACATCGGTTTTACAAGTGTCCGTGTGATACTCGTCAAAACTTTTTCTGTTATAACTGCGCGAAAAGCATGTATTCTTGCTTAAAACAACGAAACAAGCTGTTTTAGACAGAAACGAGGTAAATCTGAACACATCGGTTTTAGAAGTGTCCTTGTGATACGCGTCAGCACTTTTTCTGTTATAACTGCGCGAAATGCATGTATTCTTGCTTAAAACAACGAAACAAGCTGTTTTAGACCGGAACGAGTTAAATCTGAACACATCGGTGTCCGTGTGATACGCGTCAAAACTTTTTTCTTATAACAGCGCGAAAAGCATGTATTCTTGCTTAAAACAACGAAACAAGCTGTTTTAGAACGAAGCGAGGTAGATCTGAACACATCGGTTTTACAAGTGTCCGTGTGATACCTATCAAAACTTTTTATCTTATAACTGCGCGAAAAGCAAGTATTCTTGCTTAATACAACGAAACAAGTTTTAGACCGAAACGAGCTAAATCTGGACATCGATTTTACAAGTTTCCATGTGATACGCGTCAAAACTTTTTCTCCTGTAACTGCGCGAAAAGCATGTATTCTTGCTTAAAACAACGAAACAATCTGGTTTAAACCGAAACGAGCTAAATCTGAATACATCGCTTTTACAAGTGTCCGTGTGATACGCGTCAAAACTTTTTCTCTTATAACTGCGCGAAAAGCATGTATTCTTGCTTAAAACAACGAAACAAGCTGTTTTAGAACGAAGCGAGCTAGATATAAACACATCGATTTTACAAGTGTCCATGTGATACCTATCAAAACTTTTTATCATATAACTGCGCGAAAAGCATGTATTCGTGCTTAATACAACGAAACAAGCTGTTTTAGACCGAAACGAGCTAAATCTGAAGACATCGGCTTTACAAGTGTCCATGTGATACGCGTCAAAACGTTTTCTCCTGTAACTGCGCGAAAAGCATGTATTCTTGCTTAAAACAACGAAACAAGCTGGTTTAGACCAAAACGAGCTAAATCTGATCACATAGGTTTTACAAGTGTCCGTGTGATACTGGTCAAAACTTTTTCTGTTATAACTGCGCGAAAAGCAGGTATTCTTGCTTAAAACTACGAAACAAGCTGTTTTAGACCGAAACGAGCTAAATCTGAACACATCGGTTTTACAAGTGTCCTTGTGATACTCGTGAAAACTTTTTCTGTTATAACTGCGCGAAAAGCATGTATTCTTGCTTAAAACAACGAAACAAGCTGTTTTAAACCGAAACGAGGTAAATCTGAACACATCGGTTTTACAAGTGTCCGTGTGATACTCGTCAAAACTTTTTCTGTTATAACTGCGCGAAAAGCATGTATTCTTGCTTAAAACAACGAAACAAGTTGTTTTAGACCGGAACGAATTAGATCGGAACACATCGGTTTTACAAGTGCCCATGTGATACGCGTCAAAAATGTTTTTCTTATAACTGCGCGAAAAGCATGTATTCTTGCTTAAAACAATGAAACAAGCTCTTTTAGAACGAAACGAGCAAAATCTGAACACATCGGTTTTGCAAGTGTGTGTGATAGGCGTCAAATCTTTTTCTCATAACGGTGCGAAAAGCATGTATGCGTGCTTAATACAACAAAACACGGTGTTTTAGACCGAAACGAGCTAAGTCTGAACACATCGGTTTTACAAGTGTCCATGTGATACGCGTCAAAACGTTTTCTTTTGTAACTGCGCGAAAAGCATGTATTCGTGCTTAATACAACGAAACAAGCTGTTTTAGACCGAAACGAGCTTAATCTGAACACATCGGTTTTACAAGTGTCCTTGTGATACTTGTCAAAACGCTTTCTGTTATAACTGCGCGAAAAGCATGTATTCTTGCTTAAAACAACGAAACAAGTTGTTTTAGACTGAAACGAATTAGATCTGAACACATCGGTTTTACAAGTGCCCATGTGTTACGCGTCAAAAATGTTTTTCTTATAACTGCGCGAAAAGCAGGTATTCTTGCTTAAAACAATGAAACAAGCTGTTTTAGAACGAAACGAGCTAAATCTGAACACATCGGTTTTACAAGTGTGTGTGATACGCGTCAAATCTTTTTCTCATAACGGTGCGAAAAGCATGTATGCGTGCTTAATACAACAAAACACGGTGTTTTAGACCGAAACGAGCTAAGTCTGAACACATCGGTTTTACAAGTGTCCATGTGATACGCGTCAAAACGTTTTCTTTTGTAACTGCGCGAAAAGCATGTATTCGTGCTTAATACAACGAAACAAGCTGTTTTAGACCGAAACGAGCTTAATCTGAACAAATCAATTTTACAAGTGTCCTTGTGATACTCGTCAAAGCTTTTTCTGTTATAACTGCGCGAAAAGCATGTATTCTTGCTTAAAACAACGAAACAAGTTGTTTTAGACCGAAACGAGCTAAATCTGAACATATCGGTTTTACAAGTGTGTGTGATACGCGTCAAATCTTTTTCTCATAACGGTGCGAAAAGCATGTATTCGTGCTTAATACAACGAAACAAGTTGTTTTACATTGAAACAAGCTAAATCTGAACACTTCGGTTTTACAAGTGTCTGTGTGATACGCGTCAAATCTTTTTCTCATAACGATGCGAAAAGCATGTATTCGTGCTTAATACAACAAAACACGGTGTTTTAGAGCGAAACGAGCTAAATCTGAACACATCGGTTTTACAAGTGTCCATGTGATACGCGTCCAAACTTTTTCTCTTGTAACTGCGCGAAAAGCATGTATTCGTGCTTAATACAACGAAACAAGTTGTTTTAGACCGAAACGAGCTAAATCTGAAGACATCGGTTTTACAAGTGTCCGTGTGATACGCGTCAAAACTTTTTCTCCTGTAACTGCGCGAAAAGCACGTATTCTTGATTAAAGCAACGAAACAAGCTGGTTTAGACCGAAACGAGCTAAATCTGAACACATCGGTTTTACAAGTGTCCGTGTGATACTCGTCAAAACTTTTTATGTTATAACTGCGCAAAAAGCATGTATTCTTGCTTAAAACAACGAAACAAGCTGTTTTAGACCGGGACGAGTTAAATCTGAACACATCGGTGTCCGTGTGATACGCGTCAAAACTTTTTTTCTTATAACAGCGCGAAAAGCATGTATTCTTGCTTAAAACAACGAAACAAGCTGTTTTAGAACGAAGCGAGGTAGATCTGAACACATCGGTTTTACAAGTGTCCGTGTGATACCTATCAAAACTTTTTATCTTATAACTGCGCGAAAAGCAAGTATTCTTGCTTAATACAACGAAACAAGTTTTAGACCGAAACGAGCTAAATCTGGACATCGATTTTACAAGTTTCCATGTGATACGCGTCAAAACTTTTTCTCCCGTAACTGCGCGAAAAGCATGTATTCTTGCTTAAAACAACGAAACAATCTGGTTTAAACCGAAACGAGCTAAATCTGAATACATCGCTTTTACAAGTGTCCGTGTGATACGCGTCAAAACTTTTTCTCTTATAACTGCGCGAAAAGCATGTATTCTTGCTTAAAACAACGAAACAAGCTGTTTTAGAACGAAGCGAGCTAGATCTGAACACATCGATTTTACAAGTGTCCACGTGATACCTATCAAAACTTTTTATCTTATAACTGCGCGAAAAGCATGTATTCGTGCCTAATACAACGAAACAAGCTGTTTTAGACCGAAACGAGCTAAATCTGAAGACATCGGTTTTACAAGTGTCCATGTGATACGCGTCAAAACGTTTTCTCCTGTAACTGCGCGAAAAGCATGTATTCTTGCTTAAAACAACGAAACAAGCTGGTTTAGACCAAAACGAGCTAAATCTGAACACATCGGTTTTACAAGTGTGTGTGATACGCGTCAAATCTTTTTCTCATATCGGTGCGAAAAGCATGTATGCGTGCTTAATACAACAAAACACGGTGTTTTAGACCGAAACGAGCTAAGTCTGAACACATCGGTTTTACAAGTGTCCATGTGATACGCGTCAAAACGTTTTCTTTTGTAACTGCGCGAAGAGCATGTATTCGTGCTTAATACATCGAAACAAGCTGTTTTAGACCGAAACGAGCTTGATCTGAACAAATCAATTTTACAAGTGTCCTTGTGATACTCGTCAAAGCTTTTTCTGTTATAACTGCACGAAAAGCTTGTATTCTTGCTTAAAACAACGAAACAAGTTGTTTTAGACCGAAACGAGCTAAATCTGAACACATCGGTTTTACAAGTGTGTGTGATACGCGTCAAATCATTTTCTCATAACGGTGCGAAAAGCATGTATTCGTGCTTAATACAACAAAACACGGTGTTTTAGACCGAAACGAACTAAATCTGAACACATCGGTTTTACAAGTGTCCGTGTGATACGCGTCAAAACTTTGTCTCCTATAATTGCGCGAAAAGCATGTATTCTTGTTTAAAACAACGAAACAAGCTGTTTTAGACCGGAGCGATGTAAATCTGAACACATCGGTTTTACAAGTGTCCGTTTGATACGCGTCAAAGCGTTTTCTCTAATAACTGCACGAAAAACATGTATTCGTGCTTAATAGAACGAAACAAGTTGTTTTACATTGAAACAAGCTAAATCTGAACACTTCGGTTTTACAAGTGTCTGTGATACGCGTCAAATCTTTTTCTCATAACGGTGCGAAAAGCATGTATTCGTGCTTAATACAACAAAACACGGTGTTTTAGAGCGAAACGAGCTAAATCTGAACACATCGGTTTTACAAGTGTCCATGTGATACGCGTCCAAACTTTTTCTCTTGTAACTGCGCGAAAAGCATGTATTCGTGCTTAATACAACGAAACAAGTTGTTTTAGACCGAAACGAGCTAAATCTGAAGACATCGGTTTTACAAGTGTCCGTGTGATACGCGTCAAAACTTTTTCTCCTGTAACTGCGCGAAAAGCACGTATTCTTGATTAAAGCAACGAAACAAGCTGGTTTAGACCGAAACGAGCTAAATCTGAACACATCGGTTTTACAAGTGTCCGTGTGATACTCGTCAAAACTTTTTCTGTTATAACTGCGCAAAAAGCATGTATTCTTGCTTAAAACAACGGAACAAGCTGTTGTAGACCGGGACGAGTTAAATCTGAACACATCGGTGTCCGTGTGATACGCGTCAAAACTTTTTTTCTTATAACAGCGCGAAAAGCATGTATTCTTGCTTAAAACAACGAAACAAGCTGTTTTAGAACGAAGCGAGGTAGATCTGAACACATCGGTTTTACAAGTGTCCGTGTGATACCTATCAAAACTTTTTATCTTATAACTGCGCGAAAAGCAAGTATTCTTGCTTAATACAACGAAACAAGTTTTAGACCGAAACGAGCTAAATCTGGACATCGATTTTACAAGTTTCCATGTGATACGCGTCAAAACTTTTTCTCCCGTAACTGCGCGAAAAGCATGTATTCTTGCTTAAAACAACGAAACAATCTGGTTTAAACCGAAACGAGCTAAATCTGAATACATCGCTTTTACAAGTGTCCGTGTGATACGCGTCAAAACTTTTTCTCTTATAACTGCGCGAAAAGCATGTATTCTTGCTTAAAACAACGAAACAAGCTGTTTTAGACCGAAGCGAGCTAGATCTGAACACATCGATTTTACAAGTGTCCACGTGATACCTATCAAAACTTTTTATCTTATAACTGCGCGAAAAGCATGTATTCGTGCTTAATACAACGAAACAAGCTGTTTTAGACCGAAACGAGCTAAATCTGAAGACATCGGTTTTACAAGTGTCCATGTGATACGCGTCAAAACGTTTTCTCCTGTAACTGCGCGAAAAGCATGTATTCTTGCTTAAAACAACGAAACAAGCTGGTTTAGACCAAAACGAGCTAAATCTGAACACATCGGTTTTACAAGTGTGTGTGATACGCGTCAAATCTTTTTCTCATAACGGTGCGAAAAGCATGTATGCGTGCTTAATACAACAAAACACGGTGTTTTAGACCGAAACGAGCTAAGTCTGAACACATCGGTTTTACAAGTGTCCATGTGATACGCGTCAAAACGTTTTCTTTTGTAACTGCGCGAAGAGCATGTATTCGTGCTTAATACAACGAAACAAGCTGTTTTAGACCGAAACGAGCTTGATCTGAACAAATCAATTTTACAAGTGTCCTTGTGATACTCGTCAAAGCTTTTTCTGTTATAACTGCACGAAAAGCATGTATTCTTGCTTAAAACAACGAAACAAGTTGTTTTAGACCGAAACGAGCTAAATCTGAACACATCGGTTTTACAAGTGTGTGTGATACGCGTCAAATCATTTTCTCATAACGGTGCGAAAAGCATGTATTCGTGCTTAATACAACAAAACACGGTGTTTTAGACCGAAACGAACTAAATCTGAACACATCGGTTTTACAAGTGTCCGTGTGATACGCGTCAAAACTTTGTCTCCTATAATTGCGCGAAAAGCATGTATTCTTGTTTAAAACAACGAAACAAGCTGTTTTAGACCGGAGCGAGTTAAATCTGAACACATCGGTTTTACAAGTGTCCGTTTGATACGAGTCAAAGCGTTTTCTCTAATACCTGCACGAAAAACATGTATTCGTGCTTAATAGAACGAAACAAGTTGTTTTACATTGAAACAAGCTAAATCTGAACACTTCGGTTTTACAAGTGTCTGTGATACGCGTCAAATCTTTTTCTCATAACGGTGCGAAAAGCATGTATTCGTGCTTAATACAACAAAACACGGTGTTTTAGAGCGAAACGAGCTAAATCTGAACACATCGGTTTTACAAGTGTCCATGTGATACGCGTCCAAACTTTTTCTCTTGTAACTGCGCGAAAAGCATGTATTCGTGCTTAATACAACGAAACAAGTTGTTTTATACCGAAACGAGCTAAATCTGAAGACATCGGTTTTACAAGTGTCCATGTGATACGCGTCAAAACTTTTTCTCCTGTAACTGCGCGAAAAGCACGTATTCTTGATTAAAGCAACGAAACAAGCTGGTTTAGACCGAAACGAGCTAAATCTGAACACATCGGTTTTACAAGTGTCCGTGTGATACTCGTCAAAACTTTTTCTGTTATAACTGCGCGAAAAGTATGTATTCTTGCTTAAAACAACGAAACAAGCTGTTTTAGACCGGGACGAGTTAAATCTGAACACATCGGTGTCCGTGTGATACGCGTCAAAACTTTTTTTCTTATAACAGCGCGAAAAGCATGTATTCTTGCTTAAAACAACGAAACAAGCTGTTTTAGAACGAAGCGAGGTAGATCTGAACACATCGGTTTTACAAGTGTCCGTGTGATACCTATCAAAACTTTTTATCTTATAACTGCGCAAAAAGCATGTATTCTTGCTTAAAACAACGAAACAAGCTGTTTTAGACCGGGACGAGTTAAATCTGAACACATCGGTGTCCGTGTGATACGCGTCAAAACTTTTTTTCTTATAACAGCGCGAAAAGCATGTATTCTTGCTTAAAACAACGAAACAAGCTGTTTTAGAACGAAGCGAGGTAGATCTGAACACATCGGTTTTACAAGTGTCCGTGTGATACCTATCAAAACTTTTTATCTTATAACTGCGCGAAAAGCAAGTATTCTTGCTTAATACAACGAAACAAGTTTTAGACCGAAACGAGCTAAATCTGGACATCGATTTTACAAGTTTCCATGTGATACGCGTCAAAACTTTTTCTCCCGTAACTGCGCGAAAAGCATGTATTCTTGCTTAAAACAACGAAACAATCTGGTTTAAACCGAAACGAGCTAAATCTGAATACATCGCTTTTACAAGTGTCCGTGTGATACGCGTCAAAACTTTTTCTCTTATAACTGCGCGAAAAGCATGTATTCTTGCTTAAAACAACGAAACAAGCTGTTTTAGAACGAAGCGAGCTAGATCTGAACACATCGATTTTACAAGTGTGCACGTGATACCTATCAAAACTTTTTATCTTATAACTGCGCGAAAAGCATGTATTCGTGCTTAATACAACGAAACAAGCTGTTTTAGACCGAAACGAGCTAAATCTGAAGACATCGGTTTTACAAGTGTCCATGTGATACGCGTCAAAACGTTTTCTACTGTAACTGCGCGAAAAGCATGTATTCTTGCTTAAAACAACGAAACAAGCTGGTTTAGACCAAAACGAGCTAAATCTGAACACATCGGTTTTACAAGTGTGTGTGATACGCGTCAAATCTTTTTCTCATATCGGTGCGAAAAGCATGTATGCGTGCTTAATACAACAAAACACGGTGTTTTAGACCGAAACGAGCTAAGTCTGAACACATCGGTTTTACAAGTGTCCATGTGATACGCGTCAAAACGTTTTCTTTTGTAACTGCGCGAAGAGCATGTATTCGTGCTTAATACAACGAAACAAGCTGTTTTAGACCGAAACGAGCTTGATCTGAACAAATCAATTTTACAAGTGTCCTTGTGATACTTGTCAAAGCTTTTTCTGTTATAACTGCACGAAAAGCTTGTATTCTTGCTTAAAACAACGAAACAAGTTGTTTTAGACCGAAACGAGCTAAATCTGAACACATCGGTTTTACAAGTGTGTGTGATACGCGTCAAATCATTTTCTCATAACGGTGCGAAAAGCATGTATTCGTGCTTAATACAACAAAACACGGTGTTTTAGACCGAAACGAACTAAATCTGAACACATCGGTTTTACAAGTGTCCGTGTGATACGCGTCAAAACTTTGTCTCCTATAATTGCGCGAAAAGCATGTATTCTTGTTTAAAACAACGAAACAAGCTGTTTTAGACCGGAGCGATGTAAATCTGAACACATCGGTTTTACAAGTGTCCGTTTGATACGCGTCAAAGCGTTTTCTCTAATAACTGCACGAAAAACATGTATTCGTGCTTAATAGAACGAAACAAGTTGTTTTACATTGAAACAAGCTAAATCTGAACACTTCGGTTTTACAAGTGTCTGTGATACGCGTCAAATCTTTTTCTCATAACGGTGCGAAAAGCATGTGTTCGTGCTTAATACAACAAAACACGGTGTTTTAGAGCGAAACGAGCTAAATCTGAACACGTCGGTTTTACAAGTGTCCATGTGATACGCGTCCAAACTTTTTCTCTTGTAACTGCGCGAAAAGCATGTATTCGTGCTTAATACAACGAAACAAGTTGTTTTAGACCGAAACGAGCTAAATCTGAAGACATCGGTTTTACAAGTGTCCGTGTGATACGCGTCAAAACTTTTTCTCCTGTAACTGCGCGAAAAGCACGTATTCTTGATTAAAGCAACGAAACAAGCTGGTTTAGACCGAAACGAGCTAAATCTGAACACATCGGTTTTACAAGTGTCCGTGTGATACTCGTCAAAACTTTTTCTGTTATAACTGCGCAAAAAGCATGTATTCTTGCTTAAAACAACGAAACAAGCTGTTGTAGACCGGGACGAGTTAAATCTGAACACATCGGTGTCCGTGTGATACGCGTCAAAACTTTTTTTCTTATAACAGCGCGAAAAGCATGTATTCTTGCTTAAAACAACGAAACAAGCTGTTTTAGAACGAAGCGAGGTAGATCTGAACACATCGGTTTTACAAGTGTCCGTGTGATACCTATCAAAACTTTTTATCTTATAACTGCGCGAAAAGCAAGTATTCTTGCTTAATACAACGAAACAAGTTTTAGACCGAAACGAGCTAAATCTGGACATCGATTTTACAAGTTTCCATGTGATACGCGTCAAAACTTTTTCTCCCGTAACTGCGCGAAAAGCATGTATTCTTGCTTAAAACAACGAAACAATCTGGTTTAAACCGAAACGAGCTAAATCTGAATACATCGCTTTTACAAGTGTCCGTGTGATACGCGTCAAAACTTTTTCTCTTATAACTGCGCGAAAAGCATGTATTCTTGCTTAAAACAACGAAACAAGCTGTTTTAGACCGAAGCGAGCTAGATCTGAACACATCGATTTTACAAGTGTCCACGTGATACCTATCAAAACTTTTTATCTTATAACTGCGCGAAAAGCATGTATTCGTGCTTAATACAACGAAACAAGCTGTTTTAGACCGAAACGAGCTAAATCTGAAGACATCGGTTTTACAAGTGTCCATGTGATACGCGTCAAAACGTTTTCTCCTGTAACTGCGCGAAAAGCATGTATTCTTGCTTAAAACAACGAAACAAGCTGGTTTAGACCAAAACGAGCTAAATCTGAACACATCGGTTTTACAAGTGTGTGTGATACGCGTCAAATCTTTTTCTCATAACGGTGCGAAAAGCATGTATGCGTGCTTAATACAACAAAACACGGTGTTTTAGACCGAAACGAGCTAAGTCTGAACACATCGGTTTTACAAGTGTCCATGTGATACGCGTCAAAACGTTTTCTTTTGTAACTGCGCGAAGAGCATGTATTCGTGCTTAATACAACGAAACAAGCTGTTTTAGACCGAAACGAGCTTGATCTGAACAAATCAATTTTACAAGTGTCCTTGTGATACTCGTCAAAGCTTTTTCTGTTATAACTGCACGAAAAGCATGTATTCTTGCTTAAAACAACGAAACAAGTTGTTTTAGACCGAAACGAGCTAAATCTGAACACATCGGTTTTACAAGTGTGTGTGATACGCGTCAAATCATTTTCTCATAACGGTGCGAAAAGCATGTATTCGTGCTTAATACAACAAAACACGGTGTTTTAGACCGAAACGAACTAAATCTGAACACATCGGTTTTACAAGTGTCCGTGTGATACGCGTCAAAACTTTGTCTCCTATAATTGCGCGAAAAGCATGTATTCTTGTTTAAAACAACGAAACAAGCTGTTTTAGACCGGAGCGAGTTAAATCTGAACACATCGGTTTTACAAGTGTCCGTTTGATACGAGTCAAAGCGTTTTCTCTAATAACTGCACGAAAAACATGTATTCGTGCTTAATAGAACGAAACAAGTTGTTTTACATTGAAACAAGCTAAATCTGAACACTTCGGTTTTACAAGTGTCTGTGATACGCGTCAAATCTTTTTCTCATAACGGTGCGAAAAGCATGTATTCGTGCTTAATACAACAAAACACGGTGTTTTAGAGCGAAACGAGCTAAATCTGAACACATCGGTTTTACAAGTGTCCATGTGATACGCGTCCAAACTTTTTCTCTTGTAACTGCGCGAAAAGCATGTATTCGTGCTTAATACAACGAAACAAGTTGTTTTATACCGAAACGAGCTAAATCTGAAGACATCGGTTTTACAAGTGTCCATGTGATACGCGTCAAAACTTTTTCTCCTGTAACTGCGCGAAAAGCACGTATTCTTGATTAAAGCAACGAAACAAGCTGGTTTAGACCGAAACGAGCTAAATCTGAACACATCGGTTTTACAAGTGTCCGTGTGATACTCGTCAAAACTTTTTCTGTTATAACTGCGCGAAAAGTATGTATTCTTGCTTAAAACAACGAAACAAGCTGTTTTAGACCGGGACGAGTTAAATCTGAACACATCGGTGTCCGTGTGATACGCGTCAAAACTTTTTTTCTTATAACAGCGCGAAAAGCATGTATTCTTGCTTAAAACAACGAAACAAGCTGTTTTAGAACGAAGCGAGGTAGATCTGAACACATCGGTTTTACAAGTGTCCGTGTGATACCTATCAAAACTTTTTATCTTATAACTGCGCGAAAAGCAAGTATTCTTGCTTAATACAACGAAACAAGTTTTAGACCGAAACGAGCTAAATCTGGACATCGATTTTACAAGTTTCCATGTGATACGCGCGAAAACTTTTTCTCCTGTAACTGCGCGAAAAGCATGTATTCTTGCTTAAAACAACGAAACAATCTGGTTTAAACCGAAACGAGCTAAATCTGAATACATCGCTTTTACAAGTGTCCGTGTGATACGCGTCAAAACTTTTTCTCTTATAACTGCGCGAAAAGCATGTATTCTTGCTTAAAACAACAAAACAAGCTGTTTTAGAACGAAGCGAGCTAGATCTGAACACATCAATTTTACAAGTGTCCATGTGATACCTATCAAAACTTTTTATCTTATAACTGCGCGAAAAGCATGTATTCGTGCTTAATACAACGAAACAAGCTGTTTTAGACCGAAACGAGCTAAATCTGAAGACATCGGTTTTACAAGTGTCCATGTGATACGTGTCAAAACGTTTTCTCCTGTAACTGCGCGAAAAGCATGTATTCTTGCTTAAAACAACGAAACAAGCTGGTTTAGACCAAAACGAGCTAAATCTGAACACATCGGTTTTACAAGTGTGTGTGATACGCGTCAAATCTTTTTCTCATAACGGTGCAAAAAGCATGTATGCGTGCTTAATACAACAAAACACGGTGTTTTAGACCGAAACGAGCTAAGTCTGAACACATCGGTTTTACAAGTGTCCATGTGATACGCGTCAAAACGTTTTCTTTTGTAACTGCGCGAAAAGCATGTATTCGTGCTTAATACAACGAAACAAGCTGTTTTAGACCGAAACGAGCTTAATCTGAACAAATCAATTTTACAAGTGTCCTTGTGATACTCGTCAATGCTTTTTCTGTTATAACTGCGCGAAAAGCATGTATTCTTGCTTAAAACAACGAAACAAGTTGTTTTAGACCGAAACGAGCTAAGTCTGAACACATCGGTTTTACAAGTGTGTGTGATACGCGTCAAATCTTTTTCTCATAACGGTGCGAAAAGCAAGTATTCGTGCTTAATACAACAAAACACGGTGTTTTAGACCGAAACGAACTAAATCTGAACACATCGGTTTTACAAGTGTCCGTGTGATACGCGTCAAAACTTTTTCTCCTATAATTGCGCGAAAAGCATGTATTCTTGTTTAAAACAACGAAACAAGCTGTTTTAGACCGGAGCGAGTTAAATCTGAACACATCGGTTTTACAAGTGTCCGTTTGATACGCGTCAAAGCGTTTTCTCTTATAACTGCACGAAAAACATGTATTCGTGCTTAATACAACGAAACAAGTTGTTTTACATTGAAACAAGCTAAATCTGAACACTTCGGTTTTACAAGTGTCTGTGTGATACGCGTCAAATCTTTTTCTCATAACGGTGCGAAAAGCATGTATTCGTGCTTAATACAACAAAACACGGTGTTTTAGACCGAAACGAACTAAATCTGAACACATCGGTTTTACAAGTGTCCGTGTGATACGCGTCAAAACTTTTTCTCCTATAATTGCGCGAAAAGCATGTATTCTTGTTTAAAACAACGAAACAAGCTGTTTTAGACCGGAGCGAGTTAAATCTGAACACATCGGTTTTACAAGTGTCCGTTTGATACGCGTCAAAGCGTTTTCTCTTATAACTGCACGAAAAACATGTATTCGTGCTTAATACAACGAAACAAGTTGTTTTACATTGAAGCAAGCTAAATCTGAACACTTCGGTTTTACAAGTGTCTGTGTGATACGCGTCAAATCTTTTTCTCATAACGGTGCGAAAAGCATGTATTCGTGCTTAATACAACAAAACACGGTGTTTTAGAGCGAAAAGAGCTAAATCTGAACACATCGGTTTTACAAGTGTCCATGTGATACGCGTCCAAACTTTTTATCTTATAACTGCGCGAAAAGCATGTATTCGTGCTTAATACAACGAAACAAGCTGTTTTACACCGAAACGAGCTAAATCTGAAGACATCGGCTTTACAAGTGTCCATGTGATACGCGTCAAAACGTTTTCTCCTGTAACTGCGCGAAAAGCATGTATTCTTGCTTAAAACAACGAAACAAGCTGGTTTAGACCAAAACGAGCTAAATCTGATCACATAGGTTTTACAAGTGTCCGTGTGATACTCGTCAAAACTTTTTCTGTTATACCTGCGCGAAAAGCAGGTATTCTTGCTTAAAACTACGAAACAAGCTGTTTTAGACCGAAACGAGCTAAATCTGAACACATCGGTTTTACAAGTGTCCTTGTGATCATAATGCGATACAGCGCGAATAAAGACGGGGACGAAGCGAGACAAGACACCACAGCGCGTCCCCGTCTTTATTCGCGCTGTATCGCATTATGGAAAATTACCAACTAGCCCGATCTGCCACTCTTGCAAGTCCTTGTGATACTCGTGAAAACTTTTTCTGTTATAACTGCGCGAAAAGCATGTATTCTTGCTTAAAACAACGAAACAAGCTGTTTTAGACCGAAACGAGGTAAATCTGAACACATCGGTTTTACAAGTGTCCGTGTGATACTCGTCAAAACTTTTTCTGTTATAACTGCGCGAAAAGCATGTATTCTTGCTTAAAACAACAAAACAAGTTGTTTTAGACTGAAACGAATTAGATCTGAACACATCGGTTTTACAAGTGCCCATGTGATACGCGTCAAAAATGTTTTTCTTATAACTGCGCGAAAAGCATGTATTCTTGTTTAAAACAATGAATCAAGCTCTTTTAGAACGAAACGAGCAAAATCTGAACACATTGGTTTTGCAAGTGTGTGTGATAGGCGTCAAATCTTTTTCTCATAACGGTGCGAAAAGCATGTATGCGTGCTTAATACAACAAAACACGGTGTTTTAGACCGAAACGAGCTAATTCTGAACACATCGGTTTTACAAGTGTCCATGTGATACGCGCCAAAACGTTTTCTCTTGTAACTGCGCGAAAAGCATGTATTCGTGCCTAATACAACGAAACAAGCTGTTTTAGACCGAAACGAGCTAAATCTGAACACATCGGTTTTACAAGTGTCCTTGTGATACTCGTCAAAGCTTTTTCTGTTATAACTGCGCGAAAAGCATGTATTCTTGCTTAAAACAACGCAACAAGTTGTTTTAGACCGAAACGAGCTAAATCTCAACACATCGGTTTTACAAGTGTCCTTGTGATACTCGTCAAAACGTTTTCTGTTATAACTGCGCGAAAAGCATGTATTCTTGCTTAAAACAACGAAACAAGTTGTTTTAGACCGAAACGAATTAGATCTGAACACATCGGTTTTACAAGTGCCCATGTGATACGCGTCAAAAATGTTTTTGTTATAACTGCGCGAAAAGCATGTATTCTTGCTTAAACAATGAAACAAGCTGTTTTAGAACGAAACGAGCTAAACCTGAACATATCGGTTTTACAAGTGTGTGTGATACGCGTCAAATCTTTTTCTCATAACGGTGCGAAAAGCATGTATGCGTGCTTAATACAACAAAACACGGTGTTTTAGACCGAAACGAGCTAAGTCTGAACACATCGGTTTTACAAGTGTCCATGTGATACGCGTCAAAACGTTTTCTTTTGTAACTGCGCGAAAAGCATGTATTCGTGCCTAGTACAACGAAACAAGCTGTTTTAGACCGAAACGAGCTTAATCTGAACAAATCAATTTTACAAGTGTCCTTGTGATACTCGTCAAAGCTTTTTCTCATAACGGTGCGAAAAGCATGTATTCGTGCTTAATACAACAAAACACGGTGTTTTAGACCGAAACGAACTAAATCTGAACACATCTGTTTTACAAGTGTCCGTGTGATACGCGTCAAAACTTTTTCTCCTATAATTGCGCGAAAAGCATGTATTCTTGTTTAAAACAACGAAACAAGCTGTTCTAGACCAGAGCGAGTTAAATCTGAACACATCGGTTTTACAAGTGTCCGTTTGATACGCGTCAAAGCGTTTTCTCTTATAACTGCACGAAAAACATGTATTCGTGCTTAATACAACGAAACAAGTTGTTTTACATTGAAACAAGCTAAATCTGAACACTTCGGTTTTACAAGTGTCTGTGTGATACGCGTCAAAACTTTTTCTCCTGTAACTGCGCGAAAAGCACGTATTCTTGATTAAAGCAACGAAACAAGCTGGTTTAGACCGAAACGAGCTAAATCTGAATACATCGGTTTTACAAGTGTCCGTGTGATACTCGTCAAAACTTTTTCTGTTATAACTGCGCAAAAAGCATGTATTCTTGCTTAAAACAACGAAACAAGCTGTTTTAGACCGGGACGAGTTAAATCTGAACACATCGGTGTCCGTGTAATACGCGTCAAAACTTTTTCTCTTATAACTGCGCGAAAAGCATGTATTCTTGCTTAAAACAACGAAACAAGCTGTTTTAGAACGAAGCGAGCTAGATCTGAACACATCGATTTTACAAGTGTCCACGTGATACCTATCAAAACTTTTTATCTTATAACTGCGCGAAAAGCATGTATTCGTGTTTAATACAACGAAACAAGCTGTTTTAGACCGAAACGAGCTAAATCTGAAGACATCGGTTTTACAAGTGTCCATGTGATACGCGTTAAAACGTTTTCTCATGTAACTGCGCGAAAAGCATGTATTCTTGCTTAAAACAACGAAACAAGCTGGTTTAGACCAAAACGAGCTAAATCTGAACACATCGGTTTTACAAGTGTGTGTGATACGCGTCAAATCTTTTTCTCATAACGGTGCGAAAAGCATGTATGCGTGCTTAATACAATAAAACACGGTGTTTTAGACCGAAACGAGCTAAGTCTGAACACATCGGTTTTACAAGTGTCCATGTGATACGCGTCAAAACGTTTTCTTTTGTAACTGCGCGAAGAGCATGTATTCGTGCTTAATACAACGAAACAAGCTGTTTTAGACCGAAACGAGCTTGATCTGAACAAATCAATTTTACAAGTGTCCTTGTGATACTCGTCAAAGCTTTTTCTGTTATAACTGCACGAAAAGCATGTATTCTTGCTTAAAACAACGAAACAAGTTGTTTTAGACCGAAACGAGCTAAATCTGAACACATCGGTTTTACAAGTGTGTGTGATACGCGTCAAATCATTTTCTCATAACGGTGCGAAAAGCATGTATTCGTGTTTAATACAACAAAACACGGTGTTTTAGACCGAAACGAACTAAATCTGAACACATCGGTTTTACAAGTGTCCGTGTGATACGCGTCAAAACTTTGTCTCCTATAATTGCGCGAAAAGCATGTATTCTTGTTTAAAACAACGAAACAAGCTGTTTTAGACCGGAGCGAGTTAAATCTGAACACATCGGTTTTACAAGTGTCCGTTTGATACGCGTCAAAGCGTTTTCTCTAATAACTGCACGAAAAACATGTATTCGTGCTTAATAGAACGAAACAAGTTGTTTTACATTGAAACAAGCTAAATCTGAACACTTCGGTTTTACAAGTGTCTGTGATACGCGTAAATCTTTTTCTCATAACGGTGCGAAAAGCATGTGTTCGTGCTTAATACAACAAAACACGGTGTTTTAGAGCGAAACGAGCTAAATCTGAACACATCGGTTTTACAAGTGTCCATGTGATACGCGTCCAAACTTTTTCTCTTGTAACTGCGCGAAAAGCATGTATTCGTGCTTAATACAACGAAACAAGTTGTTTTATACCGAAACGAGCTAAATCTGAAGACATCGGTTTTACAAGTGTCCGTGTGATACGCGTCAAAACTTTTTCTCCTGTAACTGCGCGAAAAGCACGTATTCTTGATTAAAGCAACGAAACAAGCTGGTTTAGACCGAAACGAGCTAAATCTGAACACATCGGTTTTACAAGTGTCCGTGTGATACTCGTCAAAACTTTTTCTGTTATAACTGCGCGAAAAGTATGTATTCTTGCTTAAAACAACGAAACAAGCTGTTTTAGACCGGGACGAGTTAAATCTGAACACATCGGTGTCCGTGTGATACGCGTCAAAACCTTTTTTCTTATAACAGCGCGAAAAGCATGTATTCTTGCTTAAAACAACGAAACAAGCTGTTTTAGAACGATGCGAGGTAGATCTGAACACATCGGTTTTACAAGTGTCCGTGTGATACCTATCAAAACTTTTTATCTTATAACTGCGCGAAAAGCAAGTATTCTTGCTTAATACAACGAAACAAGTTTTAGACCGAAACGAGATAAATCTGGACATCGATTTTACAAGTTTCCATGTGATACGCGTCAAAACTTTTTCTCCTGTAACTGCGCGAAAAGCATGTATTCTTGCTTAAAACAACGAAACAATCTGGTTTAAACCGAAACGAGCTAAATCTGAATACATCGCTTTTACAAGTGTCCGTGTGATACGCGTCAAAACTTTTTCTCTTATAACTGCGCGAAAAGCATGTATTCTTGCTTAAAACAACAAAACAAGCTGTTTTAGAACGAAGCGAGCTAGATCTGAACACATCAATTTTACAAGTGTGCATGTGATACCTATCAAAACTTTTTATCTTATAACTGCGCGAAAAGCATGTATTCGTGCTTAATACAACGAAACAAGCTGTTTTAGACCGAAACGAGCTAAATCTGAAGACATCGGTTTTACAAGTGTCGATGTGATACGTGTCAAAACGTTTTCTCCTGTAACTGCGCGAAAAGCATGTATTCTTGCTTAAAACAACGAAACAAGCTGGTTTAGACCAAAACGAGCTAAATCTGAACACATCGGTTTTACAAGTGTGTGTGATACGCGTCAAATCTTTTTCTCATAACGGTGCAAAAAGCATGTATGCGTGCTTAATACAACAAAACACGGTGTTTTAGACCGAAACGAGCTAAGTCTGAACACATCGGTTTTACAAGTGTCCATGTGATACGCGTCAAAACGTTTTCTTTTGTAACTGCGCGAAAAGCATGTATTCGTGCTTAATACAACGAAACAAGCTGTTTTAGACCGAAACGAGCTTAATCTGAACAAATCAATTTTACAAGTGTCCTTGTGATACTCGTCAAAGCTTTTTCTGTTATAACTGCGCGAAAAGCATGTATTCTTGCTTAAAACAACGAAACAAGTTGTTTTAGACCGAAACGAGCTAAATCTGAAGACATCGGTTTTACAAGTGTCTGTGTGATATGCGTCAAAACTTTTTCTCCTGTAACTGCGCGAAAAGCACGTATTCTTGATTAAAGCAACGAAACAAGCTGGTTTACACCGAAACGAGCTAAATCTGAACACATCGGTTTTACAAGTGTCCGTGTGATACTCGTCAAAACGTTTTCTGTTATAACTGCGCGAAAAGCATGTATTCGTGCTTAATACAACAAAACACGGTGTTTTAGAGCGAAACGAGCTAGATCTGAACACATCGATTTTACAAGTGTTCATGTGATACCTATCAAAACTTTTTATCTTATAACTGCGCGAAAAGCATGTATTTGTGCTTAATACAACGAAACAAGCTGTTTTAGACCGAAACGAGCTAAATCTGAAGACATCGGATTTACAAGTGTCCATGTGATACCCGTCAAAACGTTTTCTCCTGTAACTGCGCGAAAAGCATGTATTCTTGCTTAAAACAACGAAACAAGCTGGTTTAGACCAAAACGAGCTAAATCTGAACACATCGGTTTTACAAGTGTCCGTGTGATACCTATCAAAACTTTTTATCTTATAACAGCGCGAAAAGCATGTTCTCTTGCTTAAAACAACGAAACAAGCTGTTTTAGAACGAAGCGAGGTAGATCTGAACACATCGGTTTTACAAGTGTCCGTGTGATACCTATCAAATCTTTTTATCTTATAACTGCGCGAAAAGCAAGTGTTCTTGCTTAAAACAACGAAACAAGTTGTTTTAGACCGAAACGAATTAGATCTGAACACATCGGTTTTACAAGTGCCCATGTGATACGCGTCAAAAATGTTTTTCTTATAACTGCGCGAAAAGCATGTATTCTTGCTTAAAACAATGAAACAAGCTGTTTTAGAACGAAACGAGCTAAATCTGAACACATCGGTTTTGCAAGTGTGTGTGATACGCGTCAAATCTTTTTGTCATAACGGTGCGAAAAGCATGTATGCGTGCTTATTACAACAAAACACGGTGTTTTAGACCGAAACGAGCTAAGTCGGAACAAATCAATTTTACAAGTGTCCTTGTGATACTCGTCAAAGCTTTTTCTGTTATAACTGCGCGAAAAGCATGTATTCTTGCCTAAAACAACGAAACAAGTTGTTTTAGACCGAAACGAGCTAAATCTGAACACATCGGTTTTACAAGTGTGTGTGATACGCGTCAAATCTTTTTCTCATAACGGTGCGAAAAGCAAGTATTCGTGCTTAATACAACAAAACACGGTGTTTTAGACCGAAACGAACTAAATCTGAACACATCGGTTTTACAAGTGTCCGTGTGATACGCGTCAAAACTTTTTCTCCTCTAATTGCGCGAAAAGCATGTATTCTTTTTTAAAACAACGAAACAAGCTGTTTTAGACAGAAGCGAGTTAAATCTGAACACATCGGTTTTACAAGTGTCCGTTTGATACGCGTCAAAGCGTTTTCTCTTATAACTGCACAAAAAACATGTATTCGTGCTTATACAACGAAACAAGTTGTTTTACATTGAAACAAGCTAAATCTGAACACTTCGGTTTTACAAGTGTCTGTGTGATACGCGTCAAATCTTTTTCTCATAACGGTGCGAAAAGCATGTATTCGTGCTTAATACAACAAAACACGGTGTTTTAGAGCGAAACGAGCTAAATCTGAACACATCGGTTTTACAAGTGTCCATGTGATACGCGTCCAAACTTTTTCTCTTGTAACTGCGCGAAAAGCATGTATTCGTGCTTAATACAACGAAACAAGTTGTTTTAGACCGAAACGAGCTAAATCTGAAGACATCGGTTTTACAAGTGTCTGTGTGATATGCGTCAAAACTTTTTCTCCTGTAACTGCGCGAAAAGCACGTATTCTTGATTAAAGCAACGAAACAAGCTGGTTTAGACCGAAACGAGCTAAATCTGAACACATCGGTTTTACAAGTGTCCGTGTGATACTCGTCAAAACGTTTTCTGTTATAAATGCGCGAAAAGCATGTATTCTTGCTTAAAACGACGAAACAAGCTGTTTTAGACCGGGACGAGTTAAATCTGAACACATCGGTGTCCGTGTGATACGCGTCAAAACTTTTTTTCTTATAACAGCGCGAAAAGCATGTATTCTTGCTTAAAACAACGAAACAAGCTGTTTTAGAACGAAGCGAGGTAGATCTGAACACATCGATTTTACAAGTGTCCATGTGATACCTATCAAAACTTTTTATCTTATAACTGCGCGAAAAGCATGTATTTGTGCTTAATACAACGAAACAAGCTGTTTTAGACTGAAACGAGCTAAATCTGAGGACATCGGATTTACAAGTGTCCATGTGATACCCGTCAAAACGTTTTCTCCTGTAACTGCACGAAAAGCATGTATTCTTGCTTAAAACAACGAAACAAGCTGGTTTAGACCAAAACGAGCTAAATCTGAAAACATCGGTTTTACAAGTGTCCGTGTGATACTCGTCAAAACTTTTTCTGTTATAACTGCGCGAAAAGCATGTATTCTTGCTTAAAACAACGAAACAAGCTGTTTTAGACCGAAACGAGCTAAATCTGAACACATCGGTTTTACAAGTGTCCTTGTGATACTCGTCAAAACGTTTTCAGTTATAACTGCGCGAAAAGCATGTATTCTTGCTTAAAACAACGAAACAAGTTGTTTTAGACCGAAACGAATTAGATCTGAACACATCGGTTTTACAAGTGCCCATGTGATACGCGTCAAAAATGTTTTTCTTATAACTGCTCGAAAAGCATGTATTCTTGCTTAAAACAATGAAACAAGCTGTTTTAGAACGAAACGAGCTAAATCTGAACACATCGGGTTTACAAGTGTGTGTGATACGCGTCAAATCTTTTTCTCATAACGGTGCGAAAAGCATGTATTCGTGCTTAATACAACGAAACAAGTTGTTTTACATCGAAACGAGCTAAATCTGAACACTTCGGTTTTACAAGTGTCTGTGTGATACGCGTCAAATCTTTTTCTCATAACGGTGCGAAAAGCATGTATTCGTGCTTAATACAACAACACACGGTGTTTTAGACCGAAACGAGCTAAATCTGAACACATCGGTTTTACAAGTGTCCATGTGATACGCGTCGAAACTTTTTCTCCTGTAACTGCGCGAAAAGCATGTATTCGTGCTTAATACAACGAAACAAGCTGTTTTAGACCGAAACGAGCTAAATCTGAACACATCGGTTTTACAAGTGTCCGTGTGATACTCGTCAAAACTTTTTCTGTTATAACTGCGCGAAAAGCATGTATTCTTGCTTAAAACAACGAAACAAGCTGTTTTAGACAGAAACGAGCTAGATCTGAACACATCGGTTTTACAAGTGTCCGTGTGATACGCGTCAAAACTTTTTATCTTATAACTGCACGAAAAGCATGTATTCGTGCTTAATACAACAAAGAATGGTGTTTTCGACCGAAACAAGCTAAATCTGAACACATTGGTTTTACAAGTGTCAATGTGATACGCGTCAAAACATTTTTCTCTTGTAACTGCGCGAAAAGCATGTATTCTTGCTTAAAACAAGGAAACAAGCTGTTTTAGACCGGAATGAGTTAAATCTGAACACATCGGTTTTACAAGTGTCCGTGTGATACGCGTCAAATCTTTTTCTCCTATAATTGCGCGAAAAGCATGTATTCTTGTTTAAAACAACGAAACAAGCTGTTTTAGACCGGAGCGAGTTAAATTTGAACACATCGGTTTTACAAGTGTCCGTTTGATACGCGTCAAAGCGTTTTCTCTTATAACTGCACGAAAAGCATGTATTCGTGCTTAATACAACTAAAGAAGTTGTTTTAGAACGAAACGAGCTAAATCTGAACACATCGGTTCTACAAGTGTCCGTGTGATACTCGTCAAAACTTTTTCTGTTATAACTGCGCGAAAAGCATCTATTCTTGCTTAAAACAACGAAACAAGCTGTTTTAGACAGAAACGAGGTAAATCTGAACACATCGGTTTTAAAAGTGTCCTTGTGATACGCGTTAACACTTTTTCTGTTATAACTGCGCGAAAAGCATGTATTCTTGCTTAAAACAACGAAACAAGCTGTTTTAGACCGGAACGAGTTAAATCTGAACACATCGGTGTCCGTGTGATACGCTTGAAAACTTTTTTCTTATAACAGCGCGAAAAGCATGTATTCTTAGTTAAAACAACGAAACAAGCTGTTTTAGAACGAAGCGAGGTAGATCTGAACACATCGGTTTTACAAGTGTCCATGTGATACGCGTCAAAACGTTTTCTCTTGTAACTGCGCGAAAAGCATGTATTCGTGCTTAATACAACGAAACAAGCTGTTTTAGACCGAAACGAGCTTAATCTGAACACATCGGTTTTACAAGTGTCCTTGTGATACTCGTCAAAACTTTTTCTGTTATAACTGCGCGAAAAGCATGTATTCTTGCTTAAAACAACGAAACAAGTTGTTTTAGACCGAAACGAATTAGATCTGAACACATCGGTTTTACAAGTGTCCATGTGATACGCGTCAAAATTTTTTTCTTATAACTGCGCGAAAAGCATGTATTCTTGCTTAAAACAACGAAACAAGCTGTTTTAGAACGAAACGAGCTAAATCTGAACACATCGGTTTTACAAGTGTCTGTGTGATAGGCGTCAAATCTTTTTCTCATAACGGTGCGAGAAGCATGTATTCGTGCTTAATACAACAAAACACGGTGTTTTAGACCGAAACGAGCTAAATCTGAACATCGGTTTTACAAGTGTCCGTGTGATACGCGTCAAAACTTTTTCTTCTATAATTGCGCGAAAAGCGTGTATTCTTGTTTAAAACAACTAAACAAGCTGTTTTAGACCGGAACGAGTTAAATCTGAACACATCGGTTTTACAAGTGTCCGTGTGATACGCCTCAAAACTTTTTTCCTATAACTGCGCGAAAAGCATGTATTCTTGCTTAAAACAACGAAACAAGCTGTTTTAGACCGAAACGAGTTAAATCTGAACACAGCGGTTTTACAAGTGTCCACGTGATACGCGTCAAAACTTTTTCTATTGTAACTGCGCGGAAAGCATGTATTCGTGCTTAATACAACGAAACAAGCAGTTTTAGACCGAAACGAGCTAAATCTGAACACATCGGTTTTACAAGTGTCCGTGTGATACGCGTCAAACTTTTTCTCCTATAACTGCGCGAAAAGAATGTATTTTGCTTAAAACAACGAAACAAGCTGTTTTAGACCGAAACGAGCTAAATCTGAACACATTGGTTTTACAAGTGTTCATGTGATACTCAAAACATTTTCTGTTATAACTGCGCGAAAAGCATGTATTCTTGTTTAAAACAACGAAACAAGCTGTTTTAGACCGGAGCGAGTTAAATCTGAACACATCGGTTTTACAAGTGTCCGTTTGATACGCGTCAAAGCGTTTTCTCTTATAACTGCACGAAAAGCATGTATTCGTGCTTAATACAACGAAACAAGTTTGTTTTACATCGAAACGAGCTAAATGTGAACACTTCGGTTTTACAAGTGTCTGTGTGATACGCGTCAAATCTTTTTCTCATAACGATGCGAAAAGCATGTATTCGTGCTTAATACAACAAAACACGGTGTTTTAGAGCGAAACGAGCTAAATCTGAACACATCGGTTTTACAAGTGTCCATGTGATACGCGTCCAAACTTTTTCTCTTGTAACTGCGCGAAAAGCATGTATTCGTGCTTAATACAACGAAACAAGTTCTTTTAGACCGAAAAGAGCTAAATCTGAAGACATCGGTTTTACAAGTGTCAGTGTGATACGCGTCAAAACTTTTTCTCCTGTAACTGCGCGAAAAGCACGTATTCTTGCTTAAAGCTACGAAACAAGCTGGTTTAGACCGAAACGAGCTAAATCTGAACACATCGGTTTTACAAGTGTCCTTGTGATACTCGTCAAAACGTTTTCAGTTATAACTGCGCGAAAAGCATGTATTCTTGCTTAAAACAACGAAACAAGTTGTTTTAGACCGAAACGAATAAGATCTGAACACATCGGTTTTACAAGTGCCCATGTGATACGCGTCAAAAATGTTTTTCTTATAACTGCGCGAAAAGCATGTATTCTTGCTTAAAACAATGAAACAAGCTGTTTTAGAACGAAACGAGCTAAATCTGAACACATCGGTTTTACAAGTGTCCGTGTGATACTCGTCAAAACTTTTTCTGTTATAACTGCGCGAAAAGCATCTATTCTTGCTTAAAACAACGAAACAAGCTGTTTTAGACAGAAACGAGGTAAATCTGAACACATCGGTTTTAAAAGTGTCCTTGTGATACGCGTTAACACTTTTTCTGTTATAACTGCGCGAAAAGCATGTATTCTTGCTTAAAACAACGAAACAAGCTGTTTTAGACCGGAACGAGTTAAATCTGAACACATCGGTGTCCGTGTGATACGCTTGAAAACTTTTTTCTTATAACAGCGCGAAAAGCATGTATTCTTGCTTATAACAACGAAACAAGCTGTTTTAGAACGAAGCGAGGTAGATCTGAACACATCGGTTTTACAAGTGTCCATGTGATACGCGTCAAAACGTTTTCTCTTGTAACTGCGCGAAAAGCATGTATTCGTGCTTAATACAACGAAACAAGCTGTTTTAGACCGAAACGAGCTTAATCTGAACACATCGGTTTTACAAGTGTCCTTGTGATACTCGTCAAAACTTTTTCTGTTATAACTGCGCGAAAAGCATGTATTCTTGCTTAAAACAACGAAACAAGTTGTTTTAGACCGAAACGAATTAGATCTGAACACATCGGTTTTACAAGTGTCCATGTGATACGCGTCAAAATTTTTTTTCTTATAACTGCGCGAAAAGCATGTATTCTTGCTTAAAACAACGAAACAAGCTGTTTTAGAACGAAACGAGCTAAATCTGAACACATCGGTTTTACAAGTGTCTGTGTGATAGGCGTCAAATCTTTTTCTCATAACGGTGCGAGAAGCATGTATTCGTGCTTATTACAACAAAACACGGTGTTTTAGACCGAAACGAGCTAAATCTGAACATCGGTTTTACAAGTGTCCGTGTGATACGCGTCAAAACTTTTTCTTCTATAATTGCGCGAAAAGCGTGTATTCTTGTTTAAAACAACTAAACAAGCTGTTTTAGACCGGAACGAGTTAAATCTGAACACATCGGTTTTACAAGTGTCCGTGTGATACGCCTAAAAACTTTTTTCCTATAACTGCGCGAAAAGCATGTATTCTTGCTTAAAACAACGAAACAAGGTGTTTTAGACCGAAACGAGTTAAATCTGAACACAGCGGTTTTACAAGTGTCCACGTGATACGCGTCAAAACTTTTCCTATTGTAACTGCGCGGAAAGCATGTATTCGTGCTTAATACAACGAAACAAGCAGTTTTAGACCGAAACGAGCTAAATCTGAACACATCGGTTTTACAAGTGTCCGTGTGATACGCGTCAAACTTTTTCTCCTATAACTGCGCGAAAAGAATGTATTTTGCTTAAAACAACGAAACAAGCTGTTTTAGACCGAAACGAGCTAAATCTGAACACATTGGTTTTACAAGTGTTCATGTGATACTCAAAACATTTTCTGTTATAACTGCGCGAAAAGCACGTATTCTTGCTTAAAACAACGAAACAAGCTGTTTTACCGAAACGAGCTAGATCTGAACACATCGGTTTTACAAGTGTCCGTGTGATACGCGTCAAAACTTTTTATCTTATAACTGCACGAAAAGCATGTATTTGTGCTTAATACAACAAAGCATGGTGTTTTCGACCGAAACGAGCTAAATCTGAACACATCGGTTTTACAAGTGTCCATGTGATACGCGTCAAAACATTTTTCTCTTGTAACTGCGCGAAAAGCATGTATTCTTGCTTAAAACAAGGAAACAAGCTGTTTTAGACCGGAATGAGTTAAATCTGAACACATCGGTTTTACAAGTGTCCGTGTGATACGCGTCAAAACTTTTTCTCCTATAATTGCGCGAAAAGCATGTATTCTTGTTTAAAACAACGAAACAAGCTGTTTTAGACCGGAGCGAGTTAAATCTGAACACATCGGTTTTACAAGTGTCCGTTTGATACGCGTCAAAGCGTTTTCTCTTATAACTGCACGAAAAGCATGTATTCGTGCTTAATACAACGAAACAAGTTTGTTTTACATCGAAACGAGCTAAATGTGAACACTTCGGTTTTACAAGTGTCTGTGTGATACGCGTCAAATCTTTTTCTCATAACGATGCGAAAAGCATGTATTCGTGCTTAATACAACAAAACACGGTGTTTTAGAGCGAAACGAGCTAAATCTGAACACATCGGTTTTACAAGTGTCCATGTGATACGCGTCCAAACTTTTTCTCTTGTAACTGCGCGAAAAGCATGTATTCGTGCTTAATACAACGAAACAAGTTGTTTTAGACCGAAAAGAGCTAAATCTGAAGACATCGGTTTTACAAGTGTCAGTGTGATACGCGTCAAAACTTTTTCTCCTGTAACTGCGCGAAAAGCACGTATTCTTGCTTAAAGCTACGAAACAAGCTGGTTTAGACCGAAACGAGCTAAATCTGAACACATCGGTTTTACAAGTGTCCTTGTGATACTCGTCAAAACGTTTTCAGTTATAACTGCGCGAAAAGCATGTATTCTTGCTTAAAACAACGAAACAAGTTGTTTTAGACCGAAACGAATAAGATCTGAACACATCGGTTTTACAAGTGCCCATGTGATACGCGTCAAAAATGTTTTTCTTATAACTGCGCGAAAAGCATGTATTCTTGCTTAAAACAATGAAACAAGCTGTTTTAGAACGAAACGAGCTAAATCTGAACACATCGGTTTTACAAGTGTCCGTGTGATACTCGTCAAAACTTTTTCTGTTATAACTGCGCGAAAAGCATCTATTCTTGCTTAAAACAACGAAACAAGCTGTTTTAGACAGAAACGAGGTAAATCTGAACACATCGGTTTTAAAAGTGTCCTTGTGATACGCGTTAACACTTTTTCTGTTATAACTGCGCGAAAAGCATGTATTCTTGCTTAAAACAACGAAACAAGCTGTTTTAGACCGGAACGAGTTAAATCTGAACACATCGGTGTCCGTGTGATACGCTTGAAAACTTTTTTCTTATAACAGCGCGAAAAGCATGTATTCTTGCTTAAAACAACGAAACAAGCTGTTTTAGAACGAAGCGAGGTAGATCTGAACACATCGGTTTTACAAGTGTCCATGTGATACGCGTCAAAACGTTTTCTCTTGTAACTGCGCGAAAAGCATGTATTCGTGCTTAATACAACGAAACAAGCTGTTTTAGACCGAAACGAGCTTAATCTGAACACATCGGTTTTACAAGTGTCCTTGTGATACTCGTCAAAACTTTTTCTGTTATAACTGCGCGAAAAGCATGTATTCTTGCTTAAAACAACGAAACAAGTTGTTTTAGACCGAAACGAATTAGATCTGAACACATCGGTTTTACAAGTGTCCATGTGATACGCGTCAAAATTTTTTTTCTTATAACTGCGCGAAAAGCATGTATTCTTGCTTAAAACAACGAAACAAGCTGTTTTAGAACGAAACGAGCTAAATCTGAACACATCGGTTTTACAAGTGTCTGTGTGATAGGCGTCAAATCGTTTTCTCATAACGGTGCGAGAAGCATGTATTCGTGCTTAATACAACAAAACACGGTGTTTTAGACCGAAACGAGCTAAATCTGAACATCGGTTTTACAAGTGTCCGTGTGATACGCGTCAAAACTTTTTCTTCTATAATTGCGCGAAAAGCGTGTATTCTTGTTTAAAACAACTAAACAAGCTGTTTTAGACCGGAACGAGTTAAATCTGAACACATCGGTTTTACAAGTGTCCGTGTGATACGCCTCAAAACTTTTTTCCTATAACTGCGCGAAAAGCATGTATTCTTGCTTAAAACAACGAAACAAGCTGTTTTAGACCGAAACGAGTTAAATCTGAACACAGCGGTTTTACAAGTGTCCACGTGATACGCGTCAAAACTTTTTCTATTGTAACTGCGCGGAAAGCATGTATTCGTGCTTAATACAACGAAACAAGCAGTTTTAGACCGAAACGAGCTAAATCTGAACACATCGGTTTTACAAGTGTCCGTGTGATACGCGTCAAACTTTTTCTCCTATAACTGCGCGAAAAGAATGTATTTTGCTTAAAACAACGAAACAAGCTGTTTTAGACCGAAACGAGCTAAATCTGAACACATTGGTTTTACAAGTGTCCATGTGGTACTCAAAACTTTTTCTGTTATAACTGCGCGAAAAGCACGTATTCTTGCTTAAAACAACGAAACAAGCTGTTTTAGACCGAAACGAGCTAGATCTGAACACATCGGTTTTACAAGTGTCCGTGTGATACGCGTCAAAACTTTTTATCTTATAACTGCACGAAAAGCATGTATTTGTGCTTAATACAACAAAGCATGGTGTTTTCGACCGAAACGAGCTAAATCTGAACACATCGGTTTTACAAGTGTCCATGTGATACGCGTGAAAACATTTTTCTCTTGTAACTGCGCGAAAAGCATGTATTCTTGCTTAAAACAAGGAAACAAGCTGTTTTAGACCGGAATGAGTTAAATCTGAACACATCGGTTTTACAAGTGTCCGTGTGATACGCGTCAAAACTTTTTCTCCTATAATTGCGCGAAAAGCATGTATTCTTGTTTAAAACAACGAAACAAGCTGTTTTAGACCGGAGCGAGTTAAATCTGAACACATCGGTTTTACAAGTGTCCGTTTGATAGGCGTCAAAGCGTTTTCTCTTATAACTGCACGAAAAGCATGTATTCGTGCTTAATACAACGAAACAAGTTTGTTTTACATCGAAACGAGCTAAATGTGAACACTTCGGTTTTACAAGTGTCTGTGTGATACGCGTCAAATCTTTTTCTCATAACGATGCGAAAAGCATGTATTCGTGCTTAATACAACAAAACACGGTGTTTTAGAGCGAAACGAGCTAAATCTGAACACATCGGTTTTACAAGTGTCCATGTGATACGCGTCCAAACTTTTTCTCTTGTAACTGCGCGAAAAGCATGTATTCGTGCTTAATACAACGAAACAAGTTGTTTTAGACCGAAAAGAGCTAAATCTGAAGACATCGGTTTTACAAGTGTCAGTGTGATACGCGTCAAAACTTTTTCTCCTGTAACTGCGCGAAAAGCACGTATTCTTGCTTAAAGCTACGAAACAAGCTGGTTTAGACCGAAACGAGCTAAATCTGAACACATCGGTTTTACAAGTGTCCGTGTGATACGCGTCAAAACTTTTTATCTTATAACTGCACGAAAAGCATGTATTTGTGCTTAATACAACAAAGCATGGTGTTTTCGACCGAAACGAGCTAAATCTGAACACATCGGTTTTACAAGTGTCCATGTGATACGCGTCAAAACATTTTTCTCTTGTAACTGCGCGAAAAGCATGTATTCTTGCTTAAAACAAGGAAACAAGCTGTTTTAGACCGGAATGAGTTAAATCTGAACACATCGGTTTTACAAGTGTCCGTGTGATACGCGTCAAAACTTTTTCTCCTATAATTGCGCGAAAAGCATGTATTCTTGTTTAAAACAACGAAACAAGCTGTTTTAGACCGGAGCGAGTTAAATCTGAACACATCGGTTTTACAAGTGTCCGTTTGATAGGCGTCAAAGCGTTTTCTCTTATAACTGCACGAAAAGCATGTATTCGTGCTTAATACAACGAAACAAGTTTGTTTTACATCGAAACGAGCTAAATGTGAACACTTCGGTTTTACAAGTGTCTGTGTGATACGCGTCAAATCTTTTTCTCATAACGATGCGAAAAGCATGTATTCGTGCTTAATACAACAAAACACGGTGTTTTAGAGCGAAACGAGCTAAATCTGAACACATCGGTTTTACAAGTGTCCATGTGATACGCGTCCAAACTTTTTCTCTTGTAACTGCGCGAAAAGCATGTATTCGTGCTTAATACAACGAAACAAGTTGTTTTAGACCGAAAAGAGCTAAATCTGAAGACATCGGTTTTACAAGTGTCAGTGTGATACGCGTCAAAACTTTTTCTCCTGTAACTGCGCGAAAAGCACGTATTCTTGCTTAAAGCTACGAAACAAGCTGGTTTAGACCGAAACGAGCTAAATCTGAACACATCGGTTTTACAAGTGTCCGTGTGATACTCGTCAAAACCTTTTCTGTTATAACTGCGCGAAAAGCATCTATTCTTGCTTAAAACAACGAAACAAGCTGTTTTAGACCGAAACGAGCTAAATCTGAACACATCGGTTTTACAAGTGTCCTTGTGATAATCGTCAAAACGTTTTCAGTTATAATTGCGCGAAAAGTATGTATTCTTGCTTAAAACAACGAAACAAGTTGTTTTAGACCGAAACGAATAAGATCTGAACACATCGGTTTTACAAGTGCCCATGTGATACGCGTCAAAAATGTTTTTCTTATAACTGCGCGAAAAGCATGTATTCTTGCTTAAAACAATGAAACAAGCTGTTTTAGAACGAAACGAGCTAAATCTGAACACATCGGTTTTACAAGTGTCCGTGTGATACTCGTCAAAACTTTTTCTGTTATAACTGCGCGAAAAGCATCTATTCTTGCTTAAAACAACGAAACAAGCTGTTTTAGACAGAAACGAGGTAAATCTGAACACATCGGTTTTAAAAGTGTCCTTGTGATACGCGTTAACACTTTTTCTGTTATAACTGCGCGAAAAGCATGTATTCTTGCTTAAAACAACGAAACAAGCTGTTTTAGACCGGAACGAGTTAAATCTGAACACATCGGTGTCCGTGTGATACGCTTCAAAACTTTTTTCTTATAACAGCGCGAAAAGCATGTATTCGTGCTTAATACAACGAAACAAGCTGTTTTAGACCGAAACGAGCTTAATCTGAACACATCGGTTTTACAAGTGTCCTTGTGATACTCGTCAAAACTTTTTCTGTTATAACTGCGCGAAAAGCATGTATTCTTGCTTAAAACAACGAAACAAGTTGTTTTAGACCGAAACGAATTAGATCTCAACACATCGGTTTTACAAGTGTCCATGTGATACGCGTCAAAATTTTTTTTCTTATAACTGCGCGAAAAGCATGTATTCTTGCTTAAAACAACGAAACAAGCTGTTTTAGAACGAAACGAGCTAAATCTGAACACATCGGTTTTACAAGTGTCTGTGTGATAGGCGTCAAATCTTTTTCTCATAACGGTGCGAGAAGCATGTATTCGTGCTTAATACAACAAAACACGGTGTTTTAGACCGAAACGAGCTAAATCTGAACATCGGTTTTACAAGTGTCCGTGTGATACGCGTCAAAACTTTTTTCCTATAACTGCGCGAAAAGCATGTATTCTTGCTTAAAACAACGAAACAAGCTGTTTTACACCGAAACGAGTTAAATCTGAACACAGCGGTTTTACAAGTGTCCACGTGATACGCGTCAAAACTTTTTCTCTTGTAACTGCGCGGAAAGCATGTATTCGTGCTTAATACAACGAAACAAGCAGTTTTAGACCGAAACGAGCTAAATCTGAACACATCGGTTTTACAAGTGTCCGTGTGATACGCGTCAAACGTTTTCTCCTATAACTGCGCGAAAAGAATGTATTTTGCTTAAAACAACGAAACAAGCTGTTTTAGACCGAAACGAGCTAAATCTGAACACATTGGTTTTACAAGTGTCCATGTGATACTCAAAACTTTTTCTGTTATAACTGCTCGAAAAGCATGTATTTGTGCTTAATACAACAAAGCATGGTGTTTTCGACCGAAACGAGCTAAATCTGAACACATCGGTTTTACAAGTGTCCATGTGATACGCGTCAAAACATTTTTCTCTTGTAACTGCGCGAAAAGCATGTATTCTTGCTTAAAACAAGGAAACAAGCTGTTTTAGACCGGAATGAGTTAAATCTGAACACATCGGTTTTACAAGTGTCCGTGTGATACGCGTCAAAACTTTTTCTCCTATAATTGCGCGAAAAGCATGTATTCTTGTTTAAAACAACGAAACAAGCTGTTTTAGAC
The DNA here is from genome assembly GCF_052857255.1 of Amblyomma americanum. NCBI lineage: Eukaryota > Metazoa > Arthropoda > Arachnida > Ixodida > Ixodidae > Amblyomma > Amblyomma americanum. The sequence goes on along the minus strand of NW_027526492.1, from coordinate 562,610 downwards.
CGGAGCGAGTTAAATCTGAACACATCGGTTTTACAAGTGTCCGTTTGATACGCGTCAAAGCGTTTTCTCTTATAACTGCACGAAAAGCATGTATTCGTGCTTAATACAACGAAACAAGTTGTTTTACATCGAAACGAGCTAAATGTGAACACTTCGGTTTTACAAGTGTCTGTGTGATACGCGTCAAATCTTTTTCTCATAACGATGCGAAAAGCATGTATTCGTGCTTAATACAACAAAACACGGTGTTTTAGAGCGAAACGAGCTAAATCTGAACACATCGGTTTTACAAGTGTCCATGTGATACGCGTCCAAACTTTTTCTCTTGTAACTGCGCGAAAAGCATGTATTCGTGCTTAATACAACGAAACAGGTTGTTTTAGACCGAAAAGAGCTAAATCTGAAGACATCGGTTTTACAAGTGTCAGTGTGATACGCGTCAAAACTTTTTCTCCTGTAACTGCGCGAAAAGCACGTATTCTTGCTTAAAGCTACGAAACAAGCTGGTTTAGACCGAAACGAGCTAAATCTGAACACATCGGTTTTACAAGTGTCCGTGTGATACTCGTCAAAACCTTTTCTGTTATAACTGCGCGAAAAGCATCTATTCTTGCTTAAAACAACGAAACAAGCTGTTTTAGACCGAAACGAGCTAAATCTGAACACATCGGTTTTACAAGTGTCCTTGTGATACTCGTCAAAACGTTTTCAGTTATAACTGCGCGAAAAGCATGTATTCTTGCTTAAAACAACGAAACAAGTTGTTTTAGACCGAAACGAATAAGATCTGAACACATCGGTTTTACAAGTGCCCATGTGATACGCGTCAAAAATGTTTTTCTTATAACTGCGCGAAAAGCATGTATTCTTGCTTAAAACAATGAAACAAGCTGTTTTAGAACGAAACGAGCTAAATCTGAACACATCGGTTTTACAAGTGTCCGTGTGATACTCGTCAAAACTTTTTCTGTTATAACTGCGCGAAAAGCATCTATTCTTGCTTAAAACAACGAAACAAGCTGTTTTAGACAGAAACGAGGTAAATCTGAACACATCGGTTTTAAAAGTGTCCTTGTGATACGCGTTAACACTTTTTCGGTTATAACTGCGCGAAAAGCATGTATTCTTGCTTAAAACAACCAAACAAGCTGTTTTAGACCGGAACGAGTTAAATCTGAACACATCGGTGTCCGTGTGATACGCTTGAAAACTTTTTTCTTATAACAGCGCGAAAAGCATGTATTCTTGCTTAAAAGAACGAAACAAGCTGTTTTAGAACGAAGCGAGGTAGATCTGAACACATCGGTTTTACAAGTGTCCATGTGATACGCGTCAAAACGTTTTCTCTTGTAACTGCGCGAAAAGCATGTATTCGTGCTTAATACAACGAAACAAGCTGTTTTAGACCGAAACGAGCTTAATCTGAACACATCGGTTTTACAAGTGTCCTTGTGATACTCGTCAAAACTTTTTCTGTTATAACTGCGCGAAAAGCATGTATTCTTGCTTAAAACAACGAAACAAGTTGTTTTAGACCGAAACGAATTAGATCTGAACACATCGGTTTTACAAGTGTCCATGTGATACGCGTCAAATTTTTTTTTCTTATAACTGCGCGAAAAGCATGTATTCTTGCTTAAAACAACGAAACAAGCTGTTTTAGAACGAAACGAGCTAAATCTGAACACATCGGTTTTACAAGTGTCTGTGTGATAGGCGTCAAATCTTTTTCTCATAACGGTGCGAGAAGCATGTATTCGTGCTTATTACAACAAAACACGGTGTTTTAGACCGAAACGAGCTAAATCTGAACATCGGTTTTACAAGTGTCCGTGTGATACGCGTCAAAACTTTTTCTTCTATAATTGCGCGAAAAGCGTGTATTCTTGTTTAAAACAACTAAACAAGCTGTTTTAGACCGGAACGAGTTAAATCTGAACACATCGGTTTTACAAGTGTCCGTGTGATACGCCTCAAAACTTTTTTCCTATAACTGCGCGAAAAGCATGTATTCTTGCTTAAAACAACGAAACAAGGTGTTTTAGACCGAAACGAGTTAAATCTGAACACAGCGGTTTTACAAGTGTCCACGTGATACGCGTCAAAACTTTTTCTATTGTAACTGCGCGGAAAGCATGTATTCGTGCTTAATACAACGAAACAAGCAGTTTTAGACCGAAACGAGCTAAATCTGAACACATCGGTTTTACAAGTGTCCGTGTGATACGCGTCAAACTTTTTCTCCTATAACTGCGCGAAAAGAATGTATTTTGCTTAAAACAACGAAACAAGCTGTTTTAGACCGAAACGAGCTAAATCTGAACACATTGGTTTTACAAGTGTTCATGTGATACTCAAAACATTTTCTGTTATAACTGCGCGAAAAGCACGTATTCTTGCTTAAAACAACGAAACAAGCTGTTTTACCGAAACGAGCTAGATCTGAACACATCGGTTTTACAAGTGTCCGTGTGATACGCGTCAAAACTTTTTATCTTATAACTGCACGAAAAGCATGTATTTGTGCTTAATACAACAAAGCATGGTGTTTTCGACCGAAACGAGCTAAATCTGAACACATCGGTTTTACAAGTGTCCATGTGATACGCGTCAAAACATTTTTCTCTTGTAACTGCGCGAAAAGCATGTATTCTTGCTTAAAACAAGGAAACAAGCTGTTTTAGACCGGAATGAGTTAAATCTGAACACATCGGTTTTACAAGTGTCCGTGTGATACGCGTCAAAACTTTTTCTCCTATAATTGCGCGAAAAGCATGTATTCTTGTTTAAAACAACGAAACAAGCTGTTTTAGACCGGAGCGAGTTAAATCTGAACACATCGGTTTTACAAGTGTCCGTTTGATACGCGTCAAAGCGTTTTCTCTTATAACTGCACGAAAAGCATGTATTCGTGCTTAATACAACGAAACAAGTTTGTTTTAACATCGAAACGAGCTAAATGTGAACACTTCGGTTTTACAAGTGTCTGTGTGATACGCGTCAAATCTTTTTCTCATAACGATGCGAAAAGCATGTATTCGTGCTTAATACAACAAAACACGGTGTTTTAGAGCGAAACGAGCTAAATCTGAACACATCGGTTTTACAAGTGTCCATGTGATACGCGTCCAAACTTTTTCTCTTGTAACTGCGCGAAAAGCATGTATTCGTGCTTAATACAACGAAACAAGTTGTTTTAGACCGAAAAGAGCTAAATCTGAAGACATCGGTTTTACAAGTGTCAGTGTGATACGCGTCAAAACTTTTTCTCCTGTAACTGCGCGAAAAGCACGTATTCTTGCTTAAAGCTACGAAACAAGCTGGTTTAGACCGAAACGAGCTAAATCTGAACACATCGGTTTTACAAGTGTCCTTGTGATACTCGTCAAAACGTTTTCAGTTATAACTGCGCGAAAAGCATGTATTCTTGCTTAAAACAACGAAACAAGTTGTTTTAGACCGAAACGAATAAGATCTGAACACATCGGTTTTACAAGTGCCCATGTGATACGCGTCAAAAATGTTTTTCTTATAACTGCGCGAAAAGCATGTATTCTTGCTTAAAACAATGAAACAAGCTGTTTTAGAACGAAACGAGCTAAATCTGAACACATCGGTTTTACAAGTGTCCGTGTGATACTCGTCAAAACTTTTTCTGTTATAACTGCGCGAAAAGCATCTATTCTTGCTTAAAACAACGAAACAAGCTGTTTTAGACAGAAACGAGGTAAATCTGAACACATCGGTTTTAAAAGTGTCCTTGTGATACGCGCTAACACTTTTTCTGTTATAACTGCGCGAAAAGCATGTATTCTTGCTTAAAACAACGAAACAAGCTGTTTTAGAACGAAACGAGCTAAATCTGAACACATCGGTTTTACAAGTGTCTGTGTGATAGGCGTCAAATCTTTTTCTCATAACGGTGCGAGAAGCATGTATTCGTGCTTATTACAACAAAACACGGTGTTTTAGACCGAAACGAGCTAAATCTGAACATCGGTTTTACAAGTGTCCGTGTGATACGCGTCAAAACTTTTTCTTCTATAATTGCGCGAAAAGCGTGTATTCTTGTTTAAAACAACTAAACAAGCTGTTTTAGACCGGAACGAGTTAAATCTGAACACATCGGTTTTACAAGTGTCCGTGTGATACGCCTCAAAACTTTTTTCCTATAACTGCGCGAAAAGCATGTATTCTTGCTTAAAACAACGAAACAATGTGTTTTAGACCGAAACGAGTTAAATCTGAACACAGCGGTTTTACAAGTGTCCACGTGATACGCGTCAAAACTTTTTCTATTGTAACTGCGCGGAAAGCATGTATTCGTGCTTAATACAACGAAACAAGCAGTTTTAGACCGAAACGAGCTAAATCTGAACACATCGGTTTTACAAGTGTCCGTGTGATACGCGTCAAACTTTTTCTCCTATAACTGCGCGAAAAGAATGTATTTTGCTTAAAACAACGAAACAAGCTGTTTTAGACCGAAACGAGCTAAATCTGAACACATTGGTTTTACAAGTGTTCATGTGATACTCAAAACATTTTCTGTTATAACTGCGCGAAAAGCACGTATTCTTGCTTAAAACAACGAAACAAGCTGTTTTACCGAAACGAGCTAGATCTGAACACATCGGTTTTACAAGTGTCCGTGTGATACGCGTCAAAACTTTTTATCTTATAACTGCACGAAAAGCATGTATTTGTGCTTAATACAACAAAGCATGGTGTTTTCGACCGAAACGAGCTAAATCTGAACACATCGGTTTTACAAGTGTCCATGTGATACGCGTCAAAACATTTTTCTCTTGTAACTGCGCGAAAAGCATGTATTCTTGCTTAAAACAAGGAAACAAGCTGTTTTAGACCGGAATGAGTTAAATCTGAACACATCGGTTTTACAAGTGTCCGTGTGATACGCGTCAAAACTTTTTCTCCTATAATTGCGCGAAAAGCATGTATTCTTGTTTAAAACAACGAAACAAGCTGTTTTAGACCGGAGCGAGTTAAATCTGAACACATCGGTTTTACAAGTGTCCGTTTGATACGCGTCAAAGCGTTTTCTCTTATAACTGCACGAAAAGCATGTATTCGTGCTTAATACAACGAAACAAGTTTGTTTTACATCGAAACGAGCTAAATGTGAACACTTCGGTTTTACAAGTGTCTGTGTGATACGCGTCAAATCTTTTTCTCATAACGATGCGAAAAGCATGTATTCGTGCTTAATACAACAAAACACGGTGTTTTAGAGCGAAACGAGCTAAATCTGAACACATCGGTTTTACAAGTGTCCATGTGATACGCGTCCAAACTTTTTCTCTTGTAACTGCGCGAAAAGCATGTATTCGTGCTTAATACAACGAAACAAGTTGTTTTAGACCGAAAAGAGCTAAATCTGAAGACATCGGTTTTACAAGTGTCAGTGTGATACGCGTCAAAACTTTTTCTCCTGTAACTGCGCGAAAAGCACGTATTCTTGCTTAAAGCTACGAAACAAGCTGGTTTAGACCGAAACGAGCTAAATCTGAACACATCGGTTTTACAAGTGTCCTTGTGATACTCGTCAAAACGTTTTCAGTTATAACTGCGCGAAAAGCATGTATTCTTGCTTAAAACAACGAAACAAGTTGTTTTAGACCGAAACGAATAAGATCTGAACACATCGGTTTTACAAGTGCCCATGTGATACGCGTCAAAAATGTTTTTCTTATAACTGCGCGAAAAGCATGTATTCTTGCTTAAAACAATGAAACAAGCTGTTTTAGAACGAAACGAGCTAAATCTGAACACATCGGTTTTACAAGTGTCCGTGTGATACTCGTCAAAACTTTTTCTGTTATAACTGCGCGAAAAGCATCTATTCTTGCTTAAAACAACGAAACAAGCTGTTTTAGACAGAAACGAGGTAAATCTGAACACATCGGTTTTAAAAGTGTCCTTGTGATACGCGTTAACACTTTTTCTGTTATAACTGCGCGAAAAGCATGTATTCTTGCTTAAAACAACGAAACAAGCTGTTTTAGACCGGAACGAGTTAAATCTGAACACATCGGTGTCCATGTGATACGCTTCAAAACTTTTTTCTTATAACAGCGCGAAAAGCATGTATTCTTGCTTAAAACAACGAAACAAGCTGTTTTAGAACGAAGCGAGGTAGATCTGAACACATCGGTTTTACAAGTGTCCATGTGATACGCGTCAAAACGTTTTCTCTTGTAACTGCGCGAAAAGCATGTATTCGTGCTTAATACAACGAAACAAGCTGTTTTAGACCGAAACGAGCTTAATCTGAACACATCGGTTTTACAAGTGTCCTTGTGATACTCGTCAAAACTTTTTCTGTTATAACTGCGCGAAAAGCATGTATTCTTGCTTAAAACAACGAAACAAGTGGTTTTAGACCGAAACGAATTAGATCTGAACACATCGGTTTTACAAGTGTCCATGTGATACGCGTCAAAATTTTTTTTCTTATAACTGCGCGAAAAGCATGTATTCTTGCTTAAAACAACGAAACGAGCTGTTTTAGAACGAAACGAGCTAAATCTGAACACATCGGTTTTACAAGTGTCTGTGTGATAGGCGTCAAATCTTTTTCTCATAACGGTGCGAGAAGCATGTATTCGTGCTTAATACAACAAAACACGGTGTTTTAGACCGAAACGAGCTAAATCTGAACATCGGTTTTACAAGTGTCCGTGTGATACGCGTCAAAACTTTTTCTTCTATAATTGCGCGAAAAGCGTGTATTCTTGTTTAAAACAACTAAACAAGCTGTTTTAGACCGGAACGAGTTAAATCTGAACACATCGGTTTTACAAGTGTCCGTGTGATACGCCTCAAAACTTTTTTCCTATAACTGCGCGAAAAGCATGTATTCTTGCTTAAAACAACGAAACAAGCTGTTTTAGACCGAAACGAGTTAAATCTGAACACAGCGGTTTTACAAGTGTCCACGTGATACGCGTCAAAACGTTTTCTATTGTAACTGCGCGGAAAGCATGTATTCGTGCTTAATACAACGAAACAAGCAGTTTTAGACCGAAACGAGCTAAATCTGAACACATCGGTTTTACAAGTGTCTGTGTGATACGCGTCAAACTTTTTCTCCTATAACTGCGCGAAAAGAATGTATTTTGCTTAAAACAACGAAACAAGCTGTTTTAGACCGAAACGAGCTAAATCTGAACACATTGGTTTTACAAGTGTCCATGTGGTACTCAAAACTTTTTCTGTTATAACTGCGCGAAAAGCACGTATTCTTGCTTAAAACAACGAAACAAGCTGTTTTAGACCGAAACGAGCTAGATCTGAACACATCGGTTTTACAAGTGTCCGTGTGATACGCGTCAAAACTTTTTATCTTATAACTGCACGAAAAGCATGTATTTGTGCTTAATACAACAAAGCATGGTGTTTTCGACCGAAACGAGCTAAATCTGAACACATCGGTTTTACAAGTGTCCATGTGATACGCGTGAAAACATTTTTCTCTTGTAACTGCGCGAAAAGCATGTATTCTTGCTTAAAACAAGGAAACAAGCTGTTTTAGACCGGAATGAGTTAAATCTGAACACATCGGTTTTACAAGTGTCCGTGTGATACGCGTCAAAACTTTTTCTCCTATAATTGCGCGAAAAGCATGTATTCTTGTTTAAAACAACGAAACAAGCTGTTTTAGACCGGAGCGAGTTAAATCTGAACACATCGGTTTTACAAGTGTCCGTTTGATAGGCGTCAAAGCGTTTTCTCTTATAACTGCACGAAAAGCATGTATTCGTGCTTAATACAACGAAACAAGTTTGTTTTACATCGAAACGAGCTAAATGTGAACACTTCGGTTTTACAAGTGTCTGTGTGATACGCGTCAAATCTTTTTCTCATAACGATGCGAAAAGCATGTATTCGTGCTTAATACAACAAAACACGGTGTTTTAGAGCGAAACGAGCTAAATCTGAACACATCGGTTTTACAAGTGTCCATGTGATACGCGTCCAAACTTTTTCTCTTGTAACTGCGCGAAAAGCATGTATTCGTGCTTAATACAACGAAACAAGTTGTTTTAGACCGAAAAGAGCTAAATCTGAAGACATCGGTTTTACAAGTGTCCGTGTGATACTCGTCAAAACCTTTTCTGTTATAACTGCGCGAAAAGCATCTATTCTTGCTTAAAACAACGAAACAAGCTGTTTTAGACCGAAACGAGCTAAATCTGAACACATCGGTTTTACAAGTGTCCTTGTGATACTCGTCAAAACGTTTTCAGTTATAATTGCGCGAAAAGTATGTATTCTTGCTTAAAACAACGAAACAAGTTGTTTTAGACCGAAACGAATAAGATCTGAACACATCGGTTTTACAAGCGCCCATGTGATACGCGTCAAAAATGTTTTTCTTATAACTGCGCGAAAAGCATGTATTCTTGCTTAAAACAATGAAACATGCTGTTTTAGAACGAAACGAGCTAAATCTGAACACATCGGTTTTACAAGTGGCCGTGTGATACTCGTCAAAACTTTTTCTGTTATAACTGCGCGAAAAGCATCTATTCTTGCTTAAAACAACGAAACAAGCTGTTTTAGACAGAAACGAGGTAAATCTGAACACATCGGTTTTAAAAGTGTCCTTGTGATACGCGTTAACACTTTTTCTGTTATAACTGCGCGAAAAGCATGTATTCTTGCTTAAAACAACGAAACAAGCTGTTTTAGACCGGAACGAGTTAAATCTGAACACATCGGTGTCCGTGTGATACGCTTCAAAACTTTTTTCTTATAACAGCGCGAAAAGAATGTATTCGTGCTTAATACAACGAAACAAGCTGTTTTAGACCGAAACGAGCTTAATCTGAACACATCGGTTTTACAAGTGTCCATGTGATACGCGTCAAAATTTTTTTTCTTATAACTGCGCGAAAAGCATGTATTCTTGCTTAAAACAACGAAACAAGCTGTTTTAGAACGAAACGAGGTAAATCTGAACACATCGGTTTTATAAGTGTCTGTGTGATAGGCGTCAAATCTTTTTCTCATAACGGTGCGAGAAGCATGTATTCGTGCTTAATACAACAAAACACGGTGTTTTAGACCGAAACGAGCTAAATCTGAACATCGGTTTTACAAGTGTCCGTGTGATACGCGTCAAAACTTTTTCTTCTATAATTGCGCGAAAAGCATGTATTCTTGTTTAAAACAACTAAACAAGCTGTTTTAGACCGGAACGAGTTAAATCTGAACACATCGGTTTTACAAGTGTCTGTGTGATACGCCTCAAAACTTTTTTCCTATAACTGCGCGAAAAGCATGTATTCTTGCTTAAAACAACGAAACAAGCTGTTTTACACCGAAACGAGTTAAATCTGAACACAGCGGTTTTACAAGTGTCCACGTGATACGCGTCAAAACTTTTTCTCTTGTAACTGCGCGGAAAGCATGTATTCGGGCTTAATACAACGAAACAAGCAGTTTTAGACCGAAACGAGCTAAATCTGAACACATCGGTTTTACAAGTGTCCGTGTGATACGCGTCAAACGTTTTCTCCTATAACTGCGCGAAAAGAATGTATTTTGCTTAAAACAACGAAACAAGCTGTTTTAGACCGAAACGAGCTAAATCTGAACACATTGGTTTTACAAGTGTCCATGTGATACTCAAAACTTTTTCTGTTATAACTGCTCGAAAAGCATGTATTTGTGCTTAATACAACAAAGCATGGTGTTTTCGACCGAAACGAGCTAAATCTGAACACATCGGTTTTACAAGTGTCCATGTGATACGCGTCAAAACATTTTTCTCTTGTAACTGCGCGAAAAGCATGTATTCTTGCTTAAAACAAGGAAACAAGCTGTTTTAGACCGGAATGAGTTAAATCTGAACACATCGGTTTTACAAGTGTCCGTGTGATACGCGTCAAAACTTTTTCTCCTATAATTGCGCGAAAAGCATGTATTCTTGTTTAAAACAACGAAACAAGCTGTTTTAGACCGGAGCGAGTTAAATCTGAACACATCGGTTTTACAAGTGTCCGTTTGATACGCGTCAAAGCGTTTTCTCTTATAACTGCACGAAAAGCATGTATTCGTGTTTAATACAACGAAACAAGTTGTTTTACATCGAAACGAGCTAAATGTGAACACTTCGGTTTTACAAGTGTCTGTGTGATACGCGTCAAATCTTTTTCTCATAACGATGCGAAAAGCATGTATTCGTGCTTAATACAACAAAACACGGTGTTTTAGAGCGAAACGAGCTAAATCTGAACACATCGGTTTTACAAGTGTCCATGTGATACGCGTCCAAACTTTTTCTCTTGTAACTGCGCGAAAAGCATGTATTCGTGCTTAATACAACGAAACAGGTTGTTTTAGACCGAAAAGAGCTAAATCTGAAGACATCGGTTTTACAAGTGTCAGTGTGATACGCGTCAAAACGTTTTCTCCTGTAACTGCGCGAAAAGCACGTATTCTTGCTTAAAGCTACGAAACAAGCTGGTTTAGACCGAAACGAGCTAAATCTGAACACATCGGTTTTACAAGTGTCCGTGTGATACTCGTCAAAACCTTTTCTGTTATAACTGCGCGAAAAGCATCTATTCTTGCTTAAAACAACGAAACAAGCTGTTTTAGACCGAAACGAGCTAAATCTGAACACATCGGTTTTACAAGTGTCCTTGTGATACTCGTCAAAACGTTTTCAGTTATAACTGCGCGAAAAGCATGTATTCTTGCTTAAAACAACGAAACAAGTTGTTTTAGACCGAAACGAATAAGATCTGAACACATCGGTTTTACAAGTGCCCATGTGATACGCGTCAAAAATGTTTTTCTTATAACTGCGCGAAAAGCATGTATTCTTGCTTAAAACAATGAAACAAGCTGTTTTAGAACGAAACGAGCTAAATCTGAACACATCGGTTTTACAAGTGTCCGTGTGATACTCGTCAAAACTTTTTCTGTTATAACTGCGCGAAAAGCATCTATTCTTGCTTAAAACAACGAAACAAGCTGTTTTAGACAGAAACGAGGTAAATCTGAACACATCGGTTTTAAAAGTGTCCTTGTGATACGCGTTAACACTTTTTCGGTTATAACTGCGCGAAAAGCATGTATTCTTGCTTAAAACAACCAAACAAGCTGTTTTAGACCGGAACGAGTTAAATCTGAACACATCGGTGTCCGTGTGATACGCTTCAAAACTTTTTTCTTATAACAGCGCGAAAAGCATGTATTCGTGCTTAATGCAACGAAACAAGCTGTTTTAGACCGAAACGAGCTTAATCTGAACACATCGGTTTTACAAGTGTCCTTGTGATACTCGTCAAAGCTTTTTCTGTTATAACTGCGCGAAAAGCATGTATTCTTGCTTAAAACAACGAAACAAGTTGTTTTAGACCGAAACGAATTAGATCTGAACACATCGGTTTTACAAGTGTCCATGTGATACGCGTCAAAATTTTTTTTCTTATAACTGCGCGAAAAGCATGTATTCTTGCTTAAAACAACGAAACAAGCTGTTTTAGAACGAAACGAGCTAAATCTGAACACATCGGTTTTACAAGTGTCTGTGTGATAGGCGTCAAATCTTTTTCTCATAACGGTGCGAGAAGCATGTATTCGTGCTTAATACAACAAAACACGGTGTTTTAGACCGAAACGAGCTAAATCTGAACATCGGTTTTACAAGTGTCCGTGTGATACGCGTCAAAACTTTTTCTTCTATAATTGCGCGAAAAGCATGTATTCTTGTTTAAAACAACTAAACAAGCTGTTTTAGACCGGAACGAGTTAAATCTGAACACATCGGTTTTACAAGTGTCTGTGTGATACGCCTCAAAACTTTTTTCCTATAACTGCGCGAAAAGCATGTATTCTTGCTTAAAACAACGAAACAAGCTGTTTTACACCGAAACGAGTTAAATCTGAACACAGCGGTTTTACAAGTGTCCACGTGACACGCGTCAAAACTTTTTCTCTTGTAACTGCGCGGAAAGCATGTATTCGTGCTTAATACAACGAAACAAGCAGTTTTAGACCGAAACGAGCTAAATCTGAACACATCGGTTTTACAAGTGTCCGTGTGATACGCGTCAAACTTTTTCTCCTATAACTGCGCGAAAAGAATGTATTTTGCTTAAAACAACGAAACAAGCTGTTTTAGACCGAAACGAGCTAAATCTGAACACATTGGTTTTACAAGTGTCCATGTGATACTCAAAACTTTTTCTGTTATAACTGCGCGAAAAGCACGTATTGCTTAAAACAACGAAACAAGCTGTTTTAGACCGAAACGAGCTAGATCTGAACACATCGGTTTTACAAGTGTCCGTGTGATACGCGTCAAAACTTTTTATCTTATAACTGCACGAAAAGCATGTATTTGTGCTTAATACAACAAAGCATGGTGTTTTCGACCGAAACGAGCTAAATCTGAACACATCGGTTTTACAAGTGTCCATGTGATACGCGTCAAAACATTTTTCTCTTGTAACTGCGCGAAAAGCATGTATTCTTGCTTAAAACAAGGAAACAAGCTGTTTTAGACCGGAATGAGGTAAATCTGAACACATTGGTTTTACAAGTGTCCGTGTGATACGCGTCAAAACTTTTTCTCCTATAATTGCGCGAAAAGCATGTATTCTTGTTTAAAACAACGAAACAAGTTGTTTTAGACCGGAGCGAGGTAAATCTGAACACATCGGTTTTACAAGTGTCCGTTTGATACGCGTCAAAGCGTTTTCTCTTATAACTGCACGAAAAGCATGTATTCGTGCTTAATACAACGAAACAAGTTGTTTTACATCGAAGCGAGCTAAATGTGAACACTTCGGTTTTACAAGTGTCTGTGTGATACGCGTCAAATCTTTTTCTCATAACGATGCGAAAAGCATGTATTCGTGCCTAATACAACAAAACACGGTGTTTTAGAGCGAAACGAGCTAAATCTGAACACATCGGTTTTACAAGTGTCCATGTGATACGCGTCCAAACTTTTTCTCTTGTAACTGCGCGAAAAGCATGTATTCGTGCTTAATACAACGAAACAAGTTGTTTTAGACCGAAAAGAGCTAAATCTGAAGACATCGGTTTTACAAGTTTCAGTGTGATACGCGTCAAAACTTTTTCTCCTGTAACTGCGCGAAAAGCACGTATTCTTGCTTAAAGCAACGAAACAAGCTGGTTTAGACCGAAACGAGCTAAATCTGAACACATCGGTTTTACAAGTGTCCGTGTGATACTCGTCAAAACCTTTTCTGTTATAACTGCGCGAAAAGCATCTATTCTTGCTTAAAACAACGAAACAAGCTGTTTTAGACCGAAACGAGCTAAATCTGAACACATCGGTTTTACAAGTGTCCTTGTGATACTCGTCAAAACGTTTTCAGTTATAACTGCGCGAAAAGCATGTATTCTTGCTTAAAACAACGAAACAAGTTGTTTTAGACCGAAACGAATAAGATCTGAACACATCGGTTTTACAATTGCCCATGTGATACGCGTCAAAAATTTTTTTCTTATAACTGCGCGAAAAGCATGTATTCTTGCTTAAAACAATGAAACAAGCTGTTTTAGAACGAAACGAGCTAAATCTGAACACATCGGTTTTACAAGTGTCCGTGTGATACTCGTCAAAACTTTTTCTGTTATAACTGCGCGAAAAGCATCTATTCTTGCTTAAAACAACGAAACAAGCTGTTTTAGACAGAAACGAGGTAAATCTGAACACATCGGTTTTAAAAGTGTCCTTGTGATACGCGTTTACACTTTTTCTGTTATAACTGCGCGAAAAGCATGTATTCTTGCTTAAAACAACGAAACAAGCTGTTTTATACCGGAACGAGTTAAATCTGAACACATCGGTGTCCGTGTGATACGCTTCAAAACTTTTTTCTTATAACAGCGCGAAAAGCATGTATTCTTGCTTAAAACAACGAAACAAGCTGTTTTAGAACGAAGCGAGGTAGATCTGAACACATCGGTTTTACAAGTGCCCATGTGATACGCGTCCAAAATGTTTTTCTTATAACTGCGCGAAAAGCATGTATTCTTGCTTAAAACAATGAAACAAGCTGTTTTAGAACGAAACGAGCTAAATCTGAACACATCGGTTTTACAAGTGTGTGTGATACGCGTCAAATCTTTTTCTCATAACGGTGCGAAAAGCATGTATGCGTGCTTAATACAACAAATCACGGTGTTTTAGACCGAAACGAGCTAAGTCTGAACACATCGGTTTTACAAGTGTCCGTGTGATACGCGTCAAAACTTTTTCTTCTATAATTGCGCGAAAAGCATGTATTCTTGCTTAAAACAACGAAACAAGCTGTTTTAGACCGAAACTAGTTAAATGTGAACACAGCGGTTATACAAGTGTCCACGTGATACGCGTCAAAACTTTTTCTCTTGTAACTGCGCGGAAAGCATGTATTCGTGCTTAATACAACGAAACAAGCAGTTTTAGACCGAAACGAGCTAAATCTGAACACATCGGTTTTACAAGTGTCCGTGTGATACGCGTCAAACTTTTTCTCCTATAACTGCGCGAAAAGAATGTATTTTGCTTAAAACAACGAAACAAGCTGTTTTAGACCGAAACGAGCTAAATCTGAACACATTGGTTTTACAAGTGTCCATGTGATACTCAAAACTTTTTCTGTTATAACTGCGCGAAAAGCACGTATTGCTTAAAACAACGAAACAAGCTGTTTTAGACCGAAACGAGCTAGATCTGAACACATCGGTTTTACAAGTGTCCGTGTGATACGCGTCAAAACTTTTTATCTTATAACTGCACGAAAAGCATGTATTTGTGCTTAATACAACAAAGCATGGTGTTTTCGACCGAAACGAGCTAAATCTGAACACATCGGTTTTACAAGTGTCCATGTGATACGCGTCAAAACATTTTTCTCTTGTAACTGCGCGAAAAGCATGTATTCTTGCTTAAAACAAGGAAACAAGCTGTTTTAGACCGGAATGAGGTAAATCTGAACACATTGGTTTTACAAGTGTCCGTGTGATACGCGTCAAAACTTTTTCTCCTATAATTGCGCGAAAAGCATGTATTCTTGTTTAAAACAACGAAACAAGTTGTTTTAGACCGGAGCGAGGTAAATCTGAACACATCGGTTTTACAAGTGTCCGTTTGATACGCGTCAAAGCGTTTTCTCTTATAACTGCACGAAAAGCATGTATTCGTGCTTAATACAACGAAACAAGTTGTTTTACATCGAAGCGAGCTAAATGTGAACACTTCGGTTTTACAAGTGTCTGTGTGATACGCGTCAAATCTTTTTCTCATAACGATGCGAAAAGCATGTATTCGTGCCTAATACAACAAAACACGGTGTTTTAGAGCGAAACGAGCTAAATCTGAACACATCGGTTTTACAAGTGTCCATGTGATACGCGTCCAAACTTTTTCTCTTGTAACTGCGCGAAAAGCATGTATTCGTGCTTAATACAACGAAACAAGTTGTTTTAGACCGAAAAGAGCTAAATCTGAAGACATCGGTTTTACAAGTTTCAGTGTGATACGCGTCAAAACTTTTTCTCCTGTAACTGCGCGAAAAGCACGTATTCTTGCTTAAAGCAACGAAACAAGCTGGTTTAGACCGAAACGAGCTAAATCTGAACACATCGGTTTTACAAGTGTCCGTGTGATACTCGTCAAAACCTTTTCTGTTATAACTGCGCGAAAAGCATCTATTCTTGCTTAAAACAACGAAACAAGCTGTTTTAGACCGAAACGAGCTAAATCTGAACACATCGGTTTTACAAGTGTCCTTGTGATACTCGTCAAAACGTTTTCAGTTATAACTGCGCGAAAAGCATGTATTCTTGCTTAAAACAACGAAACAAGTTGTTTTAGACCGAAACGAATAAGATCTGAACACATCGGTTTTACAATTGCCCATGTGATACGCGTCAAAAATTTTTTTCTTATAACTGCGCGAAAAGCATGTATTCTTGCTTAAAACAATGAAACAAGCTGTTTTAGAACGAAACGAGCTAAATCTGAACACATCGGTTTTACAAGTGTCCGTGTGATACTCGTCAAAACTTTTTCTGTTATAACTGCGCGAAAAGCATCTATTCTTGCTTAAAACAACGAAACAAGCTGTTTTAGACAGAAACGAGGTAAATCTGAACACATCGGTTTTAAAAGTGTCCTTGTGATACGCGTTTACACTTTTTCTGTTATAACTGCGCGAAAAGCATGTATTCTTGCTTAAAACAACGAAACAAGCTGTTTTATACCGGAACGAGTTAAATCTGAACACATCGGTGTCCGTGTGATACGCTTCAAAACTTTTTTCTTATAACAGCGCGAAAAGCATGTATTCTTGCTTAAAACAACGAAACAAGCTGTTTTAGAACGAAGCGAGGTAGATCTGAACACATCGGTTTTACAAGTGCCCATGTGATACGCGTCCAAAATGTTTTTCTTATAACTGCGCGAAAAGCATGTATTCTTGCTTACAACAATGAAACAAGCTGTTTTAGAACGAAACGAGCTAAATCTGAACACATCGGTTTTACAAGTGTGTGTGATACGCGTCAAATCTTTTTCTCATAACGGTGCGAAAAGCATGTATGCGTGCTTAATACAACAAATCACGGTGTTTTAGACCGAAACGAGCTAAGTCTGAACACATCGGTTTTACAAGTGTCCGTGTGATACGCGTCAAAACTTTTTCTTCTATAATTGCGCGAAAAGCATGTATTCTTGCTTAAAACAACGAAACAAGCTGTTTTAGACCGAAACTAGTTAAATGTGAACACAGCGGTTATACAAGTGTCCACGTGATACGCGTCAAAACTTTTTCTCTTGTAACTGCGCGGAAAGCATGTATTCGTGCTTAATACAACGAAACAAGCAGTTTTAGACCGAAACGAGCTAAATCTGAACACATCGGTTTTACAAGTGTCCGTGTGATACGCGTCAAACTTTTTCTCCTATAACTGCGCGAAAAGAATGTATTTTGCTTAAAACAACGAAACAAGCTGTTTTAGACCGAAACGAGCTAAATCTGAACACATTGGTTTTACAAGTGTCCATGTGATACTCAAAACTTTTTCTGTTATAACTGCGCGAAAAGCACGTATTCTTGCCTAAAACAACGAAACAAGCTGTTTTAGACCGAAACGAGCTAGATCTGAACACATCGGTTTTACAAGTGTCCGTGTGATACGCGTCAAAACTTTTTATCTTATAACTGCACGAAAAGCATGTATTTGTGCTTAATACAACAAAGCATGGTGTTTTCGACCGAAACGAGCTAAATCTGAACACATCGCTTTTACAAGTGTCCATGTGATACGCGTCAAAACATTTTTCTCTTGTAACTGCGCGAAAAGCATGTATTCTTGCTTAAAACAAGAAAACAAGCTGTTTTAGACCGGAATGAGTTAAATCTGAACACATCGGTTTTACAAGTGTCCGTGTGATACGCGTCAAAACTTTTTCTCCTATAATTGCGCGAAAAGCATGTATTCTTGTTTAAAACAACGAAACAAGCTGTTTTAGACCGGAGCGAGTTAAATCTGAACACATCGGTTTTACAAGTGTCCGTTTGATACGCGTCAAAGCGTTTTCTCTTATAACTGCACGAAAAGCATGTATTCGTGCTTAATACAACGAAACAAGTTGTTTTACATCGAAACGAGCTAAATGTGAACACTTCGGTTTTACAAGTGTCTGTGTGATACGCGTCAAATCATTTTTCTCATAACGATGCGAAAAGCATGTATTCGTGCTTAATACAACAAAACACGGTGTTTTAGAGCGAAACGAGCTAAATCTGAACACATCGGTTTTACAAGTGTCCATGTGATACGCGTCCAAACTTTTTTTCTTGTAACTGCGCGAAAAGCATGTATTCGTGCTTAATACAACGAAACAAGTTGTTTTAGACCGAAAAGAGCTAAATCTGAAGACATCGGTTTTACAAGTGTCCGTGTGATACGCGTCAAAACTTTTTCTCCTGTAACTGCGCGAAATGCACGTATTCTTGCTTAAAGCAACGAAACAAGCTGGTTTAGACCGAAACGAGCTAAATCTGAACACATCGGTTTTACAAGTGTCCGTGTGATACTCGTCAAAACTTTTTCTGTTATAACTGCGCGAAAAGCATCTATTCTTGCTTAAAACAACGAAACAAGCTGTTTTAGACAGAAACGAGGTAAATCTGAACACATTGGTTTTAAAAGTGTCCTTGTGATACGCGTTAACACTTTTTCTGTTATAACTGCGCGAAAAGCATGTATTCTTGCTTAAAACAACGAAACAAGCTGTTTTAGACCGGAACGAGTTAAATCTGAACACATCGGTGTCCGTGTGATACGCTTCAAAACTTTTTTCTTATAACCGCGCGAAAAGCATGTATTCTTGCTTAAAACAACGAAACAAGCTGTTTTAGAACGAAGCGAGGTAGACCTGAACACATCGGTTTTACAAGTGTCCGTGTGATACCTATCAAAACTTCTTATCTTATAACTGCGCGAAAAGCAAGTATTCTTGCTTAATACAACGAAACAAGTTTTAGACCGAAACGAGCTAAATCTGGACATCGATTTTACAAGTTTCCATGTGATACGCGTCAAAACTTTTTCTCCTGTAACTGCGCGAAAAGCATGTATTCTTGCTTAAAACAACGAAACAATCTGGTTGAAACCGAAACGAGCTAAATCTGAATACATCGCTTTTACAAGTGTCCGTGTAATACGCGTCAAAACTTTTTCTCTTATAACTGCGCGAAAAGCATGTATTCTTGCTTAAAACAACGAAACAAGTTGTTTTAGACCGAAACGAATAAGATCTGAACACATCGGTTTTACAATTGCCCATGTGATACGCGTCAAAAATTTTTTTCTTATAACTGCGCGAAAAGCATGTATTCTTGCTTAAAACAATGAAACAAGCTGTTTTAGAACGAAACGAGCTAAATCTGAACACATCGGTTTTACAAGTGTCCGTGTGATACTCGTCAAAACTTTTTCTGTTATAACTGCGCGAAAAGCATCTATTCTTGCTTAAAACAACGAAACAAGCTGTTTTAGACAGAAACGAGGTAAATCTGAACACATCGGTTTTAAAAGTGTCCTTGTGATACGCGTTTACACTTTTTCTGTTATAACTGCGCGAAAAGCATGTATTCTTGCTTAAAACAACGAAACAAGCTGTTTTATACCGGAACGAGTTAAATCTGAACACATCGGTGTCCGTGTGATACGCTTCAAAACTTTTTTCTTATAACAGCGCGAAAAGCATGTATTCTTGCTTAAAACAACGAAACAAGCTGTTTTAGAACGAAGCGAGGTAGATCTGAACACATCGGTTTTACAAGTGCCCATGTGATACGCGTCCAAAATGTTTTTCTTATAACTGCGCGAAAAGCATGTATTCTTGCTTAAAACAATGAAACAAGCTGTTTTAGAACGAAACGAGCTAAATCTGAACACATCGGTTTTACAAGTGTGTGTGATACGCGTCAAATCTTTTTCTCATAACGGTGCGAAAAGCATGTATGCGTGCTTAATACAACAAAACACGGTGTTTTAGACCGAAACGAGCTAAGTCTGAACACATCGGTTTTACAAGTGTCCGTGTGATACGCGTCAAAACTTTTTCTTCTATAATTGCGCGAAAAGCATGTATTCTTGCTTAAAACAACGAAACAAGCTGTTTTAGACCGAAACTAGTTAAATGTGAACACAGCGGTTATACAAGTGTCCACGTGATACGCGTCAAAACTTTTTCTCTTGTAACTGCGCGGAAAGCATGTATTCGTGCTTAATACAACGAAACAAGCAGTTTTAGACCGAAACGAGCTAAATCTGAACACATCGGTTTTACAAGTGTCCGTGTGATACGCGTCAAACTTTTTCTCCTATAACTGCGCGAAAAGAATGTATTTTGCTTAAAACAACGAAACAAGCTGTTTTAGACCGAAACGAGCTAAATCTGAACACATTGGTTTTACAAGTGTTCATGTGATACTCAAAACTTTTTCTGTTATAACTGCGCGAAAAGCACGTATTCTTGCTTAAAACAACGAAACAAGCTGTTTTAGACCGAAACGAGCTAGATCTGAACACATCGGTTTTACAAGTGTCCGTGTGATACGCGTCAAAACTTTTTATCTTATAACTGCACGAAAAGCATGTATTTGTGCTTAATACAACAAAGCATGGTGTTTTCGACCGAAACGAGCTAAATCTGAACACATCGCTTTTACAAGTGTCCATGTGATACGCGTCAAAACATTTTTCTCTTGTAACTGCGCGAAAAGCATGTATTCTTGCTTAAAACAAGGAAACAAGCTGTTTTAGACCGGAATGAGTTAAATCTGAACACATCGGTTTTACAAGTGTCCGTGTGATACGCGTCAAAACTTTTTCTCCTATAATTGCGCGAAAAGCATGTATTCTTGTTTAAAACAACAAAACAAGCTGTTTTAGACCGGAGCGAGTTAAATCTGAACACATCGGTTTTACAAGTGTCCGTTTGATACGCGTCAAAGCGTTTTCTCTTATAACTGCACGAAAAGCATGTATTCGTGCTTAATACAACGAAACAAGTTGTTTTACATCGAAACGAGCTAAATGTGAACACTTCGGTTTTACAAGTGTCTGTGTGATACGCGTCAAATCATTTTTCTCATAACGATGCGAAAAGCATGTATTCGTGCTTAATACAACAAAACACGGTGTTTTAGAGCGAAACGAGCTAAATCTGAACACATCGGTTTTACAAGTGTCATGTGATACGCGTCCAAACTTTTTTTCTTGTAACTGCGCGAAAAGCATGTATTCGTGCTTAATACAACGAAACAAGTTGTTTTAGACCGAAAAGAGCTAAATCTGAAGACATCGGTTTTACAAGTGTCCGTGTGATACGCGTCAAAACTTTTTCTCCTGTAACTGCGCGAAATGCACGTATTCTTGCTTAAAGCAACGAAACAAGCTGGTTTAGACCGAAACGAGCTAAATCTGAACACATCGGTTTTACAAGTGTCCGTGTGATACTCGTCAAAACTTTTTCTGTTATAACTGCGCGAAAAGCATCTATTCTTGCTTAAAACAACGAAACAAGCTGTTTTAGAACGAAGCGAGCTAGATCTGAACACATCGGTTTTACAAGTGTCCGTGTGATACCTATCAAAACTTTTTATCTTATAACTGCGCGAAAAGCATGTATTCGTGCTTAATACAACGAAACAAGTTTTAGACCGAAACGAGCTAAATCCGGACATCGATTTTACAAGTGTCCGTGTGATACGCGTCAAAACTTTTTCTCTTATAACTGCGCAAAAAGCATGTATTCTTGCTTAAAACAACGAAACAAGTTGTTTTAGACCGAAACGAATAAGATCTGAACACATCGGTTTTACAATTGCCCATGTGATACGCGTCAAAAATTTTTTTCTTATAACTGCGCGAAAAGCATGTATTCTTGCTTAAAACAATGAAACAAGCTGTTTTAGAACGAAACGAGCTAAATCTGAACACATCGGTTTTACAAGTGTCCGTGTGATACTCGTCAAAACTTTTTCTGTTATAACTGCGCGAAAAGCATCTATTCTTGCTTAAAACAACGAAACAAGCTGTTTTAGACAGAAACGAGGTAAATCTGAACACATCGGTTTTAAAAGTGTCCTTGTGATACGCGTTTACACTTTTTCTGTTATAACTGCGCGAAAAGCATGTATTCTTGCTTAAAACAACGAAACAAGCTGTTTTATACCGGAACGAGTTAAATCTGAACACATCGGTGTCCGTGTGATACGCTTCAAAACTTTTTTCTTATAACAGCGCGAAAAGCATGTATTCTTGCTTAAAACAACGAAACAAGCTGTTTTAGAACGAAGCGAGGTAGATCTGAACACATCGGTTTTACAAGTGCCCATGTGATACGCGTCCAAAATGTTTTTCTTATAACTGCGCGAAAAGCATGTATTCTTGCTTAAAACAATGAAACAAGCTGTTTTAGAACGAAACGAGCTAAATCTGAACACATCGGTTTTACAAGTGTGTGTGATACGCGTCAAATCTTTTTCTCATAACTGTGCGAAAAGCATGTATGCGTGCTTAATACAACAAAACACGGTGTTTTAGACCGAAACGAGCTAAGTCTGAACACATCGGTTTTACAAGTGTCGGTGTGATACGCGTCAAAACTTTTTCTTCTATAATTGCGCGAAAAGCATGTATTCTTGCTTAAAACAACGAAACAAGCTGTTTTAGACCGAAACTAGTTAAATGTGAACACAGCGGTTATACAAGTGTCCACGTGATACGCGTCAAAACTTTTTCTCTTGTAACTGCGCGGAAAGCATGTATTCGTGCTTAATACAACGAAACAAGCAGTTTTAGACCGAAACGAGCTAAATCTGAACACATCGGTTTTACAAGTGTCCGTGTGATACGCGTAAAACTTTTTCTCCTATAACTGCGCGAAAAGAATGTATTTTGCTTAAAACAACGAAACAAGCTGTTTTAGACCGAAACGAGCTAAATCTGAACACATTGGTTTTACAAGTGTCCATGTGATACTCAAAACTTTTTCTGTTATAACTGCGCGAAAAGCACGTATTCTTGCTTAAAACAACGAAACAAGCTGTTTTAGACCGAAACGAGCTAGATCTGAACACATCGGTTTTACAAGTGTCCGTGTGATACGCGTCAAAACTTTTTATCTTATAACTGCACGAAAAGCATGTATTTGTGCTTAATACAACAAAGCATGGTGTTTTCGACCGAAACGAGCTAAATCTGAACACATCGCTTTTACAAGTGTCCATGTGATACGCGTCAAAACATTTTTCTCTTGTAACTGCGCGAAAAGCATGTATTCTTGCTTAAAACAAGGAAACAATCTGTTTTAGACCGGAATGAGTTAAATCTGAACACATCGGTTTTACAAGTGTCCGTGTGATACGCGTCAAAACTTTTTCTCCTATAATTGCGCGAAAAGGATGTATTCTTGTTTAAAACAACGAAACAAGCTGTTTTAGACCGGAGCGAGTTAAATCTGAACACATCGGTTTTTTCAAGTGTCCGTTTGATACGCGTCAAAGCGTTTTCTCTTATAACTGCACGAAAAGCATGTATTCGTGCTTAATACAACGAAACAAGTTGTTTTACATCGAAACGAGCTAAATGTGAACACTTCGGTTTTACAAGGGTCTGTGTGATACGCGTCAAATCATTTTTCTCATAACGATGCGAAAAGCATGTATTCGTGCTTAATACAACAAAACACGGTGTTTTAGAGCGAAACGAGGTAAATCTGAACACATCGGTTTTACAAGTGTCCATGTGATACGCGTCCAAACTTTTTTTCTTGTAACTGCGCGAAAAGCATGTATTCGTGCTTAATACAACGAAACAAGTTGTTTTAGACCGAAAAGAGCTAAATCTGAAGACATCGGTTTTACAAGTGTCCGTGTGATACGCGTCAAAACTTTTTCTCCTGTAACTGCGCGAAATGCACGTATTCTTGCTTAAAGCAACGAAACAAGCTGGTTTAGACCGAAACGAGCTAAATCTGAACACATCGGTTTTACAAGTGTCCGTGTGATACTCGTCAAAACTTTTTCTGTTATAACTGCGCGAAAAGCATCTATTCTTGCTTAAAACAACGAAACAAGCTGTTTTAGACAGAAACGAGGTAAATCTGAACACATTGGTTTTAAAAGTGTCCTTGTGATACGCGTTAACACTTTTTCTGTTATAACTGCGCGAAAAGCATGTATTCTTGCTTAAAACAACGAAACAAGCTGTTTTAGACCGGAACGAGTTAAATCTGAACACATCGGTGTCCGTGTGATACGCTTCAAAACTTTTTTCTTATAACCGCGCGAAAAGCATGTATTCTTGCTTAAAACAACGAAACAAGCTGTTTTAGAACGAAGCGAGGTAGACCTGAACACATCGGTTTTACAAGTGTCCGTGTGATACCTATCAAAACTTCTTATCTTATAACTGCGCGAAAAGCAAGTATTCTTGCTTAATACAACGAAACAAGTTTTAGACCGAAACGAGCTAAATCTGGACATCGATTTTACAAGTTTCCATGTGATACGCGTCAAAACTTTTTCTCCTGTAACTGCGCGAAAAGCATGTATTCTTGCTTAAAACAACGAAACAATCTGGTTGAAACCGAAACGAGCTAAATCTGAATACATCGCTTTTACAAGTGTCCGTGTGATACGCGTCAAAACTTTTTCTCTTATAACTGCGCGAAAAGCATGTATTCTTGCTTAAAACAACGAAACAAGATGTTTTAGACTGGAATGAGTTAAATCTGAACACATCGGTTTTACAAGTGTCCGTGATATACGCGTCAAAACTTTTTCTCTTATAACTGCGCGAAAAGCATGTATTCTTGCTTAAAACAACGAAACAAGCTGTTTTAGAACGAAGCGAGCTAGATCTGAACACATCGATTTTACAAGTGTCCATGTGATACCTATCAAAACTTTTTAACTTATAACTGCGCGAACAGCATGTATTCGTGCTTAATACAACGAAACAAGCTGTTTTAAACCGAAACGAGCTAAATCTGAAGACATCGGTTTTACAAGTGTACATGTGATACGCGTCAAAACGTTTTCTCCTGTAACTGCGCGAAAAGCATGTATTCTTGCTTAAAACAACGAAACAAGCTGGTTTAGACCGAAACGAGGTAAATCTGAACACATCGGTTTTACAAGTGTCCTTGTGATACGCGTAAAAACTTTTTCTGTTATAACTGCGCGAAAAGCATGTATTCTTGCTTAAAACAACGAAAGAAGCTGATTTAGACCGGAACGAGTTAAATCTGAACACATCCGTGTCCGTGTGATACGCGTCAAAACTTTTTTTCTTATAACAGCGCGAAAAGCATGTATTCTTGCTTAAAACAACGAAACAAGCAGTTTTAGAACGAAGCGAGGTAGATCTGAACACATCGGTTTTACAAGTGTCCGTGTGATACTCGTCAAAACCTTTTCTGTTATAACTGCGCGAAAAGCAAGTATTCTTGCTTAATACAACGAAACAAGTTTTAGACCGAAACGAGCTAAATCTGGACATCGATTTTACAAGTTTCCATGTGATACGCGTCAAAACTTTTTCTCCTGTAACTGCGCGAAAAGCATGTATTCTTGCTTAAAACAACGCAACAATCTGGTTTAAACCGAAACGAGCTAAATCTGAATACATCGCTTTTACAAGTGTCCGTGTGATACGCGTCAAAACTTTTTCTCTTATAACTGCGCGAAAAGCATGTATTCTTGCTTAAAACAACGAAACAAGCTGTTTTAGAACGAAGCGAGCTAGACCTGAACACATCGATTTGACAAGTGTCCATGTGATACCTATCAAAACTTTTTATCTTATAACTGCGCGAAAAGCATGTATTCGTGCTTAATACAACGAAACAAGCTGTTTTAGACAGAAACGAGCTAAATCTGAAGACATCGGTTTTACAAGTGTCCATGTGATACGCGTCAAAACGTTTTCTCCTGTAACTGCGCGAAAAGCATGTATTCTTGCTTAAAACAACGAAACAAGCTGGTTTAGACCAAAACGAGCTAAATCTGAACACATCGGTTTTACAAGTGTCCGTGTGATACTCGTCAAAACTTTTTCTGTTATAACTGCGCGAAAAGCATGTATTCTTGCTTAAAACAACGAAACAAGCTGTTTTAGACCGAAACGAGCTAAATCTGAACACATCGGTTTTACAAGTGTCCTTGTGATACTCGTCAAAACGTTTTCAGTTATAACTGCGCGAAAAGCATGTATTCTTGCTTAAAACAACGAAACAAGTTGTTTTAGACCGAAACGAATTAGATCTGAACATATCGGTTTTACAAGTGTGCTTGTGATACTCGTCAAAACGTTTTTTGTTATAACTGCGCGAAAAGCATGTATTCTTGCTTAAAACAACGAAACAAGTTGTTTTAGACCGAAACGAATTAGATCTGAACACATCGGTTTTACAAGTGCCCATGTGATACGCGTCAAAAATGTTTTTCTTATAACTGCGCGAAAAGCATGTATTCTTGCTTAAAACAATGAAACAAGCTGTTTTAGAACGAAACGAGCTAAATCTGAACACATCGGTTTTACAAGTGTGTGTGATACGCGTCAAATCTTTTTCTCATAACGGTGCGAAAAGCATGTATTCGTGCTTAATAAAACAAAACACGGTGTTTTAGACCGAAACGAACCTATCTGAACACAACGGTTTTACAAGTGTCCGTGTGATACGCGTCAAAACTTTTTCTCCTATAATTGCGCGAAAAGCTTGTATTCTTGTTTAAAACAACGAAACAAGCTGTTTTAGACCGGAGCGAGTTAAATCTGAACACATCGGTTTTACAAGTGTCCGTGTGATACGCGTCAAAGCGTTTTCTCTTATAACTGCACGAAAAGCATGTATTCGCGCTTAATACAACGAAACAAGTTGTTTTACATCGAAACGAGCTAAATCTGAACACTTCGGTTTTACAAGTGTCTGTGATACGCGTCAAATCTTTTTCTCATAACGGTGCGAAAAGCATGTATTCGTGCTTAATACAACAAAACACGGTGTTTTAGACCGAAACGAGCTAAATCTGAACACATCGGTTTTACAAGTGTCCATGTGATACGCGTCCAAACTTTTTCTCTTGTAACTGCGCGAAAAGCATGTATTCGTGCTTAATACAACGAAACAAGCTGTTTTTGACCGAAACGAGCTAAATCTGAAGACATCGGCTTTACAAGTGTCCGTGTGATACGCGTCAAAACTTTTTCTCCTGTACCTGCGCGAAAAGCATATATTCTTGCTTAAAGCAACGAAACAAGCTGGTTTAGACCGAAACGAGCTAAATCTGAACACATCGGTTTTACAAGTGTCCGTGTGATACTCGTCAAAACGTTTTTCGTTATAACTGCGCGAAAAGCATGTATTCTTGCTTAAAACAACGAAACAAGCTGTTTTAGACCGGAACGAGGTAAATCTGAACACATCGGTTTTACAAGGGTCCTTGTGATACGCGTAAGAACTTTTTCTGTTATAACTGCGCGAAAAGCATGTATTCTTGCTTAAAACAACGAAACAAGCTGTTTTAGACCGGAACGAGTTAAATCTGAACACATCGGTGTCCGTGTGATACGCGTCAAAACTTTTTTTCTTATAACAGCGCGAAAAGCATGTATTCTTGCTTAAAACAACAAAACAAGCTGTTTTAGAACGAAGCGAGGTAGATCTGAACACATCGGTTTTACAAGTGTCCGTGTGATACCTATCAAAACTTTTTCTCCTGTAACTGCGCGAAAAGCACGTATTCTTGCTTAAAACAACGAAACAATCTGGTTTAAACCGAAACGAGCTAAATCTGAATACATTGGTTTTACAAGTGTCCGTGTGATACTCGTCAAAACTTTTTCTGTTTTAACTGCGAGAAAATCATGTATTCTTGCTTAAAACA
Organism: Amblyomma americanum; assembly: GCF_052857255.1. Lineage (NCBI taxonomy): Eukaryota > Metazoa > Arthropoda > Arachnida > Ixodida > Ixodidae > Amblyomma > Amblyomma americanum. Next base: position 535,143 of record NW_027526492.1, on the reverse strand, counting down.
ACGAAACAAGCTGTTTTAGACCGAAACGAGCTAGATCTGAACACATCGGTTTTACAAGTGTCCATGTGATACGCGTCAAAATTTTTTCTGCTATAACTGCGAGAAAAGCATGTATTTTTGCTTAAAACAACGTAACAAGTTGTTTTAGTCCGAAACGAATTAGAACGAATTAGATCTGAACACATCGGTTTTACAAGTGTCCATGTGATACGCGTCAAAAATTTTTCTCTTTTAACTGCGCGAAAAGCATGTATTCTTGCTTAAAACAACGAAACAAGCTGTTTTAGAACGAAACGAGCTAAATCTGAACACATCGGTTTTACAAGTGTCTGTGTGATAGGCGTCAAATCTTTTTCTCATAACGGTGCGAGAAGCATGTATTCGTGCTTAATACAACAAAACACGGTGTTTTCGACCGAAACGAGCTAAATCTGAACATCGGTTTTACAAGTGTCCGTGTGATACGCGTCAAAACTTTTTCTTCTATAATTGCGCGAAAAGCATGTATTCTTGTTTAAAACAACTAAACAAGCTGTTTTAGACCGGAACGAGTTAAATCTGAACACATCGGTTTTACAAGTGTCCGTGTGATACGCCTCAAAACTTTTTCTCCTATAATTGCGCGAAAAGCATGTATTCTTGTTTAAAACAACGAAACAAGCTGTTTTAGACCGGAGCGAGTTAAATCTGAACACATCGGTTTTACAAGTGTCCGTTTGATACGCGTCAAAGCGTTTTCTCTTATAACTGCACGAAAAGCATGTATTCGTGCTTAATACAACGAAACAAGTTGTTTTACATCGAAACGAGCTAAATGTGAACACTTCGGTTTTACAAGTGTCTGTGTGATACGCGTCAAATCATTTTTCTCATAACGATGCGAAAAGCACGTATTCGTGCTTAATACAACAAAACACGGTGTTTTAGAGCGAAACGAGCTAAATCTGAACACATCGGTTTTACAAGTGTCCATGTGATACGCGTCCAAACTTTTTTTCTTGTAACTGCGCGAAAAGCATGTATTCGTGCTTAATACAACGAAACAAGTTGTTTTAGACCGAAAAGTGCTAAATCTGAAGACATCGGTTTTACAAGTGTCCGTGTGATACGCGTCAAAACTTTTTCTCCTGTAACTGCGCGAAATGCACGTATTCTTGCTTAAAGCAACGAAACAAGCTGGTTTAGACCGAAACGAGCTAAATCTGAACACATCGGTTTTACAAGTGTCCGTGTGATACTCGTCAAAACTTTTTCTGTTATAACTGCGCGAAAAGCATCTATTCTTGCTTAAAACAACGAAACAACTGTTTTAGACAGAAACGAGGTAAATCTGAACATATTGGTTTTAAAAGTGTCCTTGTGATACGCGTTAACACTTTTTCTGTTATAACTGCGCGAAAAGCATGTATTCTTGCTTAAAACAACGAAACAAGCTGTTTTAGACCGGAACGAGTTAAATCTGAACACATCGGTGTCCGTGTGATACGCTTCAAAACTTTTTTCTTATAACCGCGCGAAAAGCATGTATTCTTGCTTAAAACAACGAAACAAGCTGTTTTAGAACGAAGCGAGGTAGACCTGAACACATCGGTTTTACAAGTGTCCGTGTGATACCTATCAAAACTTCTTATCTTATAACTGCGCGAAAAGCAAGTATTCTTTCTTAATACAACGAAACAAGTTTTAGACCGAAACGAGCTAAATCTGGACATCGATTTTACAAGTTTCCATGTGATACGCGTCAAAACTTTTTCTCCTGTAACTGCGCGAAAAGCATGTATTCTTGCTTAAAACAACGAAACAATCTGGTTGAAACCGAAACGAGCTAAATCTGAATACATCGCTTTTACAAGTGTCCGTGTGATACGCGTCAAAACTTTTTCTCTTATAACTGCGCGAAAAGCATGTATTCTTGCTTAAAACAACGAAACAAGCTGTTTTAGAACGAAGCGAGCTAGATCTGAACACATCGATTTTACAAGTGTCCATGTGATACCTATCAAAACTTTTTAACTTATAACTGCGCGAACAGCATGTATTCGTGCTTAATACAACGAAACAAGCTGTTTTAGACCGAAACGAGCTAAATCTGAAGACATCGGTTTTACAAGTGTACATGTGATACGCGTCAAAACGTTTTCTCCTGTAACTGCGCGAAAAGCATGTATTCTTGCTTAAAACAACGAAACAAGCTGGTTTAGACCAAAACGAGCTAAATCTGATCACATAGGTTTTACAAGTGTCTGTGTGATACTCGTCAAAACTTTTTCTGTTATAACTGCGCGAAAAGCATGTATTCTTGCTTAAAACTACGAAACAAGCTGTTTTAGACCGAAACGAGCAAAATCTGAACACATCGGTTTTACAAGTGTCCTTGTGATACTCGTCAAAACTTTTTCTGTTATAACTGCGCGAAAAGCATGTATTCTTGCTTAAAACAACGAAAAAGCTGTTTTAGACCGAAACGAGGTAAATCTGAACACATCGGTTTTACAAGTGTCCTTGTGATACGCGTAAAAACTTTTTCTGTTATAACTGCGCGAAAAGCATGTATTCTTGCTTAAAACAACAAAAGAAGCTGATTTAGACCGGAACGAGTTAAATCTGAACACATCCGTGTCCGTGTGATACGCGTCAAAACTTTTTTTCTTATAACAGCGCGAAAAGCATGTATTCTTGCTTAAAACAACGAAACAAGCAGTTTTAGAACGAAGCGAGGTAGATCTGAACACATCGGTTTTACAAGTGTCCGTGTGATACCTTCAAAACTTTTTCTCCTGTAACTGCGCGAAATGCACGTATTCTTGCTTAAAGCAACGAAACAAGCTGGTTTAGACCGAAACGAGCTAAATCTGAACACATCGGTTTTACAAGTGTCCGTGTGATACTCGTCAAAACCTTTTCTGTTATAACTGCGCGAAAAGCAAGTATTCTTGCTTAATACAACGAAACAAGTTTTAGACCGAAACGAGCTAAATCTGGACATCGATTTTACAAGTTTCCATGTGATACGCGTCAAAACTTTTTCTCCTGTAACTGCGCGAAAAGCATGTATTCTTGCTTAAAACAACGCAACAATCTGGTTTAAACCGAAACGAGCTAAATCTGAATACATCGCTTTTACAAGTGTCCGTGTGATACGCGTCAAAACTTTTTCTCTTATAACTGCGCGAAAAGCATGTATTCTTGCTTAAAACAACGAAACAAGCTGTTTTAGAACGAAGCGAGCCAGATCTGAACACATCGATTTGACAAGTGTCCATGTGATACCTATCAAAACTTTTTATCTTATAACTGCGCGAAAAGCATGTATTCGTGCTTAATACAACGAAACAAGCTGTTTTAGACAGAAACGAGCTAAATCTGAAGACATCGGTTTTACAAGTGTCCATGTGATACGCGTCAAAACGTTTTCTCCTGTAACTGCGCGAAAAGCATGTATTCTTGCTTAAAACAACGAAACAAGCTGGTTTAGACCAAAACGAGCTAAATCTGAACACATCGGTTTTACAAGTGTCCGTGTGATACTCGTCAAAACTTTTTCTGTTATAACTGCGCGAAAAGCATGTATTCTTGCTTAAAACAACGAAACAAGCTGTTTTAGACCGAAACGAGCTAAATCTGAACACATCGGTTTTACAAGTGTCCTTGTGATACTCGTCAAAACGTTTTCAATTATAACTGCGCGAAAAGCATGTATTCTTGCTTAAAACAACGAAACAAGTTGTTTTAGACCGAAACGAATTAGATCTGAACATATCGGTTTTACAAGTGTGCTTGTGATACTCGTCAAAACGTTTTTTGTTATAACTGCGCGAAAAGCATGTATTCTTGCTTAAAACAACGAAACAAGTTGTTTTAGACCGAAACGAATTAGATCTGAACACATCGGTTTTACAAGTGCCCATGTGATACGCGTCAAAAATGTTTTTCTTATAACTGCGCGAAAAGCATGTATTCTTGCTTAAAACAATGAAACAAGCTGTTTTAGAACGAAACGAGCTAAATCTGAACACATCGGTTTTACAAGTGTGTGTGATACGCGTCAAATCTTTTTCTCATAACGGTGCGAAAAGCATGTATTCGTGCTTAATACAACAAAACACGGTGTTTTAGACCGAAACGAACCTATCTGAACACAACGGTTTTACAAGTGTCCGTGTGATACGCGTCAAAACTTTTTCTCCTATAATTGCGCGAAAAGCTTGTATTCTTGTTTAAAACAACGAAACAAGCTGTTTTAGACCGGAGCGAGTTAAATCTGAACACATCGGTTTTACAAGTGTCCGTGTGATACGCGTCAAAGCGTTTTCTCTTATAACTGCACGAAAAGCATGTATTCGCGCTTAATACAACGAAACAAGTTGTTTTACATCGAAACGAGCTAAATCTGAACACTTCGGTTTTACAAGTGTCTGTGATACGCGTCAAATCTTTTTCTCATAACGGTGCGAAAAGCATGTATTCGTGCTTAATACAACAAAACACGGTGTTTTAGACCGAAACGAGCTAAATCTGAACACATCGGTTTTACAAGTGTCCATGTGATACGCGTCCAAACTTTTTCTCTTGTAACTGCGCGAAAAGCATGTATTCGTGCTTAATACAACGAAACAAGCTGTTTTTGACCGAAACGAGCTAAATCTGAAGACATCGGCTTTACAAGTGTCCGTGTGATACGCGTCAAAACTTTTTCTCCTGTACCTGCGCGAAAAGCATATATTCTTGCTTAAAGCAACGAAACAAGCTGGTTTAGACCGAAACGAGCTAAATCTGAACACATCGGTTTTACAAGTGTCCGTGTGATACTCGTCAAAACGTTTTTCGTTATAACTGCGCGAAAAGCATGTATTCTTGCTTAAAACAACGAAACAAGCTGTTTTAGACCGGAACGAGGTAAATCTGAACACATCGGTTTTACAAGGGTCCTTGTGATACGCGTAAAAACTTTTTCTGTTATAACTGCGCGAAAAGCATGTATTCTTGCTTAAAACAACGAAACAAGCTGTTTTAGACCGGAACGAGTTAAATCTGAACACATCGGTGTCCGTGTGATACGCGTCAAAACTTTTTTTCTTATAACAGCGCGAAAAGCATGTATTCTTGCTTAAAACAACAAAACAAGCTGTTTTAGAACGAAGCGAGGTAGATCTGAACACATCGGTTTTACAAGTGTCCGTGTGATACCTATCAAAACGTTTTCTCCTGTAACTGCGCGAAAAGCACGTATTCTTGCTTAAAACAACGAAACAATCTGGTTTAAACCGAAACGAGCTAAATCTGAATACATTGGTTTTACAAGTGTCCGTGTGATACTCGTCAAAACTTTTTCTGTTATAACTGCGAGAAAATAATGTATTCTTGCTTAAAACAACGAAACAAGCTGTTTTAGACCGAAACGAGCTAGATCTGAACACATCGGTTTTACAAGTGTCCATGTGATACGCGTCAAAACTTTTTCTGCTATAACTGCGAGAAAAGCATGTATTTTTGCTTAAAACAACGTAACAAGTTGTTTTAGACCGAAACGAATTAGAACGAATTAGATCTGAACACATCGGTTTTACAAGTGTCCATGTGATACGCGTCAAAAATTTTTCTCTTATAACTGCGCGAAAAGCATGTATTCTTGCTTAAAACAACGAAACAAGCTGTTTTAGAACGAAACGAGCTAAATCTGAACACATCGGTTTTACAAGTGTCTGTGTGATAGGCGTCAAATCTTTTTCTCATAACGGTGCGAGAAGCATGTATTCGTGCTTAATTCAACAAAACACGGTGTTTTAGACCGAAACGAGCTAAATCTGAACATCGGTTTTACAAGTGTCCGTGTGATACGCGTCAAAACTTTTTCTTCTATAATTGCGCGAAAAGCATGTATTCTTGTTTAAAACAACTAAACAAGCTGTTTTAGACCGGAACGAGTTAAATCTGAACACATCGGTTTTACAAGTGTCCGTGTGATACGCCTCAAACTTTTTTCCTATAACTGCGCGAAAAGCATGTATTCTTGCTTAAAACAACGAAACAAGCTGTTTTAGACCGAAACGAGTTAAATCTGAACACAGCGGTTTTACAAGTGTCCACGTGATACGCGTCAAAACGTTTTCTCTTGTAACTGCGCGAAAAGCATGTATTCGTGCTTAATACAACGAAACAAGCAGTTTTAGACCGAAACGAGCTAAATCTGAACACATCGGTTTTACAAGTGTCCGTGTGATACGCGTCAAACTTTTTCTCCTATAACTGCGCGAAAAGAATGTATTTTGCTTAAAACAACGAAACAAGCTGTTTTAGACCGAAACGAGCTAAATCTGAACACATCGGTTTTACAAGTGTCCGTGTGATACTGAAAACTTTTTGTGTTATAACTGCGCGAAAAGCACGTATTCTTGCTTAAAACAACGAAACAAGCTGTTTTAGACCGAAACGAGCTAGATCTGAACACATCGGTTTTACAAGTGTCCGTGTGATACGCGTCAAACCTTTTTATCTTATAACTGCACGAAAAGCATGTATTCGTGCTTAATACAACAAAGCATGGTGTTTTCGACCGAAACGAGCTAAATCTGAACACATCGGTTTTACAAGTGTCCATGTGATACGCGTCAAAACATTTTTCTCTTGTAACTGCGCGAAAGGCATGTATTCTTGCTTACAACAAGGAAACAAGCTGTTTTAGACTGGAATGAGTTAAATCTGAACACATCGGTTTTACAAGTGTCCGTGTGATACGCGTCAAAAATTTTCTCCTATAATTGCGCGAAAAGCATGTATTCTTGTTTAAAACAACGAAACAAGCTGTTTTAGACCGGAGCGAGTTAAATCTGAACACATCGGTTTTACAAGTGTCCGTTTGATACGCGTCGAAGCGTTTTCTCTTATAACTGCACGAAAAGCATGTATTCGTGCTTAATACAACGAAACAAGTTGTTTTACATCGAAACGAGCTAAATGTGAACACTTGGGTTTCAAGTGTCTGTGTGATACGCGTCAAATCTTTTTCTCATAACGATGCGAAAAGCATGTATTCGTGCTTAATACAACAAAACACGGTGTTTTAGAGCGAAACGAGCTAAATCTGAACACATCGGTTTTACAAGTGTCCATGTGATACGCGTCCAAACTTTTTCTCTTGTAACTGCGCGAAAAGCATGTATTCGTGCTTAATACAACGAAACAAGTTGTTTTAGACCGAAACGAGCTAAATCTGAAGACATCGGTTTTACAAGTGTCCGTGTGATACGCGTGAAAACTTTTTCTCCTGTAACTGCGCGAAAAGCACGTATTCTTGCTTAAAGCAACGAAACAAGCTGGTTTAGACCGAAACGAGCTAAATCTGAACACATCGGTTTTACAAGTGTCCGTGTGATACTCGTCAAAACTTTTTCTGTTATAACTGCGCGAAAAGCATGTATTCTTGCTTAAAACAACGAAACAAGCTGTTTTAGACCGGAACGAGGTAAATCTGAACACATCGGTGTCCGTGTGATACGCGTCAAAACTTTTTTCTAATAACAGCGCGAAAAGCATGTATTCTTGCTTAAAACAACGAAACAAGCTGTTTTAGAACGAAGCGAGGTAGATCTGAACACATCGGTTTTACAAGTGTCCGTGTGATACCTATCAAAACTTTTTATCTTATAACTGCGCGAGAAGCAAGTATTCTTGCTTAATACAACGAAACAAGTTTTAGACCGAAACGAGCTAAATGTGGACATCGATTTTACAAGTTTCCATGTGATACGCGTCAAAACGTTTTCTCCTGTAACTGCGCGAAAAGCATGTATTCTTGCTTAAAACAACGAAACAAGCTGGTTTAGACCAAACGAGCTAAATCTGATCACATAGGTTTTACAAGTGTCCGTGTGATACTCGTCAAAACTTTTTCTGTTATAACTGCGCGAAAAGCATGTATTCTTGCTTAAAACTACGAAACAAGCTGTTTTAGACCGAAACGAGCTAAATCTGAAGACATCGGTTTTACAAGTGTCCGTGTGATACGCGTGAAAACTTTTTCTCCTGTAACTGCGCGAAAAGCACGTATTCTTGCTTAAAGCAACGAAACAAGCTGGTTTAGACCGAAACGAGCTAAATCTGAACACATCGGTTTTACAAGTGTCCGTCTGATACTCGTCAAAACTTTTTCTGTTATAACTGCGCGAAAAGCATGTATTCTTGCTTAAAACAACGAAACAAGCTGTTTTAGACCGGAACGAGGTAAATCTGAACACATCGGTGTCCGTGTGATACGCGTCAAAACTTTTTTCTTATAACAGCGCGAAAAGCATGTATTCTTGCTTAAAACAACGAAACAAGCTGTTTTAGAACGAAGCGAGGTAGATCTGAACACATCGGTTTTACAAGTGTCCGTGTGATACCTATCAAAACTTTTTATCTTATAACTGCGCGAGAAGCAAGTATTCTTGCTTAATACAACGAAACAAGTTTTAGACCGAAACGAGCTAAATGTGGACATCGATTTTACAAGTTTCCATGTGATACGCGTCAAAACGTTTTCTCCTGTAACTGCGCGAAAAGCATGTATTCTTGCTTAAAACAACGAAACAAGCTGGTTTAGACCAAACGAGCTAAATCTGATCACATAGGTTTTACAAGTGTCCGTGTGATACTCGTCAAAACTTTTTCTGTTATAACTGCGCGAAAAGCATGTATTCTTGCTTAAAACTACGAAACAAGCTGTTTTAGACCGAAACGAGCTAAATCTGAACACATCGGTTCTACAAGTGTCCTTGTGATACTCGTCAAAACTTTTTCTGTTATAACTGCGCGAAAAGCATGTATTCTTGCTTAAAACAACGAAACAAGCTGTTTTAGACCGAAACGAGGTAAATCTGAACACATCGGTTTTACAAGTGTCCTTGTGATACGCGTAAAAACTTTTTCTGTTATAACTGCGAGAAAAGCATGCATTCTTGCTTAAAACAACGAAACAAGCTGTTTTAGACCGGAACGAGTTAAATCTGAACACATCGGTGTCCGTGTGATACGCGTCAAAACTTTTTTCTTATAACAGCGCGAAAAGCATGTATTCTTGCTTAAAACAACGAAACAAGCTGTTTTAGAACGAAGCGAGGTAGATCTGAACACATCGGTTTTACAAGTGTCCGTGTGATACCTATCAAAACTTTTTATCTTATAACTGCGCGAAAAGCATGTATTCTTGCTTAAAAGAAAGAAACAATCTGGTTTAAACCGAAACGAGCTAAATCTGAATACATCAATTTTACAAGTGTCCGTGTGATACTCGTCAAAACTTTTTCTGTTATAACTGCGAGAAAATCGTGTATTTTTGCTTAAAACAACGAAACAAGCTGTTTTAGAACGAAACGAGCTAAATCTGAACACATCGGTTTTACAAGTGTCTGTGTGATACGCGTCAAATCTTTTTCTCATAACGGTGCGAGAAGCATGTATTCGTGCTTAATACAACAAAACACGGTGTTTTAGACCGAAACGAGCTAAATCTGAACATCGGTTTAACAAGTGTCCGTGTGATACGCGTCAAAACTTTTTCTTTTATAATTGCGCGAAAAGCATGTATTCTTGTTTAAAACAACTAAACAAGCTGTTTTAGACCGGAACGAGTTAAATCTGAACACATCGGTTTTACAAGTGTCCGTGTGATACGCCTCAAAACTTTTTTCCTATAACTGCGCGAAAAGCATGTATTCTTGCTTAAAACAACGAAACAAGCTGTTTTAGACCGAAACGAGTTAAATCTGAACACAGCGGTTTTACAAGTGTCCACGTGATACGCGTCAAAACTTTTTCTCTTGTAACTGCGCGAAAAGCATGTATTCGTGCTTAATACAACGAAACAAGCAGTTTTAGACCGAAACGAGCTAAATCTGAACACATCGGTTTTACAAGTGTCCGTGTGATACGCGTCAAACTTTTTCTCCTATAACTGCGCGAAAAGAATGTATTTTGCTTAAAACAACGAAACAAGCTGTTTTAGACCGAAACGAGCTAAATCTGAACACATCGGTTTTACAAGTGTCCGTGTGATACTGAAAACTTTTTGTGTTATAACTGCGCGAAAAGCACGTATTCTTGCTTAAAACAACGAAACAAGCTGTTTTAGACCGAAACGAGCTAGATCTGAACACATCGGTTTTACAAGTGTCCGTGTGATACGCGTCAAACCTTTTTATCTTATAACTGCACGAAAAGCATGTATTCGTGCTTAATACAACAAAGCATGGTGTTTTCGACCGAAACGAGCTAAATCTGAACACATCGGTTTTACAAGTGTCCATGTGATACGCATCAAAACATTTTTCTCTTGTAACTGCGCGAAAGGCATGTATTCTTGCTTACAACAAGGAAACAAGCTGTTTTAGACTGGAATGAGTTAAATCTGAACACATCGGTTTTACAAGTGTCCGTGTGATACGCGTCAAAACTTTTTCTCCTATAATTGCGCGAAAAGCATGTATTCTTGTTTAAAACAACGAAACAAGCTGTTTTAGACCGGAGCGAGTTAAATCTGAACACATCGGTTTTACAAGTGTCCGTTTGATACGCGTCGAAGCGTTTTCTCTTATAACTGCACGAAAAGCATGTATTCGTGCTTAATACAACGAAACAAGTTGTTTTACATCGAAACGAGCTAAATGTGAACACTTCGGTTTTACAAGTGTCTGTGTGATACGCGTCAAATCTTTTTCTCATAACGATGCGAAAAGCATGTATTCGTGCTTAATACAACAAAACACGGTGTTTTAGAGCGAAACGAGCTAAATCTGAACACATCGGTTTTACAAGTGTCCATGTGATACGCGTCCAAACTTTTTCTCTTGTAACTGCGCGAAAAGCATGTATTCGTGCTTAATACAACGAAACAAGTTGTTTTAGACCGAAACGAGCTAAATCTGAAGACATCGGTTTTACAAGTGTCCGTGTGATACGCGTGAAAACTTTTTCTCCTGTAACTGCGCGAAAAGCACGTATTCTTGCTTAAAGCAACGAAACAAGCTGGTTTAGACCGAAACGAGCTAAATCTGAACACATCGGTTTTACAAGTGTCCGTGTGATACTCGTCAAAACTTTTTCTGTTATAACTGCGCGAAAAGCATGTATTCTTGCTTAAAACAACGAAACAAGCTGTTTTAGACCGGAACGAGGTAAATCTGAACACATCGGTGTCCGTGTGATACGCGTCAAAACTTTTTTCTTATAACAGCGCGAAAAGCATGTATTCTTGCTTAAAACAACGAAACAAGCTGTTTTAGAACGAAGCGAGGTAGATCTGAACACATCGGTTTTACAAGTGTCCGTGTGATACCTATCAAAACTTTTTATCTTATAACTGCGCGAGAAGCAAGTATTCTTGCTTAATACAACGAAACAAGTTTTAGACCGAAACGAGCTAAATGTGGACATCGATTTTACAAGTTTCCATGTGATACGCGTCAAAACGTTTTCTCCTGTAACTGCGCGAAAAGCATGTATTCTTGCTTAAAACAACGAAACAAGCTGGTTTAGACCAAACGAGCTAAATCTGATCACATAGGTTTTACAAGTGTCCGTGTGATACTCGTCAAAACTTTTTCTGTTATAACTGCGCGAAAAGCATGTATTCTTGCTTAAAACTACGAAACAAGCTGTTTTAGACCGAAACGAGCTAAATCTGAAGACATCGGTTTTACAAGTGTCCGTGTGATACGCGTGAAAACTTTTTCTCCTGTAACTGCGCGAAAAGCACGTATTCTTGCTTAAAGCAACGAAACAAGCTGGTTTAGACCGAAACGAGCTAAATCTGAACACATCGGTTTTACAAGTGTCCGTCTGATACTCGTCAAAACTTTTTCTGTTATAACTGCGCGAAAAGCATGTATTCTTGCTTAAAACAACGAAACAAGCTGTTTTAGACCGGAACGAGGTAAATCTGAACACATCGGTGTCCGTGTGATACGCGTCAAAACTTTTTTCTTATAACAGCGCGAAAAGCATGTATTCTTGCTTAAAACAACGAAACAAGCTGTTTTAGAACGAAGCGAGGTAGATCTGAACACATCGGTTTTACAAGTGTCCGTGTGATACCTATCAAAACTTTTTATCTTATAACTGCGCGAGAAGCAAGTATTCTTGCTTAATACAACGAAACAAGTTTTAGACCGAAACGAGCTAAATGTGGACATCGATTTTACAAGTTTCCATGTGATACGCGTCAAAACGTTTTCTCCTGTAACTGCGCGAAAAGCATGTATTCTTGCTTAAAACAACGAAACAAGCTGGTTTAGACCAAACGAGCTAAATCTGATCACATAGGTTTTACAAGTGTCCGTGTGATACTCGTCAAAACTTTTTCTGTTATAACTGCGCGAAAAGCATGTATTCTTGCTTAAAACTACGAAACAAGCTGTTTTAGACCGAAACGAGCTAAATCTGAACACATCGGTTCTACAAGTGTCCTTGTGATACTCGTCAAAACTTTTTCTGTTATAACTGCGCGAAAAGCATGTATTCTTGCTTAAAACAACGAAACAAGCTGTTTTAGACCGAAACGAGGTAAATCTGAACACATCGGTTTTACAAGTGTCCTTGTGATACGCGTAAAAACTTTTTCTGTTATAACTGCGAGAAAAGCATGCATTCTTGCTTAAAACAACGAAACAAGCTGTTTTAGACCGGAACGAGTTAAATCTGAACACATCGGTGTCCGTGTGATACGCGTCAAAACTTTTTTCTTATAACAGCGCGAAAAGCATGTATTCTTGCTTAAAACAACGAAACAAGCTGTTTTAGAACGAAGCGAGGTAGATCTGAACACATCGGTTTTACAAGTGTCCGTGTGATACCTATCAAAACTTTTTATCTTATAACTGCGCGAAAAGCATGTATTCTTGCTTAAAAGAAAGAAACAATCTGGTTTAAACCGAAACGAGCTAAATCTGAATACATCAATTTTACAAGTGTCCGTGTGATACTCGTCAAAACTTTTTCTGTTATAACTGCGAGAAAATCGTGTATTTTTGCTTAAAACAACGAAACAAGCTGTTTTAGAACGAAACGAGCTAAATCTGAACACATCGGTTTTACAAGTGTCTGTGTGATACGCGTCAAATCTTTTTCTCATAACGGTGCGAGAAGCATGTATTCGTGCTTAATACAACAAAACACGGTGTTTTAGACCGAAACGAGCTAAATCTGAACATCGGTTTAACAAGTGTCCGTGTGATACGCGTCAAAACTTTTTCTTTTATAATTGCGCGAAAAGCATGTATTCTTGTTTAAAACAACTAAACAAGCTGTTTTAGACCGGAACGAGTTAAATCTGAACACATCGGTTTTACAAGTGTCCGTGTGATACGCCTCAAAACTTTTTTCCTATAACTGCGCGAAAAGCATGTATTCTTGCTTAAAACAACGAAACAAGCTGTTTTAGACCGAAACGAGGTAAATCTGAACACAGCGGTTTTACAAGTGTCCACGTGATACGCGTCAAAACTTTTTCTCTTGTAACTGCGCGAAAAGCATGTATTCGTGCTTAATACAACGAAACAAGCAGTTTTAGACCGAAACGAGCTAAATCTGAACACATCGGTTTTACAAGTGTCCGTGTGATACGCGTCAAACTTTTTCTCCTATAACTGCGCGAAAAGAATGTATTTTGCTTAAAACAACGAAACAAGCTGTTTTAGACCGAAACGAGCTAAATCTGAACACATCGGTTTTACAAGTGTCCGTGTGATACTGAAAACTTTTTGTGTTATAACTGCGCGAAAAGCACGTATTCTTGCTTAAAACAACGAAACAAGCTGTTTTAGACCGAAACGAGCTAGATCTGAACACATCGGTTTTACAAGTGTCCGTGTGATACGCGTCAAACCTTTTTATCTTATAACTGCACGAAAAGCATGTATTCGTGCTTAATACAACAAAGCATGGTGTTTTCGACCGAAACGAGCTAAATCTGAACACATCGGTTTTACAAGTGTCCATGTGATACGCATCAAAACATTTTTCTCTTGTAACTGCGCGAAAGGCATGTATTCTTGCTTACAACAAGGAAACAAGCTGTTTTAGACTGGAATGAGTTAAATCTGAACACATCGGTTTTACAAGTGTCCGTGTGATACGCGTCAAAACTTTTTCTCCTATAATTGCGCGAAAAGCATGTATTCTTGTTTAAAACAACGAAACAAGCTGTTTTAGACCGGAGCGAGTTAAATCTGAACACATCGGTTTTACAAGTGTCCGTTTGATACGCGTCGAAGCGTTTTCTCTTATAACTGCACGAAAAGCATGTATTCGTGCTTAATACAACGAAACAAGTTGTTTTACATCGAAACGAGCTAAATGTGAACACTTCGGTTTTACAAGTGTCTGTGTGATACGCGTCAAATCTTTTTCTCATAACGATGCGAAAAGCATGTATTCGTGCTTAATACAACAAAACACGGTGTTTTAGAGCGAAACGAGGTAAATCTGAACACATCGGTTTTACAAGTGTCCATGTGATACGCGTCCAAACTTTTTCTCCTGTAACTGCGCGAAAAGCATGTATTCGTGCTTAATACAACGAAACAAGTTGTTTTAGACCGAAACGAGCTAAATCTGAAGACATCGGTTTTACAAGTGTCCGTGTGATACGCGTGAAAACTTTTTCTCCTGTAACTGCGCGAAAAGCACGTATTCTTGCTTAAAACAACGAAACAAGCTGTTTTAGACCGGAACGAGGTAAATCTGAACACATCGGTGTCCGTGTGATACGCGTCAAAACTTTTTTCTTATAACAGCGCGAAAAGCATGTATTCTTGCTTAAAACAACGAAACAAGCTGTTTTAGAACGAAGCGAGGTAGATCTGAACACATCGATTTTACAAGTGTCCGTGTGATACCTATCAAAACTTTTTATCTTATAACTGCGCGAGAAGCAAGTATTCTTGCTTAATACAACGAAACAAGTTTTAGACCGAAACGAGCTAAATCTGGACATCGATTTTACAAGTTTCCATGTGATACGCGTCAAAACGTTTTCTCCTGTAACTGCGCGAAAAGCATGTATTCTTGCTTAAAACAACGAAACAAGCTGGTTTAGACCAAACGAGCTAAATCTGATCACATAGGTTTTACAAGTGTCCGTGTGATACTCGTCAAAACTTTTTCTGTTATAACTGCGCGAAAAGCATGTATTCTTGCTTAAAACTATAAACAAGCTGTTTTAGACCGAAACGAGCTAAATCTGAACACATCGGTTCTACAAGTGTCCTTGTGATACTCGTCAAAACTTTTTCTGTTATAACTGCGCGAAAAGCATGTATTCTTGCTTAAAACAACGAAACAAGCTGTTTTAGACCGAAACGAGGTAAATCTGAACACATCGGTTTTACAAGTGTCCTTGTGATACGCGTAAAAACTTTTTCTGTTATAACTGCGAGAAAAGCATGCATTCTTGCTTAAAACAACGAAACAAGCTGTTTTAGACCGGAACGAGTTAAATCTGAACACATCGGTGTCCGTGTGATACGCGTCAAAACTTTTTTCTTATAACAGCGCGAAAAGCATGTATTCTTGCTTAAAACAACGAAACAAGCTGTTTTAGAACGAAGCGAGGTAGATCTGAACACATCGGTTTTACAAGTGTCCGTGTGATACCTATCAAAACTTTTTATCTTATAACTGCGCGAAAAGCATGTATTCTTGCTTAATACAACGAAACAAGTTTTAGACCGAAACGAGCTAAATCTGGACATCGATTTTACAAGTTTCCATGTGATACGCGTCAAAACTTTTTCTCCTGTAACTGCGCGAAAAGCATGTATTCTTGTTTAAAACAACGAAACAATCTGGTTTAAACCGAAACGAGCTAAATCTGAATACATCAATTTTACAAGTGTCCGTGTGATACTCGTCAAAACTTTTTCTGTTATAACTGCGAGAAAATCGTGTATTTTTGCTTAAAACAACGAAACAAGCTGTTTTAGAACGAAACGAGCTAAATCTGAACACATCGGTTTTACAAGTGTCTGTGTGATACGCGTCAAATCTTTTTCTCATAACGGTGCGAGAAGCATGTATTCGTGCTTAATACAACAAAACACGGTGTTTTAGACCGAAACGAGCTAAATCTGAACATCGGTTTAACAAGTGTCCGTGTGATACGCGTCAAAACTTTTTCTTCTATAATTGCGCGAAAAGCATGTATTCTTGTTTAAAACAACTAAACAAGCTGTTTTAGACCGGAACGAGTTACATCTGAACACATCGGTTTTACAAGTGTCCGTGTGATACGCCTCAAAACTTTTTTCCTATAACTGCGCGAAAAGCATGTATTCTTGCTTAAAACAACGAAACAAGCTGTTTTAGACCGAAACGAGTTAAATCTGAACACAGCGCTTTTACAAGTGTCCACGTGATACGCGTCAAAACTTTTTCTCTTGTAACTGCGCGAAAAGCATGTATTCGTGCTTAATACAACGAAACAAGCAGTTTTAGACCGAAACGAGCTAAATCTGAACACATCGGTTTTACAAGTGTCCGTGTGATACGCGTCAAACTTTTTCTCCTATAACTGCGCGAAAAGAATGTATTTTGCTTAAAACAACGAAACAAGCTGTTTTAGACCGAAACGAGCTAAATCTGAACACATCGGTTTTACAAGTGTCCGTGTGATACTCAAAACTTTTTGTGTTATAACTGCGCGAAAAGCACGTATTCTTGCTTAAAACAACGAAACAAGCTGTTTTAGACCGAAACGAGCTAGATCTGAACACATCGGTTTTACAAGTGTCCGTGTGATACGCGTCAAAACTTGTTATCTTATAACTGCACGAAAAGCATGTATTCGTGCTTATTACAACAAAGCATGGTGTTTTCGACCGAAACGAGCTAAATCTGAACACATCGGTTTTACAAGTGTCCATGTGATACGCGTCAAAACATTTTTCTCTTGTAACTGCGCGAAAGGCATGTATACTTGCTTACAACAAGGAAACAAGCTGTTTTAGACCGGAATGAGTTAAATCTGAACACATCGGTTTTACAAGTGTCCGTGTGATACGCGTCAAAACTTTTTCTCCTATAATTGCGCGAAAAGCATGTATTCTTGTTTAAAACAACGAAACAAGCTGTTTTAGACCGGAGCGAGGTAAATCTGAACACATCGGTTTTACAAGTGTCCGTGTGATACTCGTCAAAACCTTTTCTGTTATAACTGCGCGAAAAGCATGTATTCTTGTTTAAAACAACGAAACAAGCTGTTTTAGACCGGAGCGAGTTAAATCTGAACACATCGGTTTTACAAGTGTCCGTTTGATACGCGTCGAAGCGTTTTCTCTTATAACTGCACGAAAAGCATGTATTCGTGCTTAATACAACGAAACAAGTTGTTTTACATCGAAACGAGCTAAATGTGAACACTTCGGTTTTACAAGTGTCTGTGGGATACGCGTCAAATCTTTTTCTCATAGCGATGCGAAAAGCATGTATTCGTGCTTAATACAACAAAACACGGTGTTTTAGAGCGAAACGAGCTAAATCTGAACACATCGGTTTTACAAGTGTCCATGTGATACGCGTCCAAACTTTTTCTCTTGTAACTGCGCGAAAAGCATGTATTCGTGCTTAATACAACGAAACAAGTTGTTTTAGACCGAAACGAGCTAAATCTGAAGACATCGGTTTTACAAGTGTCCGTGTGATACGCGTGAAAACTTTTTCTCCTGTAACTGCGCGAAAAGCACGTATTCTTGCTTAAAGCAACGAAACAAGCTGGTTTAGACCGAAACGAGCTAAATCTGAACACATCGGTTTTACAAGTGTCCGTGTGATACTCGTCAAAACTTTTTCTGTTATAACTGCGCGAAAAGCATGTATTCTTGCTTAAAACAACGAAACAAGCTGTTTTAGACCGGAACGAGGTAAATCTGAACACATCGGTGTCCGTGTGATACGCGTCAAAACTTTTTTCTTATAACAGCGCGAAAAGCATGTATTCTTGCTTAAAACAACGAAACAAGCTGTTTTAGAACGAAGCGAGGTAGATCTGAACACATCGGTTTCACAAGTGTCCGTGTGATACCTATCAAAACTTTTTATCTTATAACTGCGCGAGAAGCATGTATTCGTGCTTAATACAACAAAACAAGCAGTTTTAGCCCAAAACGAGCTAAATCTGAACACATTGGTTTTACAAGTGGCCATGTGATACGCGTCAAAACGTTTTCTCCTGTAACTGCGCGAAAAGCATGTATTCTTGCTTAAAACAACGAAAGAAGCTGGTTTAGCCCGAAACGAGCTAAATCTGAACACATCGGTTTTACAAGTGTCCGTGTGATACTCGTCAAAACTTGTTCGGTTAAAACTGCGCGAAAAGCATGTATTCTTGCTTAAAATAACGAAACAAGCTGTTTTAGAACCAAACGAGCTAAATCTGAACACATCGGTTTTACAAGTGTGTGTGATACGCCTCAAATATTTTTCTCATAACGGTGCGAAAAGCATGTATTCGTGCCTAATACAACAAAACACGGTGTTTTAGACCGAAACGAGCTAAATCTGAACACATCGGTTTTACAAGTGTTCATGTGATACGCGTCCAAACCTTTTCTCTTGTAACTGCGCGAAAAGCATGTATTCGTGCTTAATACAACGAAACAAGTTGTTTTAGACCGAAACGAGCTAAATCTGAAGACATCGGTTTTACAAGTTTCCATGTGATACGCGTCAAAACGTTTTCTCCTGTAACTGCGCGAAAAGCATGTATTCTTGCTTAAAACTACGAAACAAGCTGTTTTAGACCGAAACGAGCTAAATCTGAACACATCGGTTTTACAAGTGTCCTTGTGATACTCGTCAAAACTTTTTCTGTTATAACTGCGCGAAAAGCATGTATTCTTGCTTAAAACAACGAAACAAGCTGTTTTAGACCGAAACGAGGTAAATCTGAACACATCGGTTTTACAAGTGTCCTTGTGATACGCGTAAAAACTTTTTCTGTTATAACTGCGAGAAAAGCATGTATTCTTGCTTAAAACAACGAAACAAGCTGTTTTAGACCGGAACGAGTTAAATCTGAACACATCGGTGTCCGTGTGATACGCGTCAAAACTTTTTTCTTATAACAGCGCGAAAAGCATGTATTCTTGCTTAAAACAACGAAACAAGCTGTTTTAGAACGAAGCGAGGTAGATCTGAACACATCGGTTTTACAAGTGTCCGTGTGATACCTATCAAAACTTTTTATCTTATAACTGCGCGAAAAGCATGTATTCTTGCCTAATACAACGAAACAAGTTTTAGACCGAAACGAGCTAAATCTGGACATCGATTTTACAAGTTTCCATGTGATACGCGTCAAAACTTTTTCTCCTGTAACTGCGCGAAAAGCATGTATTCTTGCTTAAAAGAAAGAAACAATCTGGTTTAAACCGAAACGAGCTAAATCCGAATACATCAATTTTACAAGTGTCCGTGTGATACTCGTCAAAACTTTTTCTGTTATAACTGCGAGAAAATCGTGTATTTTTGCTTAAAACAACGAAACAAGCTGTTTTAGAACGAAACGAGCTAAATCTGAACACATCGGTTTTACAAGTGTCTGTGTGATACGCGTCAAATCTTTTTCTCATAACGGTGCGAGAAGCATGTATTCGTACTTAATACAACAAAACACGGTGTTTTAGACCGAAACGAGCTAAATCTGAACATCGGTTTAACAAGTGTCCGTGTGATACGCGTCAAAACTTTTTCTTCTATAATTGCGCGAAAAGCATGTATTCTTGTTTAAAACAACTAAACAAGCTGTTTTAGACCGGAACGAGTTACATCTGAACACATCGGTTTTACAAGTGTCCGTGTGATACGCCTCAAAACTTTTTTCCTATAACTGCGCGAAAAGCATGTATTCTTGCTTAAAACAACGAAACAAGCTGTTTTAGACCGAAACGAGTTAAATCTGAACACAGCGCTTTTACAAGTGTCCACGTGATACGCGTCAAAACTTTTTCTCTTGTAACTGCGCGAAAAGCATGTATTCGTGCTTAATACAACGAAACAAGCAGTTTTAGACCGAAACGAGCTAAATCTGAACACATCGGTTTTACAAGTGTCCGTGTGATACGCGTCAAACTTTTTCTCCTATAACTGCGCGAAAAGAATGTATTTTGCTTAAAACAACGAAACAAGCTGTTTTAGACCGAAACGAGCTAAATCTGAACACATCGGTTTTACAAGTGTCCGTGTGATACTCAAAACTTTTTGTGTTATAACTGCGCGAAAAGCACGTATTCTTGCTTAAAACAACGAAACAAGCTGTTTTAGACCGAAACGAGCTAGATCTGAACACATCGGTTTTACAAGTGTCCGTGTGATACGCATCAAAACTTGTTATCTTATAACTGCACGAAAAGCATGTATTCGTGCTTAATACAACAAAGCATGGTGTTTTCGACCGAAACGAGCTAAATCTGAACACATCGGTTTTACAAGTGTCCATGTGATACGCGTCAAAACATTTTTCTCTTGTAACTGCGCGAAAGGCATGTATACTTGCTTACAACAAGGAAACAAGCTGTTTTAGACCGGAATGAGTTAAATCTGAACACATCGGTTTTACAAGTGTCCGTGTGATACGCGTCAAAACTTTTTCTCCTATAATTGCGCGAAAAGCATGTATTCTTGTTTAAAACAACGAAACAAGCTGTTTTAGACCGGAGCGAGGTAAATCTGAACACATCGGTTTTACAAGTGTCCGTTTGATACGCGTCAAAGCGTTTTCTCTTATAACTGCACGAAAAGCATGTATTCGTGCTTAATACAACGAAACAAGTTGTTTTACATCGAAACGAGCTAAATGTGAACACTTCGGTTTTACAAGTGTCTGTGTGATACGCGTCAAATCTTTTTCTCATAACGATGCGAAAAGCATGTATTCGTGCTTAATACAACAAAACACGGTGTTTTAGAGCGAAACGAGCTAAATCTGAACACATCGGTTTTACAAGTGTCCATGTGATACGCGTCCAAACTTTTTCTCTTGTAACTGCGCGAAAAGCATGTATTCGTGCTTAATACAACGAAACAAGTTGTTTTAGACCGAAACGAGCTAAATATGAAGACATCGGTTTTACAAGTGTCCGTGTGATACGCGTGAAAACTTTTTCTCCTGTAACTGCGCGAAAAGCACGTATTCTTGCTTAAAGCAACGAAACAAGCTGGTTTAGACCGAAACGAGCTAAATCTTAACACATCGGTTTTACAAGTGTCCGTGTGATACTCGTCAAAACTTTTTCTGTTATAACTGCGCGAAAAGCATGTATTCTTGCTTAAAACAACGAAACAAGCTGTTTTAGACCGGAACGAGGTAAATCTGAACACATCGGTGTCCGTGTGATACGTGTCAAAACTTTTTTCTTATAACAGCGCGAAAAGCATGTATTCTTGCTTAAAACAACGAAACAAGCTGTTTTAGAACGAAGCGAGGTAGATCTGAAAACATCGGTTTTACAAGTGTCCGTGTGATACCTATCAAAACTTTTTATCTTATAACTGCGCGAGAAGCAAGTATTCTTGCTTAATACAACGAAACAAGTTTTAGACCGAAACGAGCTAAATCTGGACATCGATTTTACAAGTTTCCATGTGATACGCGTCAAAACGTTTTCTCCTGTAACTGCGCGAAAAGCATGTATTCTTGCTTAAAACAACGAAACAAGCTGGTTTAGACCAAACGAGCTAAATCTGATCACATAGGTTTTACAAGTGTCCGTGTGATACTCGTCAAAACTTTTTCTGTTATAACTGCGCGAAAAGCATGTATTCTTGCTTAAAACTACGAAACAAGCTGTTTTAGACCGAAACGAGCTAAATCTGAACACATCGGTTTTACAAGTGTCCTTGTGATACTCGTCAAAACTTTTTCTGTTATAACTGCGCGAAAAGCATGTATTCTTGCTTAAAACAACGAAACAAGCTGTTTTAGACCGAAACGAGGTAAATCTGAACACATCGGTTTTACAAGTGTCCTTGTGATACGCGTAAAAACTTTTTCTGTTATAACTGCGAGAAAAGCATGTATTCTTGCTTAAAACAACGAAACAAGCTGTTTTAGACCGGAACGAGTTAAATCTGAACACATCGGTGTCCGTGTGATACGCGTCAAAACTTTTTCTCCTGTAACTGCGCGAAAAGCATGTATTCTTGCTTAAAAGAAAGAAACAATCTGGTTTAAACCGAAACGAGGTAAATCTGAATACATCAATTTTACAAGTGTCCGTGTGATACTCGTCAAAACTTTTTCTGTTATAACTGCGAGAAAATCGTGTATTTAGAACGAAACGAGCTAAATCTGAACACATCGGTTTTACAAGTGTCCGTGTGATACTCAAAACTTTTTCTGTTATAACTGCGCGAAAAGCACGTATTCTTGCCTAAAACAACGAAACAAGCTGTTTTAGACCGAAACAAGCTAGATCTGAACACATCGGTTTTACAAGTGTACATGTGATACCTATCAAAACTTTTTATCTTATAACTGCGCGAAAAGAATGTATTCGTGCCTAATACAACGAAACAAGCTGTTTTAGAACGAAACGAGCTAAATCTGAACACATCGCTTTTACAAGTGTGTGTGATACGCGTCAAATCTTTTTCTCATAACGGCGCGAAAAGCATGTATGCGTGCTTAATACAACAAAACACGGTGTTTTAGACCGAAACGAGCTAAGTCTGAACACATCGGTTTTACAAGTGTCCATGTGATACGCGTCAAAACGTTTTCTCTTGTAACTGCGCGAAAAGCATGTATTCGTGCTTAATACAACGAAACAAGCCGTTTTAGACCGAAACGAGCTAAATCTGAACACATCGGTTTTACAAGTGTCCGTGTGATACTCAAAACTTTTTCTGTTATAAATGCGCGAAAAGCACGTATTCTTGCTTAATACAACAAAGCATGGTGTTTCAGACCGAAACGAGCAAAATCTGAACACATCGGTTTTACAAGTGTCCATGTGATACGCGTCAAAACGTTTTCTCTTGTAACTGCGCGAAAAGCATGTATTCTTGCTTAAAACAAGGAAACAAGCTGTTTTAGACCGGAATGAGTTAAATCTGAACACATCGGTTTTACAAGTGACCGTGTGATACGCGTCAAAACTTTTTCTCTTATAACTGCGCGAAAAGCATGTATTCTTGCTTAAAACAACGAAACAAGCTGTTTTAGAACGAAGCGAGCTAGATCTGAACACATCGGTTTTACAAGTGTCCATGTGATACCTATCAAAACGTTTTATCTTATAACTGCGCGAAAAGAATGTATTCGTGCTTAATACAACGAAACAAGCTGTTTTAGAACGAAACGAGCTAAATCTGAACACATCGGTTTTACAAGTGTGTGTGATACGCGTCAAATCGTTTTCTCATAACGGTGCGAAAAGCATGTATGCGTGCTTAATACAACAAAACACGGTGTTTTAGACCGAAACGAGCTAAATCTGAACACATCGGTTTTACAAGTGTCCATGTGATACGCGTCAAAACGTTTTCTCTTGTAACTGCGCGAAAAGCATGTATTCGTGCTTAATACAACGAAACAAGCTGTTTTAGCCCGAAACGAGCTTAATCTGAACACATCGGTTTTACAAGTGTCTTTTTGATACTCGTCAAAGCTTTTTCTGTTATAACTGCGAGAAAAGCATGTATTCTTGCTTAAAACAACGAAACAAGTTGTTTTAGACCGAAACGAATTAGATCTGAACACATCGGTTTTACAAGTGTCCATGTGATACGCGTCAAAAATTTTTTTCTTAACGGTGCGAGAAGCATTATTCGTGCTTAATACAACAAAACACGGTGTTTTAGAACGAAACGAGCTAAATCTGAACACATCGGTTTTACAAGTGTGTGTGATACGCGTCAAATCTTTTTCTCATAACGGTGCGAAAAGCATGTATTCGTGCTTAATACAACAAAACACGGTGTTTTAGACCGAAACAAACTAAATCTGAACACATCGGTTTTACAAGTGTTCGTGTGATACGCGTCAAAACTTTTTCTCCTATAATTGCGCGAAAAGCATGTATTCTTGTTTAAAACAACGAAACAAGCTGTTTTAGACCGGAGCGAGTTAAATCTGAACACATCGGTTTTACAAGTGTCCGTGTGATACGCGTCAAAGCGTTTTCTCTTATAACTGCACGAAAAGCATGTATTCGTGCTTAATACAACGAAACAAGTTGTTTTACATCGAAACGAGCTAAATCAGATTACTTCGGTTTTACAAGTGTCTGTGTGATACGGGTCAAATCTTTTTCTCATAACGGTGCGAAAAGCATGTATTCGTGCTTAATACAACAAAACACGGTGTTTTAGACCGAAACGAGCTAAATCTGAACACATCGGTTTTACAAGTGTCCATGTGATACGCGTCCAAACTTTTTCTCTTGTAACTGCGCGAAAAGCATGTATTCGTGCTTAATACAACGAAACAAGCTGTTTTAGACCGAAACGAGCTAAATCTGAAGACATCGGTTTTACAAGTGTCCGTGTGATACGCGTCAAAACTTTTTCTCCTGTAACTGCGCAACGAAACAAGCTGGTTTAGACCGAAACGAGCTAAATCTGAACACATCGGTTTTACAAGTGGCCGTGTAATACTCGTCAAAACGTTTTCTCTTTTAACTGCGCGAAAAGCATGTATTCGTGCTTAATACAACGAAACAAGCTGTTTTAGACCGAAACGAACTTAATCTGAACACATCGGTTTTACAAGTGTCTTTGTGATACTCGTCAAAGCTTTTTCTGTTATAACTGCGAGAAAAGCATGTATTCTTGCTTAAAACAACGAAACAAGTTGTTTTAGACCGAAACGAATTAGATCTGAACACATCGGTTTTACAAGTGTCCATGTGATACGCGTCAAAAATGTTTTTCTTAACGGTGCGAGAAGCATTATTCGTGCTTAATACAACAAAACACGGTGTTTTAGAACGAAACGAGCTAAATCTGAACACATCGGTTTTACAAGTGTGTGTGATACGCGTCAAAACTTTTTCTCCTATAATTGCGCGAAAAGCATGTATTCTTGTTTAAAACAACGAAACAAGCTGTTTTAGACCGGAGCGAGTTAAATCTGAACACATCGGTTTTACAAGTGTCCGTGTGATACGCGTCAAAGCGTTTTCTCTTATAACTGCACGAAAAGCATGTATTCGTGCTTAATACAACGAAACAAGTTGTTTTACATCGAAACGAGCTAAATGTGAACACTTCGGTTTTACAAGTGTCTGTGTGATACGCGTCAAATCTTTTTCTCATAACGATGCGAAAAGCATGTATTCGTGCTTAATACAACAAAACACGGTGTTTTAGAGCGAAACGAGCTAAATCTGAACACATCGGTTTTACAAGTGTCCATGTGATACGCGTCCAAACTTTTTCTCTTGTAACTGCGCGAAAAGCATGTATTCGTGCTTAATACAACGAAACAAGTTGTTTTAGACCGAAACGAGCTAAATCTGAAGACATCGGTTTTACAAGTGTCCGTGTGATACGCGTGAAAACTTTTTCTCCTGTAACTGCGCGAAAAGCACGTATTCTTGCTTAAAGCAACGAAACAAGCTGGTTTAGACCGAAACGAGCTAAATCTGAACACATCGGTTTTACAAGTGTCCGTGTGATACTCGTCAAAACTTTTTCTGTTATAACTGCGCGAAAAGCATGTATTCTTGCTTAAAACAACGAAACAAGCTGTTTTAGAACGAAGCGAGGTAGATCTGAACACATCGGTTTTACAAGTGTCCGTGTGATACCTATCAAAACTTTTTATCTTATAACTGCGCGAGAAGCAAGTATTCTTGCTTAATACAACGAAACAAGTTTTAGACCGAAACGAGCTAAATCTGGACATCGATTTTACAAGTTTCCATGTGATACGCGTCAAAACGTTTTCTCCTGTAACTGCGCGAAAAGCATGTATTCTTGCTTAAAACAACGAAACAAGCTGGTTTAGACCGAAACGAGCTAAATCTGAAGACATCGGTTTTACAAGTGTCCATGTGATACGCGTCAAAACGTTTTCTCCTGTAACTGCGCGAAAAACATGTATTCTTGCCTAAAAGAACGAAACAAGCTGGTTTAGACCGAAACGAGCTATATCTGAACACATCGGTTTTACAAGTGTCCGTGTGATACTCGTCAAAACTTTTTCTGTTATAACTGCGGGAAAAGCATGTATTCTTGCTTAAAAGAAAGAAACAATCTGGTTTAAACCGAAACGAGCTAAATCTGAATACATCAATTTTACAAGTGTCCGTGTGATACTCGTCAAAACTTTTTCTGTTATAACTGCGAGAAAATCGTGTATTTTTGCTTAAAACAACGAAACAAGCTGTTTTAGAACGAAACGAGCTAAATCTGAACACATCGGTTTTACAAGTGTCTGTGTGATACGCGTCAAATCTTTTTCTCATAACGGTGCGAGAAGCATGTATTCGTGCTTAATACAACAAAACACGGTCCGAAACGAGCTAAATCTGAACATCGGTTTAACAAGTGTCCGTGTGATACGCGTCAAAACTTTTTCTTCTATAATTGCGCGAAAAGCATGTATTCTTGTTTAAAACAACTAAACAAGCTGTTTTAGACCGGAACGAGTTATATCTGAACACATCGGTTTTACAAGTGTCCGTGTGATACGCCTCAAAACTTTTTTCCTATAACTGCGCGAAAAGCATGTATTCTTGCTTAAAACAACGAAACAAGCTGTTTTAGACCGAAACGAGTTAAATCTGAACACAGCGCTTTTACAAGTGTCCACGTGATACGCGTCAAAACTTTTTCTCTTGTAACTGCGCGAAAAGCATGTATTCGTGCTTAATACAACGAAACAAGCAGTTTTAGACCGAAACGAGCTAAATCTGAACACATCGGTTTTACAAGTGTCCGTGTGATACTCAAAACTTTTTCTGTTATAACTGCGCGAAAAGCACGTATTCTTGCTTAAAACAACGAAACAAGCTGTTTTAGACCGAAACAAGCTAGATCTGAACACATCGGTTTTACAAGTGTCCGTGTGATACGCGTCAAAACTTTTTATCTTATAACTGCGTGAAAAGCATGTATTCTTGCTTAAAACAAGGAAACAAGCTGTTTTAGACCGGAATGAGGTAAATCGGAACACATCGGTTTTACAAGTGTCCGTGTGATACGCGTCAAAACTTTTTCTCTTATAACTGCGCGAAAAGCATGTATTCTTGCTTAAAACAACGAAACAAGCTGTTTTAGAACGAAGCGAGCTAGATCTGAACACATCGGTTTTACAAGTGTACATGTGATACCTATCAAAACTTTTTATCTTATAACTGCGCGAAAAGAATGTATTCGTGCTTAATACAACAAAGCATGGTGTTTTAGACCGAAACGAGCAAAATCTGAACACATCGGTTTTACAAGTGTGTGTGATACGCGTCAAATCGTTTTCTCATAACGGTGCGAAAAGCATGTATGCGTGCTTAATACAACAAAACACGGTGTTTTAGACCGAAACGAGCTAAATCTGAACATATCGGTTTTACAAGTGTCCATGTGATACGCGTCAAAACGTTTTCTCTTGTACTGCGCGAAAAGCATGTATTCGTGCTTAATACAACGAAACAAGCTGTTATAGACCGAAACGAGCTTAATCTGAACACATCGATTTTACAAGTGTCTTTGTGATACTCGTCAAAACTTTTTCTGTTATAACTGCGAGAAAAGCATGTATTCTTGCTTAAAACAACGAAACAAGTTGTTTTAGACCGAAACGAATTAGATCTGAACACATCGGTTTTACAAGTGTCCATGTGATACGCGTCAAAAATTTTTTTCTTAACGGTGCGAGAAGCATTATTCGTGCTTAATACAACAAAACACGGTGTTTTAGAACGAAACGAGCTAAATCTGAACACATCGGTTTTACAAGTGTGTGTGATACGCGTCAAATCTTTTTCTCATAACGGTGCGAAAAGCATGTATTCGTGCTTAATACAACGAAACAAGTTGTTTTACATCGAAACGAGCTAAATCAGATTACTTCGGTTTTACAAGTGTCTCTGTGATACGGGTCAAATCTTTTTCTCCTATAATTGCGCGAAAAGCATGTATTCTTGTTTAAAACAACTAAACAAGCTGTTTTAGACCGGAACGAGTTAAATCTGAACACATCGGTTTTACAAGTGTCCGTGTGATACGCCTCAAAACTTTTTTCCTATAACTGCGCGAAAAGCATGTATTCTTGCTTAAAACAACGAAACAAGCTGTTTTAGACCGAAACGAGCTAAATCTGAACACATCGGTTTTACAAGTGTCCGTGTGATACGCGTCAAACTTTTTCTCCTCTAACTGCGTGAAAAGAATGTATTTTGCTTAAAACAGCGAAACAAGCTGTTTTAGACCGAAACGAGCTAAATCTGAACACATCGGTTTTACAAGTGTCCGTGTGATACTCAAAACTTTTTCTGTTATAACTGCACGAAAAGCACGTATTCTTGCTTAAAACAACGAAACAAGCTCTTTTAGACCGAAACGAGCAAGGTCTGAACACATCGGTTTTACAAGTGTCCCTGTGATACGCGTCAAAACTTTTTATCTTATAACTGCACGAAAAGCATGTATTCGTGCTTAATACAACAAAGCATGGTGTTTTAGACCGAAACGAGCAAAATCTGAACACATCGGTTTTACAAGTGTCCATGTGATACGCGTCAAATCGTTTTCTCCTATACCTGCGCGAAAAGCATGTATTCTTGCTTAAAACAACGAAACAAGCTGTTTTAGACCGGGACGAGTTAAATCTGAACACATCGGTGTCCGTGTAATACGCGTCAAAACTTTTTTTCTTATAACAGCGCGAAAAGCATGTATTCTTGCTTAAAACAACGAAACAAGCTGTTTTAGAACAAGCGAGCTAGATCTGAACACATCGGTTTTACAAATGTCCGTGTGATACCTATCAAAACTTTTTATCTTATAACTGCGCGAAAAGCATGTATTCTTGCTTAATACAACGAAACAAGTTTTAGACCGAAACGAGCTAAATCTGGACATCGATTTTACAAGTTTCCATGTGATACGCGTCAAACATTTTCTCCTGTAACTGCGCGAAAAGCATGTATTCTTGCTTAAAACAACGAAACAATCTGGTTTAAACCAAAACGAGCTAAATCTGAATACATCGGTTTTACAAGTGTCCGTGTGATACTCGTCAAAACTTTTTCTGTTATAACTGCGGGAAAATCATGTATTCTTGCTTTAAACAACGAAACAAGCTGTTTTAGACCGAAACGACCTAGATCTTAACACATCGGTTTTACAAGTGTCCATGTGATACGCGTCAAGACTTTTTCTCCTATAACTGCGCGAAAATCATGTATTTTTGCTTAAAACAACGAAACAAGTGGTTTTAGACCGAAACGAATTAGCTCTGAACACATCGGTTTTACAAGTGTCCATGTGATACGCGTCAAAAATTTTTCTCTTATAACTGCGCGAAAAGCATGTTTTCTTGCTTAAAACAACGAAACGAGCTGTTTTAGAACGAAACGAGCTAAATCTGAACACATCGGTTTTACAAGTGTCTGTGTGATACGCGTCAAATTTTTTTCTCATAACGGTGCGAGAAGCATGTATTCGGGCTTAATACAACAAAACACGGTGTTTTAGACCGAAACGAGCTAAATCTGAACACATCGGTTTTACAAGTGTCCGTGTGATACGCGTCAAAACTTTTTCTCCTGTAATTGCGCGAAAAGAATGTATTCTTGTTTAAAACAACTGAACAAGCTGTTTTAGACCGGAACGAGTTAAATCTGAACACATCGGTTTTACAAGTGTCCGTGTGATACGCCTCAAAACTTTTTTCCTATAACTGCGCGAAAAGCATGTATTCTTGCTTAAAACAACGAAACAAGCTGTTTTAGACCGAAACGAGTTAAATCTGAACACATCGGTTTTACAAGTGTCCATGTGATACGCGTCAAATCTTTTTCTCTTGTAACTGCGCGAAAAGCATGTATTCGTGCTTAATACAACGAAACAAGCAGTTTTAGACCGAAACGAGCTAAATCTGAACACATCGGTTTTACAAGTGTCCGTGTGATACGCGTCAAACTTTTTCTCCTATAACTGCGTGAAAAGAGTATTTTGCTTAAAACAACGAAACAAGCTGTTTTAGACCGAAACGAGCTAAATCTGAACACATCGGTTTTACAAGTGTCCGTGTGATACGCGTCAAAACTTTTTCACCTATATCAGCGCGAAAAGCATGTATTCTTGTTTAAAAAACGAAACAACCTGCTTTAGACCGGAACGAGTTAAATCTGAACACATCAGTTTTACAAGTGTCCGTGTGATACGCGTCGAAACTTTTTCTCTTATAACTGCGCGAAAAGCATGTATTCGTGCTTAATACAACGAAACAAGCTGTTTTACAACGAAACGAGCAAAATCTGAACACATCGGTTTTACAAGTGTCCATGTGATACGCGTCAAATCGTTTTCTCCTATACCTGCGCGAAAAGCATGTATTCTTGCTTAAAACAACGAAACAAGCTGTTTTAGACCGGAACGAGTTAAATCTGAACACATCGGTGTCCGTGTAATACGCGTCAAAACATTTTTTCTTATAACAGCGCGAAAAGCATGTATTCTTGCTTAAAACAACGAAACAAGCTGTTTTAGAACAAGCGAGCTAGATCTGAACACATCGGTTTTACAAATGTCCGTGTGATACCTATCAAAACTTTTTATCTTATAACTGCGCGAAAAGCATGTATTCTTGCTTAATACAACAAAGCATGGTGTTTTAGACCGAAACGAGCAAAATCTTAACACATCGGTTTTACAAGTGTCTGTGTGATACGCGTCAAATCTTTTTCTCATAACGGTGCAAGAAGCATGTATTCGGGCTTAATACAACAAAACACGGTGTTTTAGACCGAAACGAGCTAAATCTGAACACATCGGTTTTACAAGTGTCCATGTGATACGCATCAAAACTTTTTTCCTATATTTGCGCGAAAAGCATGTATTCTTGTTTAAAACAACTAAACAAGCTGTTTTAGACCGGAACGAGTTAAATCTGAACACATCGGTTTTACAAGTGTCCGTGTGATACGCCTCAAAACTTTTTTCCTATAACTGCGCGAAAAGCATGTATTCTTGCTTAAAACAACGAAACAAGCTGTTTTAGACCGAAACGAGCTAAATCTGAACACATCGGTTTTACAAGTGTCCGTGTGATACGCGTCAAACTTTTTCTCCTCTAACTGCGTGAAAAGAATGTATTTTGCTTAAAACAGCGAAACAAGCTGTTTTAGACCGAAACGAGCTAAATCTGAACACATCGGTTTTACAAGTGTCCGTGTGATACTCAAAACTTTTTCTGTTATAACTGCGCGAAAAGCACGTATTCTTGCTTAAAACAACGAAACAAGCTCTTTTAGACCGAAACGAGCAAGGTCTGAACACATCGGTTTTACAAGTGTCCCTGTGATACGCGTCAAAACTTTTTATCTTATAACTGCACGAAAAGCATGTATTCGTGCTTAATACAACAAAGCATGGTGTTTTAGACCGAAACGAGCAAAATCTGAACACATCGGTTTTACAAGTGTCCATGTGATACGCGTCAAAACTTTTTCTCTTGTAACTGCGCGAAAAGCATGTATTCTTGCTTAAAACAAGGAAACAAGCTGTTTTAGACCGGAATGAGTTAAATCTGAACACATCGGTTTTACAAGTGTCCGTGTGATACGCGTCAAAACTTTTTCTCTTATAACTGCGCGAAAAGCATGTATTCTTGCTTAAAACAACGAAACAAGCTGTTTTAGAACGAAGCGAGCTAGATCTGAACACATCGGTTTTACAAGTGTCCATGTGATACCTATCAAAACTTTTTATCTTATAACTGCGCGAAAAGAATGTATTCGTGCTTAATACAACGAAACAAGCTGTTTTAGAACGAAACGAGCTAAATCTGAACACATCGGTTTTACAAGTGTGTGTGATACGCGTCAAATCGTTTTCTCATAACGGTGCGAAAAGCATGTATTCGTGCTTAATACAACAAAACACGGTGTTTTAGACCGAAACGAGCTAAATCTGAACACATCGGTTTTACAAGTGTCCATGTGATACGCGTCCAAACTTTTTCTCTTGTAACTGCGCGAAAAGCATGTATTCGTGCTTAATACAACGAATCAAGCTGTTTTAGACCGAAACGAGCTAAATCTGAAGACATCGCTTTTACAAGTGTCCGTGTGATACGCGTCAAAACTTTTTCTCCTGTAACTGCGCAACGAAACAAGCTGGTTTAGACCGAAACGAGCTAAATCTGAACACATCGGTTTTACAAATGGCCGTGTAATACTCGTCAAAACGTTTTCTCTTTTAACTGCGCGAAAAGCATGTATTCGTGCTTAATACAACGAAACAAGCTGTTTTACAACGAAACGAGCAAAATCTGAACACATCGGTTTTACAAGTGTCCATGTGATACGCGTCAAATCGTTTTCTCCTATACCTGCGCGAAAAGCATGTATTCTTGCTTAAAACAACGAAACAAGCTGTTTTAGACCGGAACGAGTTAAATCTGAACACATCGGTGTCCGTGTAATACGCGTCAAAACTTTTTTTCTTATAACAGCGCGAAAAGCATGTATTCTTGCTTAAAACAACGAAACAAGCTGTTTTAGAACAAGCGAGCTAGATCTGAACACATCGGTTTTACAAATGTCCGTGTGATACCTATCAAAACTTTTTATCTTATAACTGCGCGAAAAGCATGTATTCTTGCTTAATACAACAAAGCATGGTGTTTTAGACCGAAACGAGCAAAATCTGAACACATCGGTTTTACAAGTGTCTGTGTGATACGCGTCAAATCTTTTTCTCATAACGGTGCGAGAAGCATGTATTCGGGCTTAATACAACAAAACACGGTGTTTTAGACCGAAACGAGCTAAATCTGAACACATCGGTTTTACAAGTGTCCGTGTGATACGCGTCAAAACTTTTTTTCCTATATTTGCGCGAAAAGCATGTATTCTTGTTTAAAACAACTAAACAAGCTGTTTTAGACCGGAACGAGTTAAATCTGAACACATCGGTTTTACAAGTGTCCGTGTGATACGCCTCAAAACTTTTTTCCTATAACTGCGCGAAAAGCATGTATTCTTGCTTAAAACAACGAAACAAGCTGTTTTAGACCGAAACGAGCTAAATCTGAACACATCGGTTTTACAAGTGTCCGTGTGATACGCGTCAAACTTTTTCTCCTCTAACTGCGTGAAATGAATGTATTTTGCTTAAAACAGCGAAACAAGCTGTTTTAGACCGAAACGAGCTAAATCTGAACACATCGGTTTTACAAGTGTCCGTGTGATACTCAAAACTTTTTCTGTTATAACTGCGCGAAAAGCACGTATTCTTGCTTAAAACAACGAAACAAGCTCTTTTAGACCGAAACGAGCAAGGTCTGAACACATCGGTTTTACAAGTGTCCCTGTGATACGGGTCAAAACTTTTTATCTTATAACTGCGCGAAAAGAATGTATTCGTGCTTAATACAACGAAACAAGCTGTTTTAGAACGAAACGAGCTAAATCTGAACACATCGGTTTTACAAGTGTGTGTGATACGCGTCAAATCGTTTTCTCATAACGGTGCGAAAAGCATGTATTCGTGCCTAATACAACAAAACACGGTGTTTTAGACCGAAACGAGCTAAATCTGAACACATCGGTTTTACAAGTGTCCATGTGATACGCGTCCAAACTTTTTCTCTTGTAACTGCGCGAAAAGCATGTATTCGTGCTTAATACAACGAAACAAGCTGTTTTAGACCGAAACGAGCTAAATCTGAAGACATCGGTTTTACAAGTGTCCGTGTGATACGCGTCAAAACTTTTTCTCCTGTAACTGCGCAACGAAACAAGCTGGTTTAGACCGAAACGAGCTAAATCTGAACACATCGGTTTTACAAGTGGCCGTGTAATACTCGTCAAAACGTTTTCTCTTTTAACTGCGCGAAAAGCATGTATTCGTGCTTAATACAACGAAACAAGCTGTTTTAGACCGAAACGAACTAAATCTGAACACATCGGTTTTACAAGTGTCCGTGTGATACGCGTCAAAACTTTTTCTCCTATAATTGCGCGAAAAGCATGTATTCTTGTTTAAAAAAAACGAAACAAGCTGCTTTAGACCGGAACGAGTTAAATCTGAACACATCAGTTTTACAAGTGTCCGTGTGATACGCGTCGAAACTTTTTCTCTTATAACTGCGCGAAAAGCATGTATTCGTGCTGAATACAACGAAACAAGCCTGTTTACAACGAAACGAGCAAAATCTGAACACATCGGTTTTACAAGTGTCCATGTGATACGCGTCAAACATTTTCTCCTGTAACTGCGCGAAAAGCATGTATTCTTGCTTAAAACAACGAAACAATCTGGTTTAAACCAAAACGAGCTAAATCTGAATACATCGGTTTTACAAGTGTCCGTGTGATACTCGTCAAAACTTTTTCTGTTATAACTGCGGGAAAATCATGTATTCTTGCTTTAAACAACGAAACAAGCTGTTTTAGACCGAAACGACCTAGATCTTAACACATCGGTTTTACAAGTGTCCATGTGAT
Organism: Amblyomma americanum; assembly: GCF_052857255.1. Classification (NCBI taxonomy): domain Eukaryota; kingdom Metazoa; phylum Arthropoda; class Arachnida; order Ixodida; family Ixodidae; genus Amblyomma; species Amblyomma americanum. Next base: position 500,494 of record NW_027526492.1, on the reverse strand, counting down.
ACGCGTCAAGACTTTTTCTCCTATAACTGCGCGAAAATCATGTATTTTTGCTTAAAACAACGAAACAAGTGGTTTTAGACCGAAACGAATTAGATCTGAACACATCGGTTTTACAAGTGTCCATGTGATACGCGTCAAAAATTTTTCTCTTATAACTGCGCGAAAAGCATGTATTCTTGCTTAAAACAACGAAACGAGCTGTTTTAAAACGAAACGAGCTAAATCTGAACACATCGGTTTTACAAGTGTCTGTGTGATACGCGTCAAATCTTTTTCTCATAACGGTGCGAGAAGCATGTATTCGGGCTTAATACAACAAAACACGGTGTTTTAGACCGAAACGAGCAAAATCTGAACACATCGGTTTTACAAGTGTCTGTGTGATACGCGTCAAATCTTTTTCTCATAACGGTGCGAAAAGCATGTATTCGTGCTTAATACAACGAAACAAGCTGTTTTAGACCGAAACGAGCTAAATCTGAACACATCGGTTTTACAAGTGTCCGTGTGATACGCGTCAAACTTTTTCTCCTCTAACTGCGTGAAAAGAATGTATTTTGCTTAAAACAGCGAAACAAGCTGTTTTAGACCGAAACGAGCTAAATCTGAACACATCGGTTTTACAAGTGTCCGTGTGATACTCAAAACTTTTTCTGTTATAACTGCGCGAAAAGCACGTATTCTTGCTTAAAACAACGAAACAAGCTCTTTTAGACCGAAACGAGCAAGGTCTGAACACATCGGTTTTACAAGTGTCCCTGTGATACGGGTCAAAACTTTTTATCTTATAACTGCGCGAAAAGAATGTATTCGTGCTTAATACAACGAAACAAGCTGTTTTAGAACGAAACGAGCTAAATCTGAACACATCGGTTTTACAAGTGTGTGTGATACGTGTCAAATCGTTTTCTCATAACGGTGCGAAAAGCATGTATTCGTGCCTAATACAACAAAACACGGTGTTTTAGACCGAAACGAGCTAAATCTGAACACATCGGTTTTACAAGTGTCCATGTGATACGCGTCCAAACTTTTTCTCTTGTAACTGCGCGAAAAGCATGTATTCGTGCTTAATACAACGAAACAAGCTGTTTTAGACCGAAACGAGCTAAATCTGAAGACATCGGTTTTACAAGTGTCCGTGTGATACGCGTCAAAACTTTTTCTCCTGTAACTGCGCAACGAAACAAGCTGGTTTAGACCGAAACGAGCTAAATCTGAACACATCGGTTTTACAAGTGGCCGTGTAATACTCGTCAAAACGTTTTCTCTTTTAACTGCGCGAAAAGCATGTATTCGTGCTTAATACAACGAAACAAGCTGTTTTAGACCGAAACGAACTAAATCTGAACACATCGGTTTTACAAGTGTCCGTGTGATACGCGTCAAAACTTTTTCTTCTATAATTGCGCGAAAAGCATGTATTCTTGTTTAAAAAAACGAAACAAGCTGCTTTAGACCGGAACGAGTTAAATCTGAACACATCAGTTTTACAAGTGTCCGTGTGATACGCGTCGAAACTTTTTCTCTTATAACTGCGCGAAAAGCATGTATTCGTGCTGAATACAACGAAACAAGCCTGTTTACAACGAAACGAGCAAAATCTGAACACATCGGTTTTGCAAGTGTCCATGTGATACGCGTCAAACATTTTCTCCTGTAACTGCGCGAAAAGCATGTATTCTTGCTTAAAACAACGAAACAATCTGGTTTAAACCAAAACGAGCTAAATCTGAATACATCGGTTTTACAAGTGTCCGTGTGATACTCGTCAAAACTTTTTCTGTTATAACTGCGGGAAAATCATGTATTCTTGCTTTAAACAACGAAACAAGCTGTTTTAGACCGAAACGACCTAGATCTTAACACATCGGTTTTACAAGTGTCCATGTGATACGCGTCAAGACTTTTTCTCCTATAACTGCGCGAAAATCATGTATTTTTGCTTAAAACAACGAAACAAGTGGTTTTAGACCGAAACGAATTAGATCTGAACACATCGGTTTTACAAGTGTCCATGTGATACGCGTCAAAAATTTTTCTCTTATAACTGCGCGAAAAGCATGTATTCTTGCTTAAAACAACGAAAGGAGCTGTTTTAAAACGAAACGAGCTAAATCTGAACACATCGGTTTTACAAGTGTCTGTGTGATACGCGTCAAATCTTTTTCTCATAACGGTGCGAGAAGCATGTATTCGGGCTTAATACAACAAAACACGGTGTTTTAGACCGAAACGAGCAAAATCTGAACACATCGGTTTTACAAGTGTCCATGTGATACGCGTCCAAACTTTTTCTCTTGTAACTGCGCGAAAAGCATGTATTCGTGCTTAATACAACGAAACAAGCTGTTTTAGATCGAAACGAGCTAAATCTGAAGACATCGGTTTTACAAGTGTCCGTGTGATACGCGTCAAAACTTTTTCTCCTGTAACTGCGCAACGAAACAAGCTGGTTTAGACCGAAACGAGCTAAATCTGAACACATCGGTTTTACAAGTGGCCGTGTAATACTCGTCAAAACGTTTTCTCTTTTAACTGCGCGAAAAGCATGTATTCGTGCTTAATACAACGAAACAAGCTGTTTTAGACCGAAACGAACTAAATCTGAACACATCGGTTTTACAAGTGTCCGTGTGATACGCGTCAAAACTTTTTCTCCTATAATTGCGCGAAAAGCATGTATTCTTGTTTAAAAAAAACGAAACAAGCTGCTTTAGACCGGAACGAGTTAAATCTGAACATATCAGTTTTACAAGTGTCCGTGTGATACGCGTCGAAACTTTTTCTCTTATAACTGCGCGAAAAGCATGTATTCGTGCTGAATACAACGAAACAAGCCTGTTTACAACGAAACGAGCAAAATCTGAACACATCGGTTTTACAAGTGTCCATGTGATACGCGTCAAACATTCTCTCCTGTAACTGCGCGAAAAGCATGTATTCTTGCTTAAAACAACGAAACAATCTGGTTTAAACCAAAACGAGCTAAATCTGAATACATCGGTTTTACAAGTGTCCGTGTGATACTCGTCAAAACTTTTTCTGTTATAACTGCGGGAAAATCATGTATTCTTGCTTTAAACAACGAAACAAGCTGTTTTAGACCGAAACGACCTAGATCTTAACACATCGGTTTTACAAGTGTCCATGTGATACGCGTCAAGACTTTTTCTCCTATAACTGCGCGAAAATCATGTATTTTTGCTTAAAACAACGAAACAAGTGGTTTTAGACCGAAACGAATTAGATCTGAACACATCGGTTTTACAAGTGTCCATGTGATACGCGTCAAAAATTTTTCTCTTATAACTGCGCGAAAAGCATGTATTCTTGCTTAAAACAACGAAACGAGCTGTTTTAAAACGAAACGAGCTAAATCTGAACACATCGGTTTTACAAGTGTCTGTGTGATACGCGTCAAATCTTTTTCTCATAACGGTGCGAGAAGCATGTATTCGGGCTTAATACAACAAAACACGGTGTTTTAGACCGAAACGAGCTAAATCTGAACACATCGGTTTTACAAGTGTCCGTGTGATACGCGTCAAAACTTTTTTTCCTATATTTGCGCGAAAAGCATGTATTCTTGTTTAAAACAACTAAACAAGCTGTTTTAGACCGGAACGAGTTAAATCTGAACACATCGGTTTTACAAGTGTCCGTGTGATACGCCTCAAAACTTTTTCCTATAACTGCGCGAAAAGCATGTATTCTTGCTTAAAACAACGAAACAAGCTGTTTTAGACCGAAACGAGCTAAATCTGAACACATCGGTTTTACAAGTGTCCGTGTGATACGCGTCAAACTTTTTCTCCTCTAACTGCGTGAAAAGAATGTATTTTGCTTAAAACAGCGAAACAAGCTCTTTTAGACCGAAACGAGCAAGGTCTGAACACATCGGTTTTACAAGTGTCCCTGTGATACGGGTCAAAACTTTTTATCTTATAACTGCACGAAAAGCATGTATTCGTGCTTAATACAACAAAGCATGGTGTTTTAGACCGAAACGAGCAAAATCTGAACACATCGGTTTTACAAGTGTCCATGTGATACGCGTCAAAACTTTTTCTCTTGTAACTGCGCGAAAAGCATGTATTCTTGCTTAAAACAACGAAACAAGCTGTTTTAGAACGAAGCGAGCTAGATCTGAACACATAGGTTTTACAAGTGTCCATGTGATACCTATCAAAACTTTTTATCTTATAACTGCGCGAAAAGAATGTATTCGTGCTTAATACAACGAAACAAGCTGTTTTAGAACGAAACGAGCTAAATCTGAACACATCGGTTTTACAAGTGTCCATGTGATACGCGTCAAAACTTTTTCTCCTATAATTGCGCGAAAAGCATGTATTCTTGTTTAAAAAAACGAAACAAGCTGCTTTAGACCGGAACGAGTTAAATCTGAACACATCAGTTTTACAAGTGTCCGTGTGATACGCGTCGAAACTTTTTCTCTTATAACTGCGCGAAAAGCATGTATTCGTGCTGAATACAACGAAACAAGCCTGTTTACAACGATACGAGCAAAATCTGAACACATCGGTTTTACAAGTGTCCATGTGATACGCGTCAAATCGTTTTCTCCTATACCTGCGCGAAAAGCATGTATTCTTGCTTAAAACAACGAAACAAGCTGTTTTAGACCGGGACGAGTTAAATCTGAACACATCGGTGTCCGTGTAATACGCGTCAAAACTTTTTTTCTTATAACAGCGCGAAAAGCATGTATTCTTGCTTAAAACAACGAAACAAGCTGTTTTAGAACAAGCGAGCTAGATCTGAACACATCGGTTTTACAAATGTCCGTGTGATACCTATCAAAACTTTTTATCTTATAACTGCGCGAAAAGCATGTATTCTTGCTTAATACAACGAAACAAGTTTTAGACCGAAACGAGCTAAATCTGGACATCGAATTTACAAGTTTCCATGTGATACGCGTCAAACATTTTCTCCTGTAACTGCGCGAAAAGCATGTATTCTTGCTTAAAACAACGAAACAATCTGGTTTAAACCAAAACGAGCTAAATCTGAATACATCGGTTTTACAAGTGTCCGTGTGATACTCGTCAAAACTTTTTCTGTTATAACTGCGGGAAAATCATGTATTCTTGCTTTAAACAACGAAACAAGCTGTTTTAGACCGAAACGACCTAGATCTTAACACATCGGTTTTACAAGTGTCCATGTGATACGCGTCAAGACTTTTTCTCCTATAACTGCGCGAAAATCATGTATTTTTGCTTAAAACAACGAAACAAGTGGTTTTAGACCGAAACGAATTAGATCTGAACACATCGGTTTTACAAGTGTCCATGTGATACGCGTCAAAAATTTTTCTCTTATAACTGCGCGAAAAGCATGTATTCTTGCTTAAAACAACGAAACGAGCTGTTTTAAAACGAAACGAGCTAAATCTGAACACATCGGTTTTACAAGTGTCTGTGTGATACGCGTCAAATCTTTTTCTCATAACGGTGCGAGAAGCATGTATTCGGGCTTAATACAACAAAACACGGTGTTTTAGACCGAAACGAGCTAAATCTGAACACATCGGTTTTACAAGTGTCCGTGTGATACGCGTCAAAACTTTTTCTCCTGTAATTGCGCGAAAAGAATGTATTCTTGTTTAAAACAACTGAACAAGCTGTTTTAGACCGGAACGAGTTAAATCTGAACACATCGGGTTTACAAGTGTCCGTGTGATACGCCTCAAAACTTTTTTCCTATAACTGCGCGAAAAGCATGTATTCTTGCTTAAAACAACGAAACAAGCTGTTTTAGACCGAAACGAGGTAAATCTGAACACATCGGTTTTACAAGTGTCCATGTGATACGCGTCAAAACTTTTTCTCTTGTAACTGCGTGAAAAGCATGTATTCGTGCTTAATACAACGAAACAAGCAGTTTTAGACCGAAACGAGCTAAATCTGAACACATCGGTTTTACAAGTGTCCGTGTGATACGCGTCAAACTTTTTCTATAACTGCGTGAAAAGAGTGTATTTTGCTTAAAACAACGAAACAAGCTGTTTTAGACCGAAACGAGCTAAATCTGAACACATCGGTTTTACAAGTGTCCGTGTGATACGCGTCAAAACTTTTTCTCCTATAATAGCGCGAAAAGCATGTATTCTTGTTTAAAAAAACGAAACAACCTGCTTTAGACCGGAACGAGTTAAATCTGAACACATCAGTTTTACAAGTGTCCGTGTGATACGCGTCGAAACTTTTTCTCTTATAACTGCGCGAAAAGCATGTATTCGTGCTTAATACAACGAAACAAGCTGTTTTACAACGAAACGAGCAAAATCTGAACACATCGGTTTTACAAGTGTCCATGTGATACGCGTCAAATCGTTTTCTCCTATACCTGCGCGAAAAGCATGTATTCTTGCTTAAAACAACGAAACAAGCTGTTTTAGACCGGAACGAGTTAAATCTGAACACATCGGTGTGCGTGTAATACGCGTCAAAACTTTTTTCTTATAACAGCGCGAAAAGCATGTATTCTTGCTTAAAACAACGAAACAAGCTGTTTTAGAACAAGCGAGCTAGATCTGAACACATCGGTTTTACAAATGTCCGTGTGATAAGTATCAAAACTTTTTATCTTATAACTGCGCGAAAAGCATGTATTCTTGCTTAATACAACAAAGCATGGTGTTTTAGACCGAAACGAGCAAAATCTGAACACATCGGTTTTACAAGTGTCTGTGTGATACGCGTCAAATCTTTTTCTCATAACGGTGCGAGAAGCATGTATTCGGGCTTAATACAACAAAACACGGTGTTTTAGACCGAAACGAGCTAAATCTGAACACATCGGTTTTACAAGTGTCCGTGTGATACGCATCAAAACTTTTTCTCCTATATTTGCGCGAAAAGCATGTATTCTTGTTTAAAACAACTAAACAAGCTGTTTTAGACCGGAACGAGTTAAATCTGAACACATCGGTTTTACAAGTGTCCGTGTGATACGCCTCAAAACTTTTTTCCTATAACTGCGCGAAAAGCATGTATTCTTGCTTAAAACAACGAAACAAGCTGTTTTAGACCGAAACGAGCTAAATCTGAACACATCGGTTTTACAAGTGTCCGTGTGATACGCGTCAAACTTTTTCTCCTCTAACTGCGTGAAAAGAATGTATTTTGCTTAAAACAGCGAAACAAGCTGTTTTAGACCGAAACGAGCTAAATCTGAACACATCGGTTTTACAAGTGTCCGTGTGATACTCAAAACTTTTTCTGTTATAACTGCGCGAAAAGCACGTATTCTCGCTTAAAACAACGAAACAAGCTCTTTTAGACCGAAACGAGCAAGGTCTGAACACATCGGTTTTACAAGTGTCCCTGTGATACGCGTCAAAACTTTTTATCTTATAACTGCACGAAAAGCATGTATTCGTGCTTAATACAACAAAGCATGGTGTTTTAGATCGAAACGAGCAAAATCTGAACACATCGGTTTTACAAGTGTCCATGTGATACGCGTCAAAACTTTTTCTCTTGTAACTGCGCGAAAAGCATGTATTCTTGCTTAAAACAAGGAAACAAACTGTTTTAGACCGGAATGAGTTAAATCTGAACACATCGGTTTTACAAGTGTCCGTGTGATACGCGTCAAATCTTTTTCTCTTATAACTGCGCGAAAAGCATGTATTCTTGCTTAAAACAACGAAACAAGCTGTTTTAGAACGAAGCGAGCTAGATCTGAACACATCGGTTTTACAAGTGTCCATGTGATACCTATCAAAACTTTTTATCTTATAACTGCGCGAAAAGAATGTATTCGTGCTTAATACAACGAAACAAGCTGTTTTAGAACGAAACGAGCTAAATCTGAACACATCGGTTTTACAAGTGTGTGTGATACGCGTCAAATCGTTTTCTCATAACGGTGTGAAAAGCATGTATGCGTGCTTAATACAACGAAACACGGTGTTTTAGACCGAAACGAGCTAAATCTGAACACATCGGTTTTACAAGTGTCCATGTGATACGCGTCAAAACGTTTTCTCTTGTAACTGCGCGAAAAGCATGTATTCGTGCTTAATACAACGAAACAAGCTGTTTTAGACCGAAACGAGCTTAATCTGAACACATCGGTTTTACAAGTGTGTGTGATACGCGTCAAATCTTTTTCTCATAAAGGTGCGAAAAGCATGTATTCTTGCTTAATACAACAAAACACGGTGTTTTAGACCGAAACAAACTAAATCTTAACACATCGGTTTTACAAGTGTTCGTGTGATACGCGTCAAAACTTTTTCTCCTATAATTGCGCGAAAAGCATGTATTCTTGTTTAAAACAACGAAACAAGCTGTTTTAGACCGGAGCGAGTTAAATCTGAACACATCGGTTTTACAAGTGTCCGTGTGATACGCGTCAAAGCGTTTTCTCTTATAACTGCACGAAAAGCATGTATTCGTGCTTAATACAACGAAACAAGTTGTTTTACATCGAAACGAGCTAAATCAGATTACTTCGGTTTTACAAGTGTCTGTGTGATACGGGTCAAATCTTTTTCTCATAACGGTGCGAAAAGCATGTATTCGTGCTTAATACAACAAAACACGGTGTTTTAGACCGAAACGAGCTAAATCTGAACACATCGGTTTTACAAGTGGCCGTGTAATACTCGTCAAAACGTTTTCTCTTTTAACTGCGCGAAAAGCATGTATTCGTGCTTAATACAACGAAACAAGCAGTTTTAGACCGAAACGAGCTAAATCTGAACACATCGGTTTTACAAGTGTCCATGTGATACGCGTCAAATCGTTTTCTCCTATACCTGCGCGAAAAGCATGTATTCTTGCTTAAAACAACGAAACAAGCTGTTTTAGACCGGGACGAGTTAAATCTGAACACATCGGTGTCCGTGTAATACGCGTCAAAACTTTTTTTCTTATAACAGCGCGAAAAGCATGTATTCTTGCTTAAAACAACGAAACAAGCTGTTTTAGAACAAGCGAGCTAGATCTGAACACATCGGTTTTACAAATGTCCGTGTGATACCTATCAAAACTTTTTATCTTATAACTGCGCGAAAAGCATGTATTCTTGCTTAATACAACGAAACAAGTTTTAGACCGAAACGAGCTAAATCTGGACATCGAATTTACAAGTTTCCATGTGATACGCGTCAAACATTTTCTCCTGTAACTGCGCGAAAAGCATGTATTCTTGCTTAAAACAACGAAACAATCTGGTTTAAACCAAAACGAGCTAAATCTGAATACATCGGTTTTACAAGTGTCCGTGTGATACTCGTCAAAACTTTTTCTGTTATAACTGCGGGAAAATCATGTATTCTTGCTTTAAACAACGAAACAAGCTGTTTTAGACCGAAACAACCTAGATCTTAACACATCGGTTTTACAAGTGTCCATGTGATACGCGTCAAGACTTTTTCTCCTATAACTGCGCGAAAATCGTGTATTTTTGCTTAAAACAACGAAACAAGTGGTTTTAGACCGAAACGAATTAGATCTGAACACATCGGTTTTACAAGTGTCCATGTGATACGCGTCAAAAATTTTTCTCTTATAACTGCGCGAAAAGCATGTATTCTTGCTTAAAACAACGAAACGAGCTGTTTTAAAACGAAACGAGCTAAATCTGAACACATCGGTTTTACAAGTGTCTGTGTGATACGCGTCAAATCTTTTTCTCATAACGGTGCGAGAAGCATGTATTCGGGCTTAATACAACAAAACACGGTGTTTTAGACCGAAACGAGCTAAATCTGAACACATCGGTTTTACAAGTGTCCGTGTGATACGCGTCAAAACTTTTTCTCCTGTAATTGCGCGAAAAGAATGTATTCTTGTTTAAAACAACTGAACAAGCTGTTTTAGACCGGAACGAGTTAAATCTGAACACATCGGGTTTACAAGTGTCCGTGTGATACGCCTCAAAACTTTTTTCCTATAACTGCGCGAAAAGCATGTATTCTTGCTTAAAACAACGAAACAAGCTGTTTTAGACCGAAACGAGGTAAATCTGAACACATCGGTTTTACAAGTGTCCATGTGATACGCGTCAAAACTTTTTCTCTTGTAACTGCGCGAAAAGCATGTATTCGTGCTTAATACAACGAAACAAGCAGTTTTAGACCGAAACGAGCTAAATCTGAACACATCGGTTTTACAAGTGTCCGTGTGATACGCGTCAAACTTTTTCTATAACTGCGTGAAAAGAGTGTATTTTGCTTAAAACAACGAAACAAGCTGTTTTAGACCGAAACGAGCTAAATCTGAACACATCGGTTTTACAAGTGTCCGTGTGATACGCGTCAAAACTTTTTCTCCTATAATAGCGCGAAAAGCATGTATTCTTGTTTAAAAAAACGAAACAACCTGCTTTAGACCGGAACGAGTTAAATCTGAACACATCAGTTTTACAAGTGTCCGTGTGATACGCGTCGAAACTTTTTCTCTTATAACTGCGCGAAAAGCATGTATTCGTGCTTAATACAACGAAACAAGCTGTTTTACAACGAAACGAGCAAAATCTGAACACATCGGTTTTACAAGTGTCCATGTGATACGCGTCAAATCGTTTTCTCCTATACCTGCGCGAAAAGCATGTATTCTTGCTTAAAACAACGAAACAAGCTGTTTTAGACCGGAACGAGTTAAATCTGAACACATCGGTGTGCGTGTAATACGCGTCAAAACTTTTTTCTTATAACAGCGCGAAAAGCATGTATTCTTGCTTAAAACAACGAAACAAGCTGTTTTAGAACAAGCGAGCTAGATCTGAACACATCGGTTTTACAAATGTCCGTGTGATAAGTATCAAAACTTTTTATCTTATAACTGCGCGAAAAGCATGTATTCTTGCTTAATACAACAAAGCATGGTGTTTTAGACCGAAACGAGCAAAATCTGAACACATCGGTTTTACAAGTGTCTGTGTGATACGCGTCAAATCTTTTTCTCATAACGGTGCGAGAAGCATGTATTCGGGCTTAATACAACAAAACACGGTGTTTTAGACCGAAACGAGCTAAATCTGAACACATCGGTTTTACAAGTGTCCGTGTGATACGCATCAAAACTTTTTCTCCTATATTTGCGCGAAAAGCATGTATTCTTGTTTAAAACAACTAAACAAGCTGTTTTAGACCGGAACGAGTTAAATCTGAACACATCGGTTTTACAAGTGTCCGTGTGATACGCCTCAAAACTTTTTTCCTATAACTGCGCGAAAAGCATGTATTCTTGCTTAAAACAACGAAACAAGCTGTTTTAGACCGAAACGAGCTAAATCTGAACACATCGGTTTTACAAGTGTCCGTGTGATACGCGTCAAACTTTTTCTCCTCTAACTGCGTGAAAAGAATGTATTTTGCTTAAAACAGCGAAACAAGCTGTTTTAGACCGAAACGAGCTAAATCTGAACACATCGGTTTTACAAGTGTCCGTGTGATACTCAAAACTTTTTCTGTTATAACTGCGCGAAAAGCACGTATTCTCGCTTAAAACAACGAAACAAGCTCTTTTAGACCGAAACGAGCAAGGTCTGAACACATCGGTTTTACAAGTGTCCCTGTGATACGCGTCAAAACTTTTTATCTTATAACTGCACGAAAAGCATGTATTCGTGCTTAATACAACAAAGCATGGTGTTTTAGATCGAAACGAGCAAAATCTGAACACATCGGTTTTACAAGTGTCCATGTGATACGCGTCAAAACTTTTTCTCTTGTAACTGCGCGAAAAGCATGTATTCTTGCTTAAAACAAGGAAACAAACTGTTTTAGACCGGAATGAGTTAAATCTGAACACATCGGTTTTACAAGTGTCCGTGTGATACGCGTCAAATCTTTTTCTCTTATAACTGCGCGAAAAGCATGTATTCTTGCTTAAAACAACGAAACAAGCTGTTTTAGAACGAAGCGAGCTAGATCTGAACACATCGGTTTTACAAGTGTCCATGTGATACCTATCAAAACTTTTTATCTTATAACTGCGCGAAAAGAATGTATTCGTGCTTAATACAACGAAACAAGCTGTTTTAGAACGAAACGAGCTAAATCTGAACACATCGGTTTTACAAGTGTGTGTGATACGCGTCAAATCGTTTTCTCATAACGGTGTGAAAAGCATGTATGCGTGCTTAATACAACGAAACACGGTGTTTTAGACCGAAACGAGCTAAATCTGAACACATCGGTTTTACAAGTGTCCATGTGATACGCGTCAAAACGTTTTCTCTTGTAACTGCGCGAAAAGCATGTATTCGTGCTTAATACAACGAAACAAGCTGTTTTAGACCGAAACGAGCTTAATCTGAACACATCGGTTTTACAAGTGTCTTTGTGATACTCGTCAAAGCTTTTTCTGTTATAACTGCGAGAAAAGCATGTATTCTTGCTTAAAACAACGAAACAAGTTGTTTTAGACCGAAACGAATTAGATCTGAACACATCGGTTTTACAAGTGTCCATGTGATACGCGTCAAAAATTTTTTTCTTAACGGTGCGAGAAGCATTATTCGTGCTTAATACAACAAAACACGGTGTTTTAGAACGAAACGAGCTAAATCTGAACACATCGGTTTTACAAGTGTGTGTGATACGCGTCAAATCTTTTTCTCATAAAGGTGCGAAAAGCATGTATTCTTGCTTAATACAACAAAACACGGTGTTTTAGACCGAAACAAACTAAATCTTAACACATCGGTTTTACAAGTGTTCGTGTGATACGCGTCAAAACTTTTTCTCCTATAATTGCGCGAAAAGCATGTATTCTTGTTTAAAACAACGAAACAAGCTGTTTTAGACCGGAGCGAGTTAAATCTGAACACATCGGTTTTACAAGTGTCCGTGTGATACGCGTCAAAGCGTTTTCTCTTATAACTGCACGAAAAGCATGTATTCGTGCTTAATACAACGAAACAAGTTGTTTTACATCGAAACGAGCTAAATCAGATTACTTCGGTTTTACAAGTGTCTGTGTGATACGGGTCAAATCTTTTTCTCATAACGGTGCGAAAAGCATGTATTCGTGCTTAATACAACAAAACACGGTGTTTTAGACCGAAACGAGCTAAATCTGAACACATCGGTTTTACAAGTGGCCGTGTAATACTCGTCAAAACGTTTTCTCTTTTAACTGCGCGAAAAGCATGTATTCGTGCTTAATACAACGAAACAAGCTGTTTTAGACCGAAACGAACTAAATCTGAACACATCGGTTTTACAAGTGTCCGTGTGATACGCGTCAAAACTTTTTCTCCTATATTTGCGCGAAAAGCATGTATTCTTGTTTAAAAAATCGAAACAAGCTGCTTTAGACCGGAACGAGTTAAATCTGAAAACATCAGTTTTACAAGTGTCCGTGTGATACGCGTCGAAACTTTTTCTCTTATAACTGCGCGAAAAGCATGTATTCGTGCTGAATACAACGAAACAAGCTGTTTTACAACGAAACGAGCAAAATCTGAACACATCGGTTTTACAAGTGTCCATGTGATACGCGTCAAATCGTTTTCTCCTATACCTGCGCGAAAAGCATGTATTCTTGCTTAAAACAACGAAACAAGCTGTTTTAGACCGGGACGAGTTAAATCTGAACACATCGGTGTCCGTGTAATACGCGTCAAAACTTTTTTTCTTATAACAGCGCGAAAAGCATGTATTCTTGCTTAAAACAACGAAACAAGCTGTTTTAGAACAAGCGAGCTAGATCTGAACAGATCGGTTTTACAAATGTCCGTGTGATACCTATCAAAACTTTTTATCTTATAACTGCGCGAAAAGCATGTATTCTTGCTTAATACAACGAAACAAGTTTTAGACCGAAACGAGCTAAATCTGGACATCGATTTTACAAGTTTCCATGTTATACGCGTCAAAACTTTTTCTCCTGTAACTGCGCGAAAAGCATGTATTCTTGCTTAAAACAACGAAACAATCTGGTTTAAACCAAAACGAGCTAAATCTGAATACATCGGTTTTACAAGTGTCCGTGTGATACTCGTCAAAACTTTTTCTGTTATAACTGCGGGAAAATCATGTATTCTTGCTTTAAACAACGAAACAAGCTGTTTTAGACCGAAACGACCTAGATCTTAACACATCGGTTTTACAAGTGTCCATGTGATACGCGTCAAGACTTTTTCTCCTATAACTGCGCGAAAATCATGTATTTTTGCTTAAAACAACGAAACAAGTGGTTTTAGACCGAAACGAATTAGATCTGAACACATCGGTTTTACAAGTGTCCATGTGATACGCGTCAAAAATTTTTCTCTTATAACTGCGCGAAAAGCATGTATTCTTGCTTAAAACAACGAAACGAGCTGTTTTAGAACGAAACGAGCTAAATCTGAACACATCGGTTTTACAAGTGTCTGTGTGATACGCGTCAAATCTTTTTCTCATAACGGTGCGAGAAGCATGTATTCGGGCTTTATACAACAAAACACGGTGTTTTAGACCGAAACGAGCTAAATCTGAACACATCGGTTTTACAAGTGTCCGTGTGATACGCGTCAAAACTTTTTCTCCTGTAATTGCGCGAAAAGAATGTATTCTTGTTTAAAACAACTGAACAAGCTGTTTTAGACCGGAACGAGTTAAATCTGAACACATCGGTTTTACAAGTGTCCGTGTGATACGCCTCAAAACTTTTTTCTGATAACTGCGCGAAAAGCATGTATTCTTGCTTAAAACAACGAAACAAGCTGTTTTAGACCGAAACGAGTTAAATCTGAACACATCGGTTTTACAAGTGTCCATGTGATACGCGTCAAAACTTTTTCTCTTGTAACTGCGCGAAAAGCATGTATTCGTGCTTAATACAACGAAACAAGCAGTTTTAGACCGAAACGACCTAAATCTGAACACATCGGTTTTACTAGTGTCCGTGTGATACGCGTCAAACTTTTTCTCCTATAACTGCGTGAAAAGAGTGTATTTTGCTTAAAACAACGAAACAAGCTGTTTTAGACCGAAACGAGCTAAATCTGAACACATCGGTTTTACAAGTGTCCGTGTGATACGCGTCAAAACTTTTTCTCCTATAATTGCGCGAAAAGCATGTATTCTTGTTTAAAAAAACGAAACAAGCTGCTTTAGACCGGAACGAGTTAAATCTGAACACATCAGTTTTACAAGTGTCCGTGTGATACGCGTCGAAACTTTTTCTCTTATAACTGCGCGAAAAGCATGTATTCGTGCTTAATACAACGAAACAAGCTGTTTTACAACGAAACGAGCAAAATCTGAACACATCGGTTTTACAAGTGTCCATGTGATACGCGTCAAATCGTTTTCTCCTATACCTGCGCGAAAAGCATGTATTCTTGCTTAAAACAACGAAACAAGCTGTTTTAAACCGGAACGAGTTAAATCTGAACACATCGGTGTCCTTGTAATACGCGTCAAAACTTTTTTTCTTATAACAGCGCGAAAAGCATGTATTCTTGCTTAAAACAACGAAACAAGCTGTTTTAGAACAAGCGAGCTGGATCTGAACACATCGGTTTTACAAATGTCCGTGTGATACCTATCAAAACTTTTTATCTTATAACTGCGCGAAAAGCATGTATTCTTGCTTAATACAACAAAGCATGGTGTTTTAGACCGAAACGAGCAAAATCTGAACACATCGGTTTTACAAGTGTCTGTGTGATACGCGTCAAATCTTTTTCTCATAACGGTGCGAGAAGCATGTATTCGGGCTTAATACAACAAAACACGGTGTTTTAGACCGAAACGAGCTAAATCTGAACACATCGATTTTACAAGTGTCCGTGTGATACTCAAAACTTTTTCTGTTATAACTGCGCGAAAAGCACGTATTCTTGCTTAAAACACCGAAACAAGCTCTTTTAGACCGAAACGAGCAAGATCTGAACACATCGGTTTTACAAGTGTCCGTGTGATACGCGTCAAAACTTTTTATCTTATAACTGCACGAAAAGCATGTATTCTTGCTTAAAACAACGAAACAATCTGGTTTAAACCGAAACGAGCTAAATCTGAATACATCGCTTTTACAAGTGTCCGTGTGATACGCGTCAAAACTTTTTCTCTTATAACTGCGCGAAAAGCATGTATTCTTGCTTAAAACAACGAAGCAAGCTGTTTTAGAACGAAGCGAGCTAGATCTGAACACATCGATTTTACAAGTGTCCATGTGATACCTATCAAAACTTTTTATCTTATAACTGCGCGAAAAGCATGTATTCGTGCTTAATACAACGAAACAAGCTGTTTTAGACCGAAACGAGCTAAATCTGAAGACATCGGTTTTACAAGTGTCCATGTGATACGCGTCCAAACGTTTTCTCCTGTAACTGCGCGAAAAGCATGTATTCTTGCTTAAAACAACGAAACAAGCTGGTTTAGACCAAAACGAGCTAAATCTGAACACATCGGTTTTACAAGTGTCCGTGTGATACGCGTCAAAACTTTTTATCTTACAACTGCACGAAAAGCATGTATTCGTGCTTAATACAACAAAGCATGGTGTTTTAGAGCGAAACGAGCAAAATCTGAACACATCGGTTTTACAAGTGTCCATGTGATACGCGTCAAAACTTTTTCTCTTGTAACGGCGCGAAAAGCATGTATTCTTGCTTAAAACAAGGAAAAAAGCTGTTTTAGACTGGAATGAGTTAAATCTGAACACATCGGTTTTACAAGTGTCCGTGTGATACGCGTCAAAACTTTTTCTCTTATAACTGCGCGAAAAGCATGTATTCTTGCTTAAAACAACGAAACAAGCTGTTTTAGAACGAAGCGAGCTAGATCTGAACACATCGGTTTTACAAGTGTCCGTGTGATACGCGTCAAATCTTTCACTCATATAACTGTGCGAAAAGCGTGTATTCTTGCTTAATACAGCGAAACAAGCAGTTTTAGACCGAAACGAGCTAAATCTGAACACATCGGTTTTACAAGTGTCCGTGTGATACGCGTCAAAACTTTTTCTCCTATAACTGCGCGAAAAGCATGTAGTTTTGCTTAAAACAACGAAACAAGCTGTTTTAGACCGAAACGAGCCAAATCTGAACACATCGGTTTTACAAGTGTCCGTGTGATACACAAAACTTTTTCTCCTATAACTGCGCGAAAAGCATGTATTTTTGCTTAAAACAACGAAACAAGCTGGTTTAGACCGGAACGAGTTAAATCTGAACACATCGGTTTTACAAGTGTCCATGTGATACGCGTCAAAACTTTTTCTCTTGTAACTGTGCGAAAAGCATGTATTAGTGCTTAATACAACGAAACAAGCTGTTTTAGACCGAAACGAGGTTATTCTGAACATATCGGTTTTACAAGTGTCCGTGTGATACGCGTCAAATCTTTTTCTCCTATACCTGCGCGAAAAGCGTGTATTCTTGCTTAAAACAACGAAACAAGCTGTTTTAGACCGGAACGAGTTAAATCTGAACACATCGGTTTTACAAGTGTCCGTGTGATACGCGTCTAAACTTTTTCTCTTATAAAGCGCGAAAAGCATGTATTCTTGCTTAAAACAACGAAACAATCTGGTTTAAACCGAAACGAGCTAGATCTGAACACATCGGTTTTACAAGTGTCCATGTGATACGCGTCAAAACTTTTTGTCCTATAACTGCGCGAAAAGCATATATTTTTGCTTAAAACAACGAAACAAGTTATTTAGACCGAAACGAAGTAGATCTGAACACATCGGTTTTACAAGTGTCCATGTGATACGCGTCAAAAAGTTTTCTCTTATAACTGCGCGAAAAGCATGTATTCTTGCTTAAAACAACCAAATAAGCTGTTTTAGAACGAAACGAGCTAAATCTGAACACATCGGTTTTACAAGTGTGTGTGATACGCGTCAAATCTTTTTCTCATAACGGTGCGAGAAGCATGTATTAGTGCTTAATACAACAAAACATGGTGTTTTAGACCGAAACGAGCTGAATCTGAACACATCGGTTTTACAAGTGTCCGTGTGATGCGCGTCAAAACTTTTTCTCCTATAATAGCGCGAAAAGCATGTATTCTTGTTTAAAACAACTAAACAAGCTGTTTTAGACCGGAACGAGTTAAATCTGAACACATCGGTTTTACAAGTGTCCGTGTGATACGCCTCAAAACTTTTTTCTTATAACTGCGCGAAAAGCATGTATTCTTGCTTAAAACAACGAAACAAGCTGTTTTAGACCGAAACGAGTTAAATCTGAACACATCGGTTTTAAAGTGTTCATGTGATACGCGTCAAAACTTTTTCTCTTGTAACTGCGCGAAAAGCATGTATTCGTGCTTAATATCCCGAAACAAGCAGTTTTAGACCGAAACGAGCTAAATCTGAACACATCGGTTTTACAAGCGTCCGTGTGATACGCGTCAAACTTTTTTCTCCTATAACTGCGCGAAAAGCATGTATTTTGCTTAAAACAACGAAACAAGCTGTTTTAGACCGAAACGAGCTGGATCTGAACACATCGGTTTTACAAGTGTCCATGTGATACGCGTCAAAACTTTTTCTCTTGTAACTGCGCGAAAAGCATGTATTCTTGCTTAAAACAAGGAAACAAGCTGTTTTAGACCGGAATGAGTTAAATCTGAACACATCGGTTTTACAAGTGTGTGTGATACGCGTCAAATCTTTTTCTCATAACGGTGCGAAAAGCATGTATTCGTGCTTAATACAACAAAACACGGTGTTTTAGACCGAAACGAGCTAAATCTGAACACATCGGTTTTACAAGTGTCCATGTGATACGCGTCAAAACCTTTTCTCTTGTAACTGCGCGAAAATCATATATTCGTGCTTAATACAACGAAACAAACTGTTTTAGACCGAAACGAAATAAATCTGAACACATCGTTTTTACAAGTGTCCGTGTGATACGCGTCAAAACTTTTTCTCCTATAATTGCGCGAAAAGCATGTATTCTTGTTTAAAACAACGAAACAAGCTGTTTTAGACCGGAGCGAGTTAAATCTGAACAGATCGGTTTTACAAGTGTCAGTGTGATACGCGTCAGTTTTTTCTCTTATAACTGCGCGAAAAGCACGTATTCTTGCTTAAAACAACGAAACAATCTGGTTTAAACCGAAACGAGCTAAATCTGAATACATCGGTTTTACAAGTGTCCGTGTGATACTCGTCAAAACTTTTTCTGTTATAACTGCGGGAAAATCATGTATTCTTGCTTTAAACAACGAAAGAAGCTGTTTTAGACCGAAACGAATTAGATCTGAACACATCGGTTTTACAAGTGTCCATGTGATACGCGTCAAAAAATTTTCTCTTATAACTGCGCGAAAAGCATGTATTCTTGCTTAAAACAACGAAACAAGCTGTTTTAGAACAAAACGAGCTAAATCTGAACACATCGGTTTTACAAGTGTCTGTGTGATACGCGTCAAATCTTTTTCTCATAACGGTGCGAGAAGCATGTATTCGGGCTTAATACAACAAAACACTGTGTTTTAGACCGAAACGAGCTAAATCTGAACACATCGGTTTTACAAGTGTCCGTGTGATACGCGTCAAAATTTTTTCTCCTGTAATTGCGCGAAAAGCATGTATTCTTGTTTAAAACAACTGAACAAGCTGTTTTAGACCGGAACGAGTTAAATCTGAACACATCGGTTTTACAAGTGTCCGTGTGATACGCCTCAAATTTTTTTCCTATAACTGCGCGAAAAGCATGTATTCTTGCCTAAAACAACGAAACAAGCTGTTTTAGACCGAAACGAGTTAAATCTGAACACATCGGTTTTACAAGTGTCCATGTGATACGCGTCAAAACTTTTTCTCTTGTAACTGCGCGAAAAGCATGTATTCGTGCTTAATACAACGAAACAAGCAGTTTTAGACCGAAACGAGCTAAATCTGAACACATCGGTTTTACAAGTGTCCGTGTGATACGCGTCAAACTTTTTCTCCTATAACTGCGTGAAAAGAATGTATTTTGCTTAAAACAACGAAACAAGCTGTTTTAGACCGAAACGAGCTAAATCTGAACACATCGGTTTTACAAGTGTCCGTGTGATACTCAAAACTTTTTCTGTTATAACTGCGCGAAAAGCACGTATTCTTGCTTAAAACAACGAAACAAGCTCTTTTAGACCGAAACGAGCAAGATCTGAACACATCGGTTTTACAAGTGTCCGTGTGATACGCGTCAAAACTTTTTCTCTTATAACTGCGCGAAAAGCATGTATTATTGCTTAAAACAACGAAACAAGCTGTTTTAGAACGAAGCGAGCTAGATCTGAACACATCGGTTTTACAAGTGTCCGTGTGATACGCGTCAAATCTTTCTCTCCTATAACTGTGCGAAAAGCGTGTATTCTTGCTTAATACAACGAAACAAGCAGTTTTAGACCGAAACGAGCTAAATCTGAACACATCGGTTTTACAAGTGTCCGTGTGATACGCGTCAAAACTTTTTATCTTATAACTGCACGAAAAGCATGTATTCGTGCTTAATACAACAAAGCATGGTGTTTTAGACCGAAACGAGCAAAATCTGAACACAGCGGTTTTACAAGTGTCTGTGTGATACGCGTCAAATCTTTTTCTCATAACGGTGCGAGAAGCATGTATTCGGGCTTAATACAACAAAACACGGTGTTTTAGACCGAAACGAGCTAAATCTGAACACATCGGTTTTACAAGTGTCCGTGTGATACGCGTCAAAACTTTTTCTCCTATAATTGCGCGAAAAGCATGTATTCTTGTTTAAAACAACTAAACAAGCTGTTTTAGACCGGAACGAGTTAAATCTGAACACATCGGTTTTACAAGTGTCCGTGTGATACGCCTCAAAACTTTTTTCCTATAACTGCGCGAAAAGCATGTATTCTTGCTTAAAACAACGAAACAAGCTGTTTTAGACCGAAACGAGTTAAATCTGAACACATCGGTTTTACAAGTGTCCATGTGATACGCGTCAAAACTTTTTCTCTTGTAACTGCGCGAAAAGCATGTATTCGTGCTTAATACAACGAAACAAGCCGTTTTAGACCGAAACGAGTTAAATCTGAACACATCGGTTTTACAAGTGTCCGTGTGATACGCGTCAAACTTTTTCTCCTATAACTGCGTGAAAAGAATGTATTTTGCTTAAAACAACGAAACAAGCTGTTTTAGACCGAAACGAGCTAAATCTGAACACATCGGTTTTACAAGTGTCCGTGTGATACTCAAAACTTTTTCTGTTATAACTGCGCGAAAAGCACGTATTCTTGCTTAAAACAACGAAACAAGCTCTTTTAGACCGAAACGAGCAAGATCTGAACACATCGGTTTTACAAGTGTCCGTGTGATACGCGTCAAAACTTTTTATCTTATAACTTCACGAAAAGCATGTATTCGTGCTTAATAAAACAAAGCATGGTGTTTTAGACCGAAACGAGCAAAATCTGAACACATCGGTTTTACAAGTGTCCGTGTGATACGCGTCAAAACTTTTTCTCTTGTAACTGCGCGAAAAGCATGTATTCTTGCTTAAAACAACGAAACAAGCTGTTTTAGAACGAAGCGAGCTAGATCTGAACACATCGGTTTTACAAGTGTCCGTGTGATACGCGTCAAATCTTTCTCTCCTATAACTGTGCGAAAAGCGTGTATTCTTGATTAATACAACGAAACAAGCAGTTTTAGACCGAAACGAGCTAAATCTGAACACATCGGTTTTACAAGTGTCCGTGTGATACGCGTCAAAACTTTTTATCTTATAACTGCACTAAAAGCATGTATTCGTGCTTAATACAACAAAGCATGGTGTTTTAGACCGAAACGAGCAAAATCTGAACACATCGGTTTTACAAGTGTCTGTGTGATACGCGTCAAATCTTTTTCTCATAACGGTGCGAGAAGCATGTATTCGGGCTTAATACAACAAAACACGGTGTTTTAGACCGAAACGAGCTAAATCTGAACACATCGGTTTTACAAGTGTCCGTGTGATACGCGTCAAAACTTTTTCTCCTATAATTGCGCGAAAAGCATGTATTCTTGTTTAAAACAACTAAACAAGCTGTTTTAGACCGGAACGAGTTAAATCTGAACACATCGGTTTTACAAGTGTCCGTGTGATACGCCTCAAAACTTTTTTCCTATAACTGCGCGAAAAGCATGTATTCTTGCTTAAAACAACGAAACAAGCTGTTTTAGACCGAAACGAGTTAAATCTGAACACATCGGTTTTACAAGTGTCCATGTGATACGCGTCAAAACTTTTTCTCTTGTAACTGCGCGAAAAGCATGTATTCGTGCTTAATACAACGAAACAAGCAGTTTTAGACCGAAACGAGCTAAATCTGAACACATCGGTTTCACAAGTGTCCATGTGATACGCGTCAAAACTTTTTCTCTTGTAACTGCGCGAAAAGCATGTATTCTTGCTTAAAACAAGAAAACAAGATGTTTTAGACTGGAATGAGTTAAATCTGAACACATCGGTTTTACAAGTGTCCGTGATATACGCGTCAAAACTTTTTCTCTTATAACTGCGCGAAAAGCATGTATTCTTGCTTAAAACAACGAAACAAGCTGTTTTAGAACGAAGCGAGCTAGTGAACACATCGGTTTTACAAGTGTCCGTGTGATACGCGTCAAATCTTTCACTCCTACAACTGTGCGAAAAGCGTGTATTCTTGCTTAATACAACGAAACAAGCAGTTTTAGACCGAAACGAGCTAAATCTGAACACATCGGTTTTACAAGTGTCCGTATGATACGCGTCAAAACTTTTTCTCCTATAACTGCGCGAAAAGCATGTAGTTTTGCTTAAAACAACGAAACAAGCTGTTTTAGACCGAAACGAGCCAAATCTGCACATCGGTTTTACAAGTGTCCGTGTGATACACAAAACTTTTTCTCCTATAACTGCGCGAAAAGCATGTATTTTTGCTTAAAACAACGAAACAAGCTGGTTTAGACCGGAACGAGTTAAATCTGAACACATCGGTTTTACAAGTGTCCATGTGATACGCGTCAAAACTTTTTTTCTTGTAACTGTGCGAAAAGCATGTATTAGTGCTTAATACAACGAAAAAAGCTGTTTTAGACCGAAACGAGGTTATTCTGAACATATCGGTTTTACAAGTGTCCGTGTGATACGCGTCAAATCTTTTTCTCCTATACCTGCGCGAAAAGCGTGTATTCTTGCTTAAAACAACGAAACAAGCTGTTTTAGACCGGAACGAGTTAAATCTGAACACATCGGTTTTACAAGTGTCCGTGTGATACGCGTCTAAACTTTCTCTCTTATAAAGCGCGAAAAGCATGTATTCTTGCTTAAAACAACGAAACAATCTGGTTTAAACCGAAACGAGCTAAATCTGAACACATCGGTTTTACAAGTGTCCGTGTGATACTCGTCAAAACTTTTTGTCCTATAACTGCGCGAAAAGCATGTATTCGTGCTTAATACAACAAAGCATGGTGTTTTAGACCGAAACGAGCAAAATCTGAACACATCGGTTTTACAAGTGTCCATGTGATACGCGTCAAATCTTTTTCTCATAACGGTGCGAGAAGCATGTATTCGGGCTTAATACAACAAAACACGGTGTTTTAGACCGAAACGAGCAAAATCTGAACACATCGGTTTTACAAGTGTCCATGTGATACGCGTCAAAACTTTTTGTCCTATAACTGCGCGAAAAGCATATATTTTTGCTTAAAACAACGAAACAAGTTGTTTAGACCGAAACGAATTAGATCTGAACACATCGGTTTTACAAGTGTCCATGTGATACGCGTCAAAAATTTTTCTCTTATAACTGCGCGAAAAGCATGTATTCTTGCTTAAAACAACCAAACAAGCTGTTTTAGAACAAAACGAGCTAAATCTGAACACATCGGTTTTACAAGTGTGTGTGATACGCGTCAAATCTTTTTCTCATAACGGTGCGAGAAGCATGTATTAGTGCTTAATACAACAAAACATGGTGTTTTAGACCGAAACGAGCTGAATCTGAACACATCGGTTTTACAAGTGGCCGTGTGATGCACGTCAAAACTTTTTCTCCTATAATAGCGCGAAAAGCATGTATTCTTGTTTAAAACAACTAAACAAGCTGTTTTAGACCGGAACGAGTTAAATCTGAACACATCGGTTTTACAAGTGTCCGTGTGATACGCCTCAAAACTTTTTTCTTATAACTGCGCGAAAAGCATGTATTCTTGCCTAAAACAACGAAACAAGCTGTTTTAGACCGAAACGAGTTAAATCTGAACACATCGGTTTTAAAGTGTTCATGTGATACGCGTCAAAACTTTTTCTCTTTTAACTGCGCGAAAAGCATGTATTCGTGCTTAAAACAACGAAACAAGCAGTTTTAGACCGAAACGAGCTAAATCTGAACACATCGGTTTTACAAGCGTCCGTGTGATACGCGTCAAACTTTTTTCTCCTATAACTGCGCGAAAAGCATGTATTTTGCTTAAAACAACGAATCAAGCTGTTTTAGACCGGAATGAGTTAAATCTGAACACATCGGTTTTACAAGTGTCCATGTGATACGCGTCAAAACTTTTTCTCTTGTAACGGCGCGAAAAGCATGTATTCTTGCTTAAAACAAGGAAAAAAGCTGTTTTAGACTGGAATGAGTTAAATCTGAACACATCGGTTTTACAAGTGTCCGTGTGATACGCGTCAAAACTTTTTCTCTTATAACTGCGCGAAAAGCATGTATTCTTGCTTAAAACAACGAAACAAGCTGTTTTAGAACGAAGCGAGCTAGATCTGAACACATCGGTTTTACAAGTGTCCGTGTGATACGCGTCAAATCTTTCACTCATATAACTGTGCGAAAAGCGTGTATTCTTGCTTAATACAGCGAAACAAGCAGTTTTAGACCGAAACGAGCTAAATCTGAACACATCGGTTTTACAAGTGTCCGTGTGATACGCGTCAAAACTTTTTCTCCTGTAACTGCGCGAAAAGCATGTAGTTTTGCTTAAAACAACGAAACAAGCTGTTTTAGACCGAAACGAGCCAAATCTGAACACATCGGTTTTACAAGTGTCCGTGTGATACACAAAACTTTTTCTCCTATAACTGCGCGAAAAGCATGTATTTTTGCTTAAAACAACGAAACAAGCTGGTTTAGACCGGAACGAGTTAAATCTGAACACATCGGTTTTACAAGTGTCCATGTGATACGCGTCAAAACTTTTTCTCTTGTAACTGTGCGAAAAGCATGTATTAGTGCTTAATACAACGAAACAAGCTGTTTTAGACCGAAACGAGGTTATTCTGAACATATCGGTTTTACAAGTGTCCGTGTGATACGCGTCAAATCTTTTTCTCCTATACCTGCGCGAAAAGCGTGTATTCTTGCTTAAAACAACGAAACAAGCTGTTTTAGACCGGAACGAGTTAAATCTGAACACATCGGTTTTACAAGTGTCCGTGTGATACGCGTCTAAACTTTTTCTCTTATAAAGCGCGAAAAGCATGTATTCTTGCTTAAAACAACGAAACAATCTGGTTTAAACCGAAACGAGCTAGATCTGAACACATCGGTTTTACAAGTGTCCATGTGATACGCGTCAAAACTTTTTGTCCTATAACTGCGCGAAAAGCATATATTTTTGCTTAAAACAACGAAACAAGTTATTTAGACCGAAACGAAGTAGATCTGAACACATCGGTTTTACAAGTGTCCATGTGATACGCGTCAAAAAGTTTTCTCTTATAACTGCGCGAAAAGCATGTATTCTTGCTTAAAACAACCAAATAAGCTGTTTTAGAACGAAACGAGCTAAATCTGAACACATCGGTTTTACAAGTGTGTGTGATACGCGTCAAATCTTTTTCTCATAACGGTGCGAGAAGCATGTATTAGTGCTTAATACAACAAAACATGGTGTTTTAGACCGAAACGAGCTGAATCTGAACACATCGGTTTTACAAGTGTCCGTGTGATGCGCGTCAAAACTTTTTCACCTATAATAGCGCGAAAAGCATGTATTCTTGTTTAAAACAACTAAACAAGCTGTTTTAGACCGGAACGAGTTAAATCTGAACACATCGGTTTTACAAGTGTCCGTGTGATACGCCTCAAAACTTTTTTCTTATAACTGCGCGAAAAGCATGTATTCTTGCTTAAAACAACGAAACAAGCTGTTTTAGACCGAAACGAGTTAAATCTGAACACATCGGTTTTAAAGTGTTCATGTGATACGCGTCAAAACTTTTTCTCTTGTAACTGCGCGAAAAGCATGTATTCGTGCTTAATATCCCGAAACAAGCAGTTTTAGACCGAAACGAGCTAAATCTGAACACATCGGTTTTACAAGCGTCCGTGTGATACGCGTCAAACTTTTTTCTCCTATAACTGCGCGAAAAGCATGTATTTTGCTTAAAACAACGAAACAAGCTGTTTTAGACCGAAACGAGCTAGATCTGAACACATCGGTTTTACAAGTGTCCATGTGATACGCGTCAAAACTTTTTCTCTTGTAACTGCGCGAAAAGCATGTATTCTTGCTTAAAACAAGGAAACAAGCTGTTTTAGACCGGAATGAGTTAAATCTGAACACATCGGTTTTACAAGTGTGTGTGATACGCGTCAAATCTTTTTCTCATAACGGTGCGAAAAGCATGTATTCGTGCTTAATACAACAAAACACGGTGTTTTAGACCGAAACGAGCTAAATCTGAACACATCGGTTTTACAAGTGTCCATGTGATACGCGTCAAAACCTTTTCTCTTGTAACTGCGCGAAAATCATGTATTCGTGCTTAATACAACGAAACAAACTGTTTTAGACCGAAACGAAATAATTCTGAACACATCGTTTTTACAAGTGTCCGTGTGATACGCGTCAAAACTTTTTCTCCTATAATTGCGCGAAAAGCATGTATTCTTGTTTAAAACAACGAAACAAGCTGTTTTAGACCGGAGCGAGTTAAATCTGAACAGATCGGTTTTACAAGTGTCAGTGTGATACGCGTCAGTTTTTTCTCTTATAACTGCGCGAAAAGCACGTATTCTTGCTTAAAACAACGAAACAATCTGGTTTAAACCGAAACGAGCTAAATCTGAATACATCGGTTTTACAAGTGTCCGTGTGATACTCGTCAAAACTTTTTCTGTTATAACTGCGGGAAAATCATGTATTCTTGCTTTAAACAACGAAACAAGCTGTTTTAGACCGAAACGAATTAGATCTGAACACATCGGTTTTACAAGTGTCCATGTGATACGCGTCAAAAAATTTTCTCTTATAACTGCGCGAAAAGCATGTATTCTTGCTTAAAACAACGAAACAAGCTGTTTTAGAACAAAACGAGCTAAATCTGAACACATCGGTTTTACAAGTGTCTGTGTGATACGCGTCAAATCTTTTTCTCATAACGGTGCGAGAAGCATGTATTCGGGCTTAATACAACAAAACACTGTGTTTTAGACCGAAACGAGCTAAATCTGAACACATCGGTTTTACAAGTGTCCGTGTGATACGCGTCAAAATTTTTTCTCCTGTAATTGCGCGAAAAGCATGTATTCTTGTTTAAAACAACTGAACAAGCTGTTTTAGACCGGAACGAGTTAAATCTGAACACATCGGTTTTACAAGTGTCCGTGTGATACGCCTCAAATTTTTTTCCTATAACTGCGCGAAAAGCATGTATTCTTGCCTAAAACAACGAAACAAGCTGTTTTAGACCGAAACGAGTTAAATCTGAACACATCGGTTTTACAAGTGTCCATGTGATACGCGTCAAAACTTTTTCTCTTGTAACTGCGCGAAAAGCATGTATTCGTGCTTAATACAACGAAACAAGCAGTTTTAGACCGAAACGAGCTAAATCTGAACACATCGGTTTTACAAGTGTCCGTGTTATACGCGTCAAACTTTTTCTCCTATAACTGCGTGAAAAGAATGTATTTTGCTTAAAACAACGAAACAAGCTGTTTTAGACCGAAACGAGCTAAATCTGAACACATCGGTTTTACAAGTGTCCGTGTGATACTCAAAACTTTTTCTGTTATAACTGCGCGAAAAGCACGTATTCTTGCTTAAAACAACGAAACAAGCTCTTTTAGACCGAAACGAGCAAGATCTGAACACATCGGTTTTACAAGTGTCCGTGTGATACGCGTCAAAACTTTTTCTCTTATAACTGCGCGAAAAGCATGTATTATTGCTTAAAACAACGAAACAAGCTGTTTTAGAACGAAGCGAGCTAGATCTGAACACATCGGTTTTACAAGTGTCCGTGTGATACGCGTCAAATCTTTCTCTCCTATAACTGTGCGAAAAGCGTGTATTCTTGCTTAATACAACGAAACAAGCAGTTTTAGACCGAAACGAGCTAAATCTGAACACATCGGTTTTACAAGTGTCCGTGTGATACGCGTCAAAACTTTTTATCTTATAACTGCACGAAAAGCATGTATTCGTGCTTAATACAACAAAGCATGGTGTTTTAGACCGAAACGAGCAAAATCTGAACACAGCGGTTTTACAAGTGTCTGTGTGATACGCGTCAAATCTTTTTCTCATAACGGTGCGAGAAGCATGTATTCGGGCTTAATACAACAAAACACGGTGTTTTAGACCGAAACGAGCTAAATCTGAACACATCGGTTTTACAAGTGTCCGTGTGATACGCGTCAAAACTTTTTCTCCTATAATTGCGCGAAAAGCATGTATTCTTGTTTAAAACAACTAAACAAGCTGTTTTAGACCGGAACGAGTTAAATCTGAACACATCGGTTTTACAAGTGTCCGTGTGATACGCCTCAAAACTTTTTTCCTATAACTGCGCGAAAAGCATGTATTCTTGCTTAAAACAACGAAACAAGCTGTTTTAGACCGAAACGAGTTAAATCTGAACACATCGGTTTTACAAGTGTCCATGTGATACGCGTCAAAACTTTTTCTCTTGTAACTGCGCGAAAAGCATGTATTCGTGCTTAATACAACGAAACAAGCAGTTTTAGACCGAAACGAGTTAAATCTGAACACATCGGTTTTACAAGTGTCCGTGTGATACGCGTCAAACTTTTTCTCCTATAACTGCGTGAAAAGAATGTATTTTGCTTAAAACAACGAAACAAGCTGTTTTAGACCGAAACGAGCTAAATCTGAACACATCGGTTTTACAAGTGTCCGTGTGATACTCAAAACTTTTTCTGTTATAACTGCGCGAAAAGCACGTATTCTTGCTTAAAACAACGAAACAAGCTCTTTTAGACCGAAACGAGCAAGATCTGAACACATCGGTTTTACAAGTGTCCGTGTGATACGCGTCAAAACTTTTTATCTTATAACTTCACGAAAAGCATGTATTCGTGCTTAATAAAACAAAGCATGGTGTTTTAGACCGAAACGAGCAAAATCTGAACACATCGGTTTTACAAGTGTCCGTGTGATACGCGTCAAAACTTTTTCTCTTATAACTGCGCGAAAAGCATGTATTCTTGCTTAAAACAACGAAACAAGCTGTTTTAGAACGAAGCGAGCTAGATCTGAACACATCGGTTTTACAAGTGTCCGTGTGATACGCGTCAAATCTTTCTCTCCTATAACTGTGCGAAAAGCGTGTATTCTTGATTAATACAACGAAACAAGCAGTTTTAGACCGAAACGAGCTAAATCTGAACACATCGGTTTTACAAGTGTCCGTGTGATACGCGTCAAAACTTTTTATCTTATAACTGCACTAAAAGCATGTATTCGTGCTTAATACAACAAAGCATGGTGTTTTAGACCGAAACGAGCAAAATCTGAACACATCGGTTTTACAAGTGTCTGTGTGATACGCGTCAAATCTTTTTCTCATAACGGTGCGAGAAGCATGTATTCGGGCTTAATACAACAAAACACGGTGTTTTAGACCGAAACGAGCTAAATCTGAACACATCGGTTTTACAAGTGTCCGTGTGATACGCGTCAAAACTTTTTCTCCTATAATTGCGCGAAAAGCATGTATTCTTGTTTAAAACAACTAAACAAGCTGTTTTAGACCGGAACGAGTTAAATCTGAACACATCGGTTTTACAAGTGTCCGTGTGATACGCCTCAAAACTTTTTTCCTATAACTGCGCGAAAAGCATGTATTCTTGCTTAAAACAACGAAACAAGCTGTTTTAGACCGAAACGAGTTAAATCTGAACACATCGGTTTTACAAGTGTCCATGTGATACGCGTCAAAACTTTTTCTCTTGTAACTGCGCGAAAAGCATGTATTCGTGCTTAATACAACGAAACAAGCAGTTTTAGACCGAAACGAGCTAAATCTGAACACATCGGTTTCACAAGTGTCCATGTGATACGCGTCAAAACTTTTTCTCTTGTAACTGCGCGAAAAGCATGTATTCTTGCTTAAAACAAGAAAACAAGATGTTTTAGACTGGAATGAGTTAAATCTGAACACATCGGTTTTACAAGTGTCCGTGATATACGCGTCAAAACTTTTTCTCTTATAACTGCGCGAAAAGCATGTATTCTTGCTTAAAACAACGAAACAAGCTGTTTTAGAACGAAGCGAGCTAGTGAACACATCGGTTTTACAAGTGTCCGTGTGATACGCGTCAAATCTTTCACTCCTACAACTGTGCGAAAAGCGTGTATTCTTGCTTAATACAACGAAACAAGCAGTTTTAGACCGAAACGAGCTAAATCTGAACACATCGGTTTTACAAGTGTCCGTGTGATACGCGTCAAAACTTTTTCTCCTATAACTGCGCGAAAAGCATGTAGTTTTGCTTAAAACAACGAAACAAGCTGTTTTAGACCGAAACGAGCCAAATCTGCACATGGGTTTTACAAGTGTCCGTGTGATACACAAAACTTTTTCTCCTATAACTGCGCGAAAAGCATGTATTTTTGCTTAAAACAACGAAACAAGCTGGTTTAGACCGGAACGAGTTAAATCTGAACACATCGGTTTTACAAGTGTCCATGTGATACGCGTCAAAACTTTTTTTCTTGTAACTGTGCGAAAAGCATGTATTAGTGCTTAATACAACGAAAAAAGCTGTTTTAGACCGAAACGAGGTTATTCTGAACATATCGGTTTTACAAGTGTCCGTGTGATACGCGTCAAATCTTTTTCTCCTATACCTGCGCGAAAAGCGTGTATTCTTGCTTAAAACAACGAAACAAGCTGTTTTAGACCGGAACGAGTTAAATCTGAACACATCGGTTTTACAAGTGTCCGTGTGATACGCGTCTAAACTTTCTCTCTTATAAAGCGCGAAAAGCATGTATTCTTGCTTAAAACAACGAAACAATCTGGTTTAAACCGAAACGAGCTAAATCTGAACACATCGGTTTTACAAGTGTCCGTGTGATACTCGTCAAAACTTTTTGTCCTATAACTGCGCGAAAAGCATGTATTCGTGCTTAATACAACAAAGCATGGTGTTTTAGACCGAAACGAGCAAAATCTGAACACATCGGTTTTACAAGTGTCCATGTGATACGCGTCAAATCTTTTTCTCATAACGGTGCGAGAAGCATGTATTCGGGCTTAATACAACAAAACACGGTGTTTTAGACCGAAACGAGCTAAATCTGAACACATCGGTTTTACAAGTGTCCATGTGATACGCGTCAAAACTTTTTGTCCTATAACTGCGCGAAAAGCATATATTTTTGCTTAAAACAACGAAACAAGTTGTTTAGACCGAAACGAATTAGATCTGAACACATCGGTTTTACAAGTGTCCATGTGATACGCGTCAAAAATTTTTCTCTTATAACTGCGCGAAAAGCATGTATTCTTGCTTAAAACAACCAAACAAGCTGTTTTAGAACAAAACGAGCTAAATCTGAACACATCGGTTTTACAAGTGTGTGTGATACGCGTCAAATCTTTTTCTCATAACGGTGCGAGAAGCATGTATTAGTGCTTAATACAACAAAACATGGTGTTTTAGACCGAAACGAGCTGAATCTGAACACATCGGTTTTACAAGTGGCCGTGTGATGCACGTCAAAACTTTTTCTCCTATAATAGCGCGAAAAGCATGTATTCTTGTTTAAAACAACTAAACAAGCTGTTTTAGACCGGAACGAGTTAAATCTGAACACATCGGTTTTACAAGTGTCCGTGTGATACGCCTCAAAACTTTTTTCTTATAACTGCGCGAAAAGCATGTATTCTTGCCTAAAACAACTAAACAAGCTGTTTTAGACCGAAACGAGTTAAATCTGAACACATCGGTTTTAAAGTGTTCATGTGATACGCGTCAAAACTTTTTCTCTTTTAACTGCGCGAAAAGCATGTATTCGTGCTTAATACAACGAAACAAGCAGTTTTAGACCGAAACGAGCTAAATCTGAACACATCGGTTTTACAAGCGTCCGTGTGATACGCGTCAAACTTTTTTCTCCTATAACTGCGCGAAAAGCATGTATTTTGCTTAAAACAACGAATCAAGCTGTTTTAGACCGAAACGAGCTAGATCTGAACACATCGGTTTTACAAGTGTCCATGTGATACGCGTCAAAACTTTTTCTCTTGTAACTGCGCGAAAAGCATGTATTCTTGCTTAAAACAAGGAAACAAGCTGTTTTAGACCGGAATGAGTTAAATCTGAACACATCGGTTTTACAAGTGTGTGTGATACGCGTCAAACTTTTTCTCCTATAACTGCGTGAAAAGAATGTATTTTGCTTAAAACAACGAAACAAGCTGTTTTAGACCGAAACGAGCTAAATCTGAACACATCGGTTTTACGAGTGTCCGTGTGATACGCGTCAAAACTTTTTATCTTATAACTGCACAAAAAGCATGTATTCGTGCTTAATACAACAAAGCATGGTGTTTTAGACCGAAACGAGCAAAATCTGAACACATCGGTTTTACAAGTGTCCATGTGATACGCGTCAAATCTTTTTCTCATAACGGTGCGAGAAGCATGAATTCGGGCTTAATACAACAAAACACGGTGTTTTAGACCGAAACGAGCTAAATCTGAACACATCGGTTTTACAAGTGTCCGTGTGATACGCGTCAAAACGTTTTCTCCTGTAATTGCGCGAAAAGCATGTATTCTTGTTTAAAACAACTGAACAAGCTGTTTTAGACCGGAACGAGTTAAATCTGAACACATCGGTTTTACAAGTGTCCGTGTGATACGCCTCAAACTTTTTTCCTATAACTGCGCGAAAAGCATGTATTCTTGCTTAAAACAACGAAACAAGCTGTTTTAGACCGAAACGAGTTAAATCTGAACACATCGGTTTTACAAGTGTCCGTGTGATACGCGTCAAACTTTTTCTCCTATAACTGCGTGAAAAGAATGTATTTTGCTTAAAACAACGAAACAAGCTGTTTTAGACCGAAACGAGCTAAATCTGAACACAACGGTTTTACAAGTGTCCGTGTGATACTCAAAACTTTTTCTGTTATAACTGCGCGAAAAGCACGTATTCTTGCTTAAAACAACGAAACAAGCTCTTTTAGACCGAAACGAGCAAGATCTGAACACATCGGTTTTACAATTGTCCGTGTGATACGCGTCAAATCTTTTTCTCATAACGGTGCGAGAAGCATGTATTCGGGCTTAATACAACAAAACACGGTGTTTTAGACCGAAACGAGCTAAATCTGAACACATCGGTTTTACAAGTGTCCGTGTGATACGCGTCAAAACTTTTTCTCCTATAATTGCGCGAAAAGCATGTATTCTTGCTTAAAACAACGAAACAAGCTGTTTTAGACCGAAACGAGTTAAATCTGAACACATCGGTTTTACAAGTGTCCATGTGATACGCGTCAAAACTTTTTCTCTTGTAACTGCGCGAAAAGCATGTATTCGTGCTTATTACAACGAAACAAGCAGTTTTAGACCGAAACGAGTTAAATCTGAACACATCGGTTTTACAAGTGTCCGTGTGATATGCGTCAAACTTTTTCTCCTATAACTGCGTGAAAAGAATGTATTTTGCTTAAAACAACGAAACAAGCTGTTTTAGACCGAAACGAGCTAAATCTGAACACATCGGTTTTACAAGTGTCCGTGTGATACTCAAAACTTTTTCTGTTATAACTGCGCGAAAAGCACGTATTCTTGCTTAAAACAACGAAACAAGCTCTTTTAGACCGAAACGAGCAAGATCTGAACACATCGGTTTTACAAGTGTCCGTGTGATACGCGTCAAAACTTTTTATGTTATAACTTCACGAAAAGCTTGTATTCGTGCTTAATAAAACAAAGCATGGTGTTTTAGACCGAAACGAGCAAAATCTGAACACATCGGTTTTACAAGTGTCCGTGTGATACGCGTCAAAACTTTTTCTCTTATAACTGCGCGAAAAGCATGTATTCTTGCTTAAAACAACGAAACAAGCTGTTTTAGAACGAAGCGAGCTAGATCTGAACACATCGGTTTTACAAGTGTAAGTGTGATACGCGTCAAATCTTTCTCTCCTATAACTGTGCGAAAAGCGTGTATTCTTACTTAATACAACGAAACAAGCAGTTTTAGACCGAAACGAGCTAAATCTGAACACATCGGTTTTACAAGTGTCCGTGTGATACGCGTCAAAACTTTTTATCTTATAACTGCACTAAAAGCATGTATTCGTGCTTAATACAACAAAGCATGGTGTTTTAGACCGAAACGAGCAAAATCTGAACACATCGGTTTTACAAGTGTCTGTGTGATACGCGTCAAATCTTTTTCTCATAACGGTGCGAGAAGCATGTATTCGGGCTTAATACAACAAAACACGGTGTTTTAGACCGAAACGAGCTAAATCTGAACACATCGGTTTTACAAGTGTCCGTGTGATACGCGTCAAAACTTTTTCTCCTATAATTGCGCGAAAAGCATGTATTCTTGTTTAAAACAACTAAACAAGCTGTTTTAGACCGGAACGAGTTAAATCTGAACACATCGGTTTTACAAGTGTCCGTGTGATACGCCTCAAAACTTTTTTCCTATAGGCGTCAAAACTTTTGCTCTCATAACTGCGCGAAAAGCTTGTATTTGCGCTTAAAACACCGAGACAACCTGTTTTAGAACGAAACGAGTGAGATCTGAACACATAGGTTTTACAACCGTCCGTGTGATACGCGTCAAAACTTTTTCTCTAATAACTGCGCGAAAAGC
The DNA here is from genome assembly GCF_052857255.1 of Amblyomma americanum. Classification (NCBI taxonomy): domain Eukaryota; kingdom Metazoa; phylum Arthropoda; class Arachnida; order Ixodida; family Ixodidae; genus Amblyomma; species Amblyomma americanum. The sequence continues at coordinate 465,440 of NW_027526492.1, read as the reverse complement.
TTGTATTCGTGCATAAAACAACGATACAAGCTGTTTTAGACCGAAACGAGCTAGATCTGAACACATCGGTTTTACAAGTGTCCGTGTGATACGCGTCAAAACTTTTTCTCTCAGAACTGCGCTAAAAGCATGTATTCGTGCTTAATACAAAGAGACAAGCTGTTTTAGACCGAGACGAACTAGATCTGTACACATCAACTTTACAAGTGTCCGGGTGATACGCGTCAAAACTTTTTCTCATAACTGCGCGCAAAGCATGTACTCGTGCTTAATACAACGAGACAAGCTGTTTTAGACCGACACGAGCTAGATCTGAACACATCGGTTTTACAAGTGTCCGCGTGATACGCGTCAAAATTTTTTCCTTATAAGTGCGCGAAAAGCATGTATTCGTGCTTAATACAACGAGACAAGCTGTTTTAGACCGAAACGAGCTAGATTGAACACATTGGTTTTACAAGTGTCCGTGTGATAGGCGTCAAAACGTTTGCTCTCATAACTGCGCGAAAAGCATGTATTTGCGCTTAAAACAACGAGACAAGCTGTTTTAGAACGAACCGAGCTAGATCTGAACACATCGGTTTTACAAGTGTACGTGTGATACGCGTCAAAAGTTTTTCTCTCATAACTGCGCGAAAAGCATGTATTCGTGGTTAATACGAGACAAACTGGTTTAGACCGAAACGAGATAGCTCTGAACACATCGGTTTTACAAGTGTCCGTGTGATACGCGTCAAAACGTTTCTCTCATAACTGCGCGAAAAGCATGTATTCGTACTTAATACAACGAGACAAACTGTTTTAGACCGAAACGAGCTAGATCTGAACACATCGGTTTTACAAGTGTCCTTGTGATACGCGTCAAAACTTTTTGTTTTATAACTGCGCGAAAAGCATGTATTCGTGTTTAAAACAACGAGACAAGCTGTTTTAGACCGAAACGAGCTAGATCTGAACACATCGGTTTTACAAGTGTACGAGTGATAAGCGTCAAAACTTTTTCTCCCATAACTGCGCTAAAAGCATGTATTCGTGCTTAATCGAGACAAGCTGTTTTAGAACATAACGAGCTAGATCTGAACACATCGGTTTTACAAGTGTCCGTGTGATACGCGTCAAAACTTTTCTCTCATAGCTGCGCGAAAAGCATGTATACGTGCTTAATACAACGAGACAAGCTGTTTTAGAGCGAAACGAGCTAGATCTGAACACATCGGTTTTACAAGTGTCCGTGTTATAGGCGTCAAAACTTTTGCTCTCATAACTGCGCGAAAAGCTTGTATTTGCGCTTAAAACACCGAGACAAGCTGTTTTAGAACGAAACGAGCGAGATCTGAACACATAGGTTTTACAAGTGTCCGTGTGATACGCGTCAAAACTTTTTCTCTAATAACTGCGCGAAAAGCATGTATTCTTGCATAAAACAACGAGACAAGCTGTTTTAGACCGAAACGAGCTAGATCTGAACACATCGGTTTTACAAGTGTCCGTGTGATAGGCGTCAAAACTTTTTCTCTCAGAACTGCGCTAAAAGCATGTATTCGTGCCTAATACAACGAGATAAGCTGTTTTAGACCGAGACGAACTAGATCTGAACACATCGATTTTACAAGTGTCCGTGTGATACGCGTCAAAACTTTTTCTCATAACTGCGCGCAAAGCATGTATTCGTGCTTAATACAACGAGACAAGCTGTTTTAGACCGACACGAGATAGATCTGAACACATCGCTTTTACAAGTGTTCATGTCATAGGCGTCAGCACTTTTTCTTTTCGTTCTGCGCAAAAAGCATGTATTAGTGCTTAATACAACGAGACAAGCTGTTTTAGACCGAGACGAACTAGATCTGAACACATCGATTTTACAAGTGTCCGCGTGATACGCGTCAAAACTTTCTCCTTATAAGTGCGCGAAAAGCATGTATTCGTGCTTAATACGAGACAAGCTGTTTTAGACCGAAACGAGCTAGATCTGAACACATCGGTTTTACAAGTGTCCGTGTGATAGGCGTCAAAACGTTTGCTCTCATAACTGCGCGAAAAGCATGTATTTGCGCTTAAAACAACGCGACAAGCTGTTTTAGAACGAAACGAGCTAGATCTGAACACATCGGTTTTACAAGTGTACCTGTGATACGCGTCAAAAGTTTTTGTCTCATAACTGCGCGAAAAGCATGTATTGGTGCTTAATACGAGACAAACTGGTTTAGACCGAAACGAGCTAGCTCTGAACACATCGGTTTTACAAGTGTCCGTGTGATACGCGTCAAAACGTTTTCTCTCATAACTGCGCGAAAAGCATGTATTCGTGCTTAATACAACGAGACAAACTGTTTTAGACCGAAACGAGCTAGATCTGAACACATCGGTTTTACAAGTGTCCTTATGATACACGTCAAAACGTTTTCTTTTATAACTGCGCGAAAAGCATGTATTCGTGTTTAAAACAACGAGACAAGCTGTTTTAGACCGAAACGAGCTAGATCTGAACACATCGGTTTTGCAAGTGTCCGTGTGATACGCGTCAAAACTTTTTCTCATAACTGCGCGAAAAGCATGTACGCGTGCTTAATACAACGAGGCAAGCTGTTTTAGACCGAAACAAGCTAGATCTGAACACATCGGTTTTACAAGTGTCCATGTGATACGCGTCAAAAGTTTTTCTCTCATAACTGCGCGAAAAGCATGTATTCGTGCCTAATAAAACGGGACAAACTGTTTTAGACCGAACCGAGCTAGATCTGAACGCATCGGTTTTACAAGTGTCCGTGTGATACGCGTCAAACCCCTTTCTATCATAACTGCGCGAAAAGCATGCATTCGTGCTTAATACAACGAGACAAGCTGTTTTAGACCGAAACGAGCTAGATCTGAGAACATCGGTTTTACAAGTGTCCATGTGATACGCTTCAAAACGTTTCTCTCATAACTGCGCGAAAAGCATGTGTTCGTACTTAATACAACGAGACAAACTGTTTTAGCCCGGAACTAGCTAGATCTGAACACATCGGTTTTACAAGTGTCCTTGTGATACGCGTCAAAACTTTTTCTTTTATAACTGCGCGAAAACATGTATTTGTGTTTAAAACAACGAGACAGGCTGTTTTAGACCGAAACGAGCTAGATCTGAACACATCGGTTTTACAAGTGTACGAGTGATACGCGTCAAAACTTTTTCTCCCATAACTGCGCTAAAAGCATGTATTCGTGCTTAATGCAACGAGACAAGCTGTTTTAGATCTTAACGAGCTAGATCTGAACACATCGGTTTAACAAGTGTCCTTGTGATACGCGTCAAAACTTTTCTCTCATAACTGCGCGAAAAGCATGTATTCGTGCTTAATACAACGAGACAAGCTGTTTTAGAGTGAAAGGAGCTAGATCTGAACACATCGGTTTTACAAGTGTCCGTGTTATAGGCGTCAAAACTTTTGCTCTCATAACTGCGCGAAAAGCATGTATTTGCGCTTAAAACAACGAGACAAGCTGTTTTAGAACGAAACGAGCGAGATCTGAACACATAGGTTTTACAAGTGTCCGTGGGATGCGCGTCAAAACTTTTTCTCTAATAACTGCGCGAAAAGCATGTATTCGTGCATAAAACAACGAGACAAACTGTTTTAGACCGAAACGAGCTAGATCTGAACACATTGGTTTTACAAGTGTCCGTGTGATACGCGTCAAAACTTTTTCTCTCAGAACTGCGCGAAAAGCATGTATTCGTGCTTAATACAACGAGGCAAGCTGTTTTAGACCAAGACGAACTAGATCTGAACACATCAATTTTACAAGGGCCCGTGTGATACGCGACAAAACTTTTTCTCATAACTGCGCGCAAAGCATGTATTCGTGCTTAATACAACGAGACAAGCTGTTTTAGACCGACACGAGCTAGATCTGAACACATCCCTTTTACAAGTGTTCATGTCATAGGCGTCAGCACGTTTTCTTTTCGTTCTGCGCAAAAAGCATGTATTAGTGCTTATTACAACTAGACAAGCTGTTTTAGACTGAAACAAGCTAGATCTGAACACATCGGTTTTAGAAGTGTCCGCGTGATACGCTAACACGTTTTGGCGGGCTAGTTGGTTAAGCTTCTTGAACAAAAACCAAAAACAAAACGTAAATGTGACAACAGCAACATAAGCACGCTAGAAATCAGCAGAGATTATCAACCCCCAGGAGTGACAGCTCTTTTTGCAGAAGTGTTAGCGAAGGGGTACTTATACATGCATTTCCCTGCTTGAATATGTTGTATGCCTCGATAATTTCCCTCGCAGTTTTTTCCCGATTTTTGGCAATGACCTTGGTTTCATGATATAGGGGTACGCACTGTTTTTTCTCTTTCTTTGCCCATTCACAATCCCGGCAATGAATGCCGAGATGACCTGAAACTACTTTTGACACTTTTTAGCTGTGTTCGCTCAGCCTTTTTTTATGCCTTTTTTTATGATACGCGTCAAAACTTTTTCCTTATAAGTGCGCGAAAAGCATGTATTCGTGCTTAATACAACGAGACAAGCTGTTTTAGAGCGAAGGGAGCTAGATCTGAACACATGAGTTTTACAAGTGTCCGTGTTATAGGCGTCAAAACTTTTGCTCTCATAACTGCGCGAAAAGCATGTATTTGCGCTTAAAACAACGAGACAAGCTGTTTTAGAACGAAACAAGCGAGATCTGAACACATAGGTTTTACAAGTGTCCGTGGGATGCGCGTCAAAACTTTTTCTCTAATAACTGCGCGAAAAGCATGTATTCTTGCATAAAACAACGAGACAAGCTGTTTTAAACCGAAAGAGCTAGATCTGAACACATCGGGTTTACAAGTGTCCATGTGATACGCGTCAAAAGTTTTTCTTTCATAACTGCGCGAAAAGCATGTATTCGTGCTTAATACAACGAGACAAACTGTTTTAGACCGAAACGAGCTAGATCTGAATACATCGGTTTTACAAGTGTCCTTGTGATACGCGTCAATACTTTTTGTTTTATAACTGTGCGAAAAGCATGTATTCGTGTCTAAAACAACGAGACAAGCTGTTTTAGACCGAAACGAGCTAGATCTGAAAACATCGGTTTTACAAGTGTCCATGTGATAGCGTCAAAACTTTTCCTCTCAGTAGTGCGCAAAAAGCATGTATTTGTGCTTAATACAACGAGACAAGCTGTTTTAGACCGAAACGAGCTAGATCTGAACACATCGCTTTCACAAGTGTCCGTGTGATAGGCGTCAAAACTTTTGCTCTCATAACTGCGCGAAAAGCATGTATTTGCGCTTAAAACAACGAGACAAACTGTATTAGAGCAAAATGAGCTAGATCTGAACACACCGGTTTTACAAGTGTTCCTGTGATTGGCGTCAAAACTTTTTCTCTCATAACTGCGCGAAAAGCATGTATTCGTGCATAAAACAACGAGACAAGTTGTTTTAGACCGAAAGAGCCAGATCTGAACACATCGGGTTTACAAGTGTCCATGTGATACGCGTCAAAATTTTTTCTCTCATAACTGCGTAAAAGCATGTATTCGTGCTTAATACAACGAGACAAACTGTTTTAGACCGAAACGAGCTAGATCTGAATACATCGGTTTTACAAGTGTCCTTGTGATACGCGTCAATACTTTTTGTTTTATAACTGCGCGAAAAGCATGTATTCGTGTTTAAAACAACGAGACAAGCTGTTTTAGACCGAAACGAGCTAGATCTGAACACATCGGTTTTACAAGTGTCCGTGTGATACGCGTCAAAACTTTTTCTCTCAGAACTGCGCTAAAGGCATGTATTCGTGCTTAATACAACGAGACAAGCTGTTTTAGACCGAGACGAACTAGATCTGAACACATTGATTTTACAAGTGTCCGTGTGATACGCGTCAAAACTTTTTCTCATAACTGCGCGCAAAACATGTATTCGTGCTTAATACAACGAGACAAGCTGTTTTAGACCGACACGAGATAGATCTGAACACATCGCTTTTACAAGTGTTCATGTCATAGGCGTCAGCAGTTTTTCTTTTCGTTCTACGCAAAAAGCACGTATTAGTGCTTAATACAACGAGACAAGCTGTTTTAGACCAAGACGAACTAGATCTGAACACATCGATTTTACAAGTGTCCGCGTGATACGCGTCAAAACTTTTTCCTTATAAGTGCGCGAAAAGCATGTATTCGTGCTTAATACAACGAGACAAGCTGTTTTAGACCGAAACGAGCTAGATCTCAACACATCGGTTTTACAAGTGTCCGTGTGATAGGCGTCAAAACGTTTGCTTTCATAACTGCGCGAAAAGCATGTATTTGCGCTTAAAACAACGAGACAAGCTGTTTTAGAACGAAACGAGCTAGATCTGAACACATCGGTTTTACAAGTGTACGTGTGATACGCGTCAAAAGTTTTTGTCTCATAACTGCGCGAAAAGCATGTATTGGTGCTTAATACGAGACAAACTGGTTTAGACCGAAACGGGCTAGCTCTGAACACATCGGTTTTACAAGTGTCCGTGTGATACGCGTCAAAACTTTTCTCTCATAACTGCGAGAAAAGCATGTATTCGTGCTTAATACAAGGAGGCAAGTTGTTTTAGACTGAAACAAGCTAGATCTGAACACATCGGTTTTAAAAGTGTCCGTGTTATAGGCGTCAAAACTTTTTCTCATAACTGCGCGAGAAGCATGTATTCGTGCTTAATACAACGAGACAAGCTGTTTTAGACCGAAACGAGCTAGATCTGAACACATCGGTTTTACAAGTGTACGAGTGATAAGCGTCAAAACTTTTTCTCCCATAACTGCGCTAAAAGCATGTATTCGTGCTTAATACGAGACAAGCTGTTTTAGAACTTAACGAGCTAGATCTGAACACATCGGTTTTACAAGTGTCCGTGTGATACGCGTCAAAACTTTTCTCTCATAACTGCGCGAAAAGCATGTATACGTGCTTAATACAACGAGGCAAGCTGTTTTAGAGCGAAACGAGCTAGATCTGAACACATCGGTTTTACAAGTGTCCGTGTTATAGGCGTCAAAACTTTTGCTCTCATAACTGCGCGAAAAGCTTGTATTTTGTCAGGGTGGAACCAGCGGAACACAGACGCAGGACAAGAAAAGGAGGTACACACACCACACCGCTGGACTTGCAACTGATTTATTTCGAAGAAAACCACCACATTTAAAGGATTCCCTGCGCAAGCGCACACTCTGGATGAAGGAAACAACTGTATTAAGATAAAAGAAAGTTATAATCTTTATCCGTGATAAAAACCGAGGGATCGCTGACACACTTTTTCTTGTTTTTCCTGATTAGAAACGCTTCAAGAATTTCACGCTCTCGTCTTGTTCTCCCCCGACCGATAATGCTCGTGCGGTGAAGCAAAGGAGAACATCCCTCGCATACCTTAACATGCAAAGCTAAATTGCTGCCAGTGCCTGAATTGAACGTTGTTCGGTGCTGCCTCAGACGTTCATTGATGCACCCTCCGGTTTGCCCGATGTAGGTTTTCCCACAGGACAATGGGATGCAATATACCACCCCTACTTCACACGAAGTGAACCTCGTCTGGTGCTTGGTTTTACAGGTCCCCTTTTTCTGCGGACCACCAGAAATACGGGCGCACAAACCAGATCGTTTCCGGGGGGCAGAAAAAACCGCAGTGACACCGAATTTTTGTGCCACTTTTTTTTTAGACCATGCGATGTCTTGTGGCAGTAAGGAAGCACTTCAATCTTCTTCCTGTTCTCTTGCGATGGACTAGCAGACTTAGCCGACAGTTTCTTCATCTTATTCCTCAGTGATTCAGCCACTGCAAGCAAAACCGACGAGGGAAACCCAGAATCTGACAACCGCGCGACCTGCTCGGCCAGACTTTGCTGCATGACATGTGGGCAACTTTTCTTGAGAGCGTTCGAAAAACACAAATTTGCGATGCTGCGCTTCACCAGCTTCGAATGCGCCGATTCATATGGCAAAAGCGACTTTTCAGTCCTGGGCGAATATTTCCAACACACGTGCCCATCGGGTAAAAAAGTCAATTCTAAATCAAGGAACCTAATGGTCTTGTCAGATGGAATCTCTTTGGTAAAAGCCAAGTTGTTAGAGCATGCGCTAAAAACATTTAAAAGCTGGTCTGCCACAAGAGTGAGCTTGTCAGTTTCGTTTAATTTTAAAATGACTAGAAAATCGTCCACATATCTGAAAACCCTAATAACACGTGTGTCTTGAATGGAATCCTGTAGAATCGAGTCAATTTTTGCTAAAAAAATTTCGCACAGAAATGGCGCTACACACGAGCCAATGCAGATACCTCAGTTTTGCACCACGTACTTGCTGTCATATTGAACAATTGTCGAATTTAAATACACCTTCAACAGCTCAAGGAATGATTCCAGAGATATGCCACACTTGTTCTGGAAGGAAATTGTCCCCGTTTTTTCAATTAATTCGCGTACAGCACAAAAGAGTTCATCATTCGGAACAGAGTAAAACAAGTCCTCAATGTCCAAAGAGAAGGCTGCATTGGGACCGGGAAAACCGCAACAGAGGCACTCCACCAGGTTCAATGAGTTCTTCACCCTAAAGGGATCCGTCGGCACCAGACCATCGAAGGAAACCTTGAGGTAGTTGGAGACCACTTTTTGCCACGAGCCTTCTTCTGTAACGATGGCCCTGAACGGATAACCAGGCTTATGAGTTTTAGCGCTGAAGAACACCCGCAGGACGTCTTGATCACTCTTCCGAACTTCTTCTTCAAGGCGACGCAAATTCAGCCGATTTAATAGCCCCAATGCCAGAGCCTTAGCCTTTCGTGGTTTTAAGTCTGAATTCCTGAAGTTCTTCTCGATAGCCTCGGTGGCTCTTGAAAGGGGACCTGTAAAACCAAGCACCAGACGAGGTTCACTTCGTGTGAAGTAGGGGTGGTATATTGCATCCCATTGTCCTGTGGGAAAACCTACATCGGGCAAACCGGAGGTTGCATCAATGAACGTCTGAGGCAGCACCGAACAACGTTCAGTTCAGGCACTGGCAGCAATTTAGCCTTGCATGTTAAGGTATGCGAGGGATGTTGTCCTTTGCTTCACCGCACGAGCATTATCGGTCGGGGGAGAACAAGACGAGAGCGTGAAATTCTTGAAGCGTTTCTAATCAGGAAAAACAAGGAAAAGTGTGTCAGCGATCCCTCGGTTTTTATCACGGATAAAGAATATAACTTTCTTTTATCTTAATACAGTTGTTCCCTTCATCCAGAGTGTGCGCTTGCGCAGGGAATCCTTTAAATGTGGTGGTTTTCTTCGAAATAAATCAGTTGCAAGTCCAGCGGTGTGGTGTGTGTACCTCCTTTTCTTGTCCTGCGTCTGTGTTCCGCTGGTTCCACCCTGACAACACTATGAACCAACTAGCCCAGCAATTTACGCTCCTGAACTATTATTCTTCTACTCTGGGCCCTTTTCTTCGTGTTCAAGCATCTTCGGATGTTTTATCTTCCTGCGTCAGCGCCATTGCTCTGACTACATGTAAGGCAAGAATTCTGTCGCATTGTCTAAAAAGCGGATTTCCGCCAGTGGAAGTCTGCCAGCTTTTCGGCGCTCTGCCACCGTCTTCAGGCCACTGGAAGCGTTTCTGTAGAATACTCAAGTCGGAGATATATCGGCAGGTCAGACACCTGCGGGATTGGCTGCGGCATGCCTGCCTTCAGATCGGGAATCCCTGGGCGGCTTCTAGCAGGCTTCGTGAACAATTTCGCCTAGCATCCATACTTACGGAAACCTACTGGAACGACCTTCGACGACATTTGCCCAAGAAAAAGAGAGAGCCTGAAACAAGGACAGCCGTGACGTACCTAGAAGGAGCCTCCCTTCCAACGGAGTTCGACAACCTACTGAAGCTTGGGCCTAAGTACGCCCTGGAGCCGCAGGTTCGAAAGCATGAACTTCTGGCAGCTGTGCACAGTATTGCTGGTAAGGCACCACCTGAGGAGAAGAGTTACTGCGTCTCGGAGGGAGTCGGCTGTCTTGCACGGACTTGGCCCAGCCGACATAAAAGAAGCAAGGATCTTCGCCCCTTGGTCAACCATTTCCAGCAGGAGGGCCTCAGCCTTCTGCAAGCAGATAAGGAAGGTGGGTTCGTGGTTTTGCCTTCTTCACTTTTTAAGACAAGAGCCACCGAGGCTATCGAGAAGAACTTCAGGAATTCAGACTTAAAACCACGGAAGGCTAAGGCTCTGGCATTGGGGCTATTAAATCGGCTGAATTTGCGTCGCCTTGAAGAAGAAGTTCGGAAGAGTGATCAAGACGTCCTGCGGGTGTTCTTCAGCGCTAAAACTCATAAGCCTGGTTATCCGTTCAGGGCCATCGTTACAGAAGAAGGCTCGTGGCAAAAAGTGGTCTCCAACTACCTCAAGGTTTCCTTCGATGGTCTGGTGCCGACGGATCCCTTTAGGGTGAAGAGCTCACTGAACCTGGTGGAGTGCCTCTGTTCCCGTTTTCCCGGTGCCAATGCAGCCTTCTCTTTGGACATTGAGGACTTGTTTTACTCTGTTCCGCATGATGAACTCTTTTGTGCTGTACGCGAATTAATTGAAAAAACGGGAACAATTTCCTTCCAGAACAAGTGTGGCATATCTCTGGAATCTTTCCTTGAGCTGTTGAAGGTGTATTTAAGTTAGACAATTGTTCAATATGACATCAAGTACGTGGTGCAAAACCGAGGTATCTGCATTGGCTCGTGTGTAGCGCCATTTCTGTGCGAAATTTTTTTAGCAAAAATTGACTCGATTCTACAAGATTCCATTCAAGACACACGTGTTATTAGGGTTTTCAGATATGTGGACGATTTTCTAGTCATTTTAAAATTAAACGTAACTGACAAGCTCACTCTTGTGGCAGACCAGCTTTTAAATGTTTTTAGCGCATGCTCTAACAACTTGGCTTTTACCAAAGAGATTCCATCTGACAAGACCATTAGGTTCCTTGATTTAGAATTGACTTTTTTACCCGATGGGCACGTGTGTTGGAAATATTCGCCCAGGACTAAAAAGTCGCTTTTGCCATATGAATCGGCGCATTCGAAGCTGGTGATGCGCAGTCGCGCAAATTTGTGTTTTTCGAACGCTCTCAAGAAAAGTTGCCCACATGTCATGCAGCAAAGTCTGGCCGAGCAGGTCGCGCGGTTGTCAGATTCTGGGTTTCCCTCGTCGGTTTTGCTTGCAGTAGCTGAATCACTGGGGAATAAGATGAAGAAACTGTCGGCTAAGTCTGCTAGTCCATCGCAAGAGAACAGGAAGAAGATTGAAGTGCTTCCTTACTGCCACAAGACATCGCATGGTCTAAAAAAAAAGTGGCACAAAAATTCGGTGTCACTGCGGTTTTTTCTGCCCCCCGGAAACGATCTGGTTTGTGCGCCCGTATGTCTGGTGGTCCGCAGAAAAAGGGGACCTGTAAAACCAAGCACCAGACGAGGTTCACTTCGTGTGAAATAGGGGTGGTATATTGCATCCCATTGTCCTTTGGGAAAACCTACATCGGGCAAACCGGAGGGTGCATCAATGAACGTCTGAGGCAGCACCGAACAACGTTCAATTCAGGCACTGGCAGCAATTTAGCCTTGCATGTTAAGGTATGCGAGGGATGTTCTCTTTTGCTTCACCGCACGAGCATTATCGGTCGGGGGAGAACAAGACGAGAGCGTGAAATTCTTGAAGCGTTTCTAATCAGGAAAAACAAGGAAAAGTGTGTCAGCGATCCCTCGGTTTTTATCACGGATAAAGAATATAACTTTCTTTTATCTTAATACAGTTGTTCCCTTCATCCAGAGTGTGCGCTTGCGCAGGGAATCCTTTAAATGTGGTGGTTTTCTTCGAAATAAATCAGTTGCAAGCCCAGCGGTGTGGTGTGTGTACCTCCTTTTCTTGTCCTGCGTCTGTGTTCCGCTGGTTCCACCCTTTCAACATTATGAACCAACTAGCCCAGCAATTTACGCTCCCAAGCTTGTATTTGCGCTTAAAACACCGAGACAAGCTGTTTTAGAACGAAACGAGCGAGATCTGAACACATATTTTTTACAAGTGTCCTTGTGATACGCGTCAAAACTTTTTCTCTAATAACTGCGCGAAAAGCATGTATTCTTGCATAAAACAACGAGACAAGCTGTTTTAGACCGAAACGAGCTAGATCTGAACACATCGGTTTTACAAGTGTCCGTGTGGTACGCGTCAAAACTTTTTCTCTCAGAACTGCGCTAAAAGCATGTATTCGTGCTTTATACAACGAGACAAGCTGTTTTAGACCGAGACGAACTAGATCTGAACACATCGATTTTACAAGTGTCCGTGTGATACGCGTCAAAACTTTTTCTCATAACTGCGCGCAAAGCATGTATTCGTGCTTAATACAACGAGACAAGCTGTTTTAGACCGACACGAGATAGATCTGAACACATCGCTTTTACAAGTGTTCATGTCATAGGCGTCAGCACTTTTTCCTTATAAGTGCACAAAAAGCATGTATTCGTGCTTAATACAACGAGACAAGCTGTTTTAGACCGAAACGAGCTAGATCTGAACACATCGGTTTTACAAGTGTCCGTGTGATAGGCATCAAAACGTTTGCTCTCATAACTGCGCGAAAAGCATGTATTTTCGCTTAAAACAACGCGACAAGCTGTTTTAGAACGAAACGAGCTGGATCTGAACACATCGGTTTTACAAGTGTACGTGTGATACGCGTCAAAAGTTTTTGTCTCATAACTGCGCGAAAAGCATGTATTGGTGCTTAATACGAGACAAACTGGTTTAGACCGAAACGAGCTAGCTCTGAACAAATCGGTTTTACAAGTGTACGTGTGATACGCGTCAAAAGTTTTTGTCTCATAACTGCGCGAAAAGCATGTATTCGTGCTTAATACGAGACAAACTGGTTTAGACCGAAACGAGCTAGCTCTGAACACATCGGTTTTACAAGTGTCCGTGTGATACGCGTCAAAACGTTTCTCTCATAACTGCGCGAAAAGCATGTATTCGTACTTAATACAACGAGACAAACTGTTTTAGACCGAAACGAGCTAGATCTGAACACATCGGTTTTACAAGTGTCCTTGTGATACGCGTCAAAACTTTTTCTTTTATAACTGCGCGAAAAGCATGTATTCGTGTTTAAAACAACGAGACAAGAAGTTTTAGACCGAAACGAGCTAGATCTGAACACATCGGTTTTGCAAGTGTCCGTGTGATACGCGTCAAAACTTTTTCTCATAACTGCGCGAAAAGCATGCATTCGTGCTTAATACAACGAGACAAGCTGTTTTAGACCGAAACGAGCTAGATCTGAGAACATCGGTTTTACAAGTGTCCATGTGATACGCGTCAAAACGTTTCTCTCATAACTGCGCGAAAAGCATGTAGTCGTACTTAATACAACGAGACAAACTGTTTTAGACCGAAACGAGCTAGATCTGAACACATCGGTTTTACAAGTGTCCTTGTGATACGCGTCAAAACTTTTTCTTTTATAACTGCGCGAAAACATGTATTCGTGTTTAAAACAACGAGACAAGCTGTTTTAGACCGAAACGAGCTAGATCTGAACACATCGGTTTTACAAGTGTACGAGTGATACGCGTCAAAGCTTTTTCTCCCATAACTGCGCTAAAATCATGTATTCGTGCTTAATGCAACGAGACAAGCTGTTTTAGAACTTAACGAGCTAGATCTGAACACATCGGTTTAACAAGTGTCCGTGTGATACGCGTCAAAACTATTCTCTCATAACTGCGCGAAAAGCATGTATTCGTGCTTAATACAACGAGACAAGCTGTTTTAGAGTGAAAGGAGCTAGATCTGAACACATCGGTTTTACAAGTGTCCGTGTTATAGGCGTCAAAACTTTTGCTCTCATAACTGCGCGAAAAGCATGTATTTGCGCTTAAAACAACGAGACAAGCTGTTTTAGAACGAAACGAGCGAGATCTGAACACATAGGTTTTACAAGTGTCCGTGGGATGCGCGTCAAAACTTTTTCTCTAATAACTGCGCGAAAAGCATGTATTCGTGCATAAAACAACGAGACAAACTGTTTTAGACCGAAACGAGCTAGATCTGAACACATTGGTTTTACAAGTGTCCGTGTGATACGCGTCAAAACTTTTTCTCTCAGAACTGCGCGAAAAGCATGTATTCGTGCTTAATACAACGAGGCAAGCTGTTTTAGACCAAGACGAACTAGATCTGAACACATCAATTTTACAAGGGCCCGTGTGATACGCGACAAAACTTTTTCTCATAACTGCGCGCAAAGCATGTATTCGTGCTTAATACAACGAGACAAGCTGTTTTAGACCGACACGAGCTAGATCTGAACACATCCCTTTTACAAGTGTTCATGTCATAGGCGTCAGCACGTTTTCTTTTCGTTCTGCGCAAAAAGCATGTATTAGTGCTTATTACAACTAGACAAGCTGTTTTAGACTGAAACAAGCTAGATCTGAACACATCGGTTTTAGAAGTGTCCGCGTGATACGCTAACACGTTTTGGCGGGCTAGTTGGTTAAGCTTCTTGAACAAAAACCAAAAACAAAACGTAAATGTGACAACAGCAACATAAGCACGCTAGAAATCAGCAGAGATTATCAACCCCCAGGAGTGACAGCTCTTTTTGCAGAAGTGTTAGCGAAGGGGTACTTATACATGCATTTCCCTGCTTGAATATGTTGTATGCCTCGATAATTTCCCTCGCAGTTTTTTCCCGATTTTTGGCAATGACCTTGGTTTCATGATATAGGGGTACGCACTGTTTTTTCTCTTTCTTTGCCCATTCACAATCCCGGCAATGAATGCCGAGATGACCTGAAACTACTTTTGACACTTTTTAGCTGTGTTCGCTCAGCCTTTTTTTATGCCTTTTTTTATGATACGCGTCAAAACTTTTTCCTTATAAGTGCGCGAAAAGCATGTATTCGTGCTTAATACAACGAGACAAGCTGTTTTAGAGCGAAGGGAGCTAGATCTGAACACATGAGTTTTACAAGTGTCCGTGTTATAGGCGTCAAAACTTTTGCTCTCATAACTGCGCGAAAAGCATGTATTTGCGCTTAAAACAACGAGACAAGCTGTTTTAGAACGAAACAAGCGAGATCTGAACACATAGGTTTTACAAGTGTCCGTGGGATGCGCGTCAAAACTTTTTCTCTAATAACTGCGCGAAAAGCATGTATTCTTGCATAAAACAACGAGACAAGCTGTTTTAGACCGAAAGAGCTAGATCTGAACACATCGGGTTTACAAGTGTCCATGTGATACGCGTCAAAAGTTTTTCTTTCATAACTGCGCGAAAAGCATGTATTCGTGCTTAATACAACGAGACAAACTGTTTTAGACCGAAACGAGCTAGATCTGAATACATCGGTTTTACAAGTGTCCTTGTGATACGCGTCAATACTTTTTGTTTTATAACTGTGCGAAAAGCATGTATTCGTGTCTAAAACAACGAGACAAGCTGTTTTAGACCGAAACGAGCTAGATCTGAAAACATCGGTTTTACAAGTGTCCATGTGATAGCGTCAAAACTTTTCCTCTCAGTAGTGCGCAAAAAGCATGTATTTGTGCTTAATACAACGAGACAAGCTGTTTTAGACCGAAACGAGCTAGATCTGAACACATCGCTTTCACAAGTGTCCGTGTGATAGGCGTCAAAACTTTTGCTCTCATAACTGCGCGAAAAGCATGTATTTGCGCTTAAAACAACGAGACAAACTGTATTAGAGCAAAATGAGCTAGATCTGAACACACCGGTTTTACAAGTGTTCCTGTGATTGGCGTCAAAACTTTTTCTCTCATAACTGCGCGAAAAGCATGTATTCGTGCATAAAACAACGAGACAAGTTGTTTTAGACCGAAAGAGCCAGATCTGAACACATCGGGTTTACAAGTGTCCATGTGATACGCGTCAAAAGTTTTTCTCTCATAACTGCGTAAAAGCATGTATTCGTGCTTAATACAACGAGACAAACTGTTTTAGACCGAAACGAGCTAGATCTGAATACATCGGTTTTACAAGTGTCCTTGTGATACGCGTCAATACTTTTTGTTTTATAACTGCGCGAAAAGCATGTATTCGTGTTTAAAACAACGAGACAAGCTGTTTTAGACCGAAACGAGCTAGATCTGAACACATCGGTTTTACAAGTGTCCGTGTGATACGCGTCAAAACTTTTTCTCTCAGAACTGCGCTAAAGGCATGTATTCGTGCTTAATACAACGAGACAAGCTGTTTTAGACCGAGACGAACTAGATCTGAACACATTGATTTTACAAGTGTCCGTGTGATACGCGTCAAAACTTTTTCTCATAACTGCGCGCAAAACATGTATTCGTGCTTAATACAACGAGACAAGCTGTTTTAGACCGACACGAGATAGATCTGAACACATCGCTTTTACAAGTGTTCATGTCATAGGCGTCAGCAGTTTTTCTTTTCGTTCTACGCAAAAAGCACGTATTAGTGCTTAATACAACGAGACAAGCTGTTTTAGACCAAGACGAACTAGATCTGAACACATCGATTTTACAAGTGTCCGCGTGATACGCGTCAAAACTTTTTCCTTATAAGTGCGCGAAAAGCATGTATTCGTGCTTAATACAACGAGACAAGCTGTTTTAGACCGAAACGAGCTAGATCTCAACACATCGGTTTTACAAGTGTCCGTGTGATAGGCGTCAAAACGTTTGCTTTCATAACTGCGCGAAAAGCATGTATTTGCGCTTAAAACAACGAGACAAGCTGTTTTAGAACGAAACGAGCTAGATCTGAACACATCGGTTTTACAAGTGTACGTGTGATACGCGTCAAAAGTGTTTGTCTCATAACTGCGCGAAAAGCATGTATTGGTGCTTAATACGAGACAAACTGGTTTAGACCGAAACGGGCTAGCTCTGAACACATCGGTTTTACAAGTGTCCGTGTGATACGCGTCAAAACTTTTCTCTCATAACTGCGAGAAAAGCATGTATTCGTGCTTAATACAAGGAGGCAAGTTGTTTTAGACTGAAACGAGCTAGATCTGAACACATCGGTTTTAAAAGTGTCCGTGTTATAGGCGTCAAAACTTTTTCTCATAACTGCGCGAGAAGCATGTATTCGTGCTTAATACAACGAGACAAGCTGTTTTAGACCGAAACGAGCTAGATCTGAACACATCGGTTTTACAAGTGTACGAGTGATAAGCGTCAAAACTTTTTCTCCCATAACTGCGCTAAAAGCATGTATTCGTGCTTAATACGAGACAAGCTGTTTTAGAACTTAACGAGCTAGATCTGAACACATCGGTTTTACAAGTGTCCGTGTGATACGCGTCAAAACTTTTCTCTCATAACTGCGCGAAAAGCATGTATACGTGCTTAATACAACGAGGCAAGCTGTTTTAGAGCGAAACGAGCTAGATCTGAACACATCGGTTTTACAAGTGTCCGTGTTATAGGCGTCAAAACTTTTGCTCTCATAACTGCGCGAAAAGCTTGTATTTTGTCAGGGTGGAACCAGCGGAACACAGACGCAGGACAAGAAAAGGAGGTACACACACCACACCGCTGGACTTGCAACTGATTTATTTCGAAGAAAACCACCACATTTAAAGGATTCCCTGCGCAAGCGCACACTCTGGATGAAGGAAACAATTGTATTAAGATAAAAGAAAGTTATAATCTTTATCCGTGATAAAAACCGAGGGATCGCTGACACACTTTTTCTTGTTTTTCCTGATTAGAAACGCTTCAAGAATTTCACGCTCTCGTCTTGTTCTCCCCCGACCGATAATGCTCGTGCGGTGAAGCAAAGGAGAACATCCCTCGCATACCTTAACATGCAAAGCTAAATTGCTGCCAGTGCCTGAATTGAACGTTGTTCGGTGCTGCCTCAGACGTTCATTGATGCACCCTCCGGTTTGCCCGATGTAGGTTTTCCCACAGGACAATGGGATGCAATATACCACCCCTACTTCACACGAAGTGAACCTCGTCTGGTGCTTGGTTTTACAGGTCCCCTTTTTCTGCGGACCACCAGAAATACGGGCGCACAAACCAGATCGTTTCCGGGGGGCAGAAAAAACCGCAGTGACACCGAATTTTTGTGCCACTTTTTTTTTAGACCATGCGATGTCTTGTGGCAGTAAGGAAGCACTTCAATCTTCTTCCTGTTCTCTTGCGATGGACTAGCAGACTTAGCCGACAGTTTCTTCATCTTATTCCTCAGTGATTCAGCCACTGCAAGCAAAACCGACGAGGGAAACCCAGAATCTGACAACCGCGCGACCTGCTCGGCCAGACTTTGCTGCATGACATGTGGGCAACTTTTCTTGAGAGCGTTCGAAAAACACAAATTTGCGATGCTGCGCTTCACCAGCTTCGAATGCGCCGATTCATATGGCAAAAGCGACTTTTCAGTCCTGGGCGAATATTTCCAACACACGTGCCCATCGGGTAAAAAAGTCAATTCTAAATCAAGGAACCTAATGGTCTTGTCAGATGGAATCTCTTTGGTAAAAGCCAAGTTGTTAGAGCATGCGCTAAAAACATTTAAAAGCTGGTCTGCCACAAGAGTGAGCTTGTCAGTTTCGTTTAATTTTAAAATGACTAGAAAATCGTCCACATATCTGAAAACCCTAATAACACGTGTGTCTTGAATGGAATCCTGTAGAATCGAGTCAATTTTTGCTAAAAAAATTTCGCACAGAAATGGCGCTACACACAAGCCAATGCAGATACCTCAGTTTTGCACCACGTACTTGCTGTCATATTGAACAATTGTCGAATTTAAATACACCTTCAACAGCTCAAGGAATGATTCCAGAGATATGCCACACTTGTTCTGGAAGGAAATTGTCCCCGTTTTTTCAATTAATTCGCGTACAGCACAAAAGAGTTCATCATTCGGAACAGAGTAAAACAAGTCCTCAATGTCCAAAGAGAAGGCTGCATTGGGACCGGGAAAACCGCAACAGAGGCACTCCACCAGGTTCAATGAGTTCTTCACCCTAAAGGGATCCGTCGGCACCAGACCATCGAAGGAAACCTTGAGGTAGTTGGAGACCACTTTTTGCCACGAGCCTTCTTCTGTAACGATGGCCCTGAACGGATAACCAGGCTTATGAGTTTTAGCGCTGAAGAACACCCGCAGGACGTCTTGATCACTCTTCCGAACTTCTTCTTCAAGGCGACGCAAATTCAGCCGATTTAATAGCCCCAATGCCAGAGCCTTAGCCTTTCGTGGTTTTAAGTCTGAATTCCTGAAGTTCTTCTCGATAGCCTCGGTGGCTCTTGAAAGGGGACCTGTAAAACCAAGCACCAGACGAGGTTCACTTCGTGTGAAGTAGGGGTGGTATATTGCATCCCATTGTCCTGTGGGAAAACCTACATCGGGCAAACCGGAGGTTGCATCAATGAACGTCTGAGGCAGCACCGAACAACGTTCAATTCAGGCACTGGCAGCAATTTAGCCTTGCATGTTAAGGTATGCGAGGGATGTTGTCCTTTGCTTCACCGCACGAGCATTATCGGTCGGGGGAGAACAAGACGAGAGCGTGAAATTCTTGAAGCGTTTCTAATCAGGAAAAACAAGGAAAAGTGTGTCAGCGATCCCTCGGTTTTTATCACGGATAAAGAATATAACTTTCTTTTATCTTAATACAGTTGTTCCCTTCATCCAGAGTGTGCGCTTGCGCAGGGAATCCTTTAAATGTGGTGGTTTTCTTCGAAATAAATCAGTTGCAAGTCCAGCGGTGTGGTGTGTGTACCTCCTTTTCTTGTCCTGCGTCTGTGTTCCGCTGGTTCCACCCTGACAACACTATGAACCAACTAGCCCAGCAATTTACGCTCCTGAACTATTATTCTTCTACTCTGGGCCCTTTTCTTCGTGTTCAAGCATCTTCGGATGTTTTATCTTCCTGCGTCAGCGCCATTGCTCTGACTACATGTAAGGCAAGAATTCTGTCGCATTGTCTAAAAAGCGGATTTCCGCCAGTGGAAGTCTGCCAGCTTTTCGGCGCTCTGCCACCGTCTTCAGGCCACTGGAAGCGTTTCTGTAGAATACTCAAGTCGGAGATATATCGGCAGGTCAGACACCTGCGGGATTGGCTGCGGCATGCCTGCCTTCAGATCGGGAATCCCTGGGCGGCTTCTAGCAGGCTTCGTGAACAATTTCGCCTAGCATCCATACTTACGGAAACCTACTGGAACGACCTTCGACGACATTTGCCCAAGAAAAAGAGAGAGCCTGAAACAAGGACAGCCGTGACGTACCTAGAAGGAGCCTCCCTTCCAACGGAGTTCGACAACCTACTGAAGCTTGGGCCTAAGTACGCCCTGGAGCCGCAGGTTCGAAAGCATGAACTTCTGGCAGCTGTGCACAGTATTGCTGGTAAGGCACCACCTGAGGAGAAGAGTTACTGCGTCTCGGAGGGAGTCGGCTGTCTTGCACGGACTTGGCCCAGCCGACATAAAAGAAGCAAGGATCTTCGCCCCTTGGTCAACCATTTCCAGCAGGAGGGCCTCAGCCTTCTGCAAGCAGATAAGGAAGGTGGGTTCGTGGTTTTGCCTTCTTCACTTTTTAAGACAAGAGCCACCGAGGCTATCGAGAAGAACTTCAGGAATTCAGACTTAAAACCACGGAAGGCTAAGGCTCTGGCATTGGGGCTATTAAATCGGCTGAATTTGCGTCGCCTTGAAGAAGAAGTTCGGAAGAGTGATCAAGACGTCCTGCGGGTGTTCTTCAGCGCTAAAACTCATAAGCCTGGTTATCCGTTCAGGGCCATCGTTACAGAAGAAGGCTCGTGGCAAAAGTGGTCTCCAACTACCTCAAGGTTTCCTTCGATGGTCTGGTGCCGACGGATCCCTTTAGGGTGAAGAGCTCACTGAACCTGGTGGAGTGCCTCTGTTCCCGTTTTCCCGGTGCCAATGCAGCCTTCTCTTTGGACATTGAGGACTTGTTTTACTCTGTTCCGCATGATGAACTCTTTTGTGCTGTACGCGAATTAATTGAAAAAACGGGAACAATTTCCTTCCAGAACAAGTGTGGCATATTTCTGGAATCTTTCCTTGAGCTGTTGAAGGTGTATTTAAGTTAGACAATTGTTCAATATGACATCAAGTACGTGGTGCAAAACCGAGGTATCTGCATTGGCTCGTGTGTAGCGCCATTTCTGTGCGAAATTTTTTTAGCAAAAATTGACTCGATTCTACAAGATTCCATTCAAGACACACGTGTTATTAGGGTTTTCAGATATGTGGACGATTTTCTAGTCATTTTAAAATTAAACGAAACTGACAAGCTCACTCTTGTGGCAGACCAGCTTTTAAATGTTTTTAGCGCATGCTCTAACAACTTGGCTTTTACCAAAGAGATTCCATCTGACAAGACCATTAGGTTCCTTGATTTAGAATTGACTTTTTTACCCGATGGGCACGTGTGTTGGAAATATTCGCCCAGGACTAAAAAGTCGCTTTTGCCATATGAATCGGCGCATTCGAAGCTGGTGATGCGCAGTCGCGCAAATTTGTGTTTTTCGAACGCTCTCAAGAAAAGTTGCCCACATGTCATGCAGCAAAGTCTGGCCGAGCAGGTCGCGCGGTTGTCAGATTCTGGGTTTCCCTCGTCGGTTTTGCTTGCAGTAGCTGAATCACTGGGGAATAAGATGAAGAAACTGTCGGCTAAGTCTGCTAGTCCATCGCAAGAGAACAGGAAGAAGATTGAAGTGCTTCCTTACTGCCACAAGACATCGCATGGTCTAAAAAAAAAGTGGCCCAAAATTCGGTGTCACTGCGGTTTTTTCTGCCCCCCGGAAACGATCTGGTTTGTGCGCCCGTATGTCTGGTGGTCCGCAGAAAAAGGGGACCTGTAAAACCAAGCACCAGACGAGGTTCACTTCGTGTGAAATAGGGGTGGTATATTGCATCCCATTGTCCTTTGGGAAAACCTACATCGGGCAAACCGGAGGGTGCATCAATGAACGTCTGAGGCAGCACCGAACAACGTTCAATTCAGGCACTGGCAGCAATTTAGCCTTGCATGTTAAGGTATGCGAGGGATGTTCTCTTTTGCTTCACCGCACGAGCATTATCGGTCGGGGGAGAACAAGACGAGAGCGTGAAATTCTTGAAGCGTTTCTAATCAGGAAAAACAAGGAAAAGTGTGTCAGCGATCCCTCGGTTTTTATCACGGATAAAGAATATAACTTTCTTTTATCTTAATACAGTTGTTCCCTTCATCCAGAGTGTGCGCTTGCGCAGGGAATCCTTTAAATGTGGTGGTTTTCTTCGAAATAAATCAGTTGCAAGCCCAGCGGTGTGGTGTGTGTACCTCCTTTTCTTGTCCTGCGTCTGTGTTCCGCTGGTTCCACCCTGACAACATTATGAACCAACTAGCCCAGCAATTTACGCTCCCAAGCTTGTATTTGCGCTTAAAACACCGAGACAAGCTGTTTTAGAACGAAACGAGCGAGATCTGAACACATATTTTTTACAAGTGTCCTTGTGATACGCGTCAAAACTTTTTCTCTAATAACTGCGCGAAAAGCATGTATTCTTGCATAAAACAACGAGACAAGCTGTTTTAGACCGAAACGAGCTAGATCTGAACACATCGGTTTTACAAGTGTCCGTGTGGTACGCGTCAAAACTTTTTCTCTCAGAACTGCGCTAAAAGCATGTATTCGTGCTTTATACAACGAGACAAGCTGTTTTAGACCGAGACGAACTAGATCTGAACACATCGATTTTACAAGTGTCCGTGTGATACGCGTCAAAACTTTTTCTCATAACTGCGCGCAAAGCATGTATTCGTGCTTAATACAACGAGACAAGCTGTTTTAGACCGACACGAGATAGATCTGAACACATCGCTTTTACAAGTGTTCATGTCATAGGCGTCAGCACTTTTTCCTTATAAGTGCACAAAAAGCATGTATTCGTGCTTAATACAACGAGACAAGCTGTTTTAGACCGAAACGAGCTAGATCTGAACACATCGGTTTTACAAGTGTCCGTGTGATAGGCATCAAAACGTTTGCTCTCATAACTGCGCGAAAAGCATGTATTTTCGCTTAAAACAACGCGACAAGCTGTTTTAGAACGAAACGAGCTGGATCTGAACACATCGGTTTTACAAGTGTACGTGTGATACGCGTCAAAAGTTTTTGTCTCATAACTGCGCGAAAAGCATGTATTGGTGCTTAATACGAGACAAACTGGTTTAGACCGAAACGAGCTAGCTCTGAACAAATCGGTTTTACAAGTGTACGTGTGATACGCGTCAAAAGTTTTTGTCTCATAACTGCGCGAAAAGCATGTATTCGTGCTTAATACGAGACAAACTGGTTTAGACCGAAACGAGCTAGCTCTGAACACATCGGTTTTACAAGTTTCCGTGTGATACGCGTCAAAACGTTTCTCTCATAACTGCGCGAAAAGCATGTATTCGTACTTAATACAACGAGACAAACTGTTTTAGACCGAAACGAGCTAGATCTGAACACATCGGTTTTACAAGTGTCCTTGTGATACGCGTCAAAACTTTTTCTTTTATAACTGCGCGAAAAGCATGTATTCGTGTTTAAAACAACGAGACAAGAAGTTTTAGACCGAAACGAGCTAGATCTGAACACATCGGTTTTGCAAGTGTCCGTGTGATACGCGTCAAAACTTTTTCTCATAACTGCGCGAAAAGCATGCATTCGTGCTTAATACAACGAGACAAGCTGTTTTAGACCGAAACGAGCTAGATCTGAGAACATCGGTTTTACAAGTGTCCATGTGATACGCGTCAAAACGTTTCTCTCATAACTGCGCGAAAAGCATGTAGTCGTACTTAATACAACGAGACAAACTGTTTTAGACCGAAACGAGCTAGATCTGAACACATCGGTTTTACAAGTGTCCTTGTGATACGCGTCAAAACTTTTTCTTTTATAACTGCGCGAAAACATGTATTCGTGTTTAAAACAACGAGACAAGCTGTTTTAGACCGAAACGAGCTAGATCTGAACACATCGGTTTTACAAGTGTACGAGTGATACGCGTCAAAGCTTTTTCTCCCATAACTGCGCTAAAATCATGTATTCGTGCTTAATGCAACGAGACAAGCTGTTTTAGAACTTAACGAGCTAGATCTGAACACATCGGTTTAACAAGTGTCCGTGTGATACGCGTCAAAACTATTCTCTCATAACTGCGCGAAAAGCATGTATTCGTGCTTAATAAAACGAGACAAGCTGTTTTAGAGCGAAAAGAGCTAGATCTGAACACATCGGTTTTACAAGTGTCCGTGTTATAGGCGTCAAAACTTTTGCTCTCATAACTGCGCGAAAAGCATGTATTTGCGCTTAAAACAACGAGACAAGCTGTTTTAGAACGAAACGAGCGAGATCTGAACACATAGGTTTTACAAGTGTCCGTGAGATGCGCGTCAAAACTTTTTCTCTAATAACTGCGCGAAAAGCACGTATTCGTGCATAAAACAACGCGACAAGCTGTTTTAGACCGAAACGAGCTAGATCTGAACACATCGGTTTTACAAGTGTCCGTGTGATACGCGTCAAAACTTTTTCTCTCAGAACTGCGCGAAAAGCATGTATTCGTGCTTAATACAACGAGACAAGCTGTTTTAGACCAAGACGAACTAGATCTGAACACATCGATTTTACAAGGGTCCGTGTGATACGCGACAAAACTTTTTCTCATAACTGCGCGCAAAGCATGTATTCGTGCTTAATACAACGAGACAAGCTGTTTTAGACCGACACGAGCTAGATCTGAACACATCGCTTTTACAAGTGTTCATGTCATAGGCGTCAGCACGTTTTCTTTTCGTTCTGCGCAAAAAGCATGTATTAGTGCTTAATACAACGAGACAAGCTGTTTTAGACTGAAACGAGCTAGATCTGAACACATCGGTTTTAGAAGTGTCCGCGTGATACGCGTCAAAACTTTTTCCTTATAGGTGCGCGAAAAGCATGTATTCGTGCTTAATACAACGAGACAAGCTGTTTTAGACCGAAACGAGCTAGATCTGAACACATCGGTTTTACAAGTGTCCGTGTGATAGCCGTCAAAACGTTTGCTCTCATAACTGCGCGAAAAGCATGTATTTGCGCTTAAAACAACGAGACAAGCTGTTTTAGAACGAAACGAGCTAGATCTGAACACATCGGTTTTACAAGTGTCCGTGTGATACGCGTCAAAACTTTTCTCTCATAACTGCGCGAAAAGCATGTATTCGTGCTTAATACAAGGAGGCAAGCTGTTTTAGACTGAAACGAGCTAGATCTGAACACATCGGTTTTAAAAGTGTCCGTGTGATACGCGTCAAAACTTTTTCTCATATCTGCGCGAGAAGCATGTATTCGTGTTTAAAACAACGAGACAAGCTGTTTTAGACCGAAACGAGCTAGATCTGAACACATCGGTTTTGCAAGTGTCCGTGTGATAAGCGTCAAAACTTTTTCTCAACTGCGCGAAAAGTATGTATTCGTGCTTAATACAACGAGGCAAGCTGTTTTAGACCGAAACGAGCTAGATCTGAACACATCGGTTTTACAAGTGTCCATGTGATACGCGTCAAAAGTTTTTCTCTCATAACTGCGCGAAAAGCATGTATTCGTGCTTAATACAACGGGACAAACTGTTTTAGACCGAAACGAGCTAGATCTGAACACATCGGTTTTACAAGTGTCCGTGTGATACGCGTCAAACCCCTTTCTATCATAACTGCGCGAAAAGCATGCATTCGTGCTTAATACAACGAGACAAGCTGTTTTAGACCGAAACGAGCTAGATCTGAGAACATCGGTTTTACAAGTGTCCATGTGATACGCGTCAAAACTTTTTCCTTATAAGTGCGCGAAAAGCATGTATTCGTGCTTAATACAACGAGACAAGCTGTTTTAGGCCGAAACGAGCTAGATCTGAACACATCGGTTTTACAAGTGTCCGTGTGATAGGCGTCAAAACGTTTGCTCTCATAACTGCGCGAAAAGCATGTATTTGCGCTTAAAACAACGAGACAAGCTGTTTTAGACCGAAACGAGCTAGATCTGAGAACATCGGTTTTACAAGTGTCCATGTGATACGCGTCAAAACGTTTCTCTCATAACTGCGCGAAAAGCATGTAGTCGTACTTAATACAACGAGACAAACTGTTTTAGACCGAAACGAGCTAGATCTGAACACATCGGTTTTACAAGTGTCCTTGTGATACGCGTCAAAACTTTTTCTTTTATAACTGCGCGAAAACATGTATTCGTGTTTGAAACAACGAGACAAGCTGTTTTAGACCGAAACGAGCTAGATCTGAACACATCGGTTTTACAAGTGTACGAGTGATACGCGTCAAA
Organism: Amblyomma americanum; assembly: GCF_052857255.1. NCBI lineage: Eukaryota > Metazoa > Arthropoda > Arachnida > Ixodida > Ixodidae > Amblyomma > Amblyomma americanum. Next base: position 439,078 of record NW_027526492.1, on the reverse strand, counting down.
GCTTTTTCTCCCATAACTGCGCTAAAATCATGTATTCGTGCTTAATGCAACGAGACAAGCTGTTTTAGAACTTAACGAGCTAGATCTGAACACATCGGTTTAACAAGTGTCCGTGTGATACGCGTCAAAACTATTCTCTAATAACTGCGCGAAAAGCATGTATTCGTGCTTAATACAACGAGACAAACTGTTTTAGACCGAAACGAGCTAGATCTGAATACATCGGTTTTACAAGTGTCCTTGTGATACGCGTCAATACTTTTTGTTTTATAACTGCGCGAAAAGCATGTATTCGTGTTTAAAACAACGAGACAAGCTGTTTTAGACCGAAACGAGCTAGATCTGAAAACATCGGTTTTACAAGTGTCCATGTGATAGCGTCAAAACTTTTTCTCTCAGTAGTGCGCAAAAAGCATGTATTCGTGCTTAATACAACGAGACAAGCTGTTTTAGATCGAAACGAGCTAGATCTGAACACATCGCTTTGACAAGTGTCCGTGTGATAGGCGTCAAAACTTTTGCTCTCATAACTGCGCGAAAAGCATGTATTTGCGCTTAAAACAACGAGACAAACTGTATTAGAGCGAAATGAGCTAGATCTGAACACACCGGTTTTACAAGTGTTCCTGTGATTGGCGTCAAAACTTTTTCTCTCATAACTGCGCGAAAAGCATGTATTCGTGCATAAAACAACGAGACAAGTTGTTTTAGACCGAAAGAGCTAGATCTGAACACATCGGGTTTACAAGTGTCCATGTGATACGCGTCAAAAGTTTTTCTCTCATAACTGCGCGAAAAGCATGTATTCGTGCTGAATACAACGAGACAAACTGTTTTAGACCGAAACGAGCTAGATCTGAATACATCGGTTTTACATGTGTCCTTGTGATACGCGTCAATACTTTTTGCTTTATAACTGCGCGAAAAGCATGTATTCGTGTTTAAAACAACGAGACAAGCTGTTTTAGACAGAAACGAGCTAGATCTGAACACATCGGTTTTACAAGTGTCCGTGTGATACGCTTCAAAACTTTTTCTCTCAGAACTGCGCTAAAAGCATGTATTCGTGCTTAATACAAGGAGACAAGCTGTTTTAGACCGAGACGAACTAGATCTGAACACATCGATTTTACAAGTGTCCGTGTGATACGCGTCAAAACTTTTTCTCATAACTGCGCGCAAAGCATGTATTCATGCTTAATACAACGAGACAAGCTGTTTTAGACCGACACGAGATAGACCTGAACACATCGCTTTTACAAGTGTTCATGTCATAGGCGTCAGCAGTTTTTCTTTTCGTTCTGCGCAAAAAGCATGTATTAGTGCTTAATACAACGAGACAAACTGTTTTAGACCGAGACGAACTAGATCTGAACACATCGATTTTACAAGTGTCCGCGTGATACGCGTCAAAACTTTTTCCTTATAAGTGCGCGAAAAGCATGTATTCGTGCTTAATACAAGGAGGCAAGCTGTTTTAGACTGAAACGAGCTAGATCTGAACACATCGGTTTTAAAAGTGTCCGTGTGATACGCGTCAAAATTTTTCTCATATCTGCGCGAGAAGCATGTATTCGTGCTTAATACAACGAGGCAAGCTGTTTTAGACCGAAACGAGCGAGATCTGAACACAGGTTTTACAAGTGTCCGTGTGATGCGCGTCAAAACTTTTTCTCTAATAACTGCGCGAAAAGTATGTATTCGTGCATAAAACAACGAGACAAGCTGTTTTAGACCGAAAGAGCTAGATCTGAACACATCGGGTTTACAAGTGTCCATGTGATACGCGTCAAAAGTTTTTCTTTCATAACTGCGCGAAAAGCATATATTCGTGCTTAATACAACGAGACAAACTGTTTTAGACCGAAACGAGCTAGATCTGAATACATCGGTTTTACAAGTGTCCTTGTGATACGCGTCAATACTTTTTGTTTTATAACTGCGCGAAAAGCATGTATTCGTGTTTAAAACAACGAGACAAGCTGTTTTAGACCGAAACGAGCTAGATCTGAAAACATCGGTTTTACAAGTGTCCATGTGATAGCGTCAAAACTTTTTCTCTCAGTAGTGCGCAAAAAGCATGTATTCGTGCTTAATACAACGAGACAAGCTGTTTTAGATCGAAACGAGCTAGATCTGAACACATCGCGTTGACAAGTGTCCGTGTGATAGGCGTCAAAACTTTTGCTCTCATAACTGCGCGAAAAGCATGTATTTGCGCCTAAAACAACGAGACAAACTGTATTAGAGCGAAATGAGCTAGATCTGAACACACCGGTTTTACAAGTGTTCCTGTGATTGGCGTCAAAACTTTTTCTCTCATAACTGCGCGAAAAGCATGTATTCGTGCATAAAACAACGAGACAAGTTGTTTTAGACCGAAAGAGCTAGATCTGAACACATCGGGTTTACAAGTGTCCATGTGATACGCGTCAAAAGTTTTTCTCTCATAACTGCGCGAAAAGCATGTATTCGTGCTGAATACAACGAGACAAACTGTTTTAGACCGAAACGAGCTAGATCTGAATACATCGGTTTTACATGTGTCCTTGTGATACGCGTCAATACTTTTTGCTTTATAACTGCGCGAAAAGCATGTATTCGTGTTTAAAACAACGAGACAAGCTGTTTTAGACCGAAACGAGCTAGATCTGAACACATCGGTTTTACAAGTGTCCGTGTGATACGCTTCAAAACTTTTTCTCTCAGAACTGCGCTAAAAGCATGTATTCGTGCTTAATACAAGGAGACAAGCTGTTTTAGACCGAGACGAACTAGATCTGAACACATCGATTTTACAAGTGTCCGTGTGATACGCGTCAAAACTTTTTCTCATAACTGCGCGCAAAGCATGTATTCGTGCTTAATACAACGAGACAAGCTGTTTTAGACCGACACGAGATAGACCTGAACACATCGCTTTTACAAGTGTTCATGTCATAGGCGTCAGCAGTTTTTCTTTTCGTTCTGCGCAAAAAGCATGTATTAGTGCTTAATACAACGAGACAAACTGTTTTAGACCGAGACGAACTAGATCTGAACACATCGATTTTACAAGTGTCCGCGTGATACGCGTCAAAACTTTTTCCTTATAAGTGCGCGAAAAGCATGTATTCGTGCTTAATACAACGAGACAAGCTGTTTTAGACCGAAACGAGCTAGATCTCAACACATCGGTTTTACAAGTGTCCGTGTGATAGGCGTCAAAACGTTTGCTCTCATAACTGTGCGAAAAGCATGTATTGGTGCTTAATACAAGACAAACTGGTTTAGACCGAAACGAGCTAGCTCTGAACACATCGGTTTTACAAGTGTCCGTGTGATACGCGTCAAAACTTTTCTCTCATAACTGCGAGAAAAGCATGTATTCGTGCTTAATACAAGGAGGCAAGCTGTTTTAGACGGAAACGAGCTAGATCTGAACACATCGGTTTTCAAAGTGTCCGTGTGATGCGCGTCAAAACTTTTTCTCTAATAACTGCGCGAAAAGCATGTATTCGTGCATAAAACAACGAGACAAGCTGTTTTAGACCGAAACGAGCTAGATCTGAACACATCGGTTTTACAAGTGTCCGTGTGATACGCGTCAAAACTTTTTCTCTCAGTAGTGCGCGAAAAGCATGTATTCGTGTTTAAAACAACGAGACAAGCTGTTTTAGACCGAAACGAGCTAGATCTGAACACATCGGTTTTACAAGTGTCCTTGTGATGCGCGTCAAAACTTTTTCTGTTATAAGTGCGCGAAAAGCATGTATTCGTGCTTAATACAACGAGACAAGCTGTTTTAGACCGAAACTAGCTAGATCTGAACACATCGGTTTTACAAGTGCCCGTGTGATAGCCGTCAAAACGTTTGCTCTCATAACTGCGTTAAAAGCACGTATTTGCGTTTAAAACAACGAGACAAGCTGTTTTAGAACGAAACGAGCGAGATCTGAACACATAGGTTTTACAAGTGTCCGTGTGATGAGCGTCAAAACTTTTTCTCCAATAACTGCGCGAAAAGCATGTATTCGAGCGTAAAACAACGAGACAAGCTGTTTTAGACCGAAAGAGCTAGATCTGAACACATCGGTTTTACAAGTGTCCGTGTGATACGCGTCAAAACTTTTTCTCTCATAACTGCGCTAAAAGCATGTATTCGTGCTTAATACAACAAGACAAGCTGTTTTAGACCGAAACGAGCTAAATCGGAACACATCGGTTTTACAAGTGTCCTTGTGATACTCGTCAAAACTTTTTCTGTTATAACTGCGCGAAAAGCATGTATTCTTGCTTAAAACAACGAAATAAGCTGTTTTAGACCGAAACGAGCTAGATCTGAACACATCTGTTTTCAAGTGTCCATGTGATACGCGTCAAAACTTTTTCTCCTATAACTGGGCGAAAATCATGTATTCTTCCTTAAAACAACGAAACAAGTTGTTTTAGACCGAAACGAATTAGATCTGAACACATCGGTTTCACAAGTGTCCATGTGATACGCGTCAAAACTTTTTCTCTTGTAACTGCGCGAAAAGCATGTATTCTTGCTTAAAACAACGAAACAAGCTGTTTTAGACCGGAACGAGTTAAATCTGAACACATCGGTTTTACAAGTGTCCATGTGATACGAGTCAAAACTTTTTCTCTTATAACTGCGCGAAAAGCATGTATTCTTGCTTAAAACAACGAAACAAGCTGTTTTAGACCGGAACGAGTCAAATCTGAACACATCGGTTTTACAAGTGTCCGTGTGATACGCGTCAAAACTTTTTCTCTTATAACTGCGCGAAAAGCATGCATTCGTGCTTAATACAACAAAACATGGTGTTTTAGACCGAAACGAGCTAAATCTGAACACATCGGTTTTACAAGTGTCCATGTTTTACGCGTCAAAACTTTTTCTCTTGTAGCGGCGCGAAAAGCATGTATTCTTGCTTAAAACAACGAAACAAGCTGTTTTAGACCGGAACGAGTTAAATCTGAACACATCGGTTTTACAAGTGTCCATGTGATACGCGTCAAAACTTTTTCTGTCATAACTGCGCGAAAAGCATGTATTCTTGCTTAAAACAACGAAACAAGCTGTTTTAGAACGAAGCGAGCTAGATCTGAACACATCGGTTTTACAAGTGTCCGCGTGATACCTATCAAAACTGTTTATCTTATAACTGCGCGAAAAGCATGTATTCGTGCTTAATACAATGAAACAAGCTGTTTTAGACCGAAACGAGCTAAATATGAAGATATCGGTTTTACAAGTGTCCATGTGATACGCGTCAAAACTTTTTCTCTTGTAACTGCGCGAAAAGCATGTATTCCTGCTTAAAACAACGAAACAAGCTGGTTTAGACTGAAGCGAGCTAGGTCTGAACACATCAGTTTTACAAGTGTCCGTGTGATACGCGTCAAAAATCTTTTTCTCTTATAACTGCGCGAAAAGCATGTATTCTTGTTTAAAACAACGAAACAAGCTGCTTTAGACCGGAACGAGTTAAATCTGAACACATCGGTTTTACAAGTGTCCGTGTGATACGCGTCAAAACTTTTTCTCTTATAACTGCGCGAAAAGCATGTATTCGTGCTTAGTACAACGAAACAAGCTGTTTTACATCGAAACAAGCAAAATCTGAACACATCGGTTTTACTAGTGTCTGTGTGATACGCGTCAAATCTTTTTCTCATAACGGTGCGATAAGCATGTATTCGTGCATAATACAACAAAACACGGTGTGTTAGACCGAAACGAGCTAAATCTGAACACATCGGTTTTACAAGTGTCCATGTGATACGCGTTAAAACTTTTTCTCTTGTAACTGCGCGAAAAGGATGTATTCGTGCTTAATACAACGAAACAAGCTGTTTTAGACCGAAACGAGGTTAATCTGAACATATCGGTTTTACAAGTGTCCGTGTGATACGCGTCAAATCTTTTTCTCCTATAACGGCGCGAAAAGCGTGTATTCATGCTTAAAACAACGAAACAAGCTGTTTTAGACCGGAACGAGTAAATCTGAACACATCGGTTTTACAAGTGTCCGTGTGATACGCGTCAAATCTTTTTCTCCTGTAACTCTCCAATAACTGCGCGAAAAGCATGTATTTTTGCTTAAAACAACGAAACAAGTTGTTTTAGACCGAAACGAATTAGATCGGAACACATCGGTTTTACAAGTGTCCGTGTGATACGCGTCAAAAATTTTTTTCTTATAACTGCGCGAGAAGCATGTATTCTTGCTTAAAACAACGAAACAAGCTGTTTTAGCACGAAGCGAGCTAGATCCGAACACATCGGTTTTACAAGTGTCCGTGTGATACCTATCAAAACTTCTTATCTTATAACTGCGCGAAAAGCATGTATTCGTGCTTAATACAACGAAACAAGCTGTTTTAGACCGAAACAAGCTAAATCTGAAGACATCGGTTTTACAAGTGTCCGTGTGATACGCGTCAAAACTTTTTCTCCTGTAACTGCGCGAAAAGCATGTATTCTTGCTTAAAACAACGAAACAAGCTGGTTTAGACCGAAACGAGCTAAATCTGAAGACATCGGTTTTACAAGTGTCCGTGTGATACTCGTCAAAACTTTTTCTGTTATAACTGCGCGAAAAGCATGTATTCTTGCTTAAAACAAAGAAACAAGCTGTTTTCGACCGAAACGAGCTAGGTCTGAACACATCGGGTTTACAAGTGTCCGTGTGATACGCGTCAAAACTTTTTCTCTTATAACTGCGCGAAAAGCATGTGTTCGTACTTAATACAACGAAACAAGCTGTTTTACATCGAAACGAGCTAAATCAGAGCACATCTGTTTTACAAGTGTCCATGTGATACGCGTCAGAAAGTTTTTTCTTATAACTGCGCGAAAAGGATGTATTCTTGCTTAAAACAACGAAACAAGCTGTTTTAGACCGAAACGAGTTAAATCTGAACACATCGGTTTTACTAGTGTCCGTGTGATACGCGTCTAAACTTTTTCTCCTATAACTGCGCGAAAAGCATGTATTCTTGCTTAAAACAACGAAACAAGCTGTTTTAGAACGAAGCGAGCTAGATCCGAACACATCGGTTTTACAAGTGTCCGTGTGATACCTATCAAAACTTCTTATCTTATAACTGCGCGAAAAGCATGTATTCGTGCTTAATACAACGAAACAAGCTGTTTTAGACCGAAACGAGCTAGATCTGAACACATCGGTTTTACAAGTGTCCGTGTGATACGCGTCAAAACTTTTTCTCTCAGTAGTGCGCGAAAAGCATGTATTCGTGTTTAAAACAACGAAACAAGCTGTTTTAGTCCGAAACGAGCTAGATCTGAACACATCGGTTTTACAAGTGTCCTTGTGATGCGCGTCAAAACTTTTTCTGTTATAAGTGCGCGAAAAGCATGTATTCGTGCTTAATACAACGACACAAGCTGTTTTAGACCGAAACTAGCTAGATCTGAACACATCGGTTTTACAAGTGCCCGTGTGATAGCCGTCAAAACGTTTGCTCTCATAACTGCGTTAAAAGCACGTATTTGCGTTTAAAACAACGAGACAAGCTGTTTTAGAACGAAACGAGCGAGATCTGAACACATAGGTTTTACAAGTGTCCGTGTGATGAGCGTCAAAACTTTTTCACTTATAACTGCGCGAAAAGCATGTGTTCGTGCTTAATACAACGAAACAAGCTGTTTTACATCGAAACGAGCTAAATCTGAGCACATCTGTTTTCAAGTGTCCATGTGATACGCGTCAAAACTTTTTCTCCTATAACTGGGCGAAAATCATGTATTCTTCCTTAAAACAACGAAACAAGTTGTTTTAGACCGAAACGAATTAGATCTGAACACATCGGTTTCACAAGTGTCCATGTGATACGCGTCAAAACTTTTTCTCTTGTAACTGCGCGAAAAGCATGTATTCTTGCTTAAAACAACGAAACAAGCTGTTTTAGACCGGAACGAGTTAAATCTGAACACATCGGTTTTACAAGTGTCCATGTGATACGAGTCAAAACTTTTTCTCTTATAACTGCGCGAAAAGCATGTATTCTTGCTTAAAACAACGAAACAAGCTGTTTTAGACCGGAACGAGTCAAATCTGAACACATCGGTTTTACAAGTGTCCGTGTGATACGCGTCAAAACTTTTTCTCTTATAACTGCGCGAAAAGCATGCATTCGTGCTTAATACAACAAAACATGGTGTTTTAGACCGAAACGAGCTAAATCTGAACACATCGGTTTTACAAGTGTCCATGTTTTACGCGTCAAAACTTTTTCTCTTGTAACGGCGCGAAAAGCATGTATTCTTGCTTAAAACAACGAAACAAGCTGTTTTAGACCGGAACGAGTTAAATCTGAACACATCGGTTTTACAAGTGTCCATGTGATACGCGTCAAAACTTTTTCTGTCATAACTGCGCGAAAAGCATGTATTCTTGCTTAAAACAACGAAACAAGCTGTTTTAGAACGAAGCGAGCTAGATCTGAACACATCGGTTTTACAAGTGTCCGCGTGATACCTATCAAAACTGTTTATCTTATAACTGCGCGAAAAGCATGTATTCGTGCTTAATACAATGAAACAAGCTGTTTTAGACCGAAACGAGCTAAATATGAAGATATCGGTTTTACAAGTGTCCATGTGATACGCGTCAAAACTTTTTCTCTTGTAACTGCGCGAAAAGCATGTATTCCTGCTTAAAACAACGAAACAAGCTGGTTTAGACTGAAGCGAGCTAGGTCTGATCACATCAGTTTTACAAGTGTCCGTGTGATACGCGTCAAAAATCTTTTTCTCTTATAACTGCGCGAAAAGCATGTATTCTTGTTTAAAACAACGAAACAAGCTGCTTTAGACCGGAACGAGTTAAATCTGAACACATCGGTTTTACAAGTGTCCGTGTGATACGCGTCAAAACTTTTTCTCTTATAACTGCGCGAAAAGCATGTATTCGTGCTTAGTACAACGAAACAAGCTGTTTTACATCGAAACAAGCAAAATCTGAACACATCGGTTTTACTAGTGTCTGTGTGATACGCGTCAAATCTTTTTCTCATAACGGTGCGATAAGCATGTATTCGTGCATAATACAACAAAACACGGTGTGTTAGACCGAAACGAGCTAAATCTGAACACATCGGTTTTACAAGTGTCCATGTGATACGCGTCAAAACTTTTTCTCTTGTAACTGCGCGAAAAGGATGTATTCGTGCTTAATACAACGAAACAAGCTGTTTTAGACCGAAACGAGGTTAATCTGAACATATCGGTTTTACAAGTGTCCGTGTGATACGCGTCAAATCTTTTTCTCCTATAACGGCGCGAAAAGCGTGTATTCATGCTTAAAACAACGAAACAAGCTGTTTTAGACCGGAACGAGTTAAATCTGAACACATCGGTTTTACAAGTGTTCGTGTGATACGCGTCAAATCTTTTTCTCCTGTAACTCTCCAATAACTGCGCGAAAAGCATGTATTTTTGCTTAAAACAACGAAACAAGTTGTTTTAGACCGAAACGAATTAGATCGGAACACATCGGTTTTACAAGTGTCCGTGTGATACGCGTCAAAAATTTTTTTCTTATAACTGCGCGAGAAGCATGTATTCTTGCTTAAAACAACGAAACAAGCTGTTTTAGCACGAAGCGAGCTAGATCTGAACACATCGGTTTTACAAGTGTCCATGTGATACGCATCAAATCTTTTTCTCCTGTAACTGCGAGAAAAGCATGTATTCTTGCTTAAAACAACGAAACAAGCTGGTTTAGATCGAAACGAGCTAAATCTGAACACATCGGTTTTACAAGTGTCCATGTGATACGAGTCGAAACTTTTTCTCTTATAACTGCGCGAAAAGCATGTATTCGTGCTTAATACAACAAAACATGGTGTTTTAGACCAAAACGAGCTAAATCTGAACACATCGGTTTTACAAGTGTCCATGTGATACGAGTCAAAACTTTTTCTCTTGTAACTGCGCGAAAAGCATGTATTCTTGCTTAAAACAACGAAACAAACTGTTTTAGACCGGAACGAGTTAAATCTGAATACATCGGTTTTACAAGTGTCCGTGTGATACGCGTCTAAACTTTTTCTCTTATAACTGCGCGAAAAGCATGTATTCTTGCTTAAAACAACGAAACAAGCTGTTTTAGAACGAAGCGAGCTAGATCTGAATACATCGGTTTTACAAGTGTCCGTGTGATACCTATCAAAACTTCTTATCTTATAACTGCGCGAAAAGCATGTATTCGTGCTTAATACAACGAAACAAGCTGTTTTAGACCGAAACGAGCTAAATCTGAAGACATCAGTTTTACAAGTGTCCGTGTGATACGCGTCAAAACTTTTTCTCCTGTAACTGCGCGCAAAGCATGCATTCTTGCCTAAAACAACGAAACAAGCTGGTTTAGACCGAAACGAGCTAAATCTGAACACATCGGTTTTACAAGTGTACGTGTGATACTCGTCAAAACTTGTTCTCATAACTGCGCGCAAAGCACGTATTCGTGCTTAATACAACGAGACAAGCTGTTTTAGACCGACACGAGATAGATCTGAACACATCGCCTTTACAAGTGTTCATGTCATAGGCGTCAGCACTTTTTCTTTTCGTTCTGCGCAAAAAGCATGTATTCGTGCTTAATACAACGAGACAAGCTGTTTTAGACCGATACGAGCTAGATCTGAACACATCGGTTTTACAAGTGTCCTTGTGATGCGCGTCAAAACTGTTTCTCTTATAAGTGCGCGAAAAGCATGTATTCGTGCTTAATACAACGAGACAAGCTGTTTTAGACCGAAACGAGCTAGATCTGAACACATCGGTTTTACAAGTGCCCGTGTGATAGCCGTCCAAACGTTTGCTCTCATAACTGCGCTAAAAGCACGTATTTGCGCTTAAAACAACGAGACAATCTGTTTTAGAACGAAACGATTGAGATCTGAACACATAGGTTTTACAAGTGTCCGTGTGATGAGCGTCAAAACTTTTTCTCCAATAACTGCGCGAAAAGCATGTATTCGAGCGTAAAACAACGAGACAAGCTGTTTTAGACCGAAAGAGCTAGATCTGAACACATCGGTTTTACAAGTGTCCGTGTGATACGCGTCAAAACTTTTTCTATCATAACTGCGCTAAAAGCATGTATTCGTGCTTAATACAACAAGACAAGCTGTTTTAGACCAAAACGAGCTAAATCGGAACACATCGGTTTTACAAGTGTCCTTGTGATACTCGTCAAAACTTTTTCTGTTATAACTGCGCGAAAAGCATGTATTCTTGCTTAAAACAACGAGACAAGCTGTTTTAGACCGAAACGAGCTAGATCTGAACACATCGGTTTTACAAGTGTCCATGTGATACGCGTCAAAACTTTTTCTCTTATAACTGCGCGAAAAGCATGTGTTCGTGCTTAATACAACGAAACAAGCTGTTTTACATCGAAACGAGCTAAATCTGAGCACATCTGTTTTCAAGTGTCCATGTGATACGCGTCAAAACTTTTTCTCCTATAACTGGGCGAAAATCATGTATTCTTGCTTAAAACAACAAAACAAGTTGTTTTAGACCTAAACGAATTAGATCTGAACACATCGGTTTCACAAGTGTCCATGTGTTACGCGTCAAAACTTTTTCTCTTGTAACTGCGCGAAAAGCATGTATTCTTGCTTAAAACAACGAAACAAGCTGTTTTAGACCGGAACGAGTTAAATCTGAACACATCGGTTTTACAAGTGTCCATGTGATACGAGTCAAATCTTTTTCACTTATAACTGCGCGAAAAGCATGTATTCTTGCTTAAAACAACGAAACAAGCTGTTTTAGACCGGAACGAGTTAAATCTGAACACATCGGTTTTACAAGTGTCCGTGTGATACGCGTCAAAACTTTTTCTCTTATAACAGCGCGAAAAGCATGTATTCTTGCTTAAAACAACGAAGCAAGCTGTTTTAGAACGAAGCGAGCTAGATCTGAACACATCGGTTTTACAAGTGTCCGTGTGATACCTATCAAAACTTCTTATCTTATAACTGCGCGAAAAGCATGTATTCGTGCTTAATACAACGAAACAAGTTTTAGACCAAAACGAGCTAAATCCGGACATCGGTTTTACAAGTGTCTGTGTGATACTCGTCAAAACTTTTTCTGTTATAACTGCGAGAAAAGCATGTATTCTTGCTTAAAACAACGAAACAAGCTGTTTTAGACCGAAACGAGCTAGATCTGAACACATCGGTTTTACATGTGTCCATGTGATACGCGTCAAATCTTTTTCTCCTGTAACTCTCCAATAACTGCGCGAAAAGCATGTATTTTTGCTTAAAACAAAGAAACAAGTTGTTTTAGACCGAAACGAATTAGATCGGAACACATCGGTTTTACAAGTGTCCGTGTGATACGCGTCAAAAATGTTTTTCTTATAACTGCGCGAGAAGCATGTATTCTTGCTTAAAACAACGAAACAAGCTGTTTTAGCACGAAGCGAGCTACATCTGAACACATCGGTTTTACAAGTGTCCATGTGATACGCATCAAAACGTTTTCTCCTGTAACTGCGCGAAAAGCATGTATTCTTGCTTAAAACAACGAAACAAGCTGGTTTAGACCGAAACGAGTTAAATTTGAACACATCGGTTTTACAAGTGTCCATGTGATACGAGTAAAAACTTTTTCTCTTATAACTGCGCGAAAAGCATGTATTCGTGCTTAATACAACAAAACATGGTGTTTTAGACCAAAACGAGCTAAATCTGAACACATCGGTTTTACAAGTGTCCATATGATACGAGTCAAAACTTTTTCTCTTGTAACTGCGCGAAAAGCATGTATTCTTGCTTAAAACAACGAAACAAGCTGTTTTAGACCGGAACGAGTTAAATCTGAACACATCGGTTTTACAAGTGTCCGTGTGATACGCGTCTAAACTTTTTCTCTTATAACTGCGCGAAAAGCATGTATTCTTGCTTAGAACAACGAAACAAGATGTTTTAGAACGAAGCGAGCTAGATCTGAATACATCGGTTTTACAAGTGTCCGTGTGATACCTATCAAAACTTCTTATCTTATAACTGCGCGAAAAGCATGTATTCGTGCTTAATACAACGAAACAAGCTGTTTTAGACCGAAACGAGCTAAATCTGAAGACATCGGTTTTACAAGTGTCCGTGTGATACGCGTCAAAACTTTTTCTCCTGTAACTGCGTGAAAAGCATGTATTCTTGCTTAAAACAACGAAACAAGCTGGTTTAGACCGAAACGAGCTACATCTGAACACATCGGTTTTACAAGTGTACGTGTGATACTCGTCAAAACTTTTTCTGTTATAACTGCGCGAAAAGCATGTATTCTTGCTTAAAACAAAGAAACAAGCTGTTTTAGACCGAAACGAGCTAAATCTGAACACATCGGTTTTACAAGTGTCCATGTGATACGAGTCAAATCTTTTTCACTTATAACTGCGCGAAAAGCATGTATTCTTGCTTAAAACAACGAAACAAGCTGTTTTAGACCGGAACGAGTTAAATCTGAACACATCGGTTTTACAAGTGTCCGTGTGATACGCGTCAAAACTTTTTCTCTTATAACAGCGCGAAAAGCATGTATTCTTGCTTAAAACAACGAAGCAAGCTGTTTTAGAACGAAGCGAGCTAGATCTGAACACATCGGTTTTACAAGTGTCCGTGTGATACCTATCAAAACTTTTTATCTTATAACTGCGCGAAAAGCATGTATTCGTGCTTAATACAACGAAACAAGTTTTAGACCAAAACGAGCTAAATCCGGACATCGGTTTTACAAGTGTCTGTGTGATACTCGTCAAAACTTTTTCTGTTATAACTGCGAGAAAAGCATGTATTCTTGCTTAAAACAACGAAACAAGCTGTTTTAGACCGAAACGAGCTAGATCTGAACACATCGGTTTTACATGTGTCCATGTGATACGCGTCAAATCTTTTTCTCCTGTAACTCTCCAATAACTGCGCGAAAAGCATGTATTTTTGCTTAAAACAAAGAAACAAGTTGTTTTAGACCGAAACGAATTAGATCGGAACACATCGGTTTTACAAGTGTCCGTGTGATACGCGTCAAAAATGTTTTTCTTATACCTGCGCGAGAAGCATGTATTCTTGCTTAAAACAACGAAACAAGCTGTTTTAGCACGAAGCGAGCTACATCTGAACACATCGGTTTTACAAGTGTCCATGTGATACGCATCAAAACGTTTTCTCCTGTAACTGCGCGAAAAGCATGTATTCTTGCTTAAAACAACGAAACAAGCTGGTTTAGACCGAAACGAGTTAAATTTGAACACATCGGTTTTACAAGTGTCCATGTGATACGAGTAAAAACTTTTTCTCTTATAACTGCGCGAAAAGCATGTATTCGTGCTTAATACAACAAAACATGGTGTTTTAGACCAAAACGAGCTAAATCTGAACACATCGGTTTTACAAGTGTCCATGTGATACGAGTCAAAACTTTTTCTCTTGTAACTGCGCGAAAAGCATGTATTCTTGCTTAAAACAACGAAACAAGCTGTTTTAGACCGGAACGAGTTAAATCTGAACACATCGGTTTTACAAGTGTCCGTGTGATACGCGTCTAAACTTTTTCTCTTATAACTGCGCGAAAAGCATGTATTCTTGCTTAGAACAACGAAACAAGATGTTTTAGAACGAAGCGAGCTAGATCTGAATACATCGGTTTTACAAGTGTCCGTGTGATACCTATCAAAACTTCTTATCTTATAACTGCGCGAAAAGCATGTATTCGTGCTTAATACAACGAAACAAGCTGTTTTAGACCGAAACGAGCTAAATCTGAAGACATCGGTTTTACAAGTGTCCGTGTGATACGCGTCAAAACTTTTTCTCCTGTAACTGCGTGAAAAGCATGTATTCTTGCTTAAAACAACGAAACAAGCTGGTTTAGACCGAAACGAGCTAAATCTGAACACATCGGTTTTACAAGTGTACGTGTGATACTCGTCAAAACTTTTTCTGTTATAACTGCGCGAAAAGCATGTATTCTTGCTTAAAACAAAGAAACAAGCTGTTTTAGACCGAAACGAGCTAAATCTGAACACATCGGTTTTACAAGTGTCCATGTGATACGCGTCAAAACTTTTTCTCCTGTAACTGCGCGAAAAGCATGTATTCTTGCTTAAAACAACGAAACAAGCTGTTTTAGACCGGAACGAGTTAAATCTGAACACATCGGTTTTACAAGTGTCCGTGTGATACGCGTCTAAACTTTTTCTCTTATAACTGCGCGAAAAGCATGTATTCTTGCTTAGAACAACGAAACAAGATGTTTTAGAACGAAGCGAGCTAGATCTGAATACATCGGTTTTACAAGTGTCCGTGTGATACCTATCAAAACTTCTTATCTTATAACTGCGCGAAAAGCATGTATTCGTGCTTAATACAACGAAACAAGCTGTTTTAGACCGAAACGAGCTAAATCTGAAGACATCGGTTTTACAAGTGTCCGTGTGATACGCGTCAAAACGTTTTCTCCTGTAACTGCGTGAAAAGCATGTATTCTTGCTTAAAACAACGAAACAAGCTGGTTTAGACCGAAACGAGCTACATCTGAACACATCGGTTTTACAAGTGTACGTGTGATACTCGTCAAAACTTTTTCTGTTATAACTGCGCGAAAAGCATGTATTCTTGCTTAAAACAAAGAAACAAGCTGTTTTAGACCGGAACGAGTTAAATCTGAACACATCGGTTTTACAAGTGTCCGTGTGATACGCGTCAAAACTTTTTCTCTTATAACAGCGCGAAAAGCATGTATTCTTGCTTAAAACAACGAAGCAAGCTGTTTTAGAACGAAGCGAGCTAGATCTGAACACATCGGTTTTACAAGTGTCCGTGTGATACCTATCAAAACTTTTTATCTTATAACTGCGCGAAAAGCATGTATTCGTGCTTAATACAACGAAACAAGTTTTAGACCAAAACGAGCTAAATCCGGACATCGGTTTTACAAGTGTCTGTGTGATACTCGTCAAAACTTTTTCTGTTATAACTGCGAGAAAAGCATGTATTCTTGCTTAAAACAACGAAACAAGCTGTTTTAGACCGAAACGAGCTAGATCTGAACACATCGGTTTTACATGTGTCCATGTGATACGCGTCAAATCTTTTTCTCCTGTAACTCTCCAATAACTGCGCGAAAAGCATGTATTTTTGCTTAAAACAAAGAAACAAGTTGTTTTAGACCGAAACGAATTAGATCGGAACACATCGGTTTTACAAGTGTCCGTGTGATACGCGTCAAAAATGTTTTTCTTATACCTGCGCGAGAAGCATGTATTCTTGCTTAAAACAACGAAACAAGCTGTTTTAGCACGAAGCGAGCTACATCTGAACACATCGGTTTTACAAGTGTCCATGTGATACGCATCAAAACGTTTTCTCCTGTAACTGCGCGAAAAGCATGTATTCTTGCTTAAAACAACGAAACAAGCTGGTTTAGACCGAAACGAGTTAAATTTGAACACATCGGTTTTACAAGTGTCCATGTGATACGAGTAAAAACTTTTTCTCTTATAACTGCGCGAAAAGCATGTATTCGTGCTTAATACAACAAAACATGGTGTTTTAGACCAAAACGAGCTAAATCTGAACACATCGGTTTTACAAGTGTCCATGTGATACGAGTCAAAACTTTTTCTCTTGTAACTGCGCGAAAAGCATGTATTCTTGCTTAAAACAACGAAACAAGCTGTTTTAGACCGGAACGAGTTAAATCTGAACACATCGGTTTTACAAGTGTCCGTGTGATACGCGTCTAAACTTTTTCTCTTATAACTGCGCGAAAAGCATGTATTCTTGCTTAGAACAACGAAACAAGATGTTTTAGAACGAAGCGAGCTAGATCTGAATACATCGGTTTTACAAGTGTCCGTGTGATACCTATCAAAACTTCTTATCTTATAACTGCGCGAAAAGCATGTATTCGTGCTTAATACAACGAAACAAGCTGTTTTAGACCGAAACGAGCTAAATCTGAAGACATCGGTTTTACAAGTGTCCGTGTGATACGCGTCAAAACTTTTTCTCCTGTAACTGCGTGAAAAGCATGTATTCTTGCTTAAAACAACGAAACAAGCTGGTTTAGACCGAAACGAGCTAAATCTGAACACATCGGTTTTACAAGTGTACGTGTGATACTCGTCAAAACTTTTTCTGTTATAACTGCGCGAAAAGCATGTATTCTTGCTTAAAACAAAGAAACAAGCTGTTTTAGACCGAAACGAGCTAAATCTGAACACATCGGTTTTACAAGTGTCCATGTGATACGCGTCAAAACTTTTTCTCCTGTAACTGCGCGAAAAGCATGTATTCTTGCTTAAAACAACGAAACAAGCTGTTTTAGACCGAAAGGAGCTAAATCTGAACAAATCGGTTTTACAAGTGTCCGTGTGATACGCGTCAAAATTTTTTTCTTATAACTGCGCGAAAAGCATGTATTCTTGCTTAAAACAACGAAACAAGCTGTTTTAGAACGAAGCGAGCTAGATCCGAACACATCGGTTTTACAAGTGTCCGTGTGATACCTATCAAAACTTCTTATCTTATAACTGCGCGAAAAGCATGTATTCGTGCTTAATACAACGAAACAAGCTGTTTTAGACCGAAACAAGCTAAATCTGAAGACATCGGTTTTACAAGTGTCCGTGTGATACGCGTCAAAACTTTTTCTCCTGTAACTGCGCGAAAAGCATGTATTCTTGCTTAAAACAACGAAACAAGCTGGTTTAGACCGAAACGAGCTAAATCTGAAGACATCGGTTTTACAAGTGTCCGTGTGATACTCGTCAAAACTTTTTCTGTTATAACTGCGCGAAAAGCATGTATTCTTGCTTAAAACAACGAAACAAGCTGTTTTAGACCGAAACGAATTAGATCGGAACACATCGGTTTTACAAGTGTCCGTGTGATACGCGTCAAAAATGTTTTTCTTATACCTGCGCGAGAAGCATGTATTCTTGCTTAAAACAACGAAACAAGCTGTTTTAGCACGAAGCGAGCTACATCTGAACACATCGGTTTTACAAGTGTCCATGTGATACGCATCAAAACGTTTTCTCCTGTAACTGCGCGAAAAGCATGTATTCTTGCTTAAAACAACGAAACAAGCTGGTTTAGACCGAAACGAGTTAAATTTGAACACATCGGTTTTACAAGTGTCCATGTGATACGAGTAAAAACTTTTTCTCTTATAACTGCGCGAAAAGCATGTATTCGTGCTTAATACAACAAAACATGGTGTTTTAGACCAAAACGAGCTAAATCTGAACACATCGGTTTTACAAGTGTCCATGTGATACGAGTCAAAACTTTTTCTCTTGTAACTGCGCGAAAAGCATGTATTCTTGCTTAAAACAACGAAACAAGCTGTTTTAGACCGGAACGAGTTAAATCTGAACACATCGGTTTTACAAGTGTCCGTGTGATACGCGTCTAAACTTTTTCTCTTATAACTGCGCGAAAAGCATGTATTCTTGCTTAGAACAACGAAACAAGATGTTTTAGAACGAAGCGAGCTAGATCTGAATACATCGGTTTTACAAGTGTCCGTGTGATACCTATCAAAACTTCTTATCTTATAACTGCGCGAAAAGCATGTATTCGTGCTTAATACAACGAAACAAGCTGTTTTAGACCGAAACGAGCTAAATCTGAAGACATCGGTTTTACAAGTGTCCGTGTGATACGCGTCAAAACTTTTTCTCCTGTAACTGCGTGAAAAGCATGTATTCTTGCTTAAAACAACGAAACAAGCTGGTTTAGACCGAAACGAGCTAAATCTGAACACATCGGTTTTACAAGTGTACGTGTGATACTCGTCAAAACTTTTTCTGTTATAACTGCGCGAAAAGCATGTATTCTTGCTTAAAACAAAGAAACAAGCTGTTTTAGACCGAAACGAGCTAAATCTGAACACATCGGTTTTACAAGTGTCCATGTGATACGCGTCAAAACTTTTTCTCCTGTAACTGCGCGAAAAGCATGTATTCTTGCTTAAAACAACGAAACAAGCTGTTTTAGACCGAAAGGAGCTAAATCTGAACAAATCGGTTTTACAAGTGTCCGTGTGATACGCGTCAAAATTTTTTTCTTATAACTGCGCGAAAAGCATGTATTCTTGCTTAAAACAACGAAACAAGCTGTTTTAGAACGAAGCGAGCTAGATCCGAACACATCGGTTTTACAAGTGTCCGTGTGATACCTATCAAAACTTCTTATCTTATAACTGCGCGAAAAGCATGTATTCGTGCTTAATACAACGAAACAAGCTGTTTTAGACCGAAACAAGCTAAATCTGAAGACATCGGTTTTACAAGTGTCCGTGTGATACGCGTCAAAACTTTTTCTCCTGTAACTGCGCGAAAAGCATGTATTCTTGCTTAAAACAACGAAACAAGCTGGTTTAGACCGAAACGAGCTAAATCTGAAGACATCGGTTTTACAAGTGTCCGTGTGATACTCGTCAAAACTTTTTCTGTTATAACTGCGCGAAAAGCATGTATTCTTGCTTAAAACAACGAAACAAGCTGTTTTAGACCGAAACGAGCTAAATCTGAGCACATCGGTTTTACAAGTGTCCTTGTGAACGCGTCAAAACTTTTTCTGTTATAACTGCGCGAAAAGCATGTATTCTTGCTTAAAACAAAGAAACAAGCTGTTTTAGACCGAAACAAATTAGATCTGAACACATCGGTTTTACAAGTTTCCGTGTGATACACGTCAAAACTTTTTCTCCTATAATTGCGCGAAAAGCATGTATTCTTGTTTAAAACAACGAAACAAGCTGCTTTAGACCGGAACGAGTTAAATCTGAACACATCGGTTTTACAAGTGTCTGTGTGATACGCGTCAAAACTTTTTCTCTTATAACTGCGCGAAAAGCATGTATTCTTGCTTTAAACAACGAAACAAGCTGTTTTAGACCGAAACGAGCTAAATCTGAACACATCGGTTTTACAAGTGTCCGTGTGATACGCGTCAAAACTTTTTCTCTTGTAACTGCTCGAAAAGGAGGTATTCGTGCTTAACACAACGAAACAAGCTGTTTTAGACCGAAACGAGGTTAATCTGAACATATCGGTTTTACAAGTGTCCGTGTGATACGCGTCAAATCTTTTTCTCCTATAACGGCGCGAAAAGCGTGTATTCATGCTTAAAACAACGAAACAAGCTGTTTTAGACCGGAACGAGTTAAATCTGAACACATCGGTTTTACAAGTGTCCGTGTGATACGCGTCAAATCTTTTTCTCCTGTAACTCTCCAATAACTGTGCGAAAAGCATGTATTTTTGCTTAAAACAACGAAACAAGTTGTTTTAGACCGAAACGAATTAGATCGGAACACATCGGTTTTACAAGTGTCCGTGTGATACTCGTCAAAACTTTTTCTGTTATAACTGAGAAAAGCATGTATTGTTGCTTAATACAACGAGGCAAGCTGTTTTAGACCGAAACGAGCTAAATATGAAGACATCCGTTTTACAAGTGTCCATGTGATACGCGTCAAAACTTTTTCTCTTGTAACTGCGCGAAAAGCATGTATTCCTGCTTAAAACAACGAAACAAGCTGGTTTAGACTGAAACGAGCTAAATCTGAACAAATCGGTTTTACAAGTGTCCGTGTGATACTCGTCAAAACTTTCTCTGTTATAACTGCGCGAAAAGCATGTATTCTTGCTTAGAACAACGAAACAAGCTGTTTTAGACCGAAACGAGCTAGATCTGAACACATCGGTTTTACAAGTGTCCGTGTGATACGCGTCAAAACGTTTTCTGTTATAACTGTGCGAAAACCATGTATCCTTGCTTAAAACAAAGAAACAAGCTGTTTTCGACCGAAACGAGCTAGGTCTGAACACATCGGATTTACAAGTGTCCGTGTGATACGCGTCAAAACTTTTTCTCTTATAACTGCGCGAAAAGCATGTGTTCGTACTTAATACAACGAAACAAGCTGTTTTACATCGAAACGAGCTAAATCAGAGCACATCTGTTTTACAAGTGTCCATGTGATACGCGTCAGAAAGTTTTTTCTTATAACTGCGCGAAAAGGATGTATTCTTGCTTAAAACAACGAAACAAGCTGTTTTAGACCGAAACGAGTTAAATCTGAACACATCGGTTTTACTAGTGTCCGTGTGATACGCGTCTAAACTTTTTCTCTTATAACTGCGCGAAAAGCATGTATTCTTGCTTAAAACAACGAAACAAGCTGTTTTAGAACGAAGCGAGCTAGATCCGAACACATCGGTTTTACAAGTGTCCGTGTGATACCTATCAAAACTTCTTATCTTATAACTGCGCGAAAAGCATGTATTCGTGCTTAATACAACGAAACAAGCTGTTTTAGACCGAAACGAGCTAGATCTGAACACATCGGTTTTACAAGTGTCCGTGTGATACGCGTCAAAACTTTTTCTCTCAGTAGTGCGCGAAAAGCATGTATTCGTGTTTAAAACAACGAGACAAGCTGTTTTAGACCGAAACGAGCTAGATCTGAACACATCGGTTTTACAAGTGTCCTTGTGATGCGCGTCAAAACTTTTTCTGTTATAAGTGCGCGAAAAGCATGTATTCGTGCTTAATACAACGAGACAAGCTGTTTTAGACCGAAACTAGCTAGATCTGAACACATCGGTTTTACAAGTGTCCATGTGATACGAGTCAAAACTTTTTCTCTTGTAACTGCGCGAAAAGCATGTATTCTTGCTTAAAACAACGAAACAAGCTGTTTTAGACCGGAACGAGTTAAATCTGAACACATCGGTTTTACAAGTGTCCGTGTGATACCTATCAAAACTTCTTATCTTATAACTGCGCGAAAAGCATGTATTCGTGCTTAATACAACGAAACAAGCTGTTTTAGACCGAAACGAGCTAAATCTGAAGACATCGGTTTTACAAGTGTCCGTGTGATACGCGTCAAAACTTTTTCTCCTGTAACTGCGTGAAAAGCATGTATTCTTGCTTAAAACAACGAAACAAGCTGGTTTAGACCGAAACGAGCTAAATCTGAACACATCGGTTTTACAAGTGTACGTGTGATACTCGTCAAAACTTTTTCTGTTATAACTGCGCGAAAAGCATGTATTCTTGCTTAAAACAAAGAAACAAGCTGTTTTAGACCGAAACGAGCTAAATCTGAACACATCGGTTTTACAAGTGTCCATGTGATACGCGTCAAAACTTTTTCTCCTGTAACTGCGCGAAAAGCATGTATTCTTGCTTAAAACAACGAAACAAGCTGTTTTAGACCGAAAGGAGCTAAATCTGAACAAATCGGTTTTACAAGTGTCCGTGTGATACGCGTCAAAATTTTTTTCTTATAACTGCGCGAAAAGCATGTATTCTTGCTTAAAACAACGAAACAAGCTGTTTTAGAACGAAGCGAGCTAGATCCGAACACATCGGTTTTACAAGTGTCCGTGTGATACCTATCAAAACTTCTTATCTTATAACTGCGCGAAAAGCATGTATTCGTGCTTAATACAACGAAACAAGCTGTTTTAGACCGAAACAAGCTAAATCTGAAGACATCGGTTTTACAAGTGTCCGTGTGATACGCGTCAAAACTTTTTCTCCTGTAACTGCGCGAAAAGCATGTATTCTTGCTTAAAACAACGAAACAAGCTGGTTTAGACCGAAACGAGCTAAATCTGAAGACATCGGTTTTACAAGTGTCCGTGTGATACTCGTCAAAACTTTTTCTGTTATAACTGCGCGAAAAGCATGTATTCTTGCTTAAAACAACGAAACAAGCTGTTTTAGACCGAAACGAGCTAAATCTGAGCACATCGGTTTTACAAGTGTCCTTGTGAACGCGTCAAAACTTTTTCTGTTATAACTGCGCGAAAAGCATGTATTCTTGCTTAAAACAAAGAAACAAGCTGTTTTAGACCGAAACAAATTAGATCTGAACACATCGGTTTTACAAGTTTCCGTGTGATACACGTCAAAACTTTTTCTCCTATAATTGCGCGAAAAGCATGTATTCTTGTTTAAAACAACGAAACAAGCTGCTTTAGACCGGAACGAGTTAAATCTGAACACATCGGTTTTACAAGTGTCTGTGTGATACGCGTCAAAACTTTTTCTCTTATAACTGCGCGAAAAGCATGTATTCTTGCTTTAAACAACGAAACAAGCTGTTTTAGACCGAAACGAGCTAAATCTGAACACATCGGTTTTACAAGTGTCCGTGTGATACGCGTCAAAACTTTTTCTCTTGTAACTGCTCGAAAAGGAGGTATTCGTGCTTAACACAACGAAACAAGCTGTTTTAGACCGAAACGAGGTTAATCTGAACATATCGGTTTTACAAGTGTCCGTGTGATACGCGTCAAATCTTTTTCTCCTATAACGGCGCGAAAAGCGTGTATTCATGCTTAAAACAACGAAACAAGCTGTTTTAGACCGGAACGAGTTAAATCTGAACACATCGGTTTTACAAGTGTCCGTGTGATACGCGTCAAATCTTTTTCTCCTGTAACTCTCCAATAACTGCGCGAAAAGCATGTATTTTTGCTTAAAACAACGAAACAAGTTGTTTTAGACCGAAACGAATTAGATCGGAACACATCGGTTTTACAAGTGTCCGTGTGATACTCGTCAAAACTTTTTCTGTTATAACTGAGAAAAGCATGTATTGTTGCTTAATACAACGAGGCAAGCTGTTTTAGACCGAAACGAGCTAAATATGAAGACATCCGTTTTACAAGTGTCCATGTGATACGCGTCAAAACTTTTTCTCTTGTAACTGCGCGAAAAGCATGTATTCCTGCTTAAAACAACGAAACAAGCTGGTTTAGACTGAAACGAGCTAAATCTGAACAAATCGGTTTTACAAGTGTCCGTGTGATACTCGTCAAAACTTTCTCTGTTATAACTGCGCGAAAAGCATGTATTCTTGCTTAGAACAACGAAACAAGCTGTTTTAGACCGAAACGAGCTAGATCTGAACACATCGGTTTTACAAGTGTCCGTGTGATACGCGTCAAAACGTTTTCTGTTATAACTGTGCGAAAACCATGTATCCTTGCTTAAAACAAAGAAACAAGCTGTTTTCGACCGAAACGAGCTAGGTCTGAACACATCGGTTTTACAAGTGTCCGTGTGATACGCGTCAAAACTTTTTCTCTTATAACTGCGCGAAAAGCATGTGTTCGTACTTAATACAACGAAACAAGCTGTTTTACATCGAAACGAGCTAAATCAGAGCACATCTGTTTTACAAGTGTCCATGTGATACGCGTCAGAAAGTTTTTTCTTATAACTGCGCGAAAAGGATGTATTCTTGCTTAAAACAACGAAACAAGCTGTTTTAGACCGAAACGAGTTAAATCTGAACACATCGGTTTTACTAGTGTCCGTGTGATACGCGTCTAAACTTTTTCTCTTATAACTGCGCGAAAAGCATGTATTCTTGCTTAAAACAACGAAACAAGCTGTTTTAGAACGAAGCGAGCTAGATCCGAACACATCGGTTTTACAAGTGTCCGTGTGATACCTATCAAAACTTCTTATCTTATAACTGCGCGAAAAGCATGTATTCGTGCTTAATACAACGAAACAAGCTGTTTTAGACCGAAACGAGCTAGATCTGAACACATCGGTTTTACAAGTGTCCGTGTGATACGCGTCAAAACTTTTTCTCTCAGTAGTGCGCGAAAAGCATGTATTCGTGTTTAAAACAACGAGACAAGCTGTTTTAGACCGAAACGAGCTAGATCTGAACACATCGGTTTTACAAGTGTCCTTGTGATGCGCGTCAAAACTTTTTCTGTTATAAGTGCGCGAAAAGCATGTATTCGTGCTTAATACAACGAGACAAGCTGTTTTAGACCGAAACTAGCTAGATCTGAACACATCGGTTTTACAAGTGCCCGTGTGATAGCCGTCAAAACGTTTGCTCTCATAACTGCGTTAAAAGCACGTATTTGCGTTTAAAACAACGAGACAAGCTGTTTTAGAACGAAACGAGCGAGATCTGAACACATAGGTTTTACAAGTGTCCGTGTGATGAGCGTCAAAACTTTTTCACTTATAACTGCGCGAAAAGCATGTGTTCGTGCTTAATACAACGAAACAAGCTGTTTTACATCGAAACGAGCTAAATCTGAGCACATCTGTTTTCAAGTGTCCATGTGATACGCGTCAAAACTTTTTCTCCTATAACTGGGCGAAAATCATGTATTCTTCCTTAAAACAACGAAACAAGTTGTTTTAGACCGAAACGAATTAGATCTGAACACATCGGTTTCACAAGTGTCCATGTGATACGCGTCAAAACTTTTTCTCTTGTAACTGCGCGAAAAGCATGTATTCTTGCTTAAAACAACGAAACAAGCTGTTTTAGACCGGAACGAGTTAAATCTGAACACATCGGTTTTACAAGTGTCCATGTGATACGAGTCAAAACTTTTTCTCTTATAACTGCGCGAAAAGCATGTATTCTTGCTTAAAACAACGAAACAAGCTGTTTTAGACCGGAACGAGTCAAATCTGAACACATCGGTTTTACAAGTGTCCGTGTGATACGCGTCAATACTTTTTCTCTTATAACTGCGCGAAAAGCATGCATTCGTGCTTAATACAACAAAACATGGTGTTTTAGACCGAAACGAGCTAAATCTGAACACATCGGTTTTACAAGTGTCCATGTTTTACGCGTCAAAACTTTTTCTCTTGTAACGGCGCGAAAAGCATGTATTCTTGCTTAAAACAACGAAACAAGCTGTTTTAGACCGGAACGAGTTAAATCTGAACACATCGGTTTTACAAGTGTCCATGTGATACGCGTCAAAACTTTTTCTGTCATAACTGCGCGAAAAGCATGTATTCTTGCTTAAAACAACGAAACAAGCTGTTTTAGAACGAAGCGAGCTAGATCTGAACACATCGGTTTTACAAGTGTCCGCGTGATACCTATCAAAACTGTTTATCTTATAACTGCGCGAAAAGCATGTATTCGTGCTTAATACAATGAAACAAGCTGTTTTAGACCGAAACGAGCTAAATATGAAGATATCGGTTTTACAAGTGTCCATGTGATACGCGTCAAAACTTTTTCTCTTGTAACTGCGCGAAAAGCATGTATTCCTGCTTAAAACAACGAAACAAGCTGGTTTAGACTGAAGCGAGCTAGGTCTGAACACATCAGTTTTACAAGTGTCCGTGTGATACGCGTCAAAAATCTTTTTCTCTTATAACTGCGCGAAAAGCATGTATTCTTGTTTAAAACAACGAAACAAGCTGCTTTAGACCGGAACGAGTTAAATCTGAACACATCGGTTTTACAAGTGTCCGTGTGATACGCGTCAAAACTTTTTCTCTTATAACTGCGCGAAAAGCATGTATTCGTGCTTAGTACAACGAAACAAGCTGTTTTACATCGAAACAAGCAAAATCTGAACACATCGGTTTTACTAGTGTCTGTGTGATACGCGTCAAATCTTTTTCTCATAACGGTGCGATAAGCATGTATTCGTGCATAATACAACAAAACACGGTGTGTTAGACCGAAACGAGCTAAATCTGAACACATCGGTTTTACAAGTGTCCATGTGATACGCGTCAAAACTTTTTCTCTTGTAACTGCGCGAAAAGGATGTATTCGTGCTTAATACAACGAAACAAGCTGTTTTAGACCGAAACGAGGTTAATCTGAACATATCGGTTTTACAAGTGTCCGTGTGATACGCGTCAAATCTTTTTCTCCTAAAACGGCGCGAAAAGCGTGTATTCATGCTTAAAACAACGAAACAAGCTGTTTTAGACCGGAACGAGTTAAATCTGAACACATCGGTTTTACAAGTGTCCGTGTGATACGCGTCAAATCTTTTTCTCCTGTAACTCTCCAATAACTGCGCGAAAAGCATGTATTTTTGCTTAAAACAACGAAACAAGTTGTTTTAGACCGAAACGAATTAGATCGGAACACATCGGTTTTACAAGTGTCCGTGTGATACGCGTCAAAAATTTTTTTCTTATAACTGCGCGAGAAGCATGTATTCTTGCTTAAAACAACGAAACAAGCTGTTTTAGCACGAAGCGAGCTAGATCTGAACACATCGGTTTTACAAGTGTCCATGTGATACGCATCAAATCTTTTTCTCCTGTAACTGCGAGAAAAGCATGTATTCTTGCTTAAAACAACGAAACAAGCTGGTTTAGATCGAAACGAGCTAAATCTGAACACATCGGTTTTACAAGTGTCCATGTGATACGAGTCGAAACTTTTTCTCTTATAACTGCGCGAAAAGCATGTATTCGTGCTTAATACAACAAAACGTGGTGTTTTAGACCAAAACGAGCTAAATCTGAACACATCGGTTTTACAAGTGTCCATGTGATACGAGTCAAAACTTTTTCTCTTGTAACTGCGCGAAAAGCATGTATTCTTGCTTAAAACAACGAAACAAACTGTTTTAGACCGGAACGAGTTAAATCTGAACACATCGGTTTTACAAGTGTCCGTGTGATACGCGTCTAAACTTTTTCTCTTATAACTGCGCGAAAAGCATGTATTCTTGCTTAAAACAACGAAACAAGCTGTTTTAGAACGAAGCGAGCTAGATCTGAATACATCGGTTTTACAAGTGTCCGTGTGATACCTATCAAAACTTCTTATCTTATAACTGCGCGAAAAGCATGTATTCGTGCTTAATACAACGAAACAAGCTGTTTTAGACCGAAACGAGCTAAATCTGAAGACATCAGTTTTACAAGTGTCCGTGTGATACGCGTCAAAACTTTTTCTCCTGTAACTGCGCGAAAAGCATGTATTCTTGCTTAAAACAACGAAACAAGCTGGTTTAGACCGAAACGAGCTAAATCTGAACACATCGGTTTTACAAGTGTACGTGTGATACTCGTCAAAACTTTTTCTCATAACTGCGCGCAGAGCACGTATTCGTGCTTAATACAACGAGACAAGCTGTTTTAGACCGACACGAGATAGATCTGAACACATCGCTTTTACAAGTGTTCATGTCATAGGCGTCAGCACTTTTTCTTTTCGTTCTGCGCAAAAAGCATGTATTCGTGCTTAATACAACGAGACAAGCTGTTTTAGACCGATACGAGCTAGATCTGAACACATCGGTTTTACAAGTGTCCTTGTGATGCGCGTCAAAACTGTTTCTCTTATAAGTGCGCGAAAAGCATGTATTCGTGCTTAATACAACGAGACAAGCTGTTTTAGACCGAAACGAGCTAGATCTGAACACATCGGTTTTACAAGTGCCCGTGTGATAGCCGTCCAAACGTTTGCTCTCATAACTGCGCTAAAAGCACGTATTTGCGCTTAAAACAACGAGACAATCTGTTTTAGAACGAAACGATTGAGATCTGAGCACATAGGTTTTACAAGTGTCCGTGTGATGAGCGTCAAAACTTTTTCTCCAATAACTGCGCGAAAAGCATGTATTCGAGCGTAAAACAACGAGACAAGCTGTTTTAGACCGAAAGAGCTAGATCTGAACAAATCGGTTTTACAAGTGTCCGTGTGATACGCGTCAAAACTTTTTCTCTCATAACTGCGCTAAAAGCATGTATTCGTGCTTAATACAACAAGACAAGCTGTTTTAGACCAAAACGAGCTAAATCGGAACACATCGGTTTTACAAGTGTCCTTGTGATACTCGTCAAAACTTTTTCTGTTATAACTGCGCGAAAAGCATGTATTCTTGCTTAAAACAACGAAACAAGCTGTTTTAGACCGAAACGAGATAGATCTGAACACATCGGTTTTACAAGTGTCCATGTGATACGCGTCAAAACTTTTTCTCTTATAACTGCGCGAAAAGCATGTGTTCGTGCTTAATACAACGAAACAAGCTGTTTTACATCGAAACGAGCTAAATCTGAGCACATCTGTTTTCAAGTGTCCATGTGATACGCGTCAAAACTTTTTCTCCTATAACTGGGCGAAAATCATGTATTCTTGCTTAAAACAACGAAACAAGTTGTTTTATACCTAAATGAATTAGATCTGAACACATCGGTTTCACAAGTGTCCATGTGTTACGCGTCAAAACTTTTTCTCTTGTAACTGCGCGAAAAGCATGTATTCTTGCTTAAAACAACGAAACAAGCTGTGTTAGACCGGAACGAGTTAAATCTGAACACATCGGTTTTACAAGTGTCCATGTGATACGAGTCAAATTTTTTTCACTTATAACTGCGCGAAAAGCATGTATTCTTGCTTAAAACAACGAAACAAGCTGTTTTAGACCGGAACGAGTTAAATCTGAACACATCGGTTTTACAAGTGTCCGTGTGATACGCGTCAAAACTTTTTCTCTTATAACAGCGCGAAAAGCATGTATTCTTGCTTAAAACAACGAAGCAAGCTGTTTTAGAACGAAGCGAGCTAGATCTGAACACATCGGTTTTACAAGTGTCCGTGTGATACCTATCAAAACTTTTTATCTTATAACTGCGCGAAAAGCATGTATTCGTGCTTAATACAACGAAACAAGTTTTAGACCAAAACGAGCTAAATCCGGACATCGGTTTTACAAGTGTCTGTGTGATACTCGTCAAAACTTTTTCTCTTATAACAGCGCGAAAAGCATGTATTCTTGCTTAAAACAACGAAACAAGCTGTTTTAGACCGAAACGAGCTAGATCTGAACACATCGGTTTTACAAGTGTCCATGTGATACGCGTCAAATCTTTTTCTCCTGTAACTCTCCAATAACTGCGCGAAAAGCATGTATTTTTGCTTAAAACAACGAAACAAGTTGTTTTAGACCGAAACGAATTAGATCGGAACACATCGGTTTTACAAGTGTCCGTGTGATACGCGTCAAAAATGTTTTTCTTATAACTGCGCGAGAAGCATGTATTCTTGCTTAAAACAACGAAACAAGCTGTTTTAGCACGAAGCGAGCTACATCTGAACACATCGGTTTTACAAGTGTCCATGTGATACGCATCAAAACTTTTTCTCCTGTAACTGCGCGAAAAGCATGTATTCTTGCTTAAAACAACGAAACAAGCTGGTTTAGACCGAAACGAGCTAAATTTGAACACATCGGTTTTACAAGTGTCCATGTGATACGAGTAAAAACTTTTTCTCTTATAACTGCGCGAAAAGCATGTATTCGTGCTTAATACAACAAAACATGGTGTTTTTGACCAAAACGAGCTAAATCTGAACACATCGGTTTTACAAGTGTCCATGTGATACGAGTCAAAACTTTTTCTCTTGTAACTGCGCGAAAAGCATGTATTCTTGCTTAAAACAACGAAACAAGCTGTTTTAGACCGGAACGAGTTAAATCTGAACACATCGGTTTTACAAGTGTCCGTGTGATACGCGTCTAAACTTTTTCTCTTATAACTGCGCGAAAAGCATGTATTCTTGCTTAGAACAACGAAACAAGATGTTTTAGAACGAAGCGAGCTAGATCTGAATACATCGGTTTTACAAGTGTCCGTGTGATACCTATCAAAACTTCTTATCTTATAACTGCGCGAAAAGCATGTATTCGTGCTTAATACAGCGAAACAAGCTGTTTTAGACCGAAACGAGCTAAATCTGAAGACATCGGTTTTACAAGTGTCCGTGTGATACGCGTCAAAACTTTTTCTCCTGTAACTGCGCGAAAAGCATGTATTCTTGCTTAAAACAACGAAACAAGCTGGTTTAGACCGAAACGAGCTAAATCTGAACACATCGGTTTTACAAGTGTACGTGTGATACTCGTCAAAACTTTTTCTGTTATAACTGCGCGAAAAGCATGTATTCTTGCTTAAAACAAAGAAACAAGCTGTTTTAGACCGAAACGAGCTAAATCTGAACACATCGGTTTTACAAGTGTCCATGTGATACGCGTCAAAACTTTTTCTCCTGTAACTGCGCGAAAAGCATGTATTCTTGCTTAAAACAACGAAACAAGCTGTTTTAGACCGAAAGGAGCTAAATCTGAACAAATCGGTTTTACAAGTGTCCGTGTGATACGCGTCAAAATTTTTTTCTTATAACTGCGCGAAAAGCATGTATTCTTGCTTAAAACAACGAAACAAGCTGTTTTAGAACGAAGCGAGCTAGATCCGAACACATCGGTTTTACAAGTGTCCGTGTGATACCTATCAAAACTTCTTATCTTATAACTGCGCGAAAAGCATGTATTCGTGCTTAATACAACGAAACAAGCTGTTTTAGACCGAAACAAGCTAAATCTGAAGACATCGGTTTTATGAGTGTCCGTGTGATACGCGTCAAAACTTTTTCTCCTGTAACTGCGCGAAAAGCATGTATTCTTGCTTAAAACAACGAAACAAGCTGTTTTAGACCGAAACGAGCTAAATCTGGACACATCGGTTTTACAAGTGTCCGTGTGATACGCGTCAAAACTTTTTCTCTTGTAACTGCTCGAAAAGGAGGTATTCGTGCTTAACACAACGAAACAAGCTGTTTTAGACCGAAACGAGGTTAATCTGAACATATCGGTTTTACAAGTGTCCGTGTGATACGCGTCAAATCTTTTTCTCCTATAACTGCGCGAAAAGCGTGTATTCTTGCTTAAAACAACGAAACAAGCTGTTTTAGACCTTAACGAGTTAAATCTGAACACATCGGTTTTACAAGTGTCCGTGTGATACGTGTCAAAACTTTTTATCTTATAACTGCGCGAAAAGCATGTATTCGTGCTTAATACAACGAAACAAGTTTTAGACCGAAACGAGCTAAATCCGGACATCGATTTTACAAGTGTCCATGTGATACGCGTCAAAACGTTTTCTCCTGTAACTGCGCAAAAAGCATGTATTCTTGCTTAAAACAACGAAACAATCTGGTTTAAACCGAAACGAGCTAAATCTGAACACATCGGTTTTACAAGTGTCCGTGTGATACTCGTCAAAACTTTTTCTGTTATAACTGAGAAAAGCATGTATTCTTGCTTAATACAACGAGGCAAGCTGTTTTAGACCGAAACGAGCTAAATATGAAGACATCCGTTTTACAAGTGTCCATGTGATACGCGTCAAAACTTTTTCTCTTGTAACTGCGCGAAAAGCATGTATTCCTGCTTAAAACAACGAAACAAGCTGGTTTAGACTGAAACGAGCTAAATCTGAACAAATCGGTTTTACAAGTGTCCGTGTGATACTCGTCAAAACTTTCTCTGTTATAACTGCGCGAAAAGCATGTATTCTTGCTTAGAACAACGAAACAAGCTGTTTTAGACCGAAACGAGCTAGATCTGAACACATCGGTTTTACAAGTGTCCGTGTGATACGCGTCAAAACGTTTTCTGTTATAACTGTGCGAAAAGCATGTATCCTTGCTTAAAACAAAGAAACAAGCTGTTTTCGACCGAAACGAGCTAGGCCTGAACACATCGGTTTTACAAGTGTCCGTGTGATACGCGTCAAAACTTTCTCTGTTATAACTGCGCGAAAAGCATGTGTTCGTACTTAATACAACGAAACAAGCTGTTTTACATCGAAACGAGCTAAATCAGAGCACATCTGTTTTACAAGTGTCCATGTGATACGCGTCAGAAAGTTTTTTCTTATAACTGCGCGAAAAGGATGTATTCTTGCCTAAAACAACGAAACAAGCTGTTTTAGAACGAAACGAGCTGAATCTGAACACATCGGTTTTACAAGTGTCCGTGTGATACGCGTCAAAACTTTTTCTCCTGTAACTGCGCGAAAAGCATGTATTCTTGCTTAAAACAACGAAACAAGCTGTTTTAGACCGAAACGAGCTAAATCTGAACAAATCGGTTTTACAAGTGTCCGTGTGATACGCGTCAAAATTTTTTTCTTATAACTGCGCGAAAAGCATGTATTCTTGCTTAAAACAACGAAACAAGCTGTTTTAGAACGAAGCGAGCTAGATCCGAACACATCGGTTTTACAAGTGTCCGTGTGATACCTATCAAGACTTCTTATCTTATAACTGCGCGAAAAGCATGTATTCGTGCTTAATACAACGAAACAAGCTGTTTTAGACCGAAACGAGCTAAATCGGAACACATCTGTTTTACAAGTGTCCGTGTGATACGCGTCAAAACTTTTTCTCCTGTAACTGCGCGAAAAGCATGTATTCTTGCTTAAAACAACGAAACAAGCTGTTTTAGACCGGAACGAGTTAAATCTGAACACATCGGTTTTACTAGTGTCCGTGTGATACGCGTCTAAACTTTTTCTCTTATAACTGCGCGAAAAGCATGTATTCTTGCTTAAAACAACAAAACAAGCTGTTTTAGAACGAAGCGAGCTAGATCCGAACACATCGGTTTTTGTCCGTGTGATACCTATCAAAACTTCTTATCTTATAACTGCGCGAAAAGCATGTATTCTTG
This sequence comes from Amblyomma americanum, assembly GCF_052857255.1. NCBI lineage: Eukaryota > Metazoa > Arthropoda > Arachnida > Ixodida > Ixodidae > Amblyomma > Amblyomma americanum. The sequence continues at coordinate 405,734 of NW_027526492.1, read as the reverse complement.
CTTAAAACAAAGAAACAAGCTGTTTTAGACCGAAACGAGCTAAATCTGAACACATCTGTTTTACAAGTGTCCGTGTGATACGCGTCAAAACTTTTTCTCCTGTAACTGCGCGAAAAGCATGTATTCTTGCTTAAAACAACGAAACAAGCTGTTTTAGACCGAAACGAGCTAAATCTGAACAAATCGGTTTTACAAGTGTCCGTGTGATACGCGTCAAAATTTTTTTCTTATAACTGCGCGAAAAGCATGTATTCTTGCTTAAAACAACGAAACAAGCTGTTTTAGAACGAAGCGAGCTAGATCCGAACACATCGGTTTTACAAGTGTCAGTGTGATACCTATCAAAACTTCTTATCTTATAACTGCGCGAAAAGCATGTATTCGTGCTTAATACAACGAAACAAGCTGTTTTAGACCGAAAAGAGCTAAATCTGAAGACATCGGTTTTACAAGTGTCCGTGTGATACGCGTCAAAACTTTTTCTCCTGTAACTGCGCGAAAAGCATGTATTCTTGCTTAAAACAACGAAACAAGCTGGTTTAGACCGAAACGAGCTAAATCTGAAGACATCGGTTTTACAAGTGTCCGTGTGATACTCGTCAAAGCTTTTTCTGTTATAACTGCGCGAAAAGCATGTATTCTTGCTTAAAACAACGAAACAAGCTGTTTTATACCGAAACGAGCTAAATCTGAGCACATCGGTTTTACAAGTGTCCTTGTGAACGCGTCAAAACTTTGTCTGTTATAACTGCGCGAAAAGCATGTATTCTTGCTTAAAACAAAGAAACAAGCTGTTTTAGACCGAAACAAATTAGATCTGAACACATCGGTTTTACAAGTTTCCGTGTGATACACGTCAAAACTTTTTCCCCTATAATTGCGCGAAAAGCATGTATTCTTGTTTAAAACAACGAAACAAGCTGCTTTAGACCGGAACGAGTTAAATCTGAACACATCGGTTTTACAAGTGTCCGTGTGATACGCGTCAAAACTTTTTCTCTTATAACTGCGCGAAAAGCATGTATTCGTGCTTTAAACAACGAAACAAGCTGTTTTAGACCGAAACGAGCTAAATCTGAACACATCATTTTTACAAGTGTCCGTGTGATACGCGTCAAAACTTTTTCTCCTGTAACTGCGCGAAAAGCATGTATTCTTGCTTAAAACAACGAAACAAGCTGTTTTAGACCGAAACGAGCTAAATCTGAACACATCGGTTTTACAAGTGTCCGTGTGATACGCGTCAAATTTTTTTTTCTTATAACTGCGCGAAAAGCATGTATTCTTGCTTAAAACAACGAAACAAGCTGTTTTAGAACGAAGCGAGCTAGATCTGAACACATCGGTTTTACAAGTGTCCGTGTGATACCTATCAAAACTTCTTATCTTATAACTGCGCGAAAAGCATGTATTCGTGCTTAATACAACGAAACAAGCTGTTTTAGACCGAAACGAGCTAAATCTGAAGACATAGGTTTTACAAGTGTCCGTGTGATACGCGTCAAAACTTTTTCTCCTGTAACTGCGCGAAAAGCATGTATTCTTGCTTAAAACAACGAAGCAAGCTGGTTTAGACCGAAACGAGCTAAATCTGAAGACATCGGTTTTACAAGTGTCCGTGTGATACTCATCAAAACTTTTTCTGTGATAACTGCGCGAAAAGCATGTATTCTTGCTTAAAACAACGAAACAAGCTGTTTTAGACCGAAACGAGCTAAATCTGAGCACATCGGTTTTACAAGTGTCCTTGTGATACGCGTCAAAACTTTTTCTGTTATAACTGCGCGAAAAGCATGTATTCTTGCTTAAAACAAAGAAACAAGCTGTTTTAGACCGAAACAAATTAGATCTGAACACATCGGTTTTACAAGTTTCCGTGTGATACACGTCAAAACTTTTTCTCCTATAATTGCGCGAAAAGCATGTATTCTTGTTTAAAAGAACGAAACAAGCTGCCTTAGACCGGAACGAGTTAAATCTGAACACATCGGTTTTACAAGTGTCCGTATGATACGCGTCAAAACTTTTTCTCTTATAACTGCGCGAAAAGCATGTATTCGTGCTTAATACAACGAAACAAGCTGTTTTACATCGAAACGAGCAAAATCTGAACACATCGGTTTTACAAGTGTCCATGTGATACGCGTCAAAACTTTTTCTCTTATAACTGCGCGAAAAGCATGTATTCGTGCTTAATACAACGAAACAAGCTGTTTTACATCGAAACGAGCAAAATCTGAACACATCGGTTTTACAAGTGTCCATGTGATACGCGTCAAAACTTTTTCTCTTGTAACTGCTCGAAAAGCATGTATTCTTGCTTAAAACAACGAAACAAGCTGTTTTAGAACGAAGCGAGCTAGATCTGAACACATCGGTTTTACAAGTGTCCGTGTGATACCTATCAAAACTTCTTATCTTATAACTGCGCGAAAAGCATGTATTCGTGCTTAATACAACGAAACAAGCTGTTTTAGACCGAAACGAGCTAAATCTGAAGACATAGGTTTTACAAGTGTCCGTGTGATACGCGTCAAAACTTTTTCTCCTGTAACTGCGCGAAAAGCATGTATTCTTGCTTAAAACAACGAAGCAAGCTGGTTTAGACCGAAACGAGCTAAATCTGAAGACATCGGTTTTACAAGTGTCCGTGTGATACTCATCAAAACTTTTTCTGTGATAACTGCGCGAAAAGCATGTATTCTTGCTTAAAACAACGAAACAAGCTGTTTTAGACCGAAACGAGCTAAATCTGAGCACATCGGTTTTACAAGTGTCCTTGTGATACGCGTCAAAACTTTTTCTGTTATAACTGCGCGAAAAGCATGTATTCTTGCTTAAAACAAAGAAACAAGCTGTTTTAGACCGAAACAAATTAGATCTGAACACATCGGTTTTACAAGTTTCCGTGTGATACACGTCAAAACTTTTTCTCCTATAATTGCGCGAAAAGCATGTATTCTTGTTTAAAAGAACGAAACAAGCTGCCTTAGACCGGAACGAGTTAAATCTGAACACATCGGTTTTACAAGTGTCCGTATGATACGCGTCAAAACTTTTTCTCTTATAACTGCGCGAAAAGCATGTATTCGTGCTTAATACAACGAAACAAGCTGTTTTACATCGAAACGAGCAAAATCTGAACACATCGGTTTTACAAGTGTCCATGTGATACGCGTCAAAACTTTTTCTCTTATAACTGCGCGAAAAGCATGTATTCGTGCTTAATACAACGAAACAAGCTGTTTTACATCGAAACGAGCAAAATCTGAACACATCGGTTTTACAAGTGTCCATGTGATACGCGTCAAAACTTTTTCTCTTGTAACTGCTCGAAAAGGAGGTATTCGTGCTTAACACAACGAAACAAGCTGTTTTAGACCGAAACGAGGTTAATCTGAGCACATCGGTTTTACAAGTGTCCTTGTGATACGCGTCAAAACTTTTTCTGTTATAACTGCGCGAAAAGCATGTATTCTTGCTTAGAACAACGAAACAAGCTGTTTTAGACCGAAACGAGCTAGATCTGAACACATCGGTTTTACAAGTGTCCGTGTGATACTCGTCAAAACTTTTTCTGTTATAACTGAGAAAAGCATGTATTCTTGCTTAATACAACGAGGCAAGCTGTTTTAGACCGAAACGAGCTAAATATGAAGACATCCGTTTTACAAGTGTCCATGTGATACGCGTCAAAACTGTTTCTCTTGTAACTGCGCTAAAAGCATGTATTCCTGCTTAAAACAACGAAACAAGCTGGTTTAGACTGAAACGAGCTAAATCTGAACAAATCGGTTTTACAAGTGTCCGTGTGATACTCGTCAAAACTTTCTCTGTTATAACTGCGCGAAAAGCATGTATTCTTGCTTAGAACAACGAAACAAGCTGTTTTAGACCGAAACGAGCTAGATCTGAACACATCGGTTTTACAAGTGTCCGTGTGATACGCGTCAAAACGTTTTCTGTTATAACTGTGCGAAAAGCATGTATCCTTGCTTAAAACAAAGAAACAAGCTGTTTTCGACCGAAACGAGCTAGGTCTGAACACATCGGTTTTACAAGTGTCCGTGTGATACGCGTCAAAACTTTTTCTCTTATAACTGCGCGAAAAGCATGTGTTCGTACTTAATACAACGAAACAAGCTGTTTTACATCGAAACGAGCTAAATCAGAGCACATCTGTTTTACAAGTGTCTATGTGATACGCGTCAGAAAGTTTTTTCTTATAACTGCGCGAAAAGGATGTATTCTTGCTTAAAACAACGAAACAAGCTGTTTTAGAACGAAACGAGCTGAATCTGAACACATCGGTTTTACAAGTGTCCGTGTGATACGCGTCAAAACTTTTTCTCCTGTAACTGCGCGAAAAGCATGTATTCTTGCTTAAAACAACGAAACAAGCTGTTTTAGACCTAAACGAGCTAAATCTGAACAGATCGGTTTTACAAGTGTCCGTGTGATACGCGTCAAAATTTTTTTCTTATAACTGCGCGAAAAGCATGTATTCTTGCTTAAAACAACGAAACAAGCTGTTTTAGAACGAAGCGAGCTAGATCCGAACACATCGGTTTTGCAAGTGTCCGTGTGATACCTATCAAGACTTCTTATCTTATAACTGCGCGAAAAGCATGTATTCTTGCTTAAAACAAAGAAACAAGCTGTTTTAGACCGAAACGAGCTAAATCTGAACACATCGGTTTTACAAGTGTCCGTGTGATACGCGTCAAAACTTTTCTGCTGTAACTGCGCGAAAAGCATGTATTCTTGCTTAAAACAACGAAACAAGCTGTTTTAGACCGGAACGAGTTAAATCTGAACACATCGGTTTTACTAGTGTCCGTGTGATACGCGTCTAAACTTTTTCTCTTATAACTGCGCGAAAAGCATGTATTCTTGCTTAAAACAACGAAACAAGCTGTTTTAGAACGAAGCGAGCTAGATCCGAACACATCGGTTTTACAAGTGTCCGTGTGATACCTATCAAAACTTCTTATCTTATAACTGCGCGAAAAGCATGTATTCGTGCTTAATACAACGAAACAAGCTGTTTTAGACCGAAACGAGCTAAATCTGAAGACATCGGTTTTACAAGTGTCCGTGTGATACGCGTCAAAACTTTTTCTCCTGTAACTGCGCGAAAAGCATGTATTCTTGCTTAAAACAACGAAACAAGCTTTGTTTAGACCGAAACGAGCTAAATCTGAACACATCGGTTTTACAAGTGTACGTGTGATACTCGTCAAAACTTTTTCTGTTATAACTGCGCGAAAAGCATGTATTCTTGCTTAAAACAAAGAAACAAGCTGTTTTAGACCGAAACGAGCTAAATCTGAACACATCTGTTTTACAAGTGTCCGTGTGATACGCGTCAAAACTTTTTCTCCTGTAACTGCGCGAAAAGCATGTATTCTTGCTTAAAACAACGAAACAAGCTGTTTTAGACCGAAACGAGCTAAATCTGAACAAATCGGTTTTACAAGTGTCCGTGTGATACGCGTCAAAATTTTTTTCTTATAACTGCGCGAAAAGCATGTATTCTTGCTTAAAACAACGAAACAAGCTGTTTTAGAACGAAGCGAGCTAGATCCGAACACATCGGTTTTACAAGTGTCCGTGTGATACCTATCAAAACTTCTTATCTTATAACTGCGCGAAAAGCATGTATTCGTGCTTAATACAACGAAACAAGCTGTTTTAGACCGAAACGAGCTAAATCTGAAGACATCGGTTTTACAAGTGTCCGTGTGATACGCGTCAAAACTTTTTCTCCTGTAACTGCGCGAAAAGCATGTATTCTTGCTTAAAACAACGAAACAAGCTGGTTTAGACCGAAACGAGCTAAATCTGAAGACATCGGTTTTACAAGTGTCCGTGTGATACTCGTCAAAACTTTTTCTGTTATAACTGCGCGAAAAGCATGTATTCTTGCTCAAAACAACGAAACAAGCTGTTTTAGACCGAAACGAGCTAAATCTGAGCACATCGGTTTTACAAGTGTCCTTGTGAACGCGTCAAAACTTTTTCTGTTATAACTGCGCGAAAAGCATGTATTCTTGCTTAAAACAAAGAAACAAGCTGTTTTAGACCGAAACAAATTAGATCTGAACACATCGGTTTGACAAGTTTCCGTGTGATACACGTCAAAACTTTTTCCCCTATAATTGCGCGAAAAGCATGTATTCTTGTTTAAAACAACGAAACAAGCTGCTTTAGACCGGAACGAGTTAAATCTGTACACATCGGTTTTACAAGTGTCCGTGTGATACGCGTCAAAACTTTTTCTCTTATAACTGCGCGAAAAGCATGTATTCGTGCTTTAAACAACGAAACAAGCTGTTTTAGACCGAAACGAGCTAAATCTGAACACATCGGTTTTACAAGTGTCCGTGTGATACGCGTCAAAACTTTTTCTCCTGTAACTGCGCGAAAAGCATGTATTCTTGCTTAAAACAACGAAACAAGCTGTTTTAGAACGAAGCGAGCTAGATCTGAACACATCGGTTTTACAAGTGTCCGTGTGATACCTATCAAAACTTCTTATCTTATAACTGCGCGAAAAGCATGTATTCGTGCTTAATACAACGAAACAAGCTGTTTTAGACCGAAACGAGCTAAATCTGAAGACATCGGTTTTACAAGTGTCCGTGTGATACGCGTCAAAACTTTTTCTCCTGTAACTGCGCGAAAAGCATGTATTCTTGCTTAAAACAACGAAGCAAGCTGGTTTAGACCGAAACGAGCTAAATCTGAAGACATCGGTTTTACAAGTGTCCGTGTGATACTCATCAAAACTTTTTCTGTGATAACTGCGCGAAAAGCATGTATTCTTGCTTAAAACAACGAAACAAGCTGTTTTAGACCGAAACGAGCTAAATCTGAGCACATCGGTTTTACAAGTGTCCTTGTGATACGCGTCAAAACTTTTTCTGTTATAACTGCGCGAAAAGCATGTATTCTTGCTTAAAACAAAGAAACAAGCTGTTTTAGACCGAAACAAATTAGATCTGAACACATCGGTTTTACAAGTTTCCGTGCGATACACGTCAAAACTTTTTCTCCTATAATTGCGCAAAAAGCATGTATTCTTGTTTAAAAGAACGAAACAAGCTGCCTTAGACCGGAACGAGTTAAATCTGAACACATCGGTTTTACAAGTGTCCGTATGATACGCGTCAAAACTTTTTCTCTTATAACTGCGCGAAAAGCATGTATTCGTGCTTAATACAACGAAACAAGCTGTTTTACATCGAAACGAGCAAAATCTGAACACATCGGTTTTACAAGTGTCCATGTGATACGCGTCAAAACTTTTTCTCTTGTAACTGCTCGAGAAGGAGGTATTCGTGCTTAACACAACGAAACAAGCTGTTTTAGACCGAAACGAGGTTAATCTGAGCACATCGGTTTTACAAGTGTCCTTGTGATACGCGTCAAAACTTTTTCTGTTATAACTGCGCGAAAAGCATGTATTCTTGCTTAGAACAACGAAACAAGCTGTTTTAGACCGAAACGAGCTAGATCTGAACACATCGGTTTTACAAGTGTCCGTGTGATACGCGTCAAAACTTTTTCTGTTATAACTGCGAAAAGCATGTATCCTTGCTTAAAACAAAGAAACAAGCTGTTTTCGACCGAAACGAGCTAGGTCTGAACACATCGGTTTTACAAGTGTCCGTGTGATACGCGTCAAAACTTTTTCTCTTATAACTGCGCGAAAAGCATGTGTTCGTACTTAATACAACGAAACAAGCTGTTTTACATCGAAACGAGCTAAATCAGAGCACATCTGTTTTACAAGTGTCCATGTGATACGCGTCAGAAAGTTTTTTCTTATAACTGCGCGAAAAGCATGTATTCTTGCTTAAAACAACGAAACAAGCTGTTTTAGAACGAAACGAGCTGAATCTGAACACATCGGTTTTACAAGTGTCCGTGTGATACGCGTCAAAACTTTTTCTCCTATAACAGCGCGAAAAGCATGTATTCTTGCTTAAAACAACGAAGCAAGCTGTTTTAGAACGAAGCGAGCTAGATCTGAACACATCGGTTTTACAAGTGTCCGTGTGATACCTATCAAAACTTTTTTAACCTATAACTGCGCGAAAAGCATGTATTCGTGCTTAATACAACGAAACAAGTTTTAGACCGAAACGAGCTAAATCCGGACATCGGTTTTACAAGTGTCCGTGTGATAATCGTCAAAACTTTTTCTGTTTTAACTGCGAGAAAAGCATGTATTCTTGCTTAAAACAACGAAACAATTTGTTTTAGACCGAAACGAGCTAGATCTGAACACATCGGTTTTACAAGTGTCCATGTGATACGCGTCAAATCTTTTTCTCCTGTAACTCTCCAATAACTGCGCGAAAAGCATGTATTTTTGCTTAAAACAACGAAACAAGTTGTTTTAGACCGAAACGAATTAGATCGGAACACATCGGTTTTACAAGTGTCCGTGTGATACGCGTCAAAAAATTTTTCTTATAACTGCGCGAGAAGCATGTATTCTTGCTTAAAGCAACGAAACAAGCTGTTTTAGCACGAAGCGAGCTAGATCTGAACACATCGGTTTTACAAGTGTCCATGTGATACGCATCAAAACTTTTTCTCCTGTAACTGCGCGAAAAGCATGTATTCTTGCTTAAAACAACGAAACAAGCTGGTTTAGACCGAAACGAGCTAAATTTGAACACATCGGTTTTACAGGTGTCCATGTGATACGAGTAAAAACTTTTTCTCTTATAACTGCGCGAAAAGCATGTATTCGTGCTTAATACAACAAAACATGGTGTTTTAGACCAAAACGAGCTAAATCTGAACACATCTGTTTTACAAGTGTCCGTGTGATACGCGTCAAAACTTTTTCTCCTGTAACTGCGCGAAAAGCATGTATTCTTGCTTAAAACAACGAAACAAGCTGTTTTAGACCGGAACGAGTTAAATCTGAACACATCGGTTTTACTAGTGTCCGTGTGATACGCGTCTAAACTTTTTCTCTTATAACTGCGCGAAAAGCATGTATTCTTGCTTAAAACAACGAAACAAGCTGTTTTAGAACGAAGCGAGCTAGATCCGAACACATCGGTTTTACAAGTGTCCGTGTGATACCTATCAAAACTTCTTATCTTATAACTGCGCGAAAAGCATGTATTCGTGCTTAATACAACGAAACAAGCTGTTTTAGACCGAAACGAGCTAAATCTGAAGACATCGGTTTTACAAGTGTCCGTGTGATACGCGTCAAAACTTTTTCTCGTGTAACTGCGCGAAAAGCATGTATTCTTGCTTAAAACAACGAAACAAGCTGGTTTAGACCGAAACGAGCTAAATCTGAACACATCGGTTTTGCAAGTGTACGTGTGATAGTCGTCAAAACGTTTTCTGTTATAACTGCGCGAAAAGCATGTATTCTTGCTTAAAACAAAGAAACAAGCTGTTTTAGACCGAAACGAGCTAAATCTGAACACATCTGTTTTACAAGTGTCCGTGTGATACGCGTCAAAACTTTTTCTCCTGTAACTGCGCGAAAAGCATGTATTCTTGCTTAAAACAACGAAACAAGCTGTTTTAGACCGAAACGAGCTAAATCTGAACAAATCGGTTTTACAAGTGTCCGTGTGATACGCGTCAAAATTTTTTTCTTATAACTGCGCGAAAAGCATGTATTCTTGCTTAAAACAACGAAACAAGCTGTTTTAGAACGAAGCGAGCTAGATCCGAACACATCGGTTTTACAAGTGTCCGTGTGATACCTATCAAAACTTCTTATCTTATAACTGCGCGAAAAGCATGTATTCGTGCTTAATACAACGAAACAAGCTGTTTTAGACCGAAACGAGCTAAATCTGAAGACATCGGTTTTACAAGTGTCCGTGTGATACGCGTCAAAACTTTTTCTCCTGTAACTGCGCGAAAAGCATGTATTCTTGCTTAAAACAACGAAACAAGCTGGTTTAGACCGAAACAAGCTAAATCTGAAGACATCGGTTTTACAAGTGTCCGTGTGATACTCGTCAAAACTTTTTCTGTTATAACTGCGCGAAAAGCATGTATTCTTGCTTAAAACAACGAAACAAGCTGTTTTAGACCGAAACGAGCTAAATCTGAGCACATCGGTTTTACAAGTGTCCTTGTGAACGCGTCAAAACTTTTTCTGTTATAACTGCGCGAAAAGCATGTATTCTTGCTTAAAACAAAGAAACAAGCTGTTTTAGACCGAAACAAATTAGATCTGAACACATCGGTTTTACAAGTTTCCGTGTGATACACGTCAAAACTTTTTCCCCTATAATTGCGCGAAAAGCATCTATTCTTGTTTAAAACAACGAAACAAGCTGCTTTAGACCGGAACGAGTTAAATCTGAACACATCGGTTTTACAAGTGTCCGTGTGATACGCGTCAAAACTTTTTCTCTTATAACTGCACGAAAAGCATGTATTCGTGCTTTAAACAACGAAACAAGCTGTTTTACATCGAAACGAGCAAAATCTGAACACATCGGTTTTACAAGTGTCCATGTGATACGCGTCAAAACTTTTTCTCTTGTAACTGCTCGAAAAGGAGGTATTCGTGCTTAACACAACGAAACAAGCTGTTTTAGACCGAAACGAGGTTAATCTGAACATATCGGTTTTACAAGTGTCCGTGTGATACGCGTCAAATCTTTTTCTCCTATAACTGCGCGAAAAGCGTGTATTCTTGCTTAAAACAACGAAACAAGCTGTTTTACACCTGAACGAGTTAAATCTGAACACATCGGTTTTACAAGTGTCCGTGTGATACGCGTCAAAACTTTTTATCTTATAACTGCGCGAAAAGCATGTATTCGTGCTTAATACAACGAAACAAGTTTTAGACCGAAACGAGCTAAATCCGGACATCGATTTTACAAGTGTCCATGTGATACGCGTCAAAACGTTTTCTCCTGTAACTGCGCAAAAAGCATGTATTCTTGCTTAAAACAACGAAACAATCCGGTTTAAACCGAAACGAGCTAAATCTGAACACATCGGTTTTACAAGTGTCCGTGTGATACTCGTCAAAACTTTTTCTGTTATATCTTTGAGAAAAGCATGTATTCTTGCTTAATACAACGAGGCAAGCTGTTTTAGACCGAAACGAGCTAGATCTGAACACATCGGTTTTACAAGTGTTCGTGTGATACGCGTCAAAACTTTTTCTGTTATAACTGTGCGAAAAGCATGTATCGTTGCTTAAAACAAAGAAACAAGCTGTTTTCGACCGAAACGAGCTAGGTCTGAACACATCGGTTTTACAAGTGTCCGTGTGATACGCGTCAAAACTTTTTCTCTTATAACTGCGCGAAAAGCATGTGTTCGTACTTAATACAACGAAACATGCTGTTTTACATCGAAACGAGCTAAATCAGAGCACATCTGTTTTACAAGTGTCCATGTGATACGCGTCAGAAAGTTTTTTCTTATAACTGCGCGAAAAGCATGTATTCTTGCTTAAAACAACGAAACAAGCTGTTTTAGAACGAAACGAGCTGAATCTGAACACATCGGTTTTACAAGTGTCTGTGTGATACGCGTCAAAACATTTTCTCCTATAATTGCGCGAAAAGGATGTATTCTTGTTTAAAACAACTAAACAAGCCGTTTTAGACCGGAACGAGCTAAATCTGAAGACATCGGTTTTACAAGTGTCCGTGTGATACGCGTCAAAACTTTTTCTCTTGTAACGGCGCGAAAAGCATGTATTCTTGCTTAAAACAACGAAACAAGCTGTTTTAGACCGAAACGAGCTAAATCTGAGCACATCGGTTTTACAAGTGTCCTTGTGAACGCGTCAAAACTTTTTCTGTTATAACTGCGCGAAAAGCATGTATTCTTGCTTAAAACAAAGAAACAAGCTGTTTTAGACCGAAACAAATTAGATCTGAACACATCGGTTTTACAAGTTTCCGTGTGATACACGTCAAAACTTTTTCCCCTATAATTGCGCGAAAAGCATCTATTCTTAATTAAAACAACGAAACAAGCTGCTTTAGACCGGAACGAGTTAAATCTGAACACATCGGTTTTACAAGTGTCCGTGTGATACGCGTCAAAACTTTTTCTCTTATAACTGCACGAAAAGCATGTATTCGTGCTTTAAACAACGAAACAAGCTGTTTTACATCGAAACGAGCAAAATCTGAACACATCGGTTTTACAAGTGTCCATGTGATACGCGTCAAAACTTTTTCTCTTGTAACTGCTCGAAAAGGAGGTATTCGTGCTTAACACAACGAAACAAGCTGTTTTAGACCGAAACGAGGTTAATCTGAACATATCGGTTTTACAAGTGTCCGTGTGATACGCGTCAAATCTTTTTCTCCTATAACTGCGCGAAAAGCGTGTATTCTTGCTTAAAACAACGAAACAAGCTGTTTTACACCTGAACGAGTTAAATCTGAACACATCGGTTTTACAAGTGTCCGTGTGATACGCGTCAAAACTTTTTATCTTATAACTGCGCGAAAAGCATGTATTCGTGCTTAATACAACGAAACAAGTTTTAGACCGAAACGAGCTAAATCCGGACATCGATTTTACAAGTGTCCATGTGATACGCGTCAAAACGTTTTCTCCTGTAACTGCGCAAAAAGCATGTATTCTTGCTTAAAACAACGAAACAATCCGGTTTAAACCGAAACGAGCTAAATCTGAACACATCGGTTTTACAAGTGTCCGTGTGATACTCGTCAAAACTTTTTCTGTTATAACTTTGAGAAAAGCATGTATTCTTGCTTAATACAACGAGGCAAGCTGTTTTAGACCGAAACGAGCTAGATCTGAACACATCGGTTTTACAAGTGTTCGTGTGATACGCGTCAAAACTTTTTCTGTTATAACTGTGCGAAAAGCATGTATCGTTGCTTAAAACAAAGAAACAAGCTGTTTTCGACCGAAACGAGCTAGGTCTGAACACATCGGTTTTACAAGTGTCCGTGTGATACGCGTCAAAACTTTTTCTCTTATAACTGCGCGAAAAGCATGTGTTCGTACTTAATACAACGAAACAAGCTGTTTTACATCGAAACGAGCTAAATCAGAGCACATCTGTTTTACAAGTGTCCATGTGATACGCGTCAGAAAGTTTTTTCTTATAACTGCGCGAAAAGCATGTATTCTTGCTTAAAACAACGAAACAAGCTGTTTTAGAACGAAACGAGCTGAATCTGAACACATCGGTTTTACAAGTGTCTGTGTGATACGCGTCAAAACATTTTCTCCTATAATTGCGCGAAAAGGATGTATTCTTGTTTAAAACAACTAAACAAGCCGTTTTAGACCGGAACGAGCTAAATCTGAAGACATCGGTTTTACAAGTGTCCGTGTGATACGCGTCAAAACTTTTTCTCTTGTAACGGCGCGAAAAGCATGTATTCTTGCTTAAAACAACGAAACAAGCTGTTTTAGAACGAAGCGAGCTAGATCTGAACACATCGGTCTTACAAGTGTCCGTGTGATACCTATCAAAACTTCTTATCTTATAACTGCGCGAAAAGCATGTATTCGTGCTTAATACAACAAATCAAGCTGTTTTAGACCGAAACGAGCTAAATCTGAAGACATCGGTTTTACAAGTGTCCGTGTGATACGCGTCAAAATTTTTTCTCCTGTAACTGCGCGAAAAGCATGTAATAATAATAATAATAATAATTATAGTGGTTTTATTTGCGCCTAATGAATACATGGCGCGGGAGACCCGCAGTAAAAGCTGTCACAAGCGACAGCTTGACAAAGCCGGAGGCCCCCCTATACACTTGACAGCATCATAGGAGCAATGAAACGGCATGTCTCATCCAAAAACTAAATAGAACAAAAACATGAAAACATCTGCAATTACAATCACTCACAAGAACTACATAAAATTATACAGAAAATGTGGTAGAATGAAGTTAGAAAGCACTTACAAAAGCAATGAAACATTCATGTGCGATGGCAATGAGTTTAGCGAAAGTAACAGATAAATTAGGCACATTTTGCTTCAAATAAAATTCAAAACAAAGTGAATACAGACAAGCGGTACAGTCAGGGTAAACAACAACGTGACAGAGTAAACAGGAATGGCAAGCGAAGTGTCCTAGTACATGTTGAAATACCGGCGGAGTGTTTTGAACTTCACCTTTTCAAGTTGGATATGTTTATGAATTAAATCATTTAGTAACCGGGGTAGTTTATTCTGTATTGTTTGTAGGCCGTATGTTGTGCGAAACGTCCTTACTTTCCAGAGCTCCGTGTGACGTGTCTGGTGTGTAGTAGTGTTTGGTTGTAACCTGGCTAGACGATGTAGAAATGAACTGTTGCTAGCGTTTTCATTCTTAATTGCCTTGCAAAGAATATAATCAAACAGTTCGGTAACAGGGATTATGTTGTATTTGGGAAATAGATGATACGTATGTGAATAAAACGGCAGATTTTCTATTACTCTTACAAACCTTTTCTGCAACTTGTGAAGCTTCTGCAAATTTCCGTAAGTTGTCGTAGACCAAACTAAGTGACAATAATTGAATCGGGAGGAGAATAAGGTATTATAAAGTAACAGTAAAATTTTTGGTGGTAGTAAATTGCGATTGCGGTATACTAGCCCAATTACTTGTGCTAGCTTAATTAGCATGCTGTCCACGTGGACATCCCATGACATAGTCTGCTGAAAGATAACACCTAATGTCTTAATACTGGAAGTTACTTCGAGAGGAGTGGCATTTAGGTAGATAGACTTTTGTATTGTTATGTTTTTGTTTTTACTTCGAAAGAATACGGCTTTTGTTTTGTTTGCATTAATCGTCAGGCTGTTTTTACGTGTCCATTCGTCTAGTTTTATTAATGTTAAATTAGCAGCATCAACAAGGTCGTCACTAGTTTTACCAGTTAATAATATGCTGGTATCATCCGCGTACATGATAAATTTCACGGTTGCATCAATATTCACAATATCATTCACGTACATATTAAATAAAAAAGGTCCTAATATACTGCCCTGTGGGACCCCTGCTGAAATAGATAATGGGTTAGAACTGTGGTTGTTTATGACGACTATTTGTTTACGAAATTCCAAGTAGGAGCGTATAAGAGATGCAGCGTTACCACGAAAGCCATAGTGTTGGAGTTTCTTAATTAAAAGTTGATGACTGATGGAGTCAAATGCTTTTGACAGGTCAATAAAAATTCCTAGTACAAGTCTTCCTTCTTCAAACTGATTTAGTATGTGTTCTTTTTGTTGTAGCAATGCGACTTGTGTGCCTAAACCCTTACGGAAGCCATACTGGCAATCAGTCAGCAGGCAATGTTTCTGCTCGAATTCGGATAGTCGCTTTAAAATAACTTTTTCGAAGACTTTTGAAAAGACGGGAAGGATTGATAACGGTCGATAGTTTCCTAAGTCGTTTTTATCGCCTTTTTTAAAGAGCGCAGCGACTCGCGCTATCTGCATCGTTCGAGGAAACGTGCCTTCGCTTATACAGATATTGAAGATATAGGTAAGACAAGGAGAGAGAAGGTCAGCAACATATTTGATTGCTTTTATTCGGATACCATCAATATCTTTAGCGGTACTATTATTTAGACTGTGAATTGTGCTAATTATCTCTCCCTCATTTACTGGATACAAAAATATAGAGCTAGAGTTGTATGGAATGCCATCAAGATCATTGTCTGGTGCGTTGTTACTTCCAATTTTAACAAAGTGTTCGTTAAAAGCGTCTGGAAGTGCTTTTTCCTGTAACTCAAGACCATTTATTTTTAAGCTCTGTATCCTTTCCTCGGGAATATTGCAGTTCAACAAAGAGGTCAGTTTTTTCCACATTGCGGCCGTACCTGGAGCTAGTGAATTAAAGGAAAGTGTATAGTAATCTCGCCTGGCCTTTTTTATCTTTGTCTAAACGATTCCTAATTTTTTTAAAAGCCTGAAATATTTCGGGGTCTCTGGTCTTTATAAATTCACTGTATAATGCATTCTTTCTCCGTATTCTGGCAGATAGCTCTGCACTAATCCATAGTTTACGTATTTTCTTTTTGTGTTTAATGCACTTAAAAGGAAAGCTAGTGTCATAACTTTCTTTCAATAGGCTGAAAAAAGCCTCATAAGCCAAATTTCCGTCTTTAAGATCGTATACAGTGTCCCAACATGTCTGAGCTATCTTCTCACGAAAAATAGAAAGAGCCTGATCAGTTATTAGTTGAATGAAATGGTTTGTCTTTGTTTCCTTGTTTCGGACGTGACCCTTGAAACATAAATATATCGGCAAGTGATCACTGAGATCCGATGCGAAGACGCCAGCGTTAATGACTTCAGAACCTAAATTCGTAATAAATACGTCAATTGAAGATGACGAATTCTCGGTCACTCTGGTAGGAAGACTGATAGTATTCCAACAAGCATTCATCTCCACGAGAGTATCTAACCTAGGTTTTGGTGAATCATTCTTCATCATGTTAATGTTGATGTCTCCGCCATAAATTAAATTGAATTTGTTGTCATTTATAAAGACGAGAAAAGTTTCTAAGAACTCCAAGAATGATGTAACGGAACCATTCGGAGGGCGATAGCAAACAGCGAAAACAGTATTGTTTTGTATCACTGATAAAAATTCATAGTCATAAGTTATTACTGAAAACTGGTTCAATATTTCACATGCAGACGGCTTTTTAACCAAGGTGCATATTCCGCCACCACGACCTGTTGATCGATTCAGGTAGAAAGTATTGTACAATGGAAGCCGAAAGATCTTCACATCGTCAACACACCAAGTCTCTGTCAGCATATTGGCGTCAAATGATTGCTTTGTTTGCTCAAAAAAGAGTTGTAAGTCATGTTCCTTGCGAGTAAAAGAACGTATGTTTAAGTGGAAACATTTGAAAGCCTTCGAGAACGCTGTAATTAGGTGATGGTTGAAAGTGTGTGGCAATACGTAAGAGTGAGTAGGTGCCATAGTGTTCTTTGTGTTCAGCTGATCTGTTGCTTAAGTTTGTCGCGGTCACTAGAGCAGGAAATGACCACCGCGTTTTGCCCATCAGCTTTCCGGACCAAGACCTTGTTGTTGTTGTGCCATACGTATTTGTAGTTATTTGCCTTGGCCCAGAGCTTTGTTTCGGTAAGCAGAGTACGTGTCCTTTTTGTCAGGTTTTCTAACACAAAAATGCTGTCACTTCCCTGGCACAGTGTTTTCCTGTTTTGCCACCATTTGTCTCTTACTGATTGTTTGGCGAAACGACAGATAATGCCAGGTATCTTATCTTGCTTTGAGGGAAGGCGATGAGTGGACACTATGTCACTTTCCTGAAGCTGTGGCAGGTTGTTTAGAGTTGCCAGCTTATTTATCTCATCAATCAGGTTTTCATCCTTCATTGCTTTAATTCCATGGAACTCAAGGTTCAGCTTTCGGCTTCTCCATTCCAAACAGTCCATTTCGTTTTTCAGCTGCGTTATTTCATCGTCTTGCTTTTCAATCTTGTCTACCCTGTGTTTCAGTTCCCTGACCTCACGTTCGTTCTTTTCTACCCGAGTTAGAAGCTCATCGTACTGGTCACTCATGTACTGAACTGTGTCTTCGACGCTGCCAACTTATTCTTTCAGCGGTAAAAGGTACTCCAGCTTTTCATTGATTGATTTCAGCAGTGCACGAACGTCCTGGTCATCCGTATCATTACTGGATCTATCGAGTGGTGGAGTACGACCTTTCGAACGCCTGCAATTTGAGCAACGCCACGCACTGCGATACTGCTCCCCTTTGGACTTGATAGTAGCATCTGAAATTCCTGCACATTTCCCCGTGTGATAGACAGATCTACAGTCACTACAGTCGATTTTGGAATCAAGTTCCTCGAGTTGCATATCACATGACCCACAGTGTTCATCAAGGGGCATAGCGACACTTTTGGCAGCAGCAGCAGCAGTAAAAGAGGACAGCGGGAAGATATATTAACAGAGCAGCAACTAACCTGCAATTGCAGAGAAAACGTCTTAAGATGGTGCCTTTCCCGTGCCGCTGCCGCTGCCAGTGTGACAGCCGCAGGTCTCTGGGCTTTCTTTATAGCCTCGTCCGATGGGTAGGCGTGTCCGCTTGCCGGTAGCGATGCAGTCCTAGATGACGTTATCTTCCGCAGCAACCAGCACACGTGCACGCAGACGGTTGTAGTCGATGTCAGAACTTCATATCTGCAATTGCAGAGAAAACTTCTTAAGATGGTGCCTTTCCCGTGCCGCTTCTGCTGCTTGCTTAAAACAACGAAACAAGCTGGTTTAGACCGAAACGAGCTAAATCTGAACACAACGGTTTTACAAGTGTACGTGTGATACTCGTTAAAAATTTTTCTGTTATAACAGCGCGAAAAGCATGTATTCTTGCTTAAAACAACGAAACAAGCTGTTTTAGACCGAAACGAGCTAAATCTGAACACATCGGTTTTACAAGTGTCCGTGTGATACGCGTCAAAACTTTTTCTCCTGTAACTGCGCGAAAAGCATGTATTCTTGCCTAAAACAACGGAACAAGCTGTTTTAGACCGAAACGAGCTAAATCTGAACACATTGGTTTTACAAGTGTCCGTGTGATACGCGTCAAATTTTTTTTTCTTATAACTGCGAGAAAAGCATGTATTCTTGCTTAAAACAACGAAACAAGCTGTTTTAGACCGAAACGAGTTAAATCTGAACACATCGGTTTTACAAGTGTCCGTGTGATACGCGTCCAAACTTTTTCTCTTATAACTGCGCGAAAAGCATGTATTCTTGCTTAAAACAACGAAACAAGCTGTTTTAGAACGAAGCGAGCTAGATCTGAACACATCGGTTTTACAAGTGTCCGTGTGATACCTATCAAAACCTCTTATCATATAACTGCGCGAAAAGCATGTATTCTTGTTTAAAACAACGAAACAAGCTGTTTTAGACCGAAACGAGCTAAATCTGAAGACATCGGTTTTACAAGTGTCCGTGTGATACGCGTGAAAACTTTTTCTCCTCTAACTGCGCGAAAAGCATGTATTCTTGCTTAAAACAACGAAACAAGCTGGTTTAGACCGAAACGAGCTAAATCTGAAGACATCGGTTTTATAAGTGTCCGTGTGATACTCGTCAAAACTTTTTGCGTTATAACTGCGCGAAAAGCATGTATTCTTGATTAAAACAACGAAACAAGCTGTTTTATACCGAAACGAGCTAAATCTGAGCACATCGGTTTTACAAGTGTCCTTGTGATACGCGTCAAAACTTTTTCTGTTATAACTGCGTGAAAAGCATGTATTCTTGTTTAAAACAACGAAACAAGCTGCTTTAGACCGGAACGAGTTAAATCTGAACACATCGGTTTTACAAGTGTCCGTGTGATACGCGTCAAAACTTTTTCTCTTATAACTGCGCGAAAAGCATGTATTCGTGCTTAATACAACGAAACAAGCTGTTTTACATCGAAACAAGCAAAATCTGAACACATCGGTTTTACAAGTGTCCATGTGATACGCGTCAAAACTTTTTCTCTTGTAACTGCTCGAAAAGGATGTATTCGTGCTTAACACAACGAAACAAGCTGTTTTAGACCGAAACGAGCTAAATCCGGACATCGATTTTACAAGTGTCCATGTGATACGCGTCAAAACTTTTTCTCCTGTAACAGCGCGAAAAGCATGTATTCTTGCTTAAAACAACGAAACAAGCTGTTTTAGACCAAAACGAGCTAGATCTGAACACATCGGTTTTACAAGTGTCCGTGTGATACTCGTCAAAATTTTTTTCTTATAACTGCGCGAAAAGCATGTATTCTTGCTTAAATCAACGAAACAAGCTGTTTTAGACCGGAACGAGTTAAATCTGAACACATCGGTTTTACAAGTGTCCGTGTGATACGCGTCTAAACTTTTTCTCTTATAACTGCGCGAAAAGCATGTATTCTTGCTTAAAACAACGAAACAAGCTGTTTTAGAACGAAGCGAGCTAGATCTGAACACATCGGTTTTACAAGTGTCCGTGTGATACCTATCAAAACTTTTTATCTTATAACTGCGCGAAAAGCATGTATTCGTGCTTAATACAACGAAACAAGTTTTAGACTGAAACGAGCTAAATCCGGACATCGGTTTTACAAGTGTCCGTGTGATACTCGTCAAAACTTTTTCTCCTGTAACTGCGCGAAAAGCATGTATTCTTGCTTAAAACAACGAAACAAGCTGGTTTAGACCGAAAAGAGCTAAATCTGAACACATCGGTTTTACAAGTGTCCATGTGATACGAGTCAAAACTTTTTCTCTTATAACTGCGCGAAAAGCATGTATTCGTGCTTAATACAACAAAACATGGTGTTTTAGACCGAAACGAGCTAAATCTGAACACATCGGTTTTACAAGTGTCAATGTGATACGAGTCAAAACTTTTTCTCTTGTAACTGCGCGAAAAGCATGTATTCTTGCTTAAAACAACGAAACAAGCTGTTTTAGACCGGAACGAGTTAAATCTGAACACATCGGTTTTACAAGTGTCCGTGTGATACGCGTCTAAACTTTTTCTATTATAACTGCGAGAAAAGCATGTATTCTTGCTTAAAACAACGAAACAAGCTGTTTTAGAACGAAGCGAGCTAGATCTGAACACATCGGTCTTTTAAGTGTCCGTGTGATACCTATCAAAACTTCTTATCTTATAACTGCGCGAAAAGCATGTATTCGTGCTTAATACAACAAAATAAGCTGTTTTAGACCGAAACGAGTTAAATCTGAAGACATCGGTTTTACAAGTGTCCGTGTGATACGCGTCAAAACTTTTTCTCCTGTAACTGCGCGAAAAGCATGTATTAATAATAATAATAATAATAATAATAATAATAATAGTGGTTTTATTTGCGCCTAATGAATACATGGCGCGGGAGACCCGCAGTAAAAGCTGTCACAAGCGACAGCTTGACAAAGCCGGAGGCCCCCCTATACACTTGACAGCATCATAGGAGCAATGAAACGGCATGTCTCATCCAAAAACTAAATAGAACAAAAACATGAAAACATCTGCAATTACAATCACTCACAAGAACTACATAAAATTATACAAAAATTGTGGTAGAATGAAGTTAGAAAGCACTTACAAAAGCAATGAAACATTCATGTGCGATGGCAATGAGTTTAGCGAAAGTAACAGATAAATTAAGCACATTTTGCTTCAAATAAAATTCAAAACAAAGTGAATACAGACAAGCGGTACAGTCAGGGTAAACAAAAACGTGACAGAGTAAACAGGAATGGCAAGCGAAGTGTCCTAGTACATGTTGAAATACCGGCGGAGTGTTTTGAACGTCACCTTTTCAAGTTGGATATGTTTATGATTTAAATCATTTAGTAACCGGGGTAGTTTATTCTGTATTGTTTGTAGGCCGTATGTTGTGCGAAACGTCCTTACTTTCCAGAGCTCCGTGTGACGTGTCTGGTGTGTAGTAGTGTTTGGTTGTAACCTGGATAGACGATGTAGAAATGAACTGTTGCTAGCGTTTTCATTCTTAATTGCCTTGCAAAGAATATAATCAAACAGTTTTGTAACAGGGATTATGTTGTATTTGGGAAATAGATGATACGTATGTGAATAAAACGGCAGATTTTCTATTACTCTTACAAACCTTTTCTGCAACTTGTGAAGCTTCTGCAAATTTCCGTAAGTTGTCGTAGACCAAACTAAGTGACAATAATTGAGTCGGGAGGAGAATAAGGTATTATAAAGTAACAGTAAGATTTTTGGTGGTAGTAAATTGCGATTGCGGTATACTAGCCCAATTACTTGTGCTAGCTTAATTAGCATGCTGTCCACGTGGACATCCCATGACATATTCTGCTGAAAGATAACACCTAATGTCTTAATACTGGAAGTTACTTCGAGAGGAGTGGCATTTAAGTAGATAGACTTTTGTATTGTTATGTTTTTGGTTTTACTTCGAAAGAATACGGCTTTTATTTTGTTTGCATTAATCGTCAGGCTGTTTTTACGTGTCCATTCGTCTAGTTTTATTAATGTTAAATTAGCAGCATCAACAAGGTCGTCACTAGTTTTACCAGTTAATAATATGCTGGTATCATCCGCGTACATGATAAATTTCACGGTTGCATCAATATTCACAATATCATTCACGTACATATTAAATAAAAAAGGTCCTAATATACTGCCCTGTGGGACCCCTGCTGAAATAGATAATGGGTTAGAACTGTGGTTGTTTATGACGACTATTTGTCTAAGAAATTCCAAGTATGAGCGTATAAGAGATGCAGCGTTACCACGAAAGCCATAGTGTTGGAGTTTCTTTATTAAAAGTTGATGACTGATGGAGTCAAATGCTTTTGACAGGTCAATAAAAATTCCTAGTACAAGTCTTCCTTCTTCAAACTGATTTAGTATGTGTTCTTTTTGTTGTAGCAATGCGAGTTGTGTGCCTAAACCCTTACGGAAGCCATACTGGCAATCAGTCAGCAGGCAATGTTTCTGCTCGAATTCGGATAGTCGCTTTAAAATAACTTTTTCGAAGACTTTTGAAAAGACGGGAAGGATTGATAACGGTCGATAGTTTCCTAAGTCGTTTTTATCGCCTTTTTTAAAGAGCGCAGCGACTCGCGCCATCTGCATCGTTCGAGGAAACGTGCCTTCGCTTATACAGATATTGAAGATATAGGTAAGACAAGGAGAGAGAAGGTCAGCAACATATTTGATTGGTTTTATTTGGATACCATCAATATCTTTAGCGGTACTATTATTTAGACTGTGAATTGTGCTAATTATCTCTCCCTCATTTACTGGATACAAAAATATAGAGCTAGAGTTGTATGGAATACCATCAAGATCATTGTCTGGTGCGTTGTTACTTCCAATTTTAACAAAGTGTTCGTTAAAAGCGTCTGCAAGTGCTTTTTCCTGTAACTCAAGACCATTTATTTTTAAGCTCTGTATCCTTTCCTCGGGAATATTGCAGTTCAACAAAGAGTTCAGTTTTTCCACATTGCGGCCGTACCTGGAGCTAGTGAATTAAAGGAAAGTGTATAGTAATCTCGCCTGGCCTTTTTTATCTTTGTCTAAACGATTCCTAATTTTTTAAAAGCCTGAAATATTTCGGGGTCTCTGGTCTTTATAAATTCACTGTATAATGCATTCTTTCTCCGTATTCTGGCAGATAGCTCTGCACTAATCCATGGTTTACGTATTTTCTTTTTGTGTTTAATGCACTTAAAAGGAAAGCTAGTGTCATAACTTTCTTTCAATAGGCTGAAAAAAGCCTCATAAGCCAAATTTCCGTCTTTAAGATCGTATACAGTGTCCCAACATGTCTGAGCTATCTTCTCACGAAAAATAGAAAGAGCCTGATCAGTTATTAGTTGAATGAAATGGTTTGTCTTTGTTTTCTTGTTTCGGACGTGACCCTTGAAACATAAATATATCGGCAAGTGATCACTGAGATCCGATGCGAAGACGCCAGCGTTAATGACTTCAGAACTTAAATTCGTAATAAATACGTCAATTGAAGATGACGAATTCTCAGTCTCTCTGGTAGGAAGACTGATAGTATTTCAACAAGCATTCATCTCCGAGAGTATCTAACCTAGGTTTTGGTGAATCATTCTTCATCATGTTAATGTTGATGTCTCCGCCATAAATTAAATTGAATTTGTTGTCATTTATAAAGACGAGAAAAGTTTCTAAGAACTCCAAGAATGATGTAACGGAACCATTCGGAGGGCGATAGCAAACAGCGAAAACAGTATTGTTTTGTATCACTGATAAAAATTCATAGTCATAAGTTATTACTGAAAACTGGTTCAATATTTCACATGCAGACGGCTTTTTAACCAAGGTGCATATTCCGCCACCACGACCTGTTGATCGATTCAGGTAGAAAGTATTGTACAATGGAAGCCGAAAGATGTTCACATCGTCAACACACCAAGTCTCTGTCAGCATAATGGCATCAAAGGATTGCTTTGTTTGCTCAAAAAAGAGTTGTAAGTCATGTTCCTTGGGAGTAAAAGAACGTATGTTTAAGTGAAAACATTTGAAAGCCTTCGAAAACGCTGTACCTAAGTGATGGTTGAAAGTGTGTGGCAATACGTAAGAGTGAGTAGGTGCCATAGTGTTCTTTGTGTTCAGCTGATCTGTTGCTTAAGTTTGTCGCGGTCACTAGAGCAGGAAATGACCACCGCGTTTTGCCCATCAGCTTTCCGGACCAAGACCTTGTTGTTGTTGTGCCATACGTATTTGTAGTTATTTGCCTTGGCCCAGAGCTTTGTTTCGGTAAGCAGAGTACGTGTCCTTTTTGTCAGGTTTTCTAACACAAAAATGCTGTCACTTCCCTGGCACAGTGTTTTCCTGTTTTGCCACCATTTGTCTCTTACTGATTGTTTGGCGAAACGACAGATAATGCCAGGTATCTTATCTTGCTTTGAGGGAAGGCGATGAGTGGACACTATGTCACTTTCCTGAAGCTGTGGCAGGTTGTTTAGAGTTGCCAGCTTATTTATCTCATCAATCAGGTTTTCATCCTTCATTGCTTTAATTCCATGGAACTCAAGGTTCAGCTTTCGGCTTCTCCATTCCAAACAGTCCATTTCGTTTTTCAGCTGCGTTATTTCATCGTCTTGCTTTTCAATCTTGTCTACCCTGTGTTTCAGTTCCCTGACCTCACGTTCGTTCTTTTCTACCCGAGTTAGAAGCTGATCGTACTGGTCACTCATGTACTGAACTGTGTCTTCGACGCTGCCAACTGTTTCTTTAAGCGGTAAAAGGTACTCCAGCTTTTCATTGATTGATTTCAGCAGTGCACGAACGTCCTGGTCATCCGTATCATTACTGGATCTATCGAGTGGTGGAGTACGACCTTTCGAACGCCTGCAATTTGAGCAACGCCACGCACTGCGATACTGCTCCCCTTTGGACTTGATAGTAGCATCTGAAATTCCTGCACATTTCCCCGTGTGATAGACAGATCTACAGACACTACAGTCGATTTTGGAATCAAGTTCCTCGAGTTGCATATCACATGACCCACAGTGTTCATCAAGGGGCATAGCGACACTTTTGGCAGCAGCAGCAGCAGTAAAAGAGGACAGCGGGAAGATATATTAACAGAGCAGCAACTAACCTGCAATTGCAGAGAAAACGTCTTAAGATGGTGCCTTTCCCGTGCCGCTGCCGCTGCCAGTGTGACAGCCGCAGGTCTCTGGGCTTTCTTTATAGCCTCGTCCGACGGGTGGGCGTGTCCGCTGGCCGGTAGCGATGCAGTCCTAGAGGACGTTATCTTCCGCAGCAACCAGCACACGTGCACGCAGACGGTTGTAGTCGATGTCAGAACTTCATATCTGCAATTGCAGAGAAAGCTTCTTAAGATGGTGCCTTTCCCATGCCGCTGCCGCTGCCAGTGTGACAGCAACAGGTCTCTGGGCTTTCTTTATAGCCTCGTCCGATGGGTAGGCGTGTCCGCTTGCCGGTAGCGATGCAGTCCTAGATGACGTTATCTTCCGCAGCAACCAGCACACGTGCACGCAGACGGTTGTAGTCGATGTCAGAACTTCATATCTGCAATTGCAGAGAAAACTTCTTAAGATGGTGCCTTTCCCGTGCCGCTGCTGCTGCTTGCTTAAAACAACGAAACAAGCTGGTTTAGACCGAAACGAGCTAAATCTGAACACAACGGTTTTACAAGTGTACGTGTGATACTCGTTAAAAATTTTTCTGTTATAACAGCGCGAAAAGCATGTATTCTTGCTTAAAACAACGAAACAAGCTGTTTTATACCGAAACGAGCTAAATCTGAACACATCGGTTTTACAAGTGTCCGTGTGATACGCGTCAAAACTTTTTCTCCTGTAACTGCGCGAAAAGCATGTATTCTTGCCTAAAACAACGGAACAAGCTGTTTTAGACCGAAACGAGCTAAATCTGAACACATCGGTTTTACAAGTGTCCGTGTGATACGCGTCAAATTTTTTTTTCTTATAACTGCGAGAAAAGCATGTATTCTTGCTTAAAACAACGAAACAAGCTGTTTTAGACCGAAACGAGTTAAATCTGAACACATCGGTTTTACAAGTGTCCGTGTGATACGCGTCTAAACTTTTTCTCTTATAACTGCGCGAAAAGCATGTATTCTTGCTTAAAACAACGAAACAAGCTGTTTTAGAACGAAGCGAGCTAGATCTGAACACATCGGTTTTACAAGTGTCCGTGTGATACCTATCAAAACCTCTTATCATATAACTGCGCGAAAAGCATGTTTTCTTGTTTAAAACAACGAAACAAGCTGTTTTAGACCGAAACGAGCTAAATCTGAAGACATCGGTTTTACAAGTGTCCGTGTGATACGCGTGAAAACTTTTTCTCCTCTAACTGCGCGAAAAGCATGTATTCTTGCTTAAAACAACGAAACAAGCTGGTTTAGACCGAAACGAGCTAAATCTGAAGACATCGGTTTTACAAGTGTCCGTGTGATACTCGTCAAAACTTTTTGCGTTATAACTGCGCGAAAAGCATGTATTCTTGATTAAAACAACGAAACAAGCTGTTTTATACCGAAACGAGCTAAATCTGAGCACATCGGTTTTACAAGTGTCCTTGTGATACGCGTCAAAACTTTTTCTGTTATAACTGCGTGAAAAGCATGTATTCTTGTTTAAAACAACGAAACAAGCTGCTTTAGACCGGAACGAGTTAAATCTGAACACATCGGTTTTACAAGTGTCCGTGTGATACGCGTCAAAACTTTTTCTCTTATAACTGCGCGAAAAGCATGTATTCGTGCTTAATACAACGAAACAAGCTGTTTTACATCGAAACAAGCAAAATCTGAACACATCGGTTTTACAAGTGTCCATGTGATACGCGTCAAAACTTTTTCTCTTGTAACTGCTCGAAAAGGATGTATTCGTGCTTAACACAACGAAACAAGCTGTTTTAGACCGAAACGAGCTAAATCCGGACATCGATTTTACAAGTGTCCATGTGATACGCGTCAAAACTTTTTCTCCTGTAACTGCGCGAAAAGCATGTATTCTTGCTTAAAACAACGAAACAAGCTGTTTTAGACCAAAACGAGCTAGATCTGAACACATCGGTTTTACAAGTGTCCGTGTGATACTCGTCAAAATTTTTTTCTTATAACTGCGCGAAAAGCATGTATTCTTGCTTAAATCAACGAAACAAGCTGTTTTAGACCGGAACGAGTTAAATCTGAACACATCGGTTTTACAAGTGTCCGTGTGATACGCGTCTAAACTTTTTCTCTTATAACTGCGCGAAAAGCATGTATTCTTGCTTAAAACAACGAAACAAGCTGTTTTAGAACGAAGCGAGCTAGATCTGAACACATCGGTTTTACAAGTGTCCGTGTGATACCTATCAAAACTTTTTATCTTATAACTGCGCGAAAAGCATGTATTCGTGCTTAATACAACGAAACAAGTTTTAGACTGAAACGAGCTAAATCCGGACATCGGTTTTACAAGTGTCCGTGTGATACTCGTCAAAACTTTTTCTCCTGTAACTGCGCGAAAAGCATGTATTCTTGCTTAAAACAACGAAACAAGCTGGTTTAGACCGAAAAGAGCTAAATCTGAACACATCGGTTTTACAAGTGTCCAAGTGATACGAGTCAAAACTTTTTCTCTTATAACTGCGCGAAAAGCATGTATTCGTGCTTAATACAACAAAACATGGTGTTTTAGACCGAAACGAGCTAAATCTGAACACATCGGTTTTACAAGTGTCAATGTGATACGAGTCAAAACTTTTTCTCTTGTAACTGCGCGAAAAGCATGTATTCTTGCTTAAAACAACGAAACAAGCTGTTTTAGACCGGAACGAGTTAAATCTGAACACATCGGTTTTACAAGTGTCCGTGTGATACGCGTCTAAACTTTTTCTATTATAACTGCGAGAAAAGCATGTATTCTTGCTTAAAACAACGAAACAAGCTGTTTTAGAACGAAGCGAGCTAGATCTGAACACATCGGTCTTTTAAGTGTCCGTGTGATACCTATCAAAACTTCTTATCTTATAACTGCGCGAAAAGCATGTATTCGTGCTTAATACAACAAAATAAGCTGTTTTAGACCGAAACGAGTTAAATCTGAAGACATCGGTTTTACAAGTGTCCGTGTGATACGCGTCAAAACTTTTTCTCCTGTAACTGCGCGAAAAGCATGTATTAATAATAATAATAATAATAATAATAATAATAGTGGTTTTATTTGCGCCTAATGAATACATGGCGCGGGAGACCCGCAGTAAAAGCTGTCACAAGCGACAGCTTGACAAAGCCGGAGGCCCCCCTGTACACTTGACAGCATCATAGGAGCAATGAAACGGCATGTCTCATCCAAAAACTAAATAGAACAAAAACATGAAAACATCTGCAATTACAATCACTCACAAGAACTACATAAAATTATACAAAAATTGTGGTAGAATGAAGTTAGAAAGCACTTACAAAAGCAATGAAACATTCATGTGCGATGGCAATGAGTTTAGCGAAAGTAACAGATAAATTAAGCACATTTTGCTTCAAATAAAATTCAAAACAAAGTGAATACAGACAAGCGGTACAGTCAGGGTAAACAACAACGTGACAGAGTAAACAGGAATGGCAAGCGAAGTGTCCTAGTACATGTTGAAATACCGGCGGAGTGTTTTGAACGTCACCTTTTCAAGTTGGATATGTTTATGATTTAAATCATTTAGTAACCGGGGTAGTTTATTCTGTATTGTTTGTAGGCCGTATGTTGTGCGAAACGTCCTTACTTTCCAGAGCTCCGTGTGACGTGTCTGGTGTGTAGTAGTGTTTGGTTGTAACCTGGATAGACGATGTAGAAATGAACTGTTGCTAGCGTTTTCATTCTTAATTGCCTTGCAAAGAATATAATCAAACAGTTTTGTAACAGGGATTATGTTGTATTTGGGAAATAGATGATACGTATGTGAATAAAACGGCAGATTTTCTATTACTCTTACAAACCTTTTCTGCAACTTGTGAAGCTTCTGCAAATTTCCGTAAGTTGTCGTAGACCAAACTAAGTGACAATAATTGAGTCGGGAGGAGAATAAGGTATTATAAAGTAACAGTAAGATTTTTGGTGGTAGTAAATTGCGATTGCGGTATACTAGCCCAATTACTTGTGCTAGCTTAATTAGCATGCTGTCCACGTGGACATCCCATGACATATTCTGCTGAAAGATAACACCTAATGTCTTAATACTGGAAGTTACTTCGAGAGGAGTGGCATTTAAGTAGATAGACTTTTGTATTGTTATGTTTTTGGTTTTACTTCGAAAGAATACGGCTTTTATTTTGTTTGCATTAATCGTCAGGCTGTTTTTACGTGTCCATTCGTCTAGTTTTAATAATGTTAAATTAGCAGCATCAACAAGGTCGTCACTAGTTTTACCAGTTAATAATATGCTGGTATCATCCGCGTACATGATAAATTTCACGGTTGCATCAATATTCACAATATCATTCACGTACATATTAAATAAAAAAGGTCCTAATATACTGCCCTGTGGGACCCCTGCTGAAATAGATAATGGGTTAGAACTGTGGTTGTTTATGACGACTATTTGTCTAAGAAATTCCAAGTATGAGCGTATAAGAGATGCAGCGTTACCACGAAAGCCATAGTGTTGGAGTTTCTTTATTAAAAGTTGATGACTGATGGAGTCAAATGCTTTTGACAGGTCAATAAAAATTCCTAGTACAAGTCTTCCTTCTTCAAACTGATTTAGTATGTGTTCTTTTTGTTGTAGCAATGCGAGTTGTGTGCCTAAACCCTTACGGAAGCCATACTGGCAATCAGTCAGCAGGCAATGTTTCTGCTCGAATTCGGATAGTCGCTTTAAAATAACTTTTTCGAAGACTTTTGAAAAGACGGGAAGGATTGATAACGGTCGATAGTTTCCTAAGTCGTTTTTATCGCCTTTTTTAAAGAGCGCAGCGACTCGCGCCATCTGCATCGTTCGAGGAAACGTGCCTTCGCTTATACAGATATTGAAGATATAGGTAAGACAAGGAGAGAGAAGGTCAGCAACATATTTGATTGGTTTTATTTGGATACCATCAATATCTTTAGCGGTACTATTATTTAGACTGTGAATTGTGCTAATTATCTCTCCCTCATTTACTGGATACAAAAATATAGAGCTAGAGTTGTATGGAATACCATCAAGATCATTGTCTGGTGCGTTGTTACTTCCAATTTTAACAAAGTGTTCGTTAAAAGCGTCTGCAAGTGCTTTTTCCTGTAACTCAAGACCATTTATTTTTAAGCTCTGTATCCTTTCCTCTGGAATATTGCAGTTCAACCAAGAGTTCAGTTTTTCCACATTGCGGCCGTACCTGGAGCTAGTGAATTAAAGGAAAGTGTATAGTAATCTCGCCTGGCCTTTTTTATCTTTGTCTAAACGATTCCTAATTTTTTAAAAGCCTGAAATATTTCGGGGTCTCTGGTCTTTATAAATTCACTGTATAATGCATTCTTTCTCCGTATTCTGGCAGATAGCTCTGCACTAATCCATGGTTTACGTATTTTCTTTTTGTGTTTAATGCACCTAAAAGGAAAGCTAGTGTCATAACTTTCTTTCAATAGGCTGAAAAAAGCCTCATAAGCCAAATTTCCGTCTTTAAGATCGTATACAGTGTCCCAACATGTCTGAGCTATCTTCTCACGAAAAATAGAAAGAGCCTGATCAGTTATTAGTTGAATGAAATGGTTTGTCTTTGTTTTCTTGTTTCGGACGTGACCCTTGAAACATAAATATATCGGCAAGTGATCACTGAGATCCGATGCGAAGACGCCAGCGTTAATGACTTCAGAACTTAAATTCGTAATAAATACGTCAATTGAAGATGACGAATTCTCAGTCACTCTGGTAGGAAGACTGATAGTATTCCAACAAGCATTCATCTCCGAGAGTATCTAACCTAGGTTTTGGTGAATCATTCTTCATCATGTTAATGTTGATGTCTCCGCCATAAATTAAATTGAATTTGTTGTCATTTATAAAGACGAGAAAAGTTTCTAAGAACTCCAAGAATGATGTAACGGAACCATTCGGAGGGCGATAGCAAACAGCGAAAACAGTATTGTTTTGTATCACTGATAAAAATTCATAGTCATAAGTTATTACTGAAAACTGGTTCAATATTTCACATGCAGACGGCTTTTTAACCAAGGTGCATATTCCGCCACCACGACCTGTTGATCGATTCAGGTAGAAAGTATTGTACAATGGAAGCCGAAAGATGTTCACATCGTCAACACACCAAGTCTCTGTCAGCATAATGGCATCAAAGGATTGCTTTGTTTGCTCAAAAAAGAGTTGTAAGTCATGTTCCTTGCGAGTAAAAGAACGTATGTTTAAGTGAAAACATTTGAAAGCCTTCGAAAACGCTGTACCTAAGTGATGGTTGAAAGTGTGTGGCAATACGTAAGAGTGAGTAGGTGCCATAGTGTTCTTTGTGTTCAGCTGATCTGTTGCTTAAGTTTGTCGCGGTCACTAGAGCAGGAAATGACCACCGCGTTTTGCCCATCAGCTTTCCGGACCAAGACCTTGTTGTTGTTGTGCCATACGTATTTGTAGTTATTTGCCTTGGCCCAGAGCTTTGTTTCGGTAAGCAGAGTACGTGTCCTTTTTGTCAGGTTTTCTAACACAAAAATGCTGTCACTTCCCTGGCACAGTGTTTTCCTGTTTTGCCACCATTTGTCTCTTACT
Source organism: Amblyomma americanum (assembly GCF_052857255.1). NCBI lineage: Eukaryota > Metazoa > Arthropoda > Arachnida > Ixodida > Ixodidae > Amblyomma > Amblyomma americanum. Next base: position 374,011 of record NW_027526492.1, on the reverse strand, counting down.
GATTGTTTGGCGAAACGACAGATAATGCCAGGTATCTTATCTTGCTTTGAGGGAAGGCGATGAGTGGACACTATGTCACTTTCCTGAAGCTGTGGCAGGTTGTTTAGAGTTGCCAGCTTATTTATCTCATCAATCAGGTTTTCATCCTTCATTGCTTTAATTCCATGGAACTCAAGGTTCAGCTTTCGGCTTCTCCATTCCAAACAGTCCATTTCGTTTTTCAGCTGCGTTATTTCATCGTCTTGCTTTTCAATCTTGTCTACCCTGTGTTTCAGTTCCCTGACTTCACGTTCGTTCTTTTCTACCCGAGTTAGAAGCTCATCGTACTGGTCACTCATGTACTGAACTGTGTCTTCGACGCTGCCAACTGTTTCTTTCAGCGGTAAAAGGTACTCCAGCTTTTCATTGATTGATTTCAGCAGTGCACGAACGTCCTGGTCATCCGTATCATTACTGGATCTATCGAGTGGTGGAGTACGACCTTTCGAACGCCTGCAATTTGAGCAACGCCACGCACTGCGATACTGCTCCCCTTTGGACTTGATAGTAGCATCTGAAATTCCTGCACATTTCCCCGTGTGATAGACAGATCTACAGTCACTACAGTCGATTTTGGAATCAAGTTCCTCGAGTTGCATATCACATGACCCACAGTGTTCATCAAGGGGCATAGCGACACTTTTGGCAGCAGCAGCAGCAGTAAAAGAGGACAGCGGGAAGATATATTAACAGAGCAGCAACTAACCTGCAATTGCAGAGAAAACGTCTTAAGATGGTGCCTTTCCCGTGCCGCTGCTGCTGCTTGCTTAAAACAACGAAACAAGCTGGTTTAGACCGAAACGAGCTAAATCTGAACACAACGGTTTTACAAGTGTACGTGTGATACTCGTTAAAAATTTTTCTGTTATAACAGCGCGAAAAGCATGTATTCTTGCTTAAAACAACGAAACAAGCTGTTTTAGACCGAAACGAGCTAAATCTGAACACATCGGTTTTACAAGTGTCCGTGTGATACGCGTCAAAACTTTTTCTGTTTTAACTGCGCGAAAAGGATGTATTCTTGCTTAATACAACGAAACAAGCTGTTTTAGACCGAAACGAGGTTAATCTGAACATATCGGTTTTACAAGTGTCCGTGTGATACGCGTCAAATTTTTTTTTCTTATAACTGCGAGAAAAGCATGTATTCTTGCTTAAAACAACGAAACAAGCTGTTTTAGACCGAAACGAGTTAAATCTGAACACATCGGTTTTACAAGTGTCCGTGTGATACGCGTCTAAACTTTTTCTCTTATAACTGCGCGAAAAGCATGTATTCTTGCTTAAAACAACGAAACAAGCTGTTTTAGAACGAAGCGAGCTAGATCTGAACACATCGGTTTTACAAGTGTCCGTGTGATACCTATCAAAACCTCTTATCATATAACTGCGCGAAAAGCATGTATTCTTGTTTAAAACAACGAAACAAGCTGTTTTAGACCGAAACGAGCTAAATCTGAAGACATCGGTTTTACAAGTGTCCGTGTGATACGCGTGAAAACTTTTTCTCCTCTAACTGCGCGAAAAGCATGTATTCTTGCTAAAAACAACGAAAGAAGCTGGTTTAGACCGAAACGAGCTAAATCTGAAGACATCGGTTTTACAAGTGTCCGTGTGATACTCGTCAAAACTTTTTGCGTTATAACTGCGCGAAAAGCATGTATTCTTGATTAAAACAACGAAACAAGCTGTTTTATACCGAAACGAGCTAAATCTGAGCACATCGGTTTTACAAGTGTCCTTGTGATACGCGTCAAAACTTTTTCTGTTATAACTGCGTGAAAAGCATGTATTCTTGTTTAAAACAACGAAACAAGCTGCTTTAGACCGGAACGAGTTAAATCTGAACACATCGGTTTTACAAGTGTCCGTGTGATACGCGTCAAAACTTTTTCTCTTATAACTGCGCGAAAAGCATGTATTCGTGCTTAATACAACGAAACAAGCTGTTTTACATCGAAACAAGCAAAATCTGAACACATCGGTTTTACAAGTGTCCAAGTGATACGCGTCAAAACTTTTTCTCTTGTAACTGCTCGAAAAGGATGTATTCGTGCTTAACACAACGAAACAAGCTGTTTTAGACCGAAACGAGCTAAATCCGGACATCGATTTTACAAGTGTCCATGTGATACGCGTCAAAACTTTTTCTCCTGTAACTGCGCGAAAAGCATGTATTCTTGCTTAAAACAACGAAACAAGCTGTTTTAGACCAAAACGAGCTAGATCTGAACACATCGGTTTTACAAGTGTCCGTGTGATACTCGTCAAAATTTTTTTCTTATAACTGCGCGAAAAGCATGTATTCTTGCTTAAATCAACGAAACAAGCTGTTTTAGACCGGAACGAGTTAAATCTGAACACATCGGTTTTACAAGTGTCCGTGTGATACGCGTCTAAACTTTTTCTCTTATAACTGCGCGAAAAGCATGTATTCTTGCTTAAAACAACGAAACAAGCTGTTTTAGAACGAAGCGAGCTAGATCTGAACACATCGGTTTTACAAGTGTCCGTGTGATACCTATCAAAACTTTTTATCTTATAACTGCGCGAAAAGCATGTATTCGTGCTTAATACAACGAAACAAGTTTTAGACTGAAACGAGCTAAATCCGGACATCGGTTTTACAAGTGTCCGTGTGATACTCGTCAAAACTTTTTCTCCTGTAACTGCGCGAAAAGCATGTATTCTTGCTTAAAACAACGAAACAAGCTGGTTTAGACCGAAAAGAGCTAAATCTGAACACATCGGTTTTACAAGTGTCCATGTGATACGAGTCAAAACTTTTTCTCTTATAACTGCGCGAAAAGCATGTATTCGTGCTTAATACAACAAAACATGGTGTTTTAGACCGAAACGAGCTAAATCTGAACACATCGGTTTTACAAGTGTCAATGTGATACGAGTCAAAACTTTTTCTCTTGTAACTGCGCGAAAAGCATGTATTCTTGCTTAAAACAACGAAACAAGCTGTTTTAGACCGGAACGAGTTAAATCTGAACACATCGGTTTTACAAGTGTCCGTGTGATACGCGTCTAAACTTTTTCTATTATAACTGCGAGAAAAGCATGTATTCTTGCTTAAAACAACGAAACAAGCTGTTTTAGAACGAAGCGAGCTAGATCTGAACACATCGGTCTTTTAAGTGTCCGTGTGATACCTATCAAAACTTCTTATCTTATAACTGCGCGAAAAGCATGTATTCGTGCTTAATACAACAAAATAAGCTGTTTTAGACCGAAACGAGTTAAATCTGAAGACATCGGTTTTACAAGTGTCCGTGTGATACGCGTCAAAACTTTTTCTCCTGTAACTGCGCGAAAAGCATGTATTAATAATAATAATAATAATAATAATAATAGTGGTTTTATTTGCGCCTAATGAATACATGGCGCGGGAGACCCGCAGTAAAAGCTGTCACAAGCGACAGCTTGACAAAGCCGGAGGCCCCCCTATACACTTGACAGCATCATAGGAGCAATGAAACGGCATGTCTCATCCAAAAACTAAATAGAACAAAAACATGAAAACATCTGCAATTACAATCACTCACAAGAACTACATAAAATTATACAAAAATTGTGGTAGAATGAAGTTAGAAAGCACTTACAAAAGCAATGAAACATTCATGTGCGATGGCAATGAGTTTAGCGAAAGTAACAGATAAATTAAGCACATTTTGCTTCAAATAAAATTCAAAACAAAGTGAATACAGACAAGCGGTACAGTCAGGGTAAACAACAACGTGACAGAGTAAACAGGAATGGCAAGCGAAGTGTCCTAGTACATGTTGAAATACCGGCGGAGTGTTTTGAACGTCACCTTTTCAAGTTGGATATGTTTATGATTTAAATCATTTAGTAACCGGGGTAGTTTATTCTGTATTGTTTGTAGGCCGTATGTTGTGCGAAACGTCCTTACTTTCCAGAGCTCCGTGTGACGTGTCTGGTGTGTAGTAGTGTTTGGTTGTAACCTGGATAGACGATGTAGAAATGAACTGTTGCTAGCGTTTTCATTCTTAATTGCCTTGCAAAGAATATAATCAAACAGTTTTGTAACAGGGATTATGTTGTATTTGGGAAATAGATGATACGTATGTGAATAAAACGGCAGATTTTCATTACTCTTACAAACCTTTCCTGCAACTTGGGAAGCTTCTGCAAATTTCCGTAAGTTGTCGTAGACCAAACTAAGTGACAATAATTGAGTCGGGAGGAGAATAAGGTATTATAAAGTAACAGTAAGATTTTTGGTGGTAGTAAATTGCGATTGCGGTATACTAGCCCAATTACTTGTGCTAGCTTAATTAGCATGCTGTCCACGTGGACATCCCATGACATATTCTGCTGAAAGATAACACCTAATGTCTTAATACTGGAAGTTACTTCGAGAGGAGTGGCATTTAAGTAGATAGACTTTTGTATTGTTATGTTTTTGGTTTTACTTCGAAAGAATACGGCTTTTATTTTGTTTGCATTAATCGTCAGGCTGTTTTTACGTGTCCATTCGTCTAGTTTTATTAATGTTAAATTAGCAGCATCAACAAGGTCGTCACTAGTTTTACCAGTTAATAATATGCTGGTATCATCCGCGTACATGATAAATTTCACGGTTGCATCAATATTCACAATATCATTCACGTACATATTAAATAAAAAAGGTCCTAATATACTGCCCTGTGGGACCCCTGCTGAAATAGATAATGGGTTAGAACTGTGGTTGTTTATGACGACTATTTGTCTAAGAAATTCCAAGTATGAGCGTATAAGAGATGCAGCGTTACCACGAAAGCCATAGTGTTGGAGTTTCTTTATTAAAAGTTGATGACTGATGGAGTCAAATGCTTTTGACAGGTCAATAAAAATTCCTAGTACAAGTCTTCCTTCTTCAAACTGATTTAGTATGTGTTCTTTTTGTTGTAGCAATGCGAGTTGTGTGCCTAAACCCTTACGGAAGCCATACTGGCAATCAGTCAGCAGGCAATGTTTCTGCTCGAATTCGGATAGTCGCTTTAAAATAACTTTTTCGAAGACTTTTGAAAAGACGGGAAGGATTGATAACGGTCGATAGTTTCCTAAGTCGTTTTTATCGCCTTTTTTAAAGAGCGCAGCGACTCGCGCCATCTGCATCGTTCGAGGAAACGTGCCTTCGCTTATACAGATATTGAAGATATAGGTAAGACAAGGAGAGAGAAGGTCAGCAACATATTTGATTGGTTTTATTTGGATACCATCAATATCTTTAGCGGTACTATTATTTAGACTGTGAATTGTGCTAATTATCTCTCCCTCATTTACTGGATACAAAAATATAGAGCTAGAGTTGTATGGAATACCATCAAGATCATTGTCTGGTGCGTTGTTACTTCCAATTTTAACAAAGTGTTCGTTAAAAGCGTCTGCAAGTGCTTTTTCCTGTAACTCAAGACCATTTATTTTTAAGCTCTGTATCCTTTCCTCGGGAATATTGCAGTTCAACAAAGAGTTCAGTTTTTCCACATTGCGGCCGTACCTGGAGCTAGTGAATTAAAGGAAAGTGTATAGTAATCTCGCCTGGCCTTTTTTATCTTTGTCTAAACGATTCCTAATTTTTTAAAAGCCTGAAATATTTCGGGGTCTCTGGTCTTTATAAATTCACTGTATAATGCATTCTTTCTCCGTATTCTGGCAGATAGCTCTGCACTAATCCATGGTTTACGTATTTTCTTTTTGTGTTTAATGCACTTAAAAGGAAAGCTAGTGTCATAACTTTCTTTCAATAGGCTGAAAAAAGCCTCATAAGCCAAATTTCCGTCTTTAAGATCGTATACAGTGTCCCAACATGTCTGAGCTATCTTCTCACGAAAAATAGAAAGAGCCTGATCAGTTATTAGTTGAATGAAATGGTTTGTCTTTGTTTTCTTGTTTCGGACGTGACCCTTGAAACATAAATATATCGGCAAGTGATCACTGAGATCCGATGCGAAGACGCCAGCGTTAATGACTTCAGAACTTAAATTCGTAATAAATACGTCAATTGAAGATGACGAATTCTCAGTCACTCTGGTAGGAAGACTGATAGTATTCCAACAAGCATTCATCTCCGAGAGTATCTAACCTAGGTTTTGGTGAATCATTCTTCATCATGTTAATGTTGATGTCTCCGCCATAAATTAAATTGAATTTGTTGTCATTTATAAAGACGAGAAAAGTTTCTAAGAACTCCAAGAATGATGTAACGGAACCATTCGGAGGGCGATAGCAAACAGCGAAAACAGTATTGTTTTGTATCACTGATAAAAATTCATAGTCATAAGTTATTACTGAAAATTGGTTCAATATTTCACATGCAGACGGCTTTTTAACCAAGGTGCATATTCCGCCACCACGACCTGTTGATCGATTCAGGTAGAAAGTATTGTACAATGGAAGCCGAAAGATGTTCACATCGTCAACACACCAAGTCTCTGTCAGCATAATGGCATCAAAGGATTGCTTTGTTTGCTCAAAAAAGAGTTGTAAGTCATGTTCCTTGCGAGTAAAAGAACGTATGTTTAAGTGAAAACATTTGAAAGCCTTCGAAAACGCTGTACCTAAGTGATGGTTGAAAGTGTGTGGCAATACGTAAGAGTGAGTAGGTGCCATAGTGTTCTTTGTGTTCAGCTGATCTTTTGCTTAAGTTTGTCGCGGTCTCTAGAGCAGGAAATGACCACCGCGTTTTGCCCATCAGCTTTCCGGACCAAGACCTTGTTGTTGTTGTGCCATACGTATTTGTAGTTATTTGCCTTGGCCCAGAGCTTTGTTTCGGTTAGCAGAGTACTTGTCCTTTTTGTCAGGTTTTCTAACACAAAAATGCTGTCATTTCCCTGGCACAGTGTTTTCCTGTTTTGCCACCATTTGTCTCTTACTGACTGTTTGGCGAAACGACAGATAATGCCAGGTATCTTATCTTGCTTTGAGGGAAGGCGATGAGTGGACACTATGTCACTTTCCTGAAGCTGTGGCAGGTTGTTTAGAGTTGCCAGCTTATTTATCTCATCAATCAGGTTTTCATCCTTCATTGCTTTAATTCCATGGAACTCAAGGTTCAGCTTTCGGCTTCTCCATTCCAAACAGTCCATTTCGTTTTTCAGCTGCGTTATTTCATCGTCTTGCTTTTCAATCTTGTCTACCCTGTGTTTCAGTTCCCTGACCTCACGTTCGTTCTTTTCTACCCGAGTTAGAAGCTCATCGTACTGGTCACTCATGTACTGAACTGTGTCTTCGGCGCTGTCAACTGTTTCTTTCAGCGGTAAAAGGTACTCCAGCTTTTCATTGATTGATTTCAGCAGTGCACGAACGTCCTGGTCATCCGTATCATTACTGGATCTATCGAGGTGTGGAGTACGACCTTTCGAACGCCTGCAATTTGAGCAACGCCACGCACTGCGATACTGCTCCCCTTTAGACTTGATAGCAGCATCTGAAATTCCTGCACATTTCCCCGTGTGATAGACAGATCTACAGTCACTACAGTCGATTTTGGAATCAAGTTCCTCGAGTTGCATATCACATGACCCACAGTGTTCATCAAGGGGCATAGCGACACTTTTGGCAGCAGCAGCAGCAGTAAAAGAGGACAGCGGGAAGATAGATTAACAGAGCAGCAACTAACCTGCAATTGCAGAGAAAACTTCTTAAGATGGTGCCATTCCCGTGCCGCTGCCGCTGCCAGTGTGACAGCCGCAGGTCTCTGGGCTTTCTTTATAGCCTCGTCCGATGGGTGGGCGTGTCCGCTGGCCGGTAGCGATGCAGTCCTAGATGACGTTATCTTCCGCAGCAACCAGCACACGTGCACGCAGACGGTTGTAGTCGATGTCAGAACTTCATATCTGCAATTGCAGAGAAAGCTTCTTAAGATGGTGCCTTTCCCGTGCCGCTGCCGCTGCCAGTGTGACAGCAACAGGTCTCTGGGCTTTCTTTATAGCCTCGTCCGATGGGTGGGCGTGTCCGCTGGCCGGTAGCGATGCAGTCCTAGATGACGTTATCTTCCGCAGCAACCAGCACACGTGCACGCAGACGGTTGTAGTCGATGTCAGAACTTCATATCTGCAATTGCAGAGAAAACTTCTTAAGATGGTGCCTTTCCCGTGCCGCTGCCGCTGCTTGCTTAAAACAACGAAACAAGCTGGTTTAGACCGAACCGAGCTAAATCTGAACACAACAGTTTTACAAGTGTACGTGTGATACTCGTTAAAAATTTTTCTGTTATAACTGCGCGAAAAGCATGTATTCTTGCTTAAAACAACGAAACAAGCTGTTTTAGACCGAAACGAGCTAAATCTGAACACATCGGTTTTACAAGTGTCCGTGTGATACGCGTCAAAATTTTTTTCTTATAACTGCGCGAAAGGCATGTATTCTTGCTTAAAACAACGAAACAAGCTGTTTTAGACCGGAACGAGTTAAATATGAACACATCGGTTTTACAAGTGTCCGTGTGAACTCTATCAAAACCTCTTATCCTATAACTGCGCGAAAAGCATGTATTCGTGCCTAATACAACGAAACAAGCTGTTTTAGACCGAAACGAGCTAAATCTGAAGACATCGGTTTTACAAGTGTCCGTGTGATACGCGTCAAAACTTTTTCTCCTCTAACTGCGCGAAAAGCATGTATTCTTGCTTAAAACAACGAAACAAGCTGGTTTAGACCGAAACGAGCTAAATCTGAAGACATCGGTTTTACAAGTGTCCGTGTGATACTCGTCAAAACTTTTTGCGTTATAACTGCGCGAAAAGCATGTATTCTTGCTTAAAACAACGAAACAAGCTGTTTTAGACCGAAACGAGCTAAATCTGAGCACATCGGTTTTACAAGTGTCCTTGTGATACGCGTCAAAACTTTTTCTGTTATAACTGCGTGAAAAGCATGTATTCTTGCTTAAAACAAAGAAACAAGCTGTTTTAGACCGAAACAAATTAGATCTGAACACATCGGTTTTACAAGTGTCCGTGTGATACACGTCAAAACTTTTTCTCCTATAATTGCGCGAAAAGCATGTATTCTTGTTTAAAACAACGAAACAAGCTGCTTTAGACCGGAACGAGTTAAATCTGAACACATCGGTTTTACAAGTGTCCGTGTGATACGCGTCAAAACTTTTTCTCTTATAACTGCGCGAAAAGCATGTATTCGTGCTTAATACAACGAAACAAGCTGTTTTACATCGAAACGAGCAAAATCTGAACACGTCGGTTTTACAAGTGTCCATGTGATACGCGTCAAAACTTTTTCTCTTGTAACTGCTCGAAAAGCGTGTATTCTTGCTTAAAACAACGAAACAAGCTGTTTTAGACCGGAACGAGTTAAATCTGAACACATCGGTTTTACAAGTGTTCGTGAGATACGCGTCAAAACTTTTTATCTTATAACTGCGCGAAAAGCATGTATTCGTGCTTAATACAACGAAACAAGTTTTAGACCGAAACGAGCTAAATCCGGACATCGATTTTACAAGTGTCCATGTGATACGCGTCAAAACTTTTTCTCCTGTAACTGCGCGAAAAGCATGTATTCTTGCTTAAAACAACGAAACAAGCTGTTTTAGACCGGAATGAGTTAAATCTGAACACATCGGTTTTACAAGTGTCCGTGTGATACGCGTCTAAACTTTTTCTCTTATAACTGCGCGAAAAGCATGTATTCTTGCTTAAAACAACGAAACAAGCTGTTTTAGAACGAAGCGAGCTAGATCTGAACACATCGGTTTTACAAGTGTCCGTGTGATACCTATCAAAACCTCTTATCTTATAACTGCGCGAAATGCATGTATTCGTGCTTAATACAACGAAACAAGCTGTTTTAGACCGAAACGAGCTAAATCTGAAGACATCGGTTTTACAAGTGTCCGTGTGATACGCGTCAAAACTTTTTCTCCTCTAACTGCGCGAAAAGCATGTATTCTTGCTTAAAACAACGAAACAAGCTGGTTTAGACCGAAACGAGCTAAATCTGAAGACATCGGTTTTACAAGTGTCCGTGTGATACTCGTCAAAACTTTTTGCGTTATAACTGCGCGAAAAGCATGTATTCTTGCTTAAAACAACGAAACAAGCTGTTTTAGACCGAAACGAGCTAAATCTGAGCACATCGGTTTTACAAGTGTCCTTGTGATACGCGTCAAAACTTTTTCTGTTATAACTGCGTGAAAAGCATGTATTCGTGCTTAATACAACGAAACAAGCTGTTTTACATCGAAACGAGCAAAATCTGAACACATCGGTTTTACAAGTGTCCATGTGATACGCGTCAAAACTTTTTCTCTTGTAACTGCTCGAAAAGGATGTATTCGTGCTTAACACAACGAAACAAGCTGTTTTAGACCGAAACGAGGTTAATCTGAACATATCGGTTTTACAAGTGTCCGTGTGATACGCGTCAAATCTTTTTCTCCTATAACTGCGCGAAGAGCGTGTATTCTTGCTTAAAACAACGAAACAAGCTGTTTTAGACCGGAACGAGTTAAATCTGAACACATCGGTTTTACAAGTGTCCGTGTGATACGCGTCAAAACTTTTTATCTTATAACTGCGCGAAAAGCATGTATTCGTGCTTAATACAACGAAACAAGTTTTAGACCGAAACGAGCTAAATCCGGACATCGATTTTACAAGTGTCCATGTGATACGCGTCAAAACTTTTTCTCCTGTAACTGCGCGAAAAGCATGTATTCTTGCTTAAAACAACGAAACAAGCTGTTTTAGACCGAAACGAGCTAGATCTGAACACATCGGTTTTACAAGTGTCCGTGTGATACTCGTCAAAACTTTTTGCGTTATAACTGCGCGAAAAGCATGTATTCTTGCTTAAAACAACGAAACAAGCTGTTTTAGACCGAAACGAGCTAAATCTGAGCACATCGGTTTTACAAGTGTCCTTGTGATACGCGTCAAAACTTTTTCTGTTATAACTGCGTGAAAAGCATGTATTCTTGCTTAAAACAAAGAAACAAGCTGTTTTAGACCGAAACAAATTAGATCTGAACACATCGGTTTTACAAGTGTCCGTGTGATACACGTCAAAACTTTTTCTCCTATAATTGCGCGAAAAGCATGTATTCTCGTTTAAAACAACGAAACAAGCTGCTTTAGACCGGAACGAGTTAAATCTGAACACATCGGTTTTACAAGTGTACGTGTGATACTCGTTAAAAATTTTTCTGTTATAACTGCGCGAAAAGCATGTATTCTTGCTTAAAACAACGAAACAAGCTGTTTTAGACCGAAACGAGCTAAATCTGAACACATCGGTTTTACAAGTGTCCGTGTGATACGCGTCAAAACTTTTTCTCCTGTAACTGCGCGAAAAGCATGTATTCTTGCTTAAAACAACGGAACAAGCTGTTTTAGACCGAAACGAGCTAAATCTGAACACATCGGTTTTACAAGTGTCCGTGTGATACGCGTCAAATTTTTTTTTCTTATAACTGCGAGAAAAGCATGTATTCTTGCTTAAAACAACAAAACAAGCTGGTTTAGACCGAAACGAGCTAAATCTGAAGACATCGGTTTTACAAGTGTCCGTGTGATACTCGTCAAAACTTTTTGCGTTATAACTGCGCGAAAAGCATGTATTCTTGATTAAAACAACGAAACAAGCTGTTTTATACCGAAACGAGCTAAATCTGAGCACATCGGTTTTACAAGTGTCCTTGTGATACGCGTCAAAACTTTTTCTGTTATAACTGCGTGAAAAGCATGTATTCTTGTTTAAAACAACGAAACAAGCTGCTTTAGACCGGAACGAGTTAAATCTGAACACATCGGTTTTTTAACACAACGAAACAAGCTGTTTTAGACCGAAACGAGGTTAATCTGAACATATCGGTTTTACAAGTGTCCGTGTGATACGCGTCAAATCTTTTTCTCCTATAACTGCGCGAAAAGCGCGTATTCTTGCTTAAAACAACGAAACAAGCTGTTTTAGACCGGAACGAGTTAAATCTGAACACATCGGTTTTACAAGTGTCCGCGTGATACGCGTCAAAACTTTTTATCTTATAACTGCGCGATAAGCATGTATTCGTGCTTAATACAACGAAACAAATTTTAGACCGAAACGAGCTAAATCCGGACATCGATTTTACAATTGTCCATGTGATACGCGTCAAAACTTTTTCTCCTGTAACTGCGCGAAAAGCATGTATTCTTGCTTAAAACAACGAAACAAGCTGTTTTAGACCGAAACGAGCTAGATCTGAACACATCGGTTTTACAAGTGTCCGTGTGATACTCGTCAAAAATTTTTTTCTTATAACTGCGCGAAAAGCATGTATTCTTGCTTAAATCAACGAAACAAGCTGTTTTAGACCGGAACGAGTTAAATCTGAACACATCGGTTTTACAAGTGTCCTTGTGATACGCGTCTAAACTTTTTCTCTTATAACTGCGCGAAAAGCATGTATTCTTGCTTAAAACAACGAAACAAGCTGTTTTAGAACGAAGCGAGCTAGATCTGAACACATCGGTTTTACAAGTGTCCGTGTGATACCTATCAAAACTTTTTATCTTATAACTGCGCGAAAAGCATGTATTCGTGCTTAATACAACGAAACAAGTTTTAGACTGAAACGAGCTAAATCCGGACATCGGTTGTACAAGTGTCCGTGTGATACTCGTCAAAACGTTTTCTCCTGTAACTGCGCGAAAAGCATGTATTCTTGCTTAAAACAACGAAACAAGCTGGTTTAGACCGAAAAGAGCTAAATCTCAACACATCGGTTTTACAAGTGTCCATGTGATACGAGTCAAAACTTTTTCTCTTATAACTGCGCGAAAAGCATGTATTCGTGCTTAATACAACAAAACATGGTGTTTTAGACCGAAACGAGCTAAATCTGAACACATCGGTTTTACAAGTGTCAGTGTGATACGAGTCAAAACGTTTTCTCTTGTAACTGCGCGAAAACCATGTATTCTTGCTTAAAACAACGAAACAAGCTGTTTTAGACCGGAACGAGTTAAATCTGAACACATCGGTTTTACAAGTGTCCGTGTGATACGCGTCTAAACTTTTTCTATTATAACTGCGAGAAAAGCATGTATTCTTGCTTAAAGCAACGAAACAAGCTGTTTTAGAACGAAGCGAGCTAGATCTGAACACATCGGTATTACAAGTGTCCGTGTGATACCTATCAAAACTTCTTATCTTATAACTGCGCGAAAAGCATGTATTCGTCCTTAATACAACAAAACAAGCTGTTTTAGACCGAAACGAGTTAAATCTGAAGACATCGGTTTTACAAGTGTCCGTGTGATACGCGTCAAAACTTTTTCTCCTGTAACTGCGCGAAAAGCATGTATTAATAATAATAATAATAATAATAATAATAATAATAGTGGTTTTATTTGCGCCTAATGAATACATGGCGCGGGAGACCCGCAGTAAAAGCTGTCACAAGCGACAGCTTGACAAAGCCGGAGGCCCCCCTATACACTTGACAGCATCATAGGAGCAATGAAACGGCATGTCTCATCCAAAAACTAAATAGAACAAAAACATGAAAACATCTGCAATTACAATCACTCACAAGAACTACATAAAATTATACAAAAATTGTGGTAGAATGAAGTTAGAAAGCACTTACAAAAGCAATGAAACATTCATGTGCGATGGCAATGAGTTTAGCGAAAGTAACAGATAAATTAAGCACATTTTGCTTCAAATAAAATTCAAAACAAAGTGAATACAGACAAGCGCTACAGTCATGGTAAACAACAACGTGACAGAGTAAACAGGAATGGCAAGCGAAGTGTCCTAGTACATGTTGAAATACCGGCGGAGTGTTTTGAGCGTCACCTTTTCAAGTTGGATATGTTTATGATTTAAATCATTTAGTAACCGGGGTAGTTTATTCTGTATTGTTTGTAGGCCGTATGTTGTGCGAAACGTCCTTACTTTCCAGAGCTCCGTGTGACGTGTCTGGTGTGTAGTAGTGTTTGGTTGTAACCTGGATAGACGACGTAGAAATGAACTGTTGCTAGCGTTTTCATTCTTAATTGCCTTGCAAAGAATATAATCAAACAGTTTTGTAACAGGGATTATGTTGTATTTGGGAAATAGATGATACGTATGTGAATAAAACGGCAGATTTTCTATTACTCTTACAAACCTTTTCTGCAACTTGTGAAGCTTCTGCAAATTTCCGTAAGTTGTCGTAGACCAAACTAAGTGACAATAATTGAGTCGGGAGGAGAATAAGGTATTATAAAGTAACAGTAAGATTTTTGGTGGTAGTAAATTGCGATTGCGGTATACTAGCCCAATTACTTGTGCTAGCTTAATTAGCATGCTGTCCACGTGGACATCCCATGACATATTCTGCTGAAAGATAACACCTAATGTCTTAATACTGGAAGTTACTTCGAGAGGAGTGGCATTTAAGTAGATAGACTTTTGTATTGTTATGTTTTTAGTTTTACTTCGAAAGAATACGGCTTTTATTTTGTTTGCATTAATCGTCAGGCTGTTTTCACGTGTCCATTCGTCTAGTTTTATTAATGTTAAATTAGCAGCATCAACAAGGTCGTCACTAGTTTTACCAGTTAATAATATGCTGGTATCATCCGCGTACATGATAAATTTCACGGTTGCATCAATATTCACAATATCATTCACGTACATATTAAATAAAAAAGGTCCTAATATACTGCCCTGTGGGACCCCTGCTGAAATAGATAATGGGTTAGAACTGTGGTTGTTTATGACGACTATTTGTCTACGAAATTCCAAGTAGGAGCGTATAAGAGATGCAGCGTTACCACGAAAGCCATAGTGTTGGAGTTTCTTAATTAAAAGTTGATGACTGATGGAGTCAAATGCTTTTGACAGGTCAATAAAAATTCCTAGTACAAGTCTTCCTTCTTCAAACTGATTTAGTATGTGTTCTTTTTGTTGTAGCAATGCGAGTTGTGTGCCTAAACCCTTACGGAAGTCATACTGGCAATCAGTCAGCAGGCAATGTTTCTGCTCGAATTCGGATAGTCGCTTTAAAATAACTTTTTCGAAGACTTTTGAAAAGACGGGAAGGATTGATAACGGTCGATAGTTTCCTAAGTCGTTTTTATCGCCTTTTTTAAAGAGCGCAGCGACTCGCGCTATCTGCATCGTTCGAGGAAACGTGCCTTCGCTTATACAGATATTGAAGATATAGGTAAGACAAGGAGAGAGAAGGTCAGCAACATATTTGATTGGTTTTATTTGGATACCATCAATATCTTTAGCGGTACTATTATTTAGACTGTGAATTGTGCTAATTATCTCTCCCTCATTTACTGGATACAAAAATATAGAGCTAGAGTTGTATGGAATACCATCAAGATCATTGTCTGGTGCGTTGTTACTTCCAATTTTAACAAAGTGTTCGTTAAAAGCGTCTGCAAGTGCTTTTTCCTGTAACTCAAGACCATTTATTTTTAAGCTCTGTATCCTTTCCTCGGGAATATTGCAGTTCAACAAAGAGTTCAGTTTTTCCACATTGCGGCCGTACCTGGAGCTAGTGAATTAAAGGAAAGTGTATAGTAATCTCGCCTGGCCTTTTTTATCTTTGTCTAAACGATTCCTAATTTTTTAAAAGCCTGAAATATTTCGGGGTCTCTGGTCTTTATAAATTCACTGTATAATGCATTCTCTCTCCGTATTCTGGCAGATAGCTCTGCACTAATCCATGGTTTACGTATTTTCTTTTTGTGTTTAATGCACTTAAAAGGAAAGCTAGTGTCATAACTTTCTTTCAATAGGCTGAAAAAAGCCTCATAAGCCAAATTTCCGTCTTTAAGATCGTATACAGTGTCCCAACATGTCTGAGCTATCTTCTCACGAAAAATAGAAAGAGCCTGATCAGTTATTAGTTGAATGAAATGGTTTGTCTTTGTTTTCTTGTTTCGGACGTGACCCTTGAAACATAAATATATCGGCAAGTGATCACTGAGATCCGATGCGAAGACGCCAGCGTTAATGACTTCAGAACTTAAATTCGTAATAAATACGTCAATTGAAGATGACGAATTCTCAGTCACTCTGGTAGGAAGACTGATAGTATTCCAACAAGCATTCATCTCCGAGAGTATCTAACCTAGGTTTTGGTGAATCATTCTTCATCATGTTAATGTTGATGTCTCCGCCATAAATTAAATTGAATTTGTTGTCATTTATAAAGACGAGAAAAGTTTCTAAGAACTCCAAGAATGATGTAACGGAACCATTCGGAGGGCGATAGCAAACAGCGAAAACAGTATTGTTTTGTATCACTGATAAAAATTCATAGTCATAAGTTATTACTGAAAACTGGTTCAATATTTCACATGCAGACGGCTTTTTAACCAAGGTGCATATTCCGCCACCACGACCTGTTGATCGATTCAGGTAGAAAGTATTGTACAATGGAAGCCGAAAGATGTTCACATCGTCAACACACCAAGTCTCTGTCAGCATAATGGCATCAAAGGATTGCTTTGTTTGCTCAAAAAAGAGTTGTAAGTCATGTTCCTTGCGAGTAAAAGAACGTATGTTTAAGTGAAAACATTTGAAAGCCTTCGAAAACGCTGTACCTAAGTGATGGTTGAAAGTGTGTGGCAATACTTAAGAGTGAGTAGGTGCCATAGTGTTCTTTGTGTTCAGCTGATCTTTTGCTTAAGTTTGTCGCGGTCTCTAGAGCAGGAAATGACCACCGCGTTTTGCCCATCAGCTTTCCGGACCAAGACCTTGTTGTTGTTGTGCCATACGTATTTGTAGTTATTTGCCTTGGCCCAGAGCTTTGTTTCGGTTAGCAGAGTACGTGTCCTTTTTGTCAGGTTTTCTAACACAAAAATGCTGTCATTTCCCTGGCACAGTGTTTTCCTGTTTTGCCACCATTTGTCTCTTACTGATTGTTTGGCGAAACGACAGATAATGCCAGGTATCTTATCTTGCTTTGAGGGGAGGCGATGAGGGGACACTATGTCACTTTCCTGAAGCTGTGGCAGGTTGTTTAGAGTTGCCAGCTTATTTATCTCATCAATCAGGTTTTCATCCTTCATTGCTTTAATTCCATGGAACTCAAGGTTCAGCTTTCGGCTTCTCCATTCCAAACAGTCCATTTCGTTTTTCAGCTGCTTTATTTCATCGTCTTGCTTTTCAATCTTGTCTACCCTGTGTTTCAGTTTCCTGACCTCACGTTCGTTCTTTTCTACCCGAGTTAGAAGCTCATCGTACTGGTCACTCATGTACTGAACTGTGTCTTCGACGCTGTCAACTGTTTCTTTCAGCGGTAAAAGGTACTCCAGCTTTTCATTGATTGATTTCAGCAGTGCACGAACGTCCTGGTCATCCGTGTCATTACTGGATCTATCGAGTTGTGGAGTACGACCTTTCGAACGCCTGCAATTTGAGCAACGCCACGCACTGCGATACTGCTCCCCTTTGGACTTGATAGTAGCATCTGAAATTCCTGCACATTTCCCCGTGTGATAGACAGATCAACAGTCACTACAGTCGATTTTGGAATCAAGTTCCTCGAGTTGCATATCACATGACCCACAGTGTTCATCAAGGGGCATAGCGACACTTTTGGCAGCAGCAGCAGCAGTAAAAGAGGACAGCGGG
This sequence comes from Amblyomma americanum, assembly GCF_052857255.1. Lineage (NCBI taxonomy): Eukaryota > Metazoa > Arthropoda > Arachnida > Ixodida > Ixodidae > Amblyomma > Amblyomma americanum. Next base: position 356,371 of record NW_027526492.1, on the reverse strand, counting down.
AAGATATATTAACAGAGCAGCAACTAACCTGCAATTGCAGAGAAAACTTCTTAAGATGGTGCCATTCCCGTGCCGCTGCCGCTGCCAGTGTGACAGCCGCAGGTCTCTGGGCTTTCTTTATAGCCTCGTCCGATGGGTGGGCGTGTCCGCTGGCCGGTAGCGATGCAGTCCTAGATGACGTTATCTTCCGCAGCAACCAGCACACGTGCACGCAGACGGTTGTAGTCGATGTCAGAACTTCATATCTGCAATTGCAGAGAAAGCTTCTTAAGATGGTGCCTTTCCCGTGCCGCTGCCGCTGCCAGTGTGACAGCAACAGGTCTCTGGGCTTTCTTTATAGCCTCGTCCGATGGGTGGGCGTGTCCGCTGGCCGGTAGCGATGCAGTCCTAGATGACGTTATCTTCCGCAGCAACCAGCACACGTGCACGCAGACGGTTGTAGTCGATGTCAGAACTTCATATCTGCAATTGCAGAGAAAACTTCTTAAGATGGTGCCTTTCCCGTGCCGCTGCCGCTGCTTGCTTAAAACAACGAAACAAGCTGGTTTAGACCGAACCGAGCTAAATCTGAACACAACGGTTTTACAAGTGTACGTGTGATACTCGTTAAAAATTTTTCTGTTATAACTGCGCGAAAAGCATGTATTCTTGCTTAAAACAACGAAACAAGCTGTTTTAGACCGAAACGAGCTAAATCTGAACACATCGGTTTTACAAGTGTCCGTGTGATACGCGTCAAAACTTTTTCTCCTGTAACTGCGCGAAAAGCATGTATTCTTGCTTAAAACAACGGAACAAGCTGTTTTAGACCGAAACGAGCTAAATCTGAACACATCGGTTTTACAAGTGTCCGTGTGATACGCGTCAAAATTTTTTTTCTTATAACTGCGCGAAAAGCATGTATTCTTGCTTAAAACAACGAAACAAGCTGTTTAAGACCGGAACGAGTTAAATCTGAACACATCGGTTTTACAAGTGTCCGTGTGATACGCGTCTAAACTTTTTCTCTTATAACTGCGCGAAAAGCATGTATTCTTGCTTAAAACAACGAAACAAGCTGTTTTAGAACGAAGCGAGCTAGATCTGAACACATCGGTTTTACAAGTGTCCGTGTGAACTCTATCAAAACCTCTTATCTTATAACTGCGCGAAAAGCATGTATTCGTGCCTAATACAACGAAACAAGCTGTTTTAGACCGAAACGAGCTAAATCTGAAGACATCGGTTTTACAAGTGTCCGTGTGATACGCGTCAAAACTTTTTCTCCTCTAACTGCGCGAAAAGCATGTATTCTTGCTTAAAACAACGAAACAAGCTGGTTTAGACCGAAACGAGCTAAATCTGAAGACATCGGTTTTACAAGTGTCCGTGTGATACTCGTAAAAACTTTTTGCGTTATAACTGCGCGAAAAGCATGTATTCTTGCTTAAAACAACGAAACAAGCTGTTTTAGACCGAAACGAGCTAAATCTGAGCACATCGGTTTTACAAGTGTCCTTGTGATACGCGTCAAAACTTTTTCTGTTATAACTGCATGAAAAACATTTATTCTTGCTTAAAACAAAGAAACAAGCTGTTTTAGACCGAAACAAATTAGATCTGAACACATCGGTTTTACAAGTGTCCGTGTGATACACGTCAAAACTTTTTCTCCTATAATTGCGCCAAAAGCATGTATTCTTGTTTAAAACAACGAAACAAGCTGCTTTAGACCGGAACGAGTTAAATCTGAACACATCGGTTTTACAAGTGTCCGTGTGATACGCGTCAAAACTTTTTCTCTTATAACTGCGCGAAAAGCATGTATTCGTGCTTAATACAACGAAACAAGCTGTTTTACATCGAAACGAGCAAAATCTGAACACGTCGGTTTTACAAGTGTCCATGTGATACGCGTCAAAACTTTTTCTCTTGTAACTGCTCGAAAAGGATGTATTCGTGCTTAACACAACGAAACAAGCTGTTTTAGACCGAAACGAGGTTAATCTGAACATATCGGTTTTACAAGTGTCCGTGTGATACGCGTCAAATCTTTTTCTCCTATAACTGCGCGAAAAGCGTGTAATCTTGCTTAAAACAACGAAACAAGCTGTTTTAGACCGGAACGAGTTAAATCTGAACACATCGGTTTTACAAGTGTCCTTGTGATACGCGTCAAAACTTTTTCTGTTATAACTGCGTGAAAAGCATGTATTCGTGCTTAATACAACGAAACAAGCTGTTTTACATCGAAACGAGCAAAATCTGAACACATCGGTTTTACAAGTGTCCGTGTGATACGCGTCAAAACTTTTTCTCCTCTAACTGCGCGAAAAGCATGTATTCTTGCTTAAAACAACGAAACAAGCTGGTTTAGACCGAAACGAGCTAAATCTGAAGACATCGGTTTTACAAGTGTCCGTGTGATACTCGTCAAAACTTTTTGCGTTATAACTGCGCGAAAAGCATGTATTCTTGCTTAAAACAACGAAACAAGCTGTTTTAGACCGAAACGAGCTAAATCTGAGCACATCGGTTTTACAAGTGTCCTTGTGATACGCGTCAAAACTTTTTCTGTTATAACTGCGTGAAAAGCATGTATTCGTGCTTAATACAACGAAACAAGCTGTTTTACATCGAAACGAGCAAAATCTGAACACATCGGTTTTACAAGTGTCCATGTGATACGCGTCAAAACTTTTTCTCTTGTAACTGCTCGAAAAGGATGTATTCGTGCTTAACACAACGAAACAAGCTGTTTTAGACCGAAACGAGGTTAATCTGAACATATCGGTTTTACAAGTGTCCGTGTGATACGCGTCAAATCTTTTTCTCCTATAACTGCGCGAAGAGCGTGTATTCTTGCTTAAAACAACGAAACAAGCTGTTTTAGACCGGAACGAGTTAAATCTGAACACATCGGTTTTACAAGTGTCCGTGTGATACGCGTCAAAACTTTTTATCTTATAACTGCGCGAAAAGCATGTATTCGTGCTTAATACAACGAAACAAGTTTTAGACCGAAACGAGCTAAATCCGGACATCGATTTTACAAGTGTCCATGTGATACGCGTCAAAACTTTTTCTCCTGTAACTGCGCGAAAAGCATGTATTCTTGCTTAAAACAACGAAACAAGCTGTTTTAGACCGAAACGAGCTAGATCTGAACACATCGGTTTTACAAGTGTCCGTGTGATACTCGTCAAAACTTTTTGCGTTATAACTGCGCGAAAAGCATGTATTCTTGCTTAAAACAACGAAACAAGCTGTTTTAGACCGAAACGAGCTAAATCTGAGCACATCGGTTTTACAAGTGTCCTTGTGATACGCGTCAAAACTTTTTCTGTTATAACTGCGTGAAAAGCATGTATTCTTGCTTAAAACAAAGAAACAAGCTGTTTTAGACCGAAACAAATTAGATCTGAACACATCGGTTTTACAAGTGTCCGTGTGATACACGTCAAAACTTTTTCTCCTATAATTGCGCGAAAAGCATGTATTCTCGTTTAAAACAACGAAACAAGCTGCTTTAGACCGGAACGAGTTAAATCTGAACACATCGGTTTTACAAGTGTACGTGTGATACTCGTTAAAAATTTTTCTGTTATAACTGCGCGAAAAGCATGTATTCTTGCTTAAAACAACGAAACAAGCTGTTTTAGACCGAAACGAGCTAAATCTGAACACATCGGTTTTACAAGTGTCCTTGTGATACGCGTCTAAACTTTTTCTCTTATAACTGCGCGAAAAGCATGTATTCTTGCTTAAAACAACGAAACAAGCTGTTTTAGAACGAAGCGAGCTAGATCTGAACACATCGGTTTTACAAGTGTCCGTGTGATACCTATCAAAACTTTTTATCTTATAACTGCGCGAAAAGCATGTATTCGTGCTTAATACAACGAAACAAGTTTTAGACTGAAACGAGCTAAATCCGGACATCGGTTTTACAAGTGTCCGTGTGATACTCGTCAAAACGTTTTCTCCTGTAACTGCGCGAAAAGCATGTATTCTTGCTTAAAACAACGAAACAAGCTGGTTTAGACCGAAAAGAGCTAAATCTCAACACATCGGTTTTACAAGTGTCCATGTGATACGAGTCAAAACTTTTTCTCTTATAACTGCGCGAAAAGCATGTATTCGTGCTTAATACAACAAAACATGGTGTTTTAGACCGAAACGAGCTAAATCTGAACACATCGGTTTTAAAAGTGTCAGTGTGATACGAGTCAAAACGTTTTCTCTTGTAACTGCGCGAAAACCATGTATTCTTGCTTAAAACAACGAAACAAGCTGTTTTAGACCGGAACGAGTTAAATCTGAACACATCGGTTTTACAAGTGTCCGTGTGATACGCGTCTAAACTTTTTCTATTATAACTGCGAGAAAAGCATGTATTCTTGCTTAAAGCAACGAAACAAGCTGTTTTAGAACGAAGCGAGCTAGATCTGAACACATCGGTATTACAAGTGTCCGTGTGATACCTATCAAAACTTCTTATCTTATAACTGCGCGAAAAGCATGTATTCGTCCTTAATACAACAAAACAAGCTGTTTTAGACCGAAACGAGTTAAATCTGAAGACATCGGTTTTACAAGTGTCCGTGTGATACGCGTCAAAACTTTTTCTCCTGTAACTGCGCGAAAAGCATGTATTAATAATAATAATAATAATAATAATAATAATAATAGTGGTTTTATTTGCGCCTAATGAATACATGGCGCGGGAGACCCGCAGTAAAAGCTGTCACAAGCGACAGCTTGACAAAGCCGGAGGCCCCCCTATACACTTGACAGCATCATAGGAGCAATGAAACGGCATGTCTCATCCAAAAACTAAATAGAACAAAAACATGAAAACATCTGCAATTACAATCACTCACAAGAACTACATAAAATTATACAAAAATTGTGGTAGAATGAAGTTAGAAAGCACTTACAAAAGCAATGAAACATTCATGTGCGATGGCAATGAGTTTAGCGAAAGTAACAGATAAATTAAGCACATTTTGCTTCAAATAAAATTCAAAACAAAGTGAATACAGACAAGCGCTACAGTCATGGTAAACAACAACGTGACAGAGTAAACAGGAATGGCAAGCGAAGTGTCCTAGTACATGTTGAAATACCGGCGGAGTGTTTTGAGCGTCACCTTTTCAAGTTGGATATGTTTATGATTTAAATCATTTAGTAACCGGGGTAGTTTATTCTGTATTGTTTGTAGGCCGTATGTTGTGCGAAACGTCCTTACTTTCCAGAGCTCCGTGTGACGTGTCTGGTGTGTAGTAGTGTTTGGTTGTAACCTGGATAGACGACGTAGAAATGAACTGTTGCTAGCGTTTTCATTCTTAATTGCCTTGCAAAGAATATAATCAAACAGTTTTGTAACAGGGATTATGTTGTATTTGGGAAATAGATGATACGTATGTGAATAAAACGGCAGATTTTCTATTACTCTTACAAACCTTTTCTGCAACTTGTGAAGCTTCTGCAAATTTCCGTAAGTTGTCGTAGACCAAACTAAGTGACAATAATTGAGTCGGGAGGAGAATAAGGTATTATAAAGTAACAGTAAGATTTTTGGTGGTAGTAAATTGCGATTGCGGTATACTAGCCCAATTACTTGTGCTAGCTTAATTAGCATGCTGTCCACGTGGACATCCCATGACATATTCTGCTGAAAGATAACACCTAATGTCTTAATACTGGAAGTTACTTCGAGAGGAGTGGCATTTAAGTAGATAGACTTTTGTATTGTTATGTTTTTAGTTTTACTTCGAAAGAATACGGCTTTTATTTTGTTTGCATTAATCGTCAGGCTGTTTTCACGTGTCCATTCGTCTAGTTTTATTAATGTTAAATTAGCAGCATCAACAAGGTCGTCACTAGTTTTACCAGTTAATAATATGCTGGTATCATCCGCGTACATGATAAATTTCACGGTTGCATCAATATTCACAATATCATTCACGTACATATTAAATAAAAAAGGTCCTAATATACTGCCCTGTGGGACCCCTGCTGAAATAGATAATGGGTTAGAACTGTGGTTGTTTATGACGACTATTTGTCTACGAAATTCCAAGTAGGAGCGTATAAGAGATGCAGCGTTACCACGAAAGCCATAGTGTTGGAGTTTCTTAATTAAAAGTTGATGACTGATGGAGTCAAATGCTTTTGACAGGTCAATAAAAATTCCTAGTACAAGTCTTCCTTCTTCAAACTGATTTAGTATGTGTTCTTTTTGTTGTAGCAATGCGAGTTGTGTGCCTAAACCCTTACGGAAGTCATACTGGCAATCAGTCAGCAGGCAATGTTTCTGCTCGAATTCGGATAGTCGCTTTAAAATAACTTTTTCGAAGACTTTTGAAAAGACGGGAAGGATTGATAACGGTCGATAGTTTCCTAAGTCGTTTTTATCGCCTTTTTTAAAGAGCGCAGCGACTCGCGCTATCTGCATCGTTCGAGGAAACGTGCCTTCGCTTATACAGATATTGAAGATATAGGTAAGACAAGGAGAGAGAAGGTCAGCAACATATTTGATTGGTTTTATTTGGATACCATCAATATCTTTAGCGGTACTATTATTTAGACTGTGAATTGTGCTAATTATCTCTCCCTCATTTACTGGATACAAAAATATAGAGCTAGAGTTGTATGGAATACCATCAAGATCATTGTCTGGTGCGTTGTTACTTCCAATTTTAACAAAGTGTTCGTTAAAAGCGTCTGCAAGTGCTTTTTCCTGTAACTCAAGACCATTTATTTTTAAGCTCTGTATCCTTTCCTCGGGAATATTGCAGTTCAACAAAGAGTTCAGTTTTTCCACATTGCGGCCGTACCTGGAGCTAGTGAATTAAAGGAAAGTGTATAGTAATCTCGCCTGGCCTTTTTTATCTTTGTCTAAACGATTCCTAATTTTTTAAAAGCCTGAAATATTTCGGGGTCTCTGGTCTTTATAAATTCACTGTATAATGCATTCTCTCTCCGTATTCTGGCAGATAGCTCTGCACTAATCCATGGTTTACGTATTTTCTTTTTGTGTTTAATGCACTTAAAAGGAAAGCTAGTGTCATAACTTTCTTTCAATAGGCTGAAAAAAGCCTCATAAGCCAAATTTCCGTCTTTAAGATCGTATACAGTGTCCCAACATGTCTGAGCTATCTTCTCACGAAAAATAGAAAGAGCCTGATCAGTTATTAGTTGAATGAAATGGTTTGTCTTTGTTTTCTTGTTTCGGACGTGACCCTTGAAACATAAATATATCGGCAAGTGATCACTGAGATCCGATGCGAAGACGCCAGCGTTAATGACTTCAGAACTTAAATTCGTAATAAATACGTCAATTGAAGATGACGAATTCTCAGTCACTCTGGTAGGAAGACTGATAGTATTCCAACAAGCATTCATCTCCGAGAGTATCTAACCTAGGTTTTGGTGAATCATTCTTCATCATGTTAATGTTGATGTCTCCGCCATAAATTAAATTGAATTTGTTGTCATTTATAAAGACGAGAAAAGTTTCTAAGAACTCCAAGAATGATGTAACGGAACCATTCGGAGGGCGATAGCAAACAGCGAAAACAGTATTGTTTTGTATCACTGATAAAAATTCATAGTCATAAGTTATTACTGAAAACTGGTTCAATATTTCACATGCAGACGGCTTTTTAACCAAGGTGCATATTCCGCCACCACGACCTGTTGATCGATTCAGGTAGAAAGTATTGTACAATGGAAGCCGAAAGATGTTCACATCGTCAACACACCAAGTCTCTGTCAGCATAATGGCATCAAAGGATTGCTTTGTTTGCTCAAAAAAGAGTTGTAAGTCATGTTCCTTGCGAGTAAAAGAACGTATGTTTAAGTGAAAACATTTGAAAGCCTTCGAAAACGCTGTACCTAAGTGATGGTTGAAAGTGTGTGGCAATACTTAAGAGTGAGTAGGTGCCATAGTGTTCTTTGTGTTCAGCTGATCTTTTGCTTAAGTTTGTCGCGGTCTCTAGAGCAGGAAATGACCACCGCGTTTTGCCCATCAGCTTTCCGGACCAAGACCTTGTTGTTGTTGTGCCATACGTATTTGTAGTTATTTGCCTTGGCCCAGAGCTTTGTTTCGGTTAGCAGAGTACGTGTCCTTTTTGTCAGGTTTTCTAACACAAAAATGCTGTCATTTCCCTGGCACAGTGTTTTCCTGTTTTGCCACCATTTGTCTCTTACTGATTGTTTGGCGAAACGACAGATAATGCCAGGTATCTTATCTTGCTTTGAGGGGAGGCGATGAGGGGACACTATGTCACTTTCCTGAAGCTGTGGCAGGTTGTTTAGAGTTGCCAGCTTATTTATCTCATCAATCAGGTTTTCATCCTTCATTGCTTTAATTCCATGGAACTCAAGGTTCAGCTTTCGGCTTCTCCATTCCAAACAGTCCATTTCGTTTTTCAGCTGCTTTATTTCATCGTCTTGCTTTTCAATCTTGTCTACCCTGTGTTTCAGTTTCCTGACCTCACGTTCGTTCTTTTCTACCCGAGTTAGAAGCTCATCGTACTGGTCACTCATGTACTGAACTGTGTCTTCGACGCTGTCAACTGTTTCTTTCAGCGGTAAAAGGTACTCCAGCTTTTCATTGATTGATTTCAGCAGTGCACGAACGTCCTGGTCATCCGTGTCATTACTGGATCTATCGAGTTGTGGAGTACGACCTTTCGAACGCCTGCAATTTGAGCAACGCCACGCACTGCGATACTGCTCCCCTTTGGACTTGATAGTAGCATCTGAAATTCCTGCACATTTCCCCGTGTGATAGACAGATCAACAGTCACTACAGTCGATTTTGGAATCAAGTTCCTCGAGTTGCATATCACATGACCCACAGTGTTCATCAAGGGGCATAGCGACACTTTTGGCAGCAGCAGCAGCAGTAAAAGAGGACAGCGGGAAGATATATTAACAGAGCAGCAACTAACCTGCAATTGCAGAGAAAACTTCTTAAGATGGTGCCATTCCCGTGCCGCTGCCGCTGCCAGTGTGACAGCCGCAGGTCTCTGGGCTTTCTTTATAGCCTCGTCCGATGGGTGGGCGTGTCCGCTGGCCGGTAGCGATGCAGTCCTAGATGACGTTATCTTCCGCAGCAACCAGCACACGTGCACGCAGACGGTTGTAGTCGATGTCAGAACTTCATATCTGCAATTGCAGAGAAAGCTTCTTAAGATGGTGCCTTTCCCGTGCCGCTGCCGCTGCCAGTGTGACAGCAACAGGTCTCTGGGCTTTCTTTATAGCCTCGTCCGATGGGTGGGCGTGTCCGCTGGCCGGTAGCGATGCAGTCCTAGATGACGTTATCTTCCGCAGCAACCAGCACACGTGCACGCAGACGGTTGTAGTCGATGTCAGAACTTCATATCTGCAATTGCAGAGAAAACTTCTTAAGATGGTGCCTTTCCCGTGCCGCTGCCGCTGCTTGCTTAAAACAACGAAACAAGCTGGTTTAGACCGAACCGAGCTAAATCTGAACACAACGGTTTTACAAGTGTACGTGTGATACTCGTTAAAAATTTTTCTGTTATAACTGCGCGAAAAGCATGTATTCTTGCTTAAAACAACGAAACAAGCTGTTTTAGACCGAAACGAGCTAAATCTGAACACATCGGTTTTACAAGTGTCCGTGTGATACGCGTCAAAACTTTTTCTCCTGTAACTGCGCGAAAAGCATGTATTCTTGCTTAAAACAACGGAACAAGCTGTTTTAGACCGAAACGAGCTAAATCTGAACACATCGGTTTTACAAGTGTCCGTGTGATACGCGTCAAAATTTTTTTTCTTATAACTGCGCGAAAAGCATGTATTCTTGCTTAAAACAACGAAACAAGCTGTTTAAGACCGGAACGAGTTAAATCTGAACACATCGGTTTTACAAGTGTCCGTGTGATACGCGTCTAAACTTTTTCTCTTATAACTGCGCGAAAAGCATGTATTCTTGCTTAAAACAACGAAACAAGCTGTTTTAGAACGAAGCGAGCTAGATCTGAACACATCGGTTTTACAAGTGTCCGTGTGAACTCTATCAAAACCTCTTATCTTATAACTGCGCGAAAAGCATGTATTCGTGCCTAATACAACGAAACAAGCTGTTTTAGACCGAAACGAGCTAAATCTGAAGACATCGGTTTTACAAGTGTCCGTGTGATACGCGTCAAAACTTTTTCTCCTCTAACTGCGCGAAAAGCATGTATTCTTGCTTAAAACAACGAAACAAGCTGGTTTAGACCGAAACGAGCTAAATCTGAAGACATCGGTTTTACAAGTGTCCGTGTGATACTCGTAAAAACTTTTTGCGTTATAACTGCGCGAAAAGCATGTATTCTTGCTTAAAACAACGAAACAAGCTGTTTTAGACCGAAACGAGCTAAATCTGAGCACATCGGTTTTACAAGTGTCCTTGTGATACGCGTCAAAACTTTTTCTGTTATAACTGCATGAAAAACATTTATTCTTGCTTAAAACAAAGAAACAAGCTGTTTTAGACCGAAACAAATTAGATCTGAACACATCGGTTTTACAAGTGTCCGTGTGATACACGTCAAAACTTTTTCTCCTATAATTGCGCCAAAAGCATGTATTCTTGTTTAAAACAACGAAACAAGCTGCTTTAGACCGGAACGAGTTAAATCTGAACACATCGGTTTTACAAGTGTCCGTGTGATACGCGTCAAAACTTTTTCTCTTATAACTGCGCGAAAAGCATGTATTCGTGCTTAATACAACGAAACAAGCTGTTTTACATCGAAACGAGCAAAATCTGAACACGTCGGTTTTACAAGTGTCCATGTGATACGCGTCAAAACTTTTTCTCTTGTAACTGCTCGAAAAGGATGTATTCGTGCTTAACACAACGAAACAAGCTGTTTTAGACCGAAACGAGGTTAATCTGAACATATCGGTTTTACAAGTGTCCGTGTGATACGCGTCAAATCTTTTTCTCCTATAACTGCGCGAAAAGCGTGTAATCTTGCTTAAAACAACGAAACAAGCTGTTTTAGACCGGAACGAGTTAAATCTGAACACATCGGTTTTACAAGTGTCCTTGTGATACGCGTCAAAACTTTTTCTGTTATAACTGCGTGAAAAGCATGTATTCGTGCTTAATACAACGAAACAAGCTGTTTTACATCGAAACGAGCAAAATCTGAACACATCGGTTTTACAAGTGTCCATGTGATACGCGTCAAAACTTTTTCTCTTGTAACTGCTCGAAAAGGATGTATTCGTGCTTAACACAACGAAACAAGCTGTTTTAGACCGAAACGAGGTTAATCTGAACATATCGGTTTTACAAGTGTCCGTGTGATACGCGTCAAATCTTTTTCTCCTATAACTGCGCGAAAAGCGTGTATTCTTGCTTAAAACAACGAAACAAGCTGTTTTAGACCGGAACGAGTTAAATCTGAACACATCGGTTTTACAAGTGTCCGTGTGATACCTATCAAAACCTCTTATCTTATACCTGCGCGAAAAGCATGTATTCGTGCTTAATACAACGAAACAAGCTGTTTTAGACCGAAACGAGCTAAATCTGAAGACATCGGTTTTACAAGTGTCCGTGTAATACGCGTCAAAATTTTTTTTCTTATAACTGCGCGAAAAGCATGTATTCTTGCTTAAAACAACGAAACAAGCTGTTTTAGTCCGGAACGAGTTAAATCTGAACACATCGGTTTTACAAGTGTCCGTGTGATACGCGTCTAAACTTTTTCTCTTATAACTGCGCGAAAAGCATGTATTCTTGCTTAAAACAACGAAACAAGCTGTTTTAGAACGAAGCGAGCTAGATCTGAACACATCGGTTTTACAAGTGTCCGTGTGATACCTATCAAAACCTCTTATCTTATAACTGCGCGAAAAGCATGTATTCTTGCTTAATACAACGAAACAAGCTGTTTTAGACCGAAACGAGCTAAATCTGAAGACATCGGTTTTACAAGTGTCCGTGTGATACGCGTCAAAACTTTTTCTCCTCTAACTGCGCGAAAAGCATGTATTCTTGCTTAAAACAACGAAACAAGCTGGTTTAGACCGAAACGAGCTAAATCTGAAGACATCGGTTTTACAAGTGTCCGTGTGATACTCGTCAAAACTTTTTGCGTTATAACTGCGCGAAAAGCATGTATTCTTGCTTAAAACAACGAAACAAGCTGTTTTAGACCGAAACGAGCTAAATCTGAGCACATCGGTTTTACAAGTGTCCTTGTGATACGCGTCAAAACTTTTTCTGTTATAACTGCGTGAAAAGCATGTATTCGTGCTTAATACAACGAAACAAGCTGTTTTACATCGAAACGAGCAAAATCTGAACACATCGGTTTTACAAGTGTTCATGTGATACGCGTCAAAACTTTTTCTCTTGTAACTGCTCGAAAAGGATGTATTCGTGCTTAACACAACGAAACAAGCTGTTTTAGACCGAAACGAGGTTAATCTGAACATATCGGTTTTACAAGTGTCCGTGTGATACGCGTCAAATCTTTTTCTCCTATAACTGCGCGAAAAGCGTGTATTCTTGCTTAAAACAACGAAACAAGCTGTTTTAGACCGGAACGAGTTAAATCTGAACACATCGGTTTTACAAGTGTCCGTGTGATACGCGTCAAAACTTTTTATCTTATAACTGCGCGAAAAGAATGTATTCGTGCTTAATACAAAGAAACAAGTTTTAGACCGAAACGAGCTAAATCCGGACATCGATTTTACAAGTGTCCATGTGATACGCGTCAAAACTTTTTCTCCTGTAACTGCGCGAAAAGCATGTATTCTTGCTTAAAACAACGAAACAAGCTGTTTTAGACCGAAACGAGCTAGATCTGAACACATCGGTTTTACAAGTGTCCGTGTGATACTCGTCAAAACTTTTTGCGTTATAACTGCGCGAAAAGCATGTATTCTTGCTTAAAACAACGAAACAAGCTGTTTTAGACCGAAACGAGCTAAATCTGAGCACATCGGTTTTACAAGTGTCCTTGTGATACGCGTCAAAACTTTTTCTGTTATAACTGCGTGAAAAGCATGTATTCTTGCTTAAAACAAAGAAACAAGCTGTTTTAGACCGAAACAAATTAGATCTGAACACATCGGTTTTACAAGTGTCCGTGTGATACACGTCAAAACTTTTTCTCCTATAATTGCGCGAAAAGCATGTATTCTCGTTTAAAACAACGAAACAAGCTGCTTTAGACCGGAACGAGTTAAATCTGAACACATCGGTTTTACAAGTGTACGTGTGATACTCGTCAAAACTTTTTCTCCTATAATTGCGCGAAAAGCATGTATTCTTGTTTAAAACAACGAAACAAGCTGCTTTAGACCGGAACGAGTTAAATCTGTACACATCGGTTTTACAAGTGTCCGTGTGATACGCGTCAAAACTTTTTCTCTTATAACTGCGCGAAAAGCATGTATTCGTGCTTAATACAACGAAACAAGCTGTTTTAGACCGAAACGAGGTTAATCTGAACATATCGGTTTTACAAGTGTCCGTGTGATACGCGTCAAAACTTTTTCTCTTATAACAGCGCGAAAAGCATGTATTCTTGCTTAAATCAACGAAACAAGTTGTTTTAGAAGGAAGCGAGCTAGATCTGAACACATCGGTTTTACAAGTGTCCATGTGATGCGCGTCAAAACTTTTTCTCCTGTAACTGCGCGAAAAGCATGTATTCTTGCTTAAAACAACGAAACAAGCTGGTTTAGACCGAAACGAGCTAAATCTGAACACATCGGTTTTACAAGTGTCCGTGTGATACGCGTCAAAACTTTTTCTCTTATAGCTGCGCGAAAAGCATGTATTCGTGCTTAATACAACAAAACATGGTGTTTTAGACCGAAACGAGCTTAATCTGAACACATCGGTTTTACAAGTGTCCATGTGATACGAGTCAAAACTTTTTCTCTTGTAACTGCGTGAAAAGCATGTATTCTTGCTTAAAACAACGAAACAAGCTGTTTTAGACCGGAACGAGTAAAATCTGAACACATCGGTTTTACAAGTGTCCGTGTGATACGCGTCTAAACTTCTTCTCTTATAACTGCGTGAAAAGCATGTATTCTTTCTTAAAACAACGAAACAAGCTGTTTTAGAACGAAGCGAGCTAGATCTGAACACATCGGTTTACAAGTGTCCGTGTGATACCTATCAAAACTTCTTATCTTATAACTGCGCGAAAAGCATGTATTCGTGCTTAATACAACGAAACAAGCTGTTTTACCTCGAAACGAGCAAAATCTGAACACATCGGTTTTACAATTGTCTGTGTGATACGCGTCAAATCTTTTTCTCATAACGGTGCGAAAAGCATGTATTCGTGCATAATACAACAAAACACGGTGTTGTAGACCGAAACGAGCTAAATCTGAACACATCGGTTTTACAAGTGTCCATGTGATACGCGTCAAAACTTTTTCTCTTGTAACTGCGCGAAAAGGATGTATTCTTGCTTAATACAACGAAACAAGCTGTTTTAGACCGAAACGAGGTTAATCTGAACATATCGGTTTGACAAGTGTCCGTGTGATACGCGTCAAATCTTTTTCTCCTATAACTGCGCGAAAAGCGTGTATTGTTGCCTAAAACAACGAAACAAGTTGTTTTAGACCGGAACGAGTTAAATCTGAACACATCGGTTTTACAAGTGTCCGTGTGATACGCGTCAAAACGTTTTCTCTAATAACAGCGCGAAAAGCATGTATTCTTGCTTAAAACAACGAAACAAGCTGTTTTAGAACGAAGCGAGCTAGATCTGAACACATCGGTTTTACAAGTGTCCGTGTGATACGCGTCAAAACATTTTCTCCTATAATTGCGCGAAAAGGATGTATTCTTGTTTAAAACAACTAGACAAGCTGTTTTAGACCGGAACGAGTTAAATCTGAACACATCGGTTTTACAAGTGTCCGTGTGATACGCGTCTAAACTTTTTCTCTTATAACTGCGTGAAAAGCATGTATTCTTTCTTAAAACAACAAAACAAGCTGTTTTAGAACGAAGCGAGCTAGATCTGAACACATCGGTTTACAAGTGTCCGTGTGATACCTATCAAAACTTCTTATCTTATAACTGCGCGAAAAGCATGTATTCGTGCTTAATACAACCAAACAAGCTGTTTTACCTCGAAACGAGCAAAATCTGAACACATCGGTTTTACAATTGTCTGTGTGATACGCGTCAAATCTTTTTCTCAAAACGGTGCGAAAAGCATGTATTCGTGCATAATACAACAAAACACGGTGTTGTAGACCGAAATGAGCTAAATCTGAACACATCGGTTTTACAAGTGTCCATGTGATACGCGTCAAAACTTTTTCTCTTGTAACTGCACGAAAAGGATGTATTCTTGCTTAATACAACGAAACAAGCTGTTTTAGACCAAAACGAGGTTAATCTGAACATATCGGTTTTACAAGTGTCCGTGTGATACGCGTCAAATCTTTTTCTCCTATAACTGCGCGAAAAGCGTGTATTCTTGCTTAAAACAACGAAACAAGCTGTTTTAGACCGGAACGAGTTAAATCTGAACACATCGGTTTTACAAGTGTCCATGTGATACGCGTCAAAACTTTTTCTCCAATAACTGCGCGAAAAGCTTGTATTTTTGCTTAAAACAACGAAACAAGTTGTTTTAGACCGAAACGAAACAAATCTGAACACATCGGTTTTACAAGTGTCCGTGCGATACGCGTCAAAACTTTTTCTCCTACAATTGCGCGAAAAGCATGTATTCTTGTTTAAAACAACGAAACAAGCTGCTTTAGACCGGAACGAGTTAAATCTGAACACATCGGTTTGACAAGCGTCAAAACTTTTTCTCTTATAACTGCGCGAAAAGCATGTATTCGTGCTTATTACAACGAAACAAGTTTTAGACCGAAACGAGTAAATCTGAACACATCGATTTTACAGTGTCCGTGTGATACGCGTCAAAACTTTTTCTCTTATAACTGCGTGAAAAGCATGTATTCGTGCTTAATACAACAAAACATGGTGTTTTAGACCGAAACGAGCTAAATCTGAACACATCGGTTTTACAAGTGTCCATGTGATACGCGTCAAAACTTTTTCTCTTGTAACTGCGCGAAAAGCATGTATTCTTGCTTAAAACAACGAAACAAGCTGTTTTAGACCGGAACGAGTTAAATCTGAACACATCGGTTTTACAAGTGTCCATGTGATACGCGTCAAAACCTTTTCTTTTATAACTGCGCGAAAAGCATGTATTCTTGCTTAAAACAACGAAACAAGCTGTTTTAGAACGAAGCGAGCTAGATCTGAACACATCGGTTTTACAAGTGTCCGTGTGATACCTATCAAAACTGTTTATCGTATAACTGCGCGAAAAGCATGTATTTTTGCTTAAAACAACGAAACAAGCTGTTTTGGACCGAAACGAGCTAAATCAGAACACATCGGTTTTACAAGTGTTCGTGTGATACTCAAAACTTTTTCTGTTATAACGGCGCGAAAAGCATGTATTCTTGCTTAAAACAACGAAATAAGCTGTTTTAGAATGAAACGAGCTAAATCTGAGCACATCTGTTTTACAAGTGTTCATGTGATACGCGTCAGAAAGTTTTTTCTTATAACTGCGCGAAAAGCATGTATTCTTGCTTAAAACAACGAAACAAGCTGTTTTAGAACGAAACGAGCTGAATCTGAACACATCGGTTTTACAAGTGTCTGTGTGATACGCGTCAAAACATTTTCTCCTATAATTGCGCGAAAAGGATGTATTCTTGTTTAAAACAACTAAACAAGCTGTTTTAGACCGGAACGAGTTAAATCTGAACACATCGGTTTTACAAGTGTCCGTGTGATACGCGTCTAAACTTTTTCTCTTATAACTGCGTGAAAAGCATGTATTCTTTCTTAAAACAACAAAACAAGCTGTTTTAGAAAGAAGCGAGCTAGATCTGAACACATCGGTTTACAAGTGTCCGTGTGATACCTATCAAAACTTCTTATCTTATAACTGCGCGAAAAGCATGTATTCGTGCTTAATACAACCAAACAAGCTGTTTTACCTCGAAACGAGCAAAATCTGAACACATCGGTTTTACAATTGTCTGTGTGATACGCGTCAAATCTTTTTCTCATAACGGTGCGAAAAGCATGTATTCGTGCATAATACAACAAAACACGGTGTTGTAGACCGAAACGAGCTAAATCTGAACACATCGGTTTTACAAGTGTCCATGTGATACGCGTCAAAACTTTTTCCCTTGTAACTGCACGAAAAAGGATGTATTCTTGCTTAATACAACGAAACAAGCTGTTTTAGACCAAAACGAGGTTAATCTGAACATATCGGTTTTACAAGTGTCCGTGTGATACGCGTCAAATCTTTTTCTCCTATAACTGCGCGAAAAGCGTGTATTCTTGCTTAAAACAACGAAACAAGCTGTTTTAGACCGGAACGAGTTAAATCTGAACACATCGGTTTTACAAGTGTCCATGTGATACGCGTCAAAACTTTTTCTCCAGTAACTGCGCGAAAAGCTTGTATTTTTGCTTAAAACAACGAAACAAGTTGTTTTAGACCGAAACGAAACAAATCTGAACACATCGGTTTTACAAGTGTCCGTGCGATACGCGTCAAAACTTTTTCTCCTATAATTGCGCGAAAAGCATGTATTCTTGTTTAAAACAACGAAACAAGCTGCTTTAGACCGGAACGAGTTAAATCTGAACACATCGGTTTGACAAGCGTCAAAACTTTTTCTCTTATAACTGCGCGAAAAGCATGCATTCGTGCTTAATACAACGAAACAAGCTGTTTTACATCGAAACGAGCAAAATCTGAACACATCGGTTTTACAAGTGTCTGTGTGATACGCGTCAAATCGTTTTCTCTTGTAACTGCGCGAAAAGCATGTATTCTTGCTTAAAACAACGAAACAAGCTGTTTTAGACCGGAACGAGTTAAATCTTAACACATCGGTTTTACAAGTGTCCATGTGATACGCGTCAAAACCTTTTCTTTTATAACTGCGCGAAAAGCATGTATTCTTGCTTAAAACAACGAAACAAGCTGTTTTAGAACGAAGCGAGCTAGATCTGAACACATCGGTTTTACAAGTGTCCGTGTGATACCTATCAAAACTGTTTATCGTATAACTGCGCGAAAAGCATGTATTTTTGCTTAAAACAACGCAACAAGCTGTTTTGGACCGAAACGAGCTAAATCAGAACACATCGGTTTTACAAGTGTTCGTGTGATACTCAAAACTTTTTCTGTTATAACGGCGCGAAAAGCATGTATTCTTGCTTAAAACAACGAAATAAGCTGTTTTAGAATGAAACGAGCTAAATCTGAGCACATCTGTTTTACAAGTGTTCATGTGATACGCGTCAGAAAGTTTTTTCTTATAACTGCGCGAAAAGCATGTATTCTTGCTTAAAACAACGAAACAAGCTGTTTTAGAACGAAACGAGCTGAATCTGAACACATCGGTTTTACAAGTGTCTGTGTGATACGCGTCAAAACATTTTCTCCTATAATTGCGCGAAAAGGATGTATTCTTGTTTAAAACAACTAAACAAGCTGTTTTAGACCGGAACGAGTTAAATCTGAACACATCAGTTTTACAAGTGTCCGTGTGATGCGCGTCTAAACTTTTTCTCTTATAACTGCGTGAAAAGCATGTATTCTTTCTTAAAACAACAAAACAAGCTGTTTTAGAAAGAAGCGAGCTAGATCTGAACACATCGGTTTACAAGTGTCCGTGTGATACCTATCAAAACTTCTTATCTTATAACTGCGCGAAAAGCATGTATTCGTGCTTAATACAACCAAACAAGCTGTTTTACCTCGAAACGAGCAAAATCTGAACACATCGGTTTTACAATTGTCTCTGTGATACGCGTCAAATCTTTTTCTCATAACGGTGCGAAAACATGTATTCGTGCATAATACAACAAAACACGGTGTTGTAGACCGAAACGAGCTAAATCTGAACACATCGGTTTTACAAGTGTCCATGTGATACGCGTCAAAACTTTTTCTCTTGTAACTGCACGAAAAGGATGTATTCTTGCTTAATACAACGAAAAAAGCTGTTTTAGACCAAAACGAGGTTAATCTGAACATATCGGTTTTACAAGTGTCCGTGTGATACGCGTCAAATCTTTTTCTCCTATAACTGCGCGAAAAGCGTGTATTCTTGCTTAAAACAACGAAACAAGCTGTTTTAGACCGGAACGAGTTAAATCTGAACACATCGGTTTTACAAGTGTCCATGTGATACGCGTCAAATCTTTTTCTCCAATAACTGCGCGAAAAGCTTGTATTTTTGCTTAAAACAACGAAACAAGTTGTTTTAGACCGAAACGAAACAAATCTGAACACATCGGTTTTACAAGTGTCCGTGCGATACGCGTCAAAACTTTTTCTCCTATATTTGCGCGAAAAGCATGTATTCTTGTTTAAAACAACGAAACAAGCTGCTTTAGACCGGAACGAGTTAAATCTGAACACATCGGTTTGACAAGCGTCAAAACTTTTTCTCTTATAACTGCGCGAAAAGCATGTATTCGTGCTTAATACAACGAAACAAGCTGTTTTACATCGAAACGAGCAAAATCTGAACACATCGGTTTTACAAGTGTCTGTGTGATATGCGTCAAATCGTTTTCTCATAACGGTGCGAAAAGTATGTATTCATGCATAATACAACAAAACACGGTGTTTTAGACCGAAACGAGCTAAATCTGAACACATCGGTTTTACAAGTGTCCATGTGATACGCGTCAAAACTTTTTCTCTTGTAACTGCGCGAAAAGGATGTATTCGTGCTTAATACAACGAAACAAGCTGTTTTAGACCGAAACGAGGTTAATCTGAACATATCGGTTTTACAAGTGTCCGTGTGATACGCGTAAAATTTTTTTTTCCTATAACTGCGCGAAAAGCGTGTATTCTTGCTTAAAACAACGCAACAAGCTGTTTTAGACCGGAACGAGTTAAATCTGAACACATCGGTTTTACAAGTGTCCGTGTGATACGCGTCAAAACTTTTTCTCTTATAACAGCGCGAAAAGCATGTATTCTTGCTTAAATCAACGAAACAAGCTGTTTTAGAAGGAAGCGAGCTAGATCTGAACACATCGGTTTTACAAGTGTCCATGTGATGCGCGTCAAAACTTTTTCTCCTGTAACTGCGCGAAAAGCATGTATTCCTGCTTAAAACAACGAAACAAGCTGGTTTAGACCGAAACGAGCTAAATCTGAACACATCGGTTTTACAAGTGTCTGTGTGATACGCGTCAAAACGTTTTCTCTTATAACTGCGCGAAAAGCATGTATTCTTGCTTAATACAACAAAACATGGTGTTTTAGACCGAAACGAGCTTAATCTGAACACATCGGTTTTACAAGTGTCCATGTGATACGAGTCAAAACTTTTTCTTTTGTAACTGCGTGAAAAGCATGTATTCTTGCTTAAAACAACGAAACAAGCTGTTTTAGACCGGAACGAGTTAAATCTGAACACATCGGTTTTACAAGTGTCCGTGTGATACGCGTCAAAACTTTTTCTCTAATAACAGCGCGAAAAGCATGTATTCTTGCTTAAAACAACGAAACAAGCTGTTTTAGAACGAAGCGAGCTAGATCTGAACACATCGGTTTTACAAGTGTCCGTGTGATACGCGTCAAATCTTTTTCTCTTATAACTGCGCGAAAAGCGTGTGTTCTTGCTTAAAACAACGAAACAAGCTGTTTTAGACCGGAACGAGTTAAATCTGAACACATCGGTTTTACAAGTGTCCGTGTATACGCGTCAAAACTTTTTATCTTATAACTGCGCGAAAAGCATGTATTCGTGCTTAATACAACGAAACAAGTTTTAGACCGAAACGAGTAAATCTGAACACATCGATTTTACAGTGTCCGTGTGATACGCGTCAAAACTTTTTCTCTTATAACTGCGCGAAAAGCATGTATTCGTGCTTAATACAACAAAACATGGTGTTTTAGACCGAAACGAGCTAAATCTGAACACATCGGTTTTACAAGTGTCCATGTGATACGCGTCAAAACTTTTTCTCTTGTAACTGCGCGAAAAGCATGTATTCTTGCTTAAAACAACGGAACAAGCTGTTTTAGACCGGAACGAGTTAAATCTGAACACATCGGTTTTACAAGTGTCCATGTGATACGCGTCAAAACCTTTTCTTTTATAACTGCGCGAAAAGCATGTATTCTTGCTTAAAACAACGAAACAAGCTGTTTTAGAACGAAGCGAGCTAGATCTGAACACATCGGTTTTACAAGTGTCCGTGTGATACCTATCAAAACTGTTTATCGTATAACTGCGCGAAAAGCATGTATTTTTGCTTAAAACAACGAAACAAGCTGTTTTGGACCGAAACGAGCTAAATCAGAACACATCGGTTTTACAAGTGTTCGTGTGATACTCAAAACTTTTTCTGTTATAACGGCGCGAAAAGCATGTATTCTTGCTTAAAACAACGAAACAAGCTGTTTTACATCGAAACGAGCAAAATCTGAACACATCGGTTTTACAAGTGTCCATGTGATACGCGTCAAAACTTTTTCTCTTGTAACTGCTCGAAAAGGATGTATTCGTGCTTAACACAACGAAACAAGCTGTTTTAGACCGAAACGAGGTTAATCTGAACATATCGGTTTTACAAGTGTCCGTGTGATACGCGTCAAATCTTTTTCTCCTATAACTGCGCGAAAAGCGTGTATTCTTGCTTAAAACAACGAAACAAGCTGTTTTAGACCGGAACGAGTTAAATCTGAACACATCGGTTTTACAAGTGTCCGTGTGATACGCGTCAAAACTTTTTATCTTATAACTGCGCGAAAAGCATGTATTCGTGCTTAATACAAAGAAACAAGTTTTAGACCGAAACGAGCTAAATCCGGACATCGATTTTACAAGTGTCCATGTGATACGCGTCAAAACTTTTTCTCCTGTAACTGCGCGAAAAGCATGTATTCTTGCTTAAAACAACGAAACAAGCTGTTTTAGACCGAAACGAGCTAGATCTGAACACATCGGTTTTACAAGTGTCCGTGTGATACTCGTCGAAACTTTTTGCGTTATAACTGCGCGAAAAGCATGTATTCTTGCTTAAAACAACGAAACAAGCTGTTTTAGACCGAAACGAGCTAAATCTGAGCACATCGGTTTTACAAGTGTCCTTGTGATACGCGTCAAAACTTTTTCTGTTATAACTGCGTGAAAAGCATGTATTCTTGCTTAAAACAAAGAAACAAGCTGTTTTAGACCGAAACAAATTAGATCTGAACACATCGGTTTTACAAGTGTCCGTGTGATACACGTCAAAACTTTTTCTCCTATAATTGCGCGAAAAGCATGTATTCTCGTTTAAAACAACGAAACAAGCTGCTTTAGACCGGAACGAGTTAAATCTGAACACATCGGTTTTACAAGTGTACGTGTGATACTCGTCAAAACTTTTTCTCCTATAATTGCGCGAAAAGCATGTATTCTTGTTTAAAACAACGAAACAAGCTGCTTTAGACCGGAACGAGTTAAATCTGTACACATCGGTTTTACAAGTGTCCGTGTGATACGCGTCAAAACTTTTTCTCTTATAACTGCGCGAAAAGCATGTATTCGTGCTTAATACAACGAAACAAGCTGTTTTAGACCGAAACGAGGTTAATCTGAACATATCGGTTTTACAAGTGTCCGTGTGATACGCGTCAAAACTTTTTCTCTTATAACAGCGCGAAAAGCATGTATTCTTGCTTAAATCAACGAAACAAGTTGTTTTAGAAGGAAGCGAGCTAGATCTGAACACATCGGTTTTACAAGTGTCCATGTGATGCGCGTCAAAACTTTTTCTCCTGTAACTGCACGAAAAGCATGTATTCTTGCTTAAAACAACGAAACAAGCTGGTTTAGACCGAAACGAGCTAAATCTGAACACATCGGTTTTACAAGTGTCCGTGTGATACGCGTCAAAACTTTTTCTCTTATAGCTGCGCGAAAAGCATGTATTCGTGCTTAATACAACAAAACATGGTGTTTTAGACCGAAACGAGCTTAATCTGAACACATCGGTTTTACAAGTGTCCATGTGATACGAGTCAAAACTTTTTCTCTTGTAACTGCGTGAAAAGCATGTATTCTTGCTTAAAACAACGAAACAAGCTGTTTTAGACCGGAACGAGTAAAATCTGAACACATCGGTTTTACAAGTGTCCGTGTGATACGCGTCTAAACTTCTTCTCTTATAACTGCGTGAAAAGCATGTATTCTTTCTTAAAACAACGAAACAAGCTGTTTTAGAACGAAGCGAGCTAGATCTGAACACATCGGTTTACAAGTGTCCGTGTGATACCTATCAAAACTTCTTATCTTATAACTGCGCGAAAAGCATGTATTCGTGCTTAATACAACGAAACAAGCTGTTTTACCTCGAAACGAGCAAAATCTGAACACATCGGTTTTACAATTGTCTGTGTGATACGCGTCAAATCTTTTTCTCATAACGGTGCGAAAAGCATGTATTCGTGCATAATACAACAAAACACGGTGTTGTAGACCGAAACGAGCTAAATCTGAACACATCGGTTTTACAAGTGTCCATGTGATACGCGTCAAAACTTTTTCTCTTGTAACTGCGCGAAAAGGATGTATTCTTGCTTAATACAACGAAACAAGCTGTTTTAGACCGAAACGAGGTTAATCTGAACATATCGGTTTGACAAGTGTCCGTGTGATACGCGTCAAATCTTTTTCTCCTATAACAGCGCGAAAAGCGTGTATTCTTGCCTAAAACAACGAAACAAGTTGTTTTAGACCGGAACGAGTTAAATCTGAACACATCGGTTTTACAAGTGTCCGTGTGATACGCGTCAAAACGTTTTCTCTAATAACAGCGCGAAAAGCATGTATTCTTGCTTAAAACAACGAAACAAGCTGTTTTAGAACGAAGCGAGCTAGATCTGAACACATCGGTTTTACAAGTGTCCGTGTGATACGCGTCAAAACATTTTCTCCTATAATTGCGCGAAAAGGATGTATTCTTGTTTAAAACAACTAGACAAGCTGTTTTAGACCGGAACGAGTTAAATCTGAACACATCGGTTTTACAAGTGTCCGTGTGATACGCGTCTAAACTTTTTCTCTTATAACTGCGTGAAAAGCATGTATTCTTTCTTAAAACAACAAAACAAGCTGTTTTAGAACGAAGCGAGCTAGATCTGAACACATCGGTTTACAAGTGTCCGTGTGATACCTATCAAAACTTCTTATCTTATAACTGCGCGAAAAGCATGTATTCGTGCTTAATACAACCAAACAAGCTGTTTTACCTCGAAACGAGCAAAATCTGAACACATCGGTTTTACAATTGTCTGTGTGATACGCGTCAAATCTTTTTCTCAAAACGGTGCGAAAAGCATGTATTCGTGCATAATACAACAAAACACGGTGTTGTAGACCGAAATGAGCTAAATCTGAACACATCGGTTTTACAAGTGTCCATGTGATACGCGTCAAAACTTTTTCTCTTGTAACTGCACGAAAAGGATGTATTCTTGCTTAATACAACGAAACAAGCTGTTTTAGACCAAAACGAGGTTAATCTGAACATATCGGTTTTACAAGTGTCCGTGTGATACGCGTCAAATCTTTTTCTCCTATAACTGCGCGAAAAGCGTGTATTCTTGCTTAAAACAACGAAACAAGCTGTTTTAGACCGGAACGAGTTAAATCTGAACACATCGGTTTTACAAGTGTCCATGTGATACGCGTCAAAACTTTTTCTCCAATAACTGCGCGAAAAGCTTGTATTTTTGCTTAAAACAACGAAACAAGTTGTTTTAGACCGAAACGAAACAAATCTGAACACATCGGTTTTACAAGTGTCCGTGCGATACGCGTCAAAACTTTTTCTCCTACAATTGCGCGAAAAGCATGTATTCTTGTTTAAAACAACGAAACAAGCTGCTTTAGACCGGAACGAGTTAAATCTGAACACATCGGTTTGACAAGCGTCAAAACTTTTTCTCTTATAACTGCGCGAAAAGCATGTATTCGTGCTTATTACAACGAAACAAGTTTTAGACCGAAACGAGTAAATCTGAACACATCGATTTTACAGTGTCCGTGTGATACGCGTCAAAACTTTTTCTCTTATAACTGCGCGAAAAGCATGTATTCGTGCTTAATACAACAAAACATGGTGTTTTAGACCGAAACGAGCTAAATCTGAACACATCGGTTTTACAAGTGTCTGTGTGATACGCGTCAAATCGTTTTCTCTTGTAACTGCGCGAAAAGCATGTATTCTTGCTTAAAACAACGAAACAAGCTGTTTTAGACCGGAACGAGTTAAATCTTAACACATCGGTTTTACAAGTGTCCATGTGATACGCGTCAAAACCTTTTCTTTTATAACTGCGCGAAAAGCATGTATTCTTGCTTAAAACAACGAAACAAGCTGTTTTAGAACGAAGCGAGCTAGATCTGAACACATCGGTTTTACAATTGTCCGTGTGATACCTATCAAAACTGTTTATCGTATAACTGCGCGAAAAGCATGTATTTTTGCTTAAAACAACGCAACAAGCTGTTTTGGACCGAAACGAGCTAAATCAGAACACATCGGTTTTACAAGTGTTCGTGTGATACTCAAAACTTTTTCTGTTATAACGGCGCGAAAAGCATGTATTCTTGCTTAAAACAACGAAATAAGCTGTTTTAGAATGAAACGAGCTAAATCTGAGCACATCTGTTTTACAAGTGTTCATGTGATACGCGTCAGAAAGTTTTTTCTTATAACTGCGCGAAAAGCATGTATTCTTGCTTAAAACAACGAAACAAGCTGTTTTAGAACGAAACGAGCTGAATCTGAACACATCGGTTTTACAAGTGTCTGTGTGATACGCGTCAAAACATTTTCTCCTATAATTGCGCGAAAAGGATGTATTCTTGTTTAAAACAACTAAACAAGCTGTTTTAGACCGGAACGAGTTAAATCTGAACACATCGGTTTTACAAGTGTCCGTGTGATGCGCGTCTAAACTTTTTCTCTTATAACTGCGTGAAAAGCATGTATTCTTTCTTAAAACAACAAAACAAGCTGTTTTAGAAAGAAGCGAGCTAGATCTGAACACATCGGTTTACAAGTGTCCGTGTGATACCTATCAAAACTTCTTATCTTATAACTGCGCGAAAAGCATGTATTCGTGCTTAATACAACCAAACAAGCTGTTTTACCTCGAAACGAGCAAAATCTGAACACATCGGTTTTACAATTGTCTCTGTGATACGCGTCAAATCTTTTTCTCATAACGGTGCGAAAACATGTATTCGTGCATAATACAACAAAACACGGTGTTGTAGACCGAAACGAGCTAAATCTGAACACATCGGTTTTACAAGTGTCCATGTGATACGCGTCAAAACTTTTTCTCTTGTAACTGCACGAAAAGGATGTATTCTTGCTTAATACAACGAAAAAAGCTGTTTTAGACCAAAACGAGGTTAATCTGAACATATCGGTTTTACAAGTGTCCGTGTGATACGCGTCAAATCTTTTTCTCCTATAACTGCGCGAAAAGCGTGTATTCTTGCTTAAAACAACGAAACAAGCTGTTTTAGACCGGAACGAGTTAAATCTGAACACATCGGTTTTACAAGTGTCCATGTGATACGCGTCAAATCTTTTTCTCCAATAACTGCGCGAAAAGCTTGTATTTTTGCTTAAAACAACGAAACAAGTTGTTTTAGACCGAAACGAAACAAATCTGAACACATCGGTTTTACAAGTGTCCGTGCGATACGCGTCAAAACTTTTTCTCCTATATTTGCGCGAAAAGCATGTATTCTTGTTTAAAACAACGAAACAAGCTGCTTTAGACCGGAACGAGTTAAATCTGAACACATCGGTTTGACAAGCGTCAAAACTTTTTCTCTTATAACTGCGCGAAAAGCATGTATTCGTGCTTAATACAACGAAACAAGCTGTTTTACATCGAAACGAGCAAAATCTGAACACATCGGTTTTACAAGTGTCTGTGTGATATGCGTCAAATCGTTTTCTCATAACGGTGCGAAAAGTATGTATTCATGCATAATACAACAAAACACGGTGTTTTAGACCGAAACGAGCTAAATCTGAACACATCGGTTTTACAAGTGTCCATGTGATACGCGTCAAAACTTTTTCTCTTGTAACTGCGCGAAAAGGATGTATTCGTGCTTAATACAACGAAACAAGCTGTTTTAGACCGAAACGAGGTTAATCTGAACATATCGGTTTTACAAGTGTCCGTGTGATACGCGTAAAATTTTTTTTTCCTATAACTGCGCGAAAAGCGTGTATTCTTGCTTAAAACAACGCAACAAGCTGTTTTAGACCGGAACGAGTTAAATCTGAACACATCGGTTTTACAAGTGTCCGTGTGATACGCGTCAAAACTTTTTCTCTTATAACAGCGCGAAAAGCATGTATTCTTGCTTAAATCAACGAAACAAGCTGTTTTAGAAGGAAGCGAGCTAGATCTGAACACATCGGTTTTACAAGTGTCCATGTGATGCGCGTCAAAACTTTTTCTCCTGTAACTGCGCGAAAAGCATGTATTCCTGCTTAAAACAACGAAACAAGCTGGTTTAGACCGAAACGAGCTAAATCTGAACACATCGGTTTTACAAGTGTCCGTGTGATACGCGTCAAAACTTTTTCTCTTATAACTGCGCGAAAAGCATGTATTCTTGCTTAATACAACAAAACATGGTGTTTTAGACCGAAACGAGCTTAATCTGAACACATCGGTTTTACAAGTGTCCATGTGATACGAGTCAAAACTTTTTCTTTTGTAACTGCGTGAAAAGCATGTATTCTTGCTTAAAACAACGAAACAAGCTGTTTTAGACCGGAACGAGTTAAATCTGAACACATCGGTTTTACAAGTGTCCGTGTGATACGCGTCAAAACTTTTTCTCTAATAACAGCGCGAAAAGCATGTATTCTTGCTTAAAACAACGAAACAAGCTGTTTTAGAACGAAGCGAGCTAGATCTGAACACATCGGTTTTACAAGTGTCCGTGTGATACGCGTCAAATCTTTTTCTCTTATAACTGCGCGAAAAGCGTGTGTTCTTGCTTAAAACAACGAAACAAGCTGTTTTAGACCGGAACGAGTTAAATCTGAACACATCGGTTTTACAAGTGTCCGTGTATACGCGTCAAAACTTTTTATCTTATAACTGCGCGAAAAGCATGTATTCGTGCTTAATACAACGAAACAAGTTTTAGACCGAAACGAGTAAATCTGAACACATCGATTTTACAGTGTCCGTGTGATACGCGTCAAAACTTTTTCTCTTATAACTGCGCGAAAAGCATGTATTCGTGCTTAATACAACAAAACATGGTGTTTTAGACCGAAACGAGCTAAATCTGAACACATCGGTTTTACAAGTGTCCATGTGATACGCGTCAAAACTTTTTCTCTTGTAACTGCGCGAAAAGCATGTATTCTTGCTTAAAACAACGAAACAAGCTGTTTTAGACCGGAACGAGTTAAATCTGAACACATCGGTTTTACAAGTGTCCATGTGATACGCGTCAAAACCTTTTCTTTTATAACTGCGCGAAAAGCATGTATTCTTGCTTAAAACAACGAAACAAGCTGTTTTAGAACGAAGCGAGCTAGATCTGAACACATCGGTTTTACAAGTGTCCGTGTGATACCTATCAAAACTGTTTATCGTATAACTGCGCGAAAAGCATGTATTTTTGCTTAAAACAACGAAACAAGCTGTTTTGGACCGAAACGAGCTAAATCAGAACACATCGGTTTTACAAGTGTTCGTGTGATACTCAAAACTTTTTCTGTTATAACGGCGCGAAAAGCATGTATTCTTGCTTAAAACAACGAAATAAGCTGTTTTAGAATGAAACGAGCTAAATCTGAGCACATCTGTTTTACAAGTGTTCATGTGATACGCGTCAGAAAGTTTTTTCTTATAACTGCGCGAAAAGCATGTATTCTTGCTTAAAACAACGAAACAAGCTGTTTTAGAACGAAACGAGCTGAATCTGAACACATCGGTTTTACAAGTGTCTGTGTGATACGCGTCAAAACATTTTCTCCTATAATTGCGCGAAAAGGATGTATTCTTGTTTAAAACAACTAAACAAGCTGTTTTAGACCGGAACGAGTTAAATCTGAACACATCGGTTTTACAAGTGTCCGTGTGATACGCGTCTAAACTTTTTCTCTTATAACTGCGTGAAAAGCATGTATTCTTTCTTAAAACAACAAAACATGGTGTTTTAGACCGAAACGAGCTTAATCTGAACACATCGGTTTTACTAGTGTCCATGTGATACGAGTCAAAACTTTTTCTTTTGTAACTGCGTGAAAAGCATGTATTCTTGCTTAAAACAACGAAACAAGCTGTTTTAGACCGGAACGAGTTAATTCTGAACACATCGGTTTTACAAGTGTCCGTGTGATACGCGTCTAAACTTTTTCTCTTATAACTGCGTGAAAAGCATGTATTCTTTCTTAAAACAACGAAACAAGCTGTTTTAGAACGAAGCGAGCTAGATCTGAACACATCGGTTTACAAGTGTTCGTGTGATACCTATCAAAACTTCTTATCTTATAACTGCGCGAAAAGCATGTATTCGTGCTTAATACAACGAAACAAGCTGTTTTACCTCGAAACGAGCAAAATGTGAACACATCGGTTTTACAATTGTCTGTGTGATACGCGTCAAATCTTTTTCTCATAACGGTGCGAAAAGCATGTATTCGTGCATAATACAACAAAACAAGGTGTTGTAGACCGAAACGAGCTAAATCTGAACACATCGGTTTTACAAGCGTCCATGTGATACGCGTCAAAACTTTTTCTCTTGTAACTGCGCGAAAAGGATGTATTCTTGCTTAATACAACGAAACAAGCTGTTTTAGACCGAAACGAGGTTAATCTGAACATATCGGTTTTACAAGTGTCCGTGTGATACGCGTCAAATCTTTTTCTCCTATAACTGCGCGAAAAGCGTGTATTCTTGCTTAAAACAACGAAACAAGTTGTTTTAGACCGGAACTAGTTAAATCTGAACACACCGGTTTTACAAGTGTCCGTGTGATACGCGTCAAAACTTTTTCTCTAATAACAGCGCGAAAAGCATGTATTCTTGCTTAAAACAACGAAACAAGCTGTTTTAGAACGAAGCGAGCTAGATCTGAACACATCGGTTTTACAAGTGTCCGTGTGATACGCGTCAAATCTTTTTCTCCTCTAACTGCGCGAAAAGCGTGTGTTCTTGCTTAAAACAACGAAACAAGCTGTTTTAAACCGGAACGAGTTAAATCTGAACACATCGGTTTTACAAGTGTCCGTGTGTACGCGTCAAAACTTTTTATCTTATAACTGCGCGACAAGCATGTATTCGTGCTTAATACAACGAAACAAGGTGTTGTAGACCGAAACGAGCTAAATCTGAACACATCGGTTTTACAAGTGTCCATGTGATACGCGTCAAAACTTTTTCTCTTGTAACTGCGCGAAAAGGATGTATTCTTGCTTAATACAACGAAACAAGCTGTTTTAGACCGAAACGAGGTTAATCTGAAAATATCGGTTTTTCAAGTGTCCGTGTGATACGCGTCAAATCTTTTTCTCCTATAACTGCACGAAAAGCGTGTATTCTTGCCTAAAACAACGAAACAAGTTGTTTTACACCGGAACGAGTTAAATCTGAACACATCGGTTTTACAAGTGTCCGTGTGATACGCGTCAAAACTTTTTCTCTAATAACAGCGCGAAAAGCATGTATTCTTGCTTAAAACAACGAAACAAGCTGTTTTAGAACGAAGCGAGCTAGATCTGAACACATCGGTTTTACAAGTGTCCGTGTGATACGCGTCAAATCTTTTTCTCTTATAACTGCGCGAAAAGCGTGTGTTCTTGCTTAAAACAACGAAACAAGCTGTTTTAGACCGGAACGAGTTAAATCTGAACACATCGGTTTTACAAGTGTCCGTGTATACGCGTCAAAACTTTTTATCATATAACTGCGCGAAAAGCATGTATTCGTGCTTAATACAACGAAACAAGTTTTAGACCGAAACGAGTAAATCTGAACACATCGATTTTACAGTGTCCGTGTGATACGCGTCAAAACTTTTTCTCTTATAACTGCGCGAAAAGCATGTATTCGTGCTTAATACAACAAAACATGGTGTTTTAGACCGAAACGAGCTAAATCTGAACACATCGGTTTTACAAGTGTCCATGTGATACGCGTCAAAACTTTTTCTCTTGTAACTGCGCGAAAAGCATGTATTCTTGCTTAAAACAACGAAACAAGCTGTTTTAGACCGGAACGAGTTAAATCTGAACACATCGGTTTTACAAGTGTCCCTGTGATACGCGTCAAAACCTTTTCTTTTATAACTGCGCGAAAAGCATGTATTCTTGCTTAAAACAACGAAACAAGCTGTTTTAGAACGAAGCGAGCTAGATCTGAACACATCGGTTTTACAAGTGTCCGTGTGACACCTATCAAAACTGTTTATCGTATAACTGCGCGAAAAGCATGTATTTTTGCTTAAAACAACGAAACAAGCTGTTTTGGACCGAAACGAGCTAAATCAGAACACATCGGTTTTACAAGTGTTCGTGTGATACTCAAAACTTTTTCTGTTATAACGGCGCGAAAAGCATGTATTCTTGCTTAAAACAACGAAATAAGCTGTTTTAGAATGAAACGAGCTAAATCTGAGCACATCTGTTTTACAAGTGTTCATGTGATACGCGTCAGAAAGTTTTTTCTTATAACTGCGCGAAAAGCATGTATTCTTGCTTAAAACAACGAAACAAGCTGTTTTAGAACGAAACGAGCTGAATCTGAACACATCGGTTTTGCAAGTGTCTGTGTGATACGCGTCAAAACATTTTCTCCTATAATTGCGCGAAAAGGATGTATTCTTGTTTAAAACAACTAAACAAGCTGTTTTAGACCGGAACGAGTTAAATCTGAACACATCGGTTTTACAAGTGTCCGTGTGATACGCGTCTAAACTTTTTCTCTTATAACTGCGTGAAAAGCATGTATTCTTTCTTAAAACAACAAAACAAGCTGTTTTAGAAAGAAGCGAGCTAGATCTGAACACATCGGTTTACAAGTGTCCGTGTGATACCTATCAAAACTTCTTATCTTATAACTGCGCGAAAAGCATGTATTCGTGCTTAATACAACCAAACAAGCTGTTTTACCTCGAAACGAGCAAAATCTGAACACATCGGTTTTACAATTGTCTGTGTGATACGCGTCAAATCTTTTTCTCATAACGGTGCGAAAAGCATGTATTCGTGCATAATACAACAAAACACGGTGTTGTAGACCGAAACGAGCTAAATCTGAACACATCGGTTTTACAAGTGTCCATGTGATACGCGTCAAAACTTTTTCTCTTGTAACTGCACGAAAAGGATGTATTCTTGCTTAATACAACGAAACAAGCTGTTTTAGACCAAAACGAGGTTAATCTGAACATATCGGTTTTACAAGTGTCCGTGTGATACGCGTCAAATCTTTTTCTCCTATAACTGCGCGAAAAGCGTGTATTCTTGCTTAAAACAACGAAACAAGCTGTTTTAGACCGGAACGAGTTAAATCTGAACACATCGGTTTTACAAGTGTCCATGTGATACGCGTCAAAACTTTTTCTCCAATAACTGCGCGAAAAGCTTGTATTTTTGCTTAAAACAACGAAACAAGTTGTTTTAGACCGAAACGAAACAAATCTGAACACATCGGTTTTACAAGTGTCCGTGCGATACGCGTCAAAACTTTTTCTCCTATAATTGCGCGAAAAGCATGTATTCTTGTTTAAAACAACGAAACAAGCTGCTTTAGACCGGAACGAGTTAAATCTGAACACATCGGTTTGACAAGCGTCAAAACTTTTTCTCTTATAACTGCGCGAAAAGCATGTATTTGTGCTTAATACAACGAAACAAGTTGTTTTACATCGAAACGAGCAAAATCTGAACACATCGGTTTTACAAGTGTCTGTGTGAACGCGTCAAATCGTTTTCTCATAACGGTGCGAAAAGCATGTATTCATGCATAATACAACAAAACACGGTGTTTTAGACCGAAACGAGCTAAATCTGAACACATCCGTTTTACAAGTGTCCATGTGATACGCGTCAAAACTTTTTCTCTTGTAACTGCGTGAAAAGCATGTATTCTTTCTTAAAACAACAAAACAAGCTGTTTTAGAACGAACCGAGCTAGATCTGAACACATCGGTTTACAAGTGTCCGTGTGATACCTATCAAAACTTCTTATCTTATAACTGCGCGAAAAGCATGTATTCGTGCTTAATACAACCAAACAAGCTGTTTTACCTCGAAACGAGCAAAATCTGAACACATCGGTTTTACAATTGTCTGTGTGATACGCGTCAAATCTTTTTCTCATAACGGTGCGAAAAGCATGTATTCGTGCATAATACAACAAAACACGGTGTTGTAGACCGAAACGAGCTAAATCTGAACACATCGGTTTTACAAGTGTCCATGTGATACGCGTCAAAACTTTTTCTCTTGTAACTGCACGAAAAGGATGTATTCTTGCTTAATACAACGAACACAAGCTGTTTAGACCAAAACGAGGTTAATCTGAACATATCGGTTTTACAAGTGTCCGTGTGATACGCGTCAAATCTTTTTCTCCTATAACTGCGCGAAAAGCGTGTATTCTTGCTTAAAACAACGAAACAAGCTGTTTTAGAACGAAGCGAGCTAGATCTGAACACATCGGTTTTACAAGTGTCTGTGTGATACGCGTCATAACATTTTCTCCTATAATTGCGCGAAAAGGATGTATTCTTGTTTAAAACAACTAAACAAGCTGTTTTAGACCGGAACGAGTTAAATCTGAACACATCGGTTTTACAAGTGTCCGTGTGATACGCGTCTAAACTTTTTCTCTTATAACTGCGTGAAAAGCATGTATTCTTTCTTAAAACAACAAAACAAGCTGTTTTAGAAAGAAGCGAGCTAGATCTGAACACATCGGTTTACAAGTGTCCGTGTGATACCTATTAAAACTTCTTATCTTATAACTGCGCGAAAAGCATGTATTCGTGCTTAATACAACCAAACAAGCTGTTTTACCTCGAAACGAGCAAAATCTGAACACATCGGTTTTACAATTGTCTGTGTGATACGCGTCAAATCTTTTTCTCATAACGGTGCGAAAAGCATGTATTCGTGCATAATACAACAAAACACGGTGTTGTAGACCGAAACGAGCTAAATCTGAACACATCGGTTTTACAAGTGTCCATGTGATACGCGTCAAAACTTTTTCTCTTGTAACTGCACGAAAAGGATGTATTCTTGCTTAATACAACGAAACAAGCTGTTTTAGACCAAAACGAGGTTAATCTGAACATATCGGTTTTACAAGTGTCCGTGTGATACGCGTCAAATCTTTTTCTCCTATAACTGCGCGAAAAGCGTGTATTCTTGCTTAAAACAACGAAACAAGCTGTTTTAGACCGGAACGAGTTAAATCTGAACACATCGGTTTTACAAGTGTCCATGTGATACGCGTCAAAACTTTTTCTCCAATAACTGCGCGAAAAGCTTGTATTTTTGCTTAAAACAACGAAACAAGTTGTTTTAGACCGAAACGAAACAAATCTGAACACATCGGTTTTACAAGT
Source organism: Amblyomma americanum (assembly GCF_052857255.1). Classification (NCBI taxonomy): domain Eukaryota; kingdom Metazoa; phylum Arthropoda; class Arachnida; order Ixodida; family Ixodidae; genus Amblyomma; species Amblyomma americanum. Next base: position 321,642 of record NW_027526492.1, on the reverse strand, counting down.
GTCCGTGCGATACGCGTCAAAACTTTTTCTCCTATAATTGCGCGAAAAGCATGTATTCTTGTTTAAAACAACGAAACAAGCTGCTTTAGACCGGAACGAGTTAAATCTGAACACATCGGTTTGACAAGCGTCAAAACTTTTTCTCTTATAACTGCGCGAAAAGCATGTATTCGTGCTTAATACAACGAAACAAGCTGTTTTACATCGAAACGAGCAAAATCTGAACACATCGGTTTTACAAGTGTCTGTGTGATACGCGTCAAATCGTTTTCTCATAACGGTGCGAAAAGCATGTATTCATGCATAATACAACAAAACACGGTGTTTTAGACCGAAACGAGCTAAATCTGAACACATCCGTTTTACAAGTGTCCATGTGATACGCGTCAAAACTTTTTCTCTTGTAACTGCGTGAAAAGCATGTTTTCTTTCTTAAAACAACAAAACAAGCTGTTTTAGAACGAAGCGAGCTAGATCTGAACACATCGGTTTACAAGTGTCCGTGTGATACCTATCAAAACTTCTTATCTTATAACTGCGCGAAAAGCATGTATTCGTGCTTAATACAACCAAACAAGCTGTTTTACCTCGAAACGAGCAAAATCTGAACACATCGGTTTTACAATTGTCTGTGTGATACGCGTCAAATCTTTTTCTCATAACGGTGCGAAAAGCATGTATTCGTGCATAATACAACAAAACACGGTGTTGTAGACCGAAACGAGCTAAATCTGAACACATCGGTTTTACAAGTGTCCATGTGATACGCGTCAAAACGTTTTCTCTTGTAACTGCACGAAAAGGATGTATTCTTGCTTAATACAACGAAACAAGCTGTTTTAGACCAAAACGAGGTTAATCTGAACATATCGGTTTTACAAGTGTCCTTGTGATACGCGTCTAAACTTTTTCTCTTATAACTGCGTGAAAAGCATGTATTCTTTCTTAAAACAACGAAACAAGCTGTTTTAGAACGAAGCGAGCTAGATCTCAACACATCGGTTTACAAGTGTCCGTGTGATACCTATCAAAACTTCTTATCTTATAACTGCGCGAAAAGCATGTATTCGTGCTTAATACAACGAAACAAGCTGTTTTACCTCGAAACGAGCAAAATGTGAACACATCGGTTTTACAAGTGTCTGTGTGATACGCGTCAAATCGTTTTCTCATAACGGTGCGAAAAGCATGTATTCATGCATAATACAACAAAACACGGTGTTTTAGACCGAAACGAGCTAAATCTGAACACATCGGTTTTACAAGTGTCCATGTGATACGCGTCAAAACTTTTTCTCTTGTAACTGCGCGAAAAGGATGTATTCGTGCTTAATACAACGAAACAAGCTGTTTTAGACCGAAACGAGGTTAATCTGAACATATCGGTTTTACAAGTGTCCGTGTGATACGCGTAAAATTTTTTTTCCTATAACTGCGCGAAAAGCGTGTATTCTTGCTTAAAACAACGCAACAAGCTGTTTTAGACCGGAACGAGTTAAATCTGAACACATCGGTTTTACAAGTGTCCGTGTGATACGCGTCAAAACTTTTTCTCTTATAACAGCGCGAAAAGCATGTATTCTTGCTTAAATCAACGAAACAAGCTGTTTTAGAAGGAAGCGAGCTAGATCTGAACACATCGGTTTTACAAGTGTCCATGTGATGCGCGTCAAAACTTTTTCTCCTGTAACTGCGTGAAAAGCATGTATTCTTGCTTAAAACAACGAAACAAGCTGTTTTAGACCGGAACGAGTTAAATCTGAACACATCGGTTTTACAAGTGTCCGTGTGATACGCGTCTAAACTTTTTCTCTTATAACTGCGTGAAAAGCATGTATTCTTTCTTAAAACAACGAAACAAGCTGTTTTAGAACGAAGCGAGCTAGATCTCAACACATCGGTTTACAAGTGTCCATGTGATACCTATCAAAACTTCTTATCTTATAACTGCGCGAAAAGCATGTATTCGTGCTTAATACAACGAAACAAGCTGTTTTACCTCGAAACGAGCAAAATGTGAACACATCGGTTTTACAATTGTCTGTGTGATACGCGTCAAATCTTTTTCTCATAACGGTGCGAAAAGCATGTATTCGTGCATAATACAACAAAACAAGGTGTTGTAGACCGAAACGAGCTAAATCTGAACACATCGGTTTTACAAGTGTCCATGTGATTCGCGTCAAAACTTTTTCTCTTGTAACTGCGCGAAAAGGATGTATTCTTGCCTAATACAACGAAACAAGCTGTTTTAGACCGAAACGAGGTTAATCTGAACATATCGGTTTTACAAGTGTCCGTGTGATACGCGTCAAATCTTTTTCTCCTATAACTGCGCGAAAAGCGTGTATTCTTGCTTAAAACAACGAAACAAGTTGTTTTAGACCGGAACGAGTTAAATCTGAACACATCGATTTTACAAGTGTCCGTGTGATACGCGTCAAAACTTTTTCTCTAATAACAGCGCGAAAAGCATGTATTCTTGCTTAAAACAACGAAACAAGCTGTTTTAGAACGAAGCGAGCTAGATCTGAACACATCGGTTTTACAAGTGTCCGTGTGATACGCGTCAAATCTTTTTCTCCTATAACTGCGCGAAAAGCGTGTGTTCTTGCTTAAAACAACGAAACAAGCTGTTTTAAACCGGAACGAGTTAAATCTGAACACATCGGTTTTACAAGTGTCCGTGTGTACGCGTCAAAACTTTTTATCTTATAACTGCGCGAAAAGCATGTATTCATGCTTAATACAACGAAACAAGTTTTAGACCGAAACGAGTAAATCTGAACACATCGATTTTACAGTGTCCGTGTGATACGCGTCAAAACTTTTTCTCTTATAACTGCGCGAAAAGCATGTATTCGTGCTTAATACAACAAAACATGGTGTTTTAGACCGAAACGAGCTAAATCTGAACACATCGGTTTTACAAGTGTCCATGTGATACGTGTCAAAACTTTTTCTCTTGTAACTGCGCGAAAAGCATGTATTCTTGCTTAAAACAACGAAACAAGCTGTTTTAGACCGGAACGAGTTAAATCTGAACACATCGGTTTTACAAGTGTCCATGTGATACGCGTCAAAACTTTTTCTCTTATAACTGCGCGAAAAGCATGTATTCTTGCTCAAAACAACGAAACAAGCTGTTTTAGAACGAAGCGAGCTAGATCTGAACACATCGGTTTTACAAGTGTCCGTGTGATACCGATCAAAACTGTTTATCGTATAACTGCGCGAAAAGCATGTATTTTTGCCTAAAAGAACGAAACAAGCTGTTTTGGACCGAAACGAGCTAAATCAGAACACATCGGTTTTACAAGTGTTCGTGTGATACTCAAAACTTTTTCTGTTATAACGGCGCGAAAAGGATGTATTCTTGCTTAAAACAACGAAATATGCTGTTTTAGACTGAAACGAGCTAAATCTGAGCACATCTGTTTTACAAGTGTTCATGTGATACGCGTCAGAAAGTTTTTTCTTATAACTGCGCGAAAAGCATGTATTCTTGCTTAAAACAACGAAACAAGCTGTTTTAGAACGAAACGAGCTGAATCTGAACACATCGGTTTTACAAGTGTCTGTGTGATACGCGTCAAAACATTTTCTCCTATAATTGCGCGAAAAGGATGTATTCTTGTTTAAAACAACTAAACAAGCTGTTTTAGACCGGAACGAGTTAAATCTGAACACATCGGTTTTACAAATGTCCGTGTGATACGCGTCAAAACTTTTTCTCTTATAACTGCACGAAAAGCATGTATTCGTGCTTAATACAACAAAACATGGTGTTTTAGACCGACACGAGCTAAATCTGAACACATCGGTTTTACAAGTGTCCATGGGATACGCGTCAACTTTTTCTCTTGTAACTGCGCGAAAAGCATGTATTCTTGCTTAAAACAACGATACAAGCTGTTTTAGACCGGAACGAGTTAAATCTGAACACATCGGTTTTACAAGTGTCCGTGTGATACGCGTCAAAACCTTTTCTCTTATAACTGCGCGAAAAGCATGTATTCTTGCTTAAAACAACGAAACAAGCTGTTTTAGATCGAAGCGAGCTAGATCTGAACACATCGGTTTAACAAGTGTTCGTGCGATACCTATCAAAACTTTTTATCTTATAACTGCGCGAAAAGCATGTATTCGTGCTTAATACTACGAAACAAGCTGTTTTAGACCGAAACGAGCTAAATCTGAAGGCCGGTTTTACAAGTGTCCATGTGATACGCGTCAAAACTTTTTCTCCTGTAAATGCGCGAAAAGCATGTATTCTTGCTTAAAACAACGAAACAAGCTGTTTTAGACCGAAACGAGGTAAATTTGAACACATCTGTTTTCAAGTGTCTATGTGATACGCGTAAAAACTTTTTCTCCTATAACTGGGCGAAAAGCATGTATTCTTGCTTAAAACAACGAAACAAGTTGTTTTAGACCGAAACGAATTAGATCGGAACACATCGGTTTTACAACTGTCTATGTGATACGCGTCAAAATTTTTTTCTTATAACGGCGCGAAAAGCATGTATTCTTGCTTAAAACAACGCAACAAGCTGTTTTATACCGAAACGAGCTAAATCTGAAGACATCGGTTTTAAAAGTGTCCATGTGATCCGCGTGAAAACTTTTTCTCCTGTAACTGCGCGAAAAGCATGTATTCTTGCTTAAAACAACTAAACAAGCTGTTTTAGACCGAAACGAGCTAAATCTGAACACATCGGTTTTAAAGTGTCCGTGTGATACTCGTCAAAACTTTTTCTGCTATAACTGCGCGAAAAGCATGTATTCTTGCTTAAAACAACGAAACAAGCTGTTTTAGACCGATACGAGCTAAATCTGAGCACATCGGTTTTCCAAGTGTCATTGTGATGCGCGTCAAATCTTTTTCTGTTATAACTGCGCGAAAAGCATGCATTCTTGCTTAAAACAAAGAGACAAGCTGCTTTAGACCGGAACGAGTTAAATCTGAACACATCGGTTTTACAAGTGTCCGTGTGATACGTGTCAAAACTTTTTCTCTTATAACTGCGCGAAAAGCATGTATTCGTGCTTAGTACAACGAAACAAGCGGTTTTACATCGAAACAAGCAAAATCTGAACACATCGGTTTTACAAGTGTCCGTGTGATACGCGTCAAAAATGTTTCTCCTATAACGGCGCGAAAAGCGTGTATTCTAGCTTAAAACAACGAAACAAGCTGTTTTAGACCGGAACGAGTTAAATCTGAACACATCGGTTTTACAAGTGTCCGTGTGATACGCGTCAAAACTTTTTCTCTTATAACAGAGCGAAAAGCATGTATTCTTGCTTAAAACAACGAAACAAGCTGTTTTAGAACGAAACGAGCTAGATCTGAACACATCGGTTTTACAAGTGTCCGTGTGATACCTATCAAAACTTTTTATCTTATAACTGCGCGAAAAGCATGTATTCGTGCTTAATACAACGAAACAAGTTTTAGACCGAAACGAGCTAAATCCGGACATCGGTTTTACAAGTGTCCGTGTGATACTCGTCAAAACTTTTTGTGTTATAACTGCGAGAAATGCATGTATTCTTGCTTAAAACAACGAAACAAGCTGTTTTAGACCGAAACGAGCTAGATCTGAACACATCGGTTTTACAAGTGTCCATGTGATACGCGTCAAAACTTTTTCTCCAATAACTGCGCGAAAAGCATGTATTTTTGCTTAAAACAACGAAACAAGTTGTTTTAGACCGAAACGAATTAGATCGGAACACATCGGTTTTACAAGTGTCCATGTGATACGCGTCAAAACCTTTTCTCCTGTAACTCCGCGAAAAGCATGCATTCTTGCTTAAAACAACGAAACAAGCTGTTTTAGACCGAAACGAGCTAAATCTGAACACATCAGTTTTACAAGTGTCCGTGTGATACGCGTCAAAAATTTTTTTCTTATAACTGCGCGAGAAGCATGTATTCTTGCTTAAAACAACGAAACAAGCTGTTTTAGCACGAAGCGAGCTAGATCTGAACACATCGTTTTTACAAGTGTCCATGTGATACGCGTCAAAACTTTTTCTCCTGTAACTGCGCGAAAAGCATGTATTCTTGCTTAAAACAACGAAACAAGCTGGTTTAGACCGAAAAGAGCTAAATCTGAACACATCGGTTTTACAAGTGTCCATGTGATACGAGTCAAAACTTTTTCTCTTATAACTGCGCGAAAAGCATGTATTCGTGCTTAATACAACAAAACATGGTGTTTTAGACCGAAACGAGCTAAATCTGAACACATCGGTTTTACAAGTGTCAATGTGATACGAGTCAAAACTTTTTCTCTTGTAACTGCGCGAAAAGCATGTATTCTTGCTTAAAACAACGAAACAAGCTGTTTTAGACAGGAACGAGTTAAATCTGAACACATCGGTTTTACAAGTGTCCGTGTGATACGCGTCTAAACTTTTTCTATTATAACTGCGCGAAAAGCATGTATTCTTCCTTAAAACAACGAAACAAGCTGTTTTAGAACGAAGCGAGCTAGATCTGAACACATCGGTCTTACAAGTGTCCGTGTGATACCTATCAAAACTTCTTATCTTATAACTGCGCGAAAAGCATGTATTCGTGCTTAATACAACAAAACAAGCTGTTTTAGACCGACACGAGCTAAATCTGAAGACATCGGTTTTACAAGTGTCCGTGTGATACGCGTCAAAACTTTTTCTCCTGTAACTGCGCGAAAAGCATGTATTAATAATAATAATAATAATAATAATAATAATAATAGTGGTTTTATTTGCGCCTAATGAATACATGGCGCGGGAGACCCGCAGTAAAAGCTGTCACAAGCGACAGCTTGACAAAGCCGGAGGCCCCCCTATACACTTGACAGCATCATAGGGGCAATGAAACGGCATGTCTCATCCAAAAACTAAATAGAACAAAAACATGAAAACATCTGCAATTACAATCACTCACAAGAACTACATAAAATTATACAGAAAATGTGGTAGAATGAAGTTAGAAAGCACTTACAAAAGCAATGAAACATTCATGTGCGATGGCAATGAGTTTAGCGAAAGTAACAGATAAATTAAGCACATTTTGCTTCAAATAAAATCCAAAACAAAGTGAATACAGACAAGCGGTACAGTCAGGGTAAACAACAACATGACAGAGTAAACAGGAATGGCAAGCAAAGTGTCCTAGTACATGTTGAAATACCGGCGGAGTGTTTTGAACGTCACCTTTTCAAGTTGGATATGTTTATGATTTAAATCATTTAGTAACCGGGGTAGTTTATTCTGTATTGTTTGTAGGCCGTATGTTGTGCGAAACGTCCTTACATTTCCAGAGCTCCGTGTGACGTGTCTGGTGTGTAGTAGTGTTTGGTTGTAACCTGGCTAGACGATGTAGAAATGAACTGTTGCTAGCGTTTTCATTCTTAATTGCCTTGCAAAGAATATAATCAAACAGTTCGGTAACAGGGATTATGTTGTATTTGGGAAATAGATGATACGTATGTGAATAAAACGGCAGATTTTCTATTACTCTTACAAACCTTTTCTGCAACTTGTGAAGCTTCTGCAAATTTCCGTAAGTTGTCGTAGACCAAACTAAGTGACAATAATTGAGTCGGGAGGAGAATAAGGTATTATAAAGTAACAGTAAGATTTTTGGTGGTAGTAAATTGCGATTGCGGTATACTAGCCCAATTACTTGTGCTAGCTTAATTAGCATGCTGTCCACGTGGACATCCCATGACATATTCTGCTGAAAGATAACACCTAATGTCTTAATACTGGAAGTTACTTCGAGAGGAGTGGCATTTAAGTAGATAGACTTTTGTATTGTTATGTTTTTGTTTTTACTTCGAAAGAATACGGCTTTTGTTTTTGTTTGCATTAATCGTCAGGCTGTTTTTACGTGTCCAATCGTCTAGTTTTATTAATGTTAAATTAGCAGCATCAACAAGGTCGTCACTAGTTTTACCAGTTAATAATATGCTGGTATCATCCGCGTACATGATAAATTTCACGGTTGCATCAATATTCACAATATCATTCACGTACATAATAAATAAAAAAGGTCCTAATATACTGCCCTGTGGGACCCCTGCTGAAATAGATAATGGGTTAGAACTGTGGTTGTTTATGACGACTATTTGTCTACGAAATTCCAAGTAGGAGCGTATAAGAGATGCAGCGTTACCACGAAAGCCATAGTGTTGGAGTTTCTTAATTAAAAGTTGATGACTGATGGAGTCAAATGCTTTTGACAGGTCAATAAAAATTCCTAGTACAAGTCTTCCTTCTTCAAACTGATTTAGTATGTGTTCTTTTTGTTGTAGCAATGCGAGTTGTGTGCCTAAACCCTTACGGAAGCCATACTGGCAATCAGTCAGCAGGCAATGTTTCTGCTCGAATTCGGATAGTCGCTTTAAAATAACTTTTTCGAAGACTTTTGAAAAGACGGGAAGGATTGATAACGGTCGATAGTTTCCTAAGTCGTTTTTATCGCCTTTTTTAAAGAGCGCAGCGACTCGCGCTATCTGCATCGTTCGAGGAAACGTGCCTTCGCTTAAACAGATATTGAAGATATAGGTAAGACAAGGAGAGAGAAGGTCAGCAACATATTTGATTGGTTTTATTTGGATACCATCAATATCTTTAGCGGTACTATTATTTAGACTGTGAATTGTGCTAATTATCTCTCCCTCATTTACTGGATACAAAAATATAGAGCTAGAGTTGTATGGAATACCATCAAGATCATTGTCTGGTGCGTTGTTACTTCCAATTTTAACAAAGTGTTCGTTAAAAGCGTCTGCAAGTGCTTTTTCCTGTAACTCAAGACCATTTATTTTTAAGCTCTGTATCCTTTCCTCGGGAATAGTGCAGTTCAACAAAGAGTTCAGTTTTTTCCACATTGCGGCCGTACCTGGAGCTAGTGAATTAAAGAAAACTGTATAGTAATCTCGCCTGGCCTTTTTTATCTTTGTCTAAACGATTCCTAATTTTTTTAAAAGCCTGAAATATTTCGGGGTCTCTGGTCTTTATAAATTCACTGTATAATGCATTCTTTCTCCGTATTCTGGCAGATAGCTCTGCAATAATCCATGGTTTACGTATTTTTTTTGTGTTTAATGCACTTAAAAGGAAAGCTAGTGTCATAACTTTCTTTCAATAGGCTGAAAAAAGCCTCATAAGCCAAATTTGCGTCTTTAAGATCGTATACAGTGTCCCAACATGTCTGAGCTATCTTCTCACGAAAAATAGAAAGAGCCTGATCAGTTGTTAGTTGAATGAAATGGTTTGTCTTTGTTTCCTTGTTTCGGACGTGACCCTTGAAACATAAATATATCGGCAAGTGATCACTGAGATCCGATGCGAAGACGCCAGCGTTAATGACTTCAGAACTTAAATTCGTAATAAATACGTCAATTGAAGATGACGAATTCTCGGTCACTCTGGTAGGAAGACTGATAGTATTCCAACAAGCATTCATCTCCAAGAGAGTATCTAACCTAGGTTTTGGTGAATCATTCTTCATCATGTTAATGTTGATGTCTCCGCCATAAATTAAATTGAATTTGTTGTCATTTATAAAGACGAGAAAAGTTTCTAAGAACTCCAAGAATAATGTAACGGAACCATTCGGAGGGCGATAGCAAACAGCGAAAACAGTATTGTTTTGTATCACTGATAAAAATTCATAGTCATAAGTTATTACTGAAAACTGGTTCAATATTTCACATGCAGACGGCTTTTTAACCAAGGTGCATATTCCGCCACCACGACCTGTTGATCGATTCAGGTAGAAAGTATTGTACAATGGAAGCCGAAAGATGTTCACATCGTCAACACACCAAGTCTGTCAGCATAATGGCGTCAAAGGATTGCTTTGTTTGCTCAAAAAAGAGTTGTAAGTCATGTTCCTTGCGAGTAAAAGAACGTATGTTTAAGTGAAAACATTTGAAAGCCTTCGAAAACGCTGTACCTAAGTGATGGTTGAAAGTGTGTGGCAATACGTAAGAGTGAGTAGGTGCCATAGTGTTCTTTGTGTTCAGCTGATCTGTTGCTTAAGTTTGTCGCGGTCACTAGAGCAGGAAATGACCACCGCGTTTTGCCCATTAGCTTTCCGGACCAAGACCTTGTTGTTGTTGTGCCATACGTATTTGTAGTTATTTGCCTTGGCCCAGAGCTTTGTTTCGGTAAGCAGAGTACGTGTCCTTTTTGTCAGGTTTTCTAACACAAAAATGCTGTCATTTCCCTGGCACAGTGTTTTCCTGTTTTGCCACCATTTGTCTCTTGCTGATTGTTTGGCGAAACGACAGATAATGCCAGGTATCTTATCTTGCTTTGAGGGAAGGCGATGAGTGGACACTATGTCACTTTCCTGAAGCTGTGGCAGGTTGTTTAGAGTTGCCAGCTTATTTATCTCATCAATCAGGTTTTCATCCTTCATTGCTTTAATTCCATGGAACTCAAGGTTCAGCTTTCGGCTTCTCCATTCCAAACAGTCCATTTCGTTTTTCAGCTGCGTTATTTCATCGTCTTGCTTTTCAATCTTGTCTACCCTGTGTTTCAGTTCCCTGACCTCACGTTCGTTCTTTTCTACCCGAGTTAGAAGCTCATCGTACTGGTCACTCATGTACTGAACTGTGTCTTCGACGCTGTCAACTGTTTCTTTCAGCGGTAAAAGGTACTCCAGCTTTTCATTGATTGATTTCAGCAGTGCACGAACGTCCTGGTCATCCGTATCATTACTGGATCTATCGAGCTGTGGAGTACGACCTTTCGAACGCCTGCAATTTCAGCAACGCCACGCACTGCGATAATTCTCCCCTTTGGACTTGATAGTAGCATCTGAAATTCCTGCACATTTCCCCGTGTGATAGACAGATCTACAGTCACTACAGTCGATTTTGGAATCAAGTTCCTCGAGTTGCATATCACATGACCCACAGTGTTCATCAAGGGGCATAGCGACACTTTTGGCAGCAGCAGCAGCAGTAAAAGAGGACAGCGGGAAGATATATTAACAGAGCAGCAACTAACCTGCAATTGCAGAGAAAACTTCTTAAGATGGTGCCTTTCCCGTGCCGCTGCCGCTGCCAGTGTGACAGCCGCAGGTCTCTGGGCTTTCTTTATAGCCTCGTCCGATGGGTGGGCGTGTCCGCTGGCCGGTAGCGATGCAGTCCTAGATGACGTTATCTTCCGCAGCAACCAGCACACGTGCACGCAGACGGTTGTAGTCGATGTCAGAACTTCATATCTGCAATTGCAGAGAAAGCTTCTTAAGATGGTGCCTTTCCCGTGCCGCTGCCGCTGCCAGTGTGACAGCAACAGGTCTCTGGGCTTTCTTTATAGACTCGTCCGATGGGTGGGCGTGTCCGCTGGCCGGTAGCGATGCAGTCCTAGATGACGTTATCTTCCGCAGCAACCAGCACACGTGCACGCAGACGGTTGTAGTCGATGTCAGAACTTCATATCTGCAATTGCAGGGAAAACTTCTTAAGATGGTGCCTTTCCCGTGCCGCTGCCGCTGCTTGCTTAAAACAACGAAACAAGCTGGTTTAGACCGAAACGAGCTAAATCTGAACACAACGGTTTTACAAGTGTACGTGTGATACTCGTTAAAACTTTTTCTGTTATAACTGCGCGAAAAGCATGTATTCTTGCTTAAAACAACGAAACAAGCTGTTTTAGACCGAAACGAGCTAAATCTGAACACATCGGTTTTACAAGTGTCCGTGTGATACGCGTCAAAACTTTTTCTCCTGTAACTGCGCGAAAAGCATGTATTCTTGCTTAAAACAACGGAACAAGCTGTTTTACACCGAAACGAGCTAAATCTGAACACATCGGTTTTACAAGTGTCCGTGTGATACGCGTCAAAATTTTTTTTTCTTATAACTGCGCGAAAAGCATGTATTCTTGCTTAAAACAACGAAACAAGCTGTTTTAGACCGGAACGAGTTAAATCTGAACACATTGGTTTTACAAGTGTCCGTGTGATACGCGTCTAAACTTTTTCTCTTATACCTGCGCGAAAAGCATGTATTCTTGCTTAAAACAACGAAACAAGCTGTTTTAGAACGAAGCGAGCTAGATCTGAACACATCGGTTTTACAAGTGTCCGTGTGATACCTATCAAAATCTCTTATCTTATAACTGCGCGAAAAGCATGTATTCGTGCTTAATACAACGAAACAAGCTGTTTTAGACCGAAACGAGTTAAATCTGAAGACATCGGTTTTACAAGTGTCCGTGTGATACGCGTCAAAACTTTTTCTCCTCTAACTGCGCGAAAAGCATGTATTCTTGCTTAAAACAACGAAACGAGCTGGTTTAGACCGAAACGAGCTAAATCTGAAGACATCGGTTTTACAAGTGTCCGTGTGATACTCGTCAAAACTTTTTCTGTTATAACTGCGTGAAAAGCATGTATTCTTGCTTAAAACAAAAAAACAAGCTGTTTTAGACCGAAACAAATTAGATCTGAACACATCGGTTTTACAAGTGTCCGTGTGATACACGTCAAAACTTTTTCTCCTATAATTGCGCGAAAAGCATGTATTCTTGTTTAAAACAACGAAACAAGCTGCTTTAGACAGGAACGAGTTAAATCTGAACACATCGGTTTTACAAGTGTCCGTGTGATACGCGTCAAAACTTTTTCTCTTATAACTGCGCGAAAAGCATGTATTCGTGCTTAATACAACGAAACAAGCTGTTTTACATCGAAATGAGCAAAATCTGAACACATCGGTTTTACAAGTGTCCATGTGATACGCGTCAAAACGTTTTCTCTTGTAACTGCTCGAAAAGAATGTATTCGTGCTTAACACAACGAAACAAGCTGTTTTAGACCGAAACGAGGTTAATCTGAACATATCGGTTTTACAAGTGTCCGCGTGATACGCGTCAAATCTTTTTCTCCTATAACTGCGCGAAAAGCGTGTATTCTTGCTTAAAACAACGAAACAAGCTGTTTTAGACCGGAACGAGTTAAATCTGAACACATCGGTTTTACAAGTGTCCATGTGATACGCGTCAAAACTTTTTATCTTATAACTGCGCGAAAAGCATGTATTCGTGCTTAATACAACGAAACAAGTTGTTTTAGACCGAAACGAACTAAATCTGAACGCATCGGTTTTGCTAGTGTCCGTGTAATACGCGTCAGAAATTTTTTTCTTATAACTGCGCGAAAAGCATGTATTCTTGCTTAAATCAACGAAACAAGCTGTTTTAGAACGAAGCGAGCTAGATCTGAACACATCGGTTTTACAAGTGTCCATATGATGCGCGTCAAAACTTTTTCTCCTGTAACTGCGCGAAAAGCATGTATTCTTGCTTAAAACAACGAAACAAGCTGGTTTAGACCGAAACGAGCTAAATCTGAACACATCGGTTTTACAAGTGTCCGTGTGATACGCGTCAAAACGTTTTCTCTTATAACAGCGCGAAAAGCATGTATTCTTGCTTAAAACAACGAAACAAGCTGTTTTAGAACGAAGCGAGCTAGAACTGAACACATCGGTTTTACAAGTGTTCGTGTGATACCTATCAAAACTTTTTATCCTATAACTGCGCGAAAAGCATGTATTCATGCTTAATACAACGAAACAAAAATTAGACCGAAACGAGCTAAATCCGGACATCGATTTTACAAGTGTCCATGTGATACTCGTCAAAACTATTTCTGTTATAACTGCGAGAAAAGCATGTATTCTTGCTTAAAACAACGAAACAAGCTGTTTTAGACCGAAACGAGCTAGATCTGAACACATCGGTTTTACAAGTGTCCATGTGATACGCGTCAAAACTTTTTCTCCAATAACTGCGCGAAAAGCATGTATTTTTGCTTAAAACAACGAAACAAGTTGTTTCAGACAGAAACGAATTAGATCTGAACACATCGGTTTTACAAGTGTCCATGTGATACGCGTCAAAACTTTTTCTCCTGTAACTGCGCGAAAAGCATGTATTCTTGCTTAAAACAACGAAACAAGCTGTTTTAGACCGAAACGAGCTAAATCTGAACGCATCGGTTTTGCTAGTGTCCGTGTAATACGCGTCAGAAATTTTTTTCTTATAACTGCGCGAAAAGCATGTATTCTTGCTTAAATCAACGAAACAAGCTGTTTTAGAACGAAGCGAGCTAGATCTGAACACATCGGTTTTACAAGTGTCCATATGATGCGCGTCAAAACTTTTTCTCCTGTAACTGCGCGAAAAGCATGTATTCTTGCTTAAAACAACGAAACAAGCTGGTTTAGACCGAAACGAGCTAAATCTGAACACATCGGTTTTACAAGTGTCCGTGTGATACGCGTCAAAACTTTTTCTTTTATAACTGCGCGAAAAGCATGTATTCTTGCTTAATACAACAAAACATGGTGTTTTAGACCGAAACGAGCTTAATCTGAACACATCGGTTTTACAAGTGTCCGTGTGATACGCGTCTAAACTTTTTCTCTTATAACTGCGTGAAAAGCATGTATTCTTTCTTAAAACAACGAAACAAGCTGTTTTAGAACGAAGAGAGCTAGATCTGAACACATCGGTTTACAAGTGTCCGTGTGATACCTATCAAAACTTCTTATCTTATAACTGCGCGAAAAGCATGTATTCGTGTTTAATACAACGAAACAAGCTGTTTTACATCGAAACGAGCAAAATCTGAACACATCGGTTTTACAATTGTCTGTGTGATACGCGTCAAATCTTTTTCTCATAACGGTGCGAAAAGCATGTATTCTTGCATAATACAACAAAACACGGTGTTGTAGACCGAAACGAGCTAAATCTGAACACATCGGTTTTACAAGTGTCCATGTGATACGCGTCAAAACTTTTTCTCTTGTAACTGCGCGAAAAGGATGTATTCTTGCTTAATACAACGAAACAAGCTGTTTTGGACCGAAACGAGGTTAATCTGAACATATCGGTTTTACAAGTGTCCGTGTGATACGCGTCAAATCTTTTTCTCCTATAACTGCGCGAAAAGCGTGTATTCTTGCTCAAAACAACGAAACAAGTTGTTTTAGACCGGAACGAGTTAAATCTGAACACATCGGTTTTACAAGTGTCCGTGTGATACGCGTCAAAACTTTTTCTCTAATAACAGCGCGAAAAGCATGTATTCTTGTTTAAAACAACGAAACAAGCTGTTTTAGATCGAAGCGAGCTAGATCTGAACACATCGGTTTTACAAGTGTCCGTGTGATACCTATCAAAACTTTTTATCTTATAACTGCGCGAAAAGCATGTATTCGTGCTTAATACAACGAAACAAGTTTTAGACCGAAACGAGCTAAATCCGGACATCGATTTTACAAGTGTCCATGTGATACGCGTCAAAACTTTTTCTGTTATAACTGCGTGAAAAGCATGTATTCTTGCTTAAAACAAAAAACAAGCTGTTTTAGACCGAAACAAATTAGATCTGAACACATCGGTTTTACAAGTGTCCGTGTGATACACGTCAAAACTTTTTCTCTTATAACTGCGCGAAAAGCATGTATTCGTGCTTAATACAACGAGACAAGCTGTTTTACATCGAAACGAGCTAAATCTGAACACATCGGTTTTACAAGTGTCTGTGTGATACGCGTCAAATCTTTTTCTCATAACGGTGCGAAAAGCATGTATTCGTGCTTAATACAACAAAACACGGTGTTTTAGACCGAAACGAGCTAAATCTGAACGCATCGGTTTTACAAGTGTCCATGTGATACGCGTCAAAACTTTTTCTCTTGTAACTGCGCGAAAAGCATGTTTTCGTGCTTAACACAACGAAACAAGCTGTGTTAGACCGAAACGAGCTAAATCTGGGCACATCGGTTTTACAAGTGTCCGTGTGATACGCGTCAAAACTTTTTCTGTTATAACTGCGTGAAAAGCATGTATTCTTGCTTAAAACAAAAAAACAAGCTGTTTTAGACCGAAACAAATTATATCTGAACACATCGGTTTTACAAGTGTCCGTGTGATACACGTCAAAACTTTTTCTCCTATAATTGCGCGAAAAGCATGTATTCTTGTTTAAAACAACGAAACAAGCTGCTTTAGTCAGGAACGAGTTAAATCTGAACACATCGGTTTTACAAGTGTCCGTGTGATACGCGTCAAAACTTTTTCTCCTATAATTGCGCGAAAAGCATGTATTCTTGTTTAAAACAACGAAACAAGCTGCTTTAGACCGGAACGAGTTAAATCTGAACACATCGGTTTGGCAAGCGTCAAAACTTTTTCTCTTATAACTGCGCGAAAAGCATGTATTCGTGCTTAATACAACGAAACAAGCTGTTTTACATCGAAACGAGCAAAATCTGAACACATCGGTTTTACAAGTGTCTGTGTGATACGCGTCAAATCTTTTTCTCATAACGGTGCGAAAAGCATGTATTCATGCATAATACAACAAAAGACGGTGTTTTAGACCGAAACGAGCTAAATCTGAACACATCGGTTTTACAAGTGTCCATGTGATACGCGTCAAAACTTTTTTCTTGTAACTGCGCGAAAAGGATGTATTCGTGCTTAATACAACGAAACAAGCTGTTTTAGACCGAAACGAGGTTAATGTGAACATATCGGTTTTACAAGTGTCCGTGTGATACGCGTCAAATCTTTTTCTCCTATAACTGCGCGAAAAGCGTGTATTCTTGCTTAAAACAACGAAACAAGCTGTTTTAGACCGAAACGAGTTAAATCTGAACACATCGGTTTTACAAGTGTCCGTGTGATACGCGTCAAAACTTTTTCTCTTATAACAGCGCGAAAAGCATGTATTCTTGCTTAAAACAACGAAACAAGCTGTTTTAGAACGAAGCGAGCTAGATCTGAACACATCGGTTTTACAAGTGTTCGTGTGATATCTATCAAAACTTTTTATCTTATAACTGCGCGAAAAGCATGTATTCATGCCTAATACAACGAAACAAAAATTAGACCGAAACGAGCTAAATCCGGACATCGATTTTACAAGTGTCCATGTGATACTCGTCAAAACTATTTCTGTTATAACTGTGAGAAAAGCACGTATTCTTGCTTAAAACAACGAAACAAGCTGTTTTAGACCGAAACGAGCTAGATCTGAACACATCGGTTTTACAAGTGTCCATGTGATACGCGTCAAAACTTTTTCTCCAATAACTGCGCGAAAAGCATGTATTTTTGCTTAAAACAACGAAACAAGTTGTTTTAGACCGAAACGAATTAGATCTGAACACATCGGTTTTACAAGTGTCCATGTGATACGCGTCAAAACTTTTTCTCCTGTAACTGCGCGAAAAGCATGTATTCTTGCCTAAAACAACAAAACAAGCTGTTTTAGACCGAAACGAGCTAAATCTGAACGCATCGGTTTTGCTAGTGTCCGTGTAATACGCGTCAAAAATTTTTTTCTTATAACTGCGCGAAAAGCATGTATTCTTGCTTAAATCAACGAAACAAGCTGTTTTAGAACGAAGCGAGCTAGATCTGAACACATCGGTTTTACAAGTGTCCATGTGATGCGCGTCAAAACTTTTTCTCCTGTAACTGCGCGAAAAGCATGTATTCTTGCATAAAACAACGAAACAAGCTGGTTTAGACCGAAACGAGCTAAATCTGAACACATCGGTTTTACAAGTGTCCGTGTGATACGCGTCAAAACTTTTTCTTTTATAACTGCGCGAAAAGCATGTATTCGTGCTTAACACAACAAAACATGGTGTTTTAGACCGAAACGATCTTAATCTGAACACATCGGTTTTACAAGTATCCGTGTGATACGCGTCTAAACTTTTTCTCTTATAACTGCGTGAAAAGCATGTATTCTTTCTTAAAACAACGAAACAAGCTGTTTTAGAACGAAGAGAGCTAGATCTGAACACATCGGTTTACAAGTGTCCGTGTGATACCTATCAAAACTTCTTATCTTATAACTGCGCGAAAAGCATGTATTCGTGTTTAATACAACGAAACAAGCTGTTTTACATCGAAACGAGCAAAATCTGAACACATCGGTTGTACAATTGTCTGTGTGATACGCGTCAAATCTTTTTCTCATAACGGTGCGAAAAGCATGTATTCTTGCATAATACAACAAAACACGGTGTTGTAGACCGAAACGAGCTAAATCTGAACACATCGGTTTTACAAGTGTCCATGTGATACGCGTCAAAACTTTTTCTCTTGTAACTGCGCGAAAAGGATGTATTCTTGCTTAATACAACGAAACAAGCTGTTTTGGACCGAAACGAGGTTAATCTGAACATATCGGTTTTACAAGTGTCCGTGTGATACGCGTCAAATCTTTTTCTCCTATAACTGCGCGAAAAGCGTGTATTCTTGCTCAAAACAACGAAACAAGTTGTTTTAGACCGGAACGAGGTAAATCTGAACACATCGGTTTTACAAGTGTCCGTGTGATACGCGTCAAAAATTTTTCTCTTATAACTGCGCGAAAAGCATGTATTCGTGCTTAATACAACGAAACAAGCTGTTTTACATCGAAACGAGCAAAATCTGAACACATCGGTTTTACAAGTGTCTGTGTGATACGCGTCAAATCTTTTTCTCATAACGGTGCGAAAAGCATGTATTCATGCATAATACAACAAAACACGGTGTTTTAGACCGAAACGAGCTAAATCTGAACACATCGGTTTTACAAGTGTCCATGTGATACGCGTCAAAACTTTTTCTCTTGTAACTGCGCGAAAAGGATGTATTCGTGCTTAATACAACGAAACAAGCTGTTTTAGACCGAAACGAGGTTAATCTGAACATATCGGTTTTACAAGTGTCCGTGTGATACGCGTCAAATCTTTTTCTCCTATAACTGCGCGAAAAGCGTGTATTCTTGCTTAAAACAACGAAACAAGCTGTTTTAGACCGGAACGAGTTAAATCTGAACACATCGGTTTTACAAGTGTCCGTGTGATACGCGTCAAAACTTTTTCTCTTATAACAGCGCGAAAAGCATGTATTCTTGCTTAAAACAACGAAACAAGCTGTTTTAGAACGAAGCGAGCTAGATCTGAACACATCGGTTTTACAAGTGTTCGTGTGATACCTATCAAAACTTTTTATCTTATAACTGCGCGAAAAGCATGTATTCATGCTTAATACAACGAAACAAAAATTAGACCGAAACGAGCTAAATCCGGACATCGATTTTACAAGTGTCCATGTGATACTCGTCAAAACTATTTCTGTTATAACTGCGAGAAAAGCATGTATGCTTGCTTAAAACAACGAAACAAGCTGTTTTAGACCGAAACGAGCTAGATCTGAACACATCGGTTTTACAAGTGTCCATGTGATACGCGTCAAAACTTTTTCTCCAATAACTGCGCGAAAAGCATGTATTTTTGCTTAAAACAACGAAACAAGTTGTTTTAGACCGAAACGAATTAGATCTGAACACATCGGTTTTACAAGTGTCCATGTGATACGCGTCAAAACTTTTTCTCCTTTAACTGCGCGAAAAGCATGTATTCTTGCTTAAAACAACGAAACAAGCTGTTTTAGACCGAAACGAGCTAAATCTGAACGCATCGGTTTTGCTAGTGTCCGTGTAATACGCGTCAAAAATTTTTTTCTTATAACTGCGCGAAAAGCATGTATTCGTGCTTAATACAACGAAACAAGCTGTTTTACATCGAAACGAGCAAAATCTGAACACATCGGTTTTACAAGTGTCTGTGTGATACGCGTCAAATCTTTTTCTCATAACGGTGCGAAAAGCATGTATTCATGCATAATACAACAAAACACGGTGTTTTAGACCGAAACGAGCTAAATCTGAACACATCGGTTTTACAAGTGTCCGTGTGATACCTATCAATACTTCTTATCTTATAACTGCGCGAAAAGCATGTATTCGTGTTTAATACAACGAAACAAGCTGTTTTACATCGAAACGAGCAAAATCTGAACACATCGGTTTTACAATTGTCTGTGTGATACGCGTCAAATCTTTTTCTCATAACGGTGCGAAAAGCATGTATTCTTGCATAATACAACAAAACACGGTGTTGTAGACCGAAACGAGCTAAATCTGAACACATCGGTTTTACAAGTGTCCATGTGATACGCGTCAAAACTTTTTCTCTTGTAACTGCGCGAAAAGGATGTATTCTTGCTTAATACAACGAAACAAGCTGTTTTGGACCGAAACGAGGTTAATCTGAACATATCGGTTTTACAAGTGTCCGTGTGATACGCGTCAAATCTTTTTCTCCTATAACTGCGCGAAAAGCGTGTATTCTTGCTTAAAACAACGAAACAAGCTGTTTTAGATCTAAGCGAGCTAGATCTGAACACATCGGTTTTACAAGTGTCCGTGTGATACCTATCAAAACTTTTTATCTTATAACTGCGCGAAAAGCATGTATTCGTGCTTAATACAACGAAACAAGTTTTAGACCGAAACGAGCTAAATCCGGACATCGATTTTACAAGCGTCCATGTGATACGCGTCAAAGCTTTTTCTCCTGTAACTGCGCGAAAAGCATGTATTCTTGCTTAAAACAACGAAACAATCTGGTTTAAACCGAAACGAGCTAAATCTGAAGACATCGGTTTTACAAGTGTCCGTGTGATACTCGTCACAACTTTTTCTGTTATAACTGCGAGAAAAGCATGTATTCTTGCTTATAACAACGAAACAAGCTGTTTTAGACCGAAACGAGCTAGATCTGAACACATCGGTTTTACAAGTGTCCGTGTGATACGCGTCAAAACTTTTTCTCCTGTAACTGCGCGAAAAGCATGTATTCTTGCTTAAAACAACAAAACAAGCTGGTTTAGACCGAAACGAGCTAAATCAGAACAGATCGGTTTTACAAGTGTCCGTGCGATACTCGTCAAAACTTTTTCTGTTATAACTGCGCGAAAAGCATGTATTCTTGCTTGAAACAACGAAACAAGCTGTTTTAGACCGAAACGAGCTAAATCAGAGCACATCGGTTTTACAAGTGTCCTTGTGATACGCGTCAAAACTTTTTCTGTTATAACTGCGCGAAAAGCTTGTATTCTTGCTTAAAACAAAGAAACAAGCTGTTTTAGACCGAAACAAACTAGATCTGAACAGATCGGTTTTACAAGTGTCCGTGTGATACGCGTCAAAAATCTTTTTCTCTTATAACTGCGCGAAAAGCATGTATTCGTGCTTAATACAACAAAACACGGTGTTTTAGACCGAAACGAGCTAAATCTGAACACATCTGTTTTACAAGTGTCCATGTGATACGCGTCAAAACGTTTTCTCTTGTAACTGCGCGAAAAGCATGTATTCGTGCTTAATACAGCGAAACAAGTTGTTTTAGACCGAAACGAATTAGATCTGAACACATCGGTTTAACAAGTGTCCAAGTGATACGCGTCAAAACTTTTTCTCCTGTAACTGCGCGAAAAGCATGTATTCTTGCTTTAAACAACGAAACAAGCTGGTTTAAAACGAAACGAGCTAAATCTGAACACATCGGTTTTACAAGTGTCCGTGTGATACGCATCAAAACGTTTTCTCTTATAACTGCGCGAAAAGCATGTATTCTTGCTTAATACAACGAAACAAGCTGTTTTAGACCGAAACGAACTAAATCTGAACACATCGGTTTTACAAGTGTCCGTGTGATACGCGTCAAAACTTTTTCTTCTATAATTGCGCGAAAAGCATGTATTCTTGTTTAGAACAACGAAACAAGCTGCTTTAGACCGGAACAAGTTAAATCTGAACACATCGGTTTGACAACCGTCAAAACTTTTTCTCTTAAAACGGCGCGAAAAGCATGTTTTCGTGCTTAATACAACGAAACAAGCTGTTTTACATCGAAACGAGCAAAATTTGAACACATCGGTTTTACAAGTGTCTGGGTGATACGCGTCAAATCTTTTTCTCATAACGGTGCGAAAAGCATGTATTCGTGCATAATACAATTAAACACGGTGTTTTAGACCGAAACGAGCTAAATCTGAACACATCGGTTTTACAAGTGTCCATGTGATACGCGTCAAAACTTTTTCTCTTGTAACTGCGCGAAAATGATGTATTCGTGCTTAATACAACGAAACAAGCTGTTTTAGACCGAAACGAGGTTAATCTGAACATATCGGTTTTACAAGTGTCCGTGTGATACGCGTCAAATCTTTTTCTCCTATAACTGCGCGAAAAGCGTGTATTCTTGCTTAAAACAACGAAACAAGCTGTTTTAGACCGGAACCAGTTAAATCTGAACACATCGGTTTTACAAGTGTCCGTGTGATACGCGTCAAAACTTTTTCTCTTAAAACAGCGCGAAAAGCATGTATTCTTGCTTCAAACAACGAAACAAGCTGTTTTAGACCGAAACGAGCTAAATCTGAACACATCGGTTTTACAAGTGTCCGTGTGATACGCGTCAAAAATTTTTTTCTTATAACTGCGCGAAAAGCATGTATTCTTGCTTAAATCAACGAAACAAGCTGTTTTAGAACGAAGCGAGCTAGATCTGAACACATCGGTTTTACAAGTGTCCATGTGATGCGCGTCAAAACTTTTTCTCCTGTAACTGCGCGAAAAGCATGTATTCTTGCTTAAAACAACGAAACAAGCAGGTTTAGACCGAAGCGAGCTAAATCTGAACACATCGGTTTTACAAGCGTCCGTGTGATACGCGTCAAAACTTTTTCTCTTATAACTCCGCGAAAAGCATGTATTGGTGCTTAATACAACAAAACATGGTGTTTTAGACCGAAACGAGCTAAATCTGAACACATCGGTTTTACAAGTGTCCATGTGATACGAGTCAAAACTTTTTCTCCTGTAACTGCGCGAAAAGCATGTATTCTTGCTTAAAACAACGAAACAAGCTGTTTTAGACCGAAACGAGCTGAATCAGAACACATCGGTTTTACAAGTGTCCGTGTGATACTCGTCAAAACTTTTTCTGTTATAACTGCGCGAAAAGCATGTATTCTTGCTTAAAACAACGAAACAGGCTGTTTTAGACCGAAACGAGCTAAATCTGAGCACATCGGTTTTACAAGTGTCCTTGTGATACGCGTCAAAACTTTTTCTGGTATAACTGCGCGAAAAGCTTGTATTTTTGCTTAAAACAAAGAAACAAGCTGTTTTAGACCGAAAAAAATTAGATCTGAACACATCGGTTTTACAAGTGTCCGTGTGATACGCGTCAAATGTCTTTTTCTCTTATAACTGCGCGAAAAGCATGTATTCGTGCTTAATACAACAAAACACGGTGTTTTAGACCGAAACGAGCTAAATCTGAACACATCTGTTTTACAAGTGTCCATGTGATACGCGTCAAAACGTTTTCTCTTGTAACTGCGCGAAAAGCATGTATTCGTGCTTAATACAACGAAACAAGTTGTTTTAGACCGAAACGAATTAGATCTGAACACATCGGTTTTACAAGTGTCCAAGTGATACGCGTCAAAACTTTTTCTCCTGTAACTGCGCGAAAAGCATGTATTCTTGCTTAAAACAACGAAACAAGCTGGTTTAGACCGAAACGAGCTAAATCTGAACACATCGGTTTTACAAGTGTCCGTGTGATACGCGTCAAAACGTTTTCTCTTATAACTGCGCGAAAAGCATGTATTCAAGAAGAACAGCGCGAAAAGACAAGGACCACAGGAAGATACACAAGGACAAGCGCTGACTTTCAACTAAAGATTTATTGCTCGGAACGTGGTAATAAATACATCAGGCTCTAAGCAACAAAAAGAACACATAGGAGTGATACACACTTGTCCACGCACACAAAAAATACCAAACAGATACAGCAGCATTACTTCCTTGCAGATAGAAATTCTAATTCTTTCTTTGACAAAGATATGGAGGGACAACTGATACATGCGTCATTTAGCCGGGCGATTTCAGCAGCTTCAATGATTTCTCGAGTCAGCGTATTGGGGTGTCTACTTAGCACTTTTGTTTGTTGGAAGAATGGTTGGCACGTTTTGCTTTCGCAGTCTCGGCAGTGGATGCCGAGGTGCCCTTTAACAGTATTATAAACAGTGATATTATGTTCTCTTAGGCGCTCGTTCACACATCTGCCCGTCTGGCCAACATACTGTTTCCCGCACGAAAGTGGAATAGAATAAATGACACCTTCTTGGCATGCAACAAACTTATTTTCATGCTTTATGGAACACTTTTTTGGCGTGAATTCATCATTAACTCGTTTACACAATTTCCCAAGCTTTTCGGGAGCCGAAAAAACAACTCTTACTTGAGCTCGGTTGCCTATCTTCTTTAGCTTATGGGAAAATTTATGAATGTAAGGAACAACTGTTGTTTTTTCTTTTTCCTTGGCAGACTCTGTCAGATCATTCTTGTTGTTTTTGCTTAAACTTGCGAGCATCGATTCAGAAACGGACACGAGCAGTTGCTTGGGATATCCTGCCTTTACAAGGCGATCAGTTTGCTGGTTGAAACTGTCTTGTTGAGCATGAATGCAAGATTTATTTAGAGCGTTGTAATAGCATGACTTAGCCACGGCACGTTTAACTAGCTTGGAATGCGACGATGCGAATGGAAGTAGAGGCTTGTTGCTTCGCGGTTCAAACGACCAGCAGGTATGATTCGGCGTAAAGCTGAGTCTAAGATCAAGAAATCTAATCATATTATTTTCAGGAACTTCGAAAGTCAACGTGAATGGATGAAGGTACTGGACAAAAATATCTTGAATCTCTTGCTTGACTGGTTCAAAATTGTGGACATCGGTGTCCAACAGAACAAAGAAATCGTCAACAAACCGAAAACAGCGCAAGGCTTTTGACCCTTCCAATTGTCGTTGGAGCCTTCTGTCCTTTTGTGCGAGCAACAGATCACTAAGCACGGGCGCTATGCATGAGCCGATGCAGACTCCTTTTTTCTGCAGGTAAAGAACACCATCCCAGATTGCAAATGTTGAATTTAAATACACTTCAAGCAGTTCTAAGAACCCTGAGACTGAGATGCCTGCCTCATTTTGGAAGGCAACAACGTCGTGTTTTTCGATGCATTCTTCGATACATAAAAACAGCTCATCATGCGGCAGTGAATAATAAAGGTCTTTTACATCAAACGAGCAAGCTATGAGGCCTTTGTTCTTATGGGTTTCTAAAACCTGAATTACGTCCTGTGATTTTTTCACCAGAAAGGGATCGTCTAAGGTCAATGAATTTAAAATCTTCTTAAGAAACACTGCTACACATTTTTGCCACGCGCCGTTCTCAGAGACGATTACACGGAAAGGACATTCCGGTTTGTGCGTCTTGGCATTAAAGAAAAGCTGCAAACTGAGTCCTTTACATTTGTGAATTGAATTTGCCAAGACATCAAGGTTATGTTTTTTACATGTTTTTTTGGCTTTTGCCTTGATCTTAGCCAGAGAAACCTTATTTGCTACATTGAAGGATGAAAGAATGGCTTCTCGACCCTTAGTTACATATAGATGCGACGGTAGCACAAGGAAACCTCCTTCCTTATCCGCGGGAAGTAAACGCAGCGAATGTTCCTTCAAATAAGACACAGTTCTTTTAACTGGACCGGAATTCCCTGGTCCCTTACAACGTAGCAACGCATCGACTCCTTCGGACACACACCTGTATGAATCGGCGACGGGTGCTAGCCTGGATACTTGTCTCACCATGCCCAGAAGTTCTGGTCGTGACCTCTTGGGTTCTGTGGCGTACTTCGGTCCTTGGAAAAGAACGCGACGCACTTCAGTGGGCAGTGAAACGTTCCCTGCTGTATGGATGACGTTCTCCGCCATGCGTTTCTTCTCAGGCTGTGAGGCACGGAGCTGAAGAAGTGTCTGTTGCCAGAGGAAGTCAGCAGTGGAGTTAGCCAGATCAGAGAATTCTTTCCATTTCTTCCTTGCATGATGTGGGGCCCAGGCGCTGTGAAGTTGGAGGTAAAGGCAGTGCCGGTAGAACCGAGCTTGTCTGTTCCATTCGGCTTTTAGAATCTGGCAGATTCTCGAGCAATGACCTTGCGATGGCTGGAAACCACCAAACAGCTGCAGAACATGTCTCGGAATGCGTTTTTCTCTAACTAGAAAAGCCAGGGTTCGGGATTGGCAGATTGCAAAGGCGACGTAGGTAACAAGAACACAAGGGTGGATTGACAAACAGTTAATAGAGCCCGATTTACTAGAAATGAAGCTCGTTAGGACTGATGCTTGGGCGAGTTGGTATGCCATGTTCAAGAAGAACAGCGCGAAAAGACAAGGACCACAGGAAGATACACAAAGACAAGCGCTGACTTTCAACTAAAGATTTATTGCTCGGAACGTGGTAATAAATACATCAGGCTCTAAGCAACAAAAAGAACACATAGGAGTGATACACACTTGTCCACGCACACAAAAAATACCAAACAGATACAGCAGCATTACTTCCTTGCAGATAGAAATTCTAATTCTTTCTTTGACAAAGATATGGAGGGACAACTGATACATGCGTCATTTAGCCGGGCGATTTCAGCAGCTTCAATGATTTCTCGAGTCAGCGTATTGGGGTGTCTACTTAGCACTTTTGTTTGTTGGAAGAATGGTTGGCACGTTTTGCTTTCGCAGTCTCGGCAGTGGATGCCGAGGTGCCCTTTAACAGTATTATAAACAGTGATATTATGTTCTCTTAGGCGCTCGTTCACACATCTGCCCGTCTGGCCAACATACTGTTTCCCGCACGAAAGTGGAATAGAATAAATGACACCTTCTTGGCATGCAACAAACTTATTTTCATGCTTTATGGAACACTTTTTTGGCGTGAATTCATCATTAACTCGTTTACACAATTTCCCAAGCTTTTCGGGAGCCGAAAAAACAACTCTTACTTGAGCTCGGTTGCCTATCTTCTTTAGCTTATGGGAAAATTTATGAATGTAAGGAACAACTGTTGTTTTTTCTTTTTCCTTGGCAGACTCTGTCAGATCATTCTTGTTGTTTTTGCTTAAACTTGCGAGCATCGATTCAGAAACGGACACGAGCAGTTGCTTGGGATATCCTGCCTTTACAAGGCGATCAGTTTGCTGGTTGAAACTGTCTTGTTGAGCATGAATGCAAGATTTATTTAGAGCGTTGTAATAGCATGACTTAGCCACGGCACGTTTAACTAGCTTGGAATGCGACGATGCGAATGGAAGTAGAGGCTTGTTGCTTCGCGGTTCAAACGACCAGCAGGTATGATTCGGCGTAAAGCTGAGCCTAAGATCAAGAAATCTAATCATATTATTTTCAGGAACTTCGAAAGTCAACGTGAATGGATGAAGGTACTGGACAAAAATATCTTGAATCTCTTGCTTGACTGGTTCAAAATTGTGGACATCGGTGTCCAACAGAACAAAGAAATCGTCAACAAACCGAAAACAGCGCAAGGCTTTTGACCCTTCCAATTGTCGTTGGAGCCTTCTGTCCTTTTGTGCGAGCAACAGATCACTAAGCACGGGCGCTATGCATGAGCCGATGCAGACTCCTTTTTTCTGCAGGTAAAGAACACCATCCCAGATTGCAAATGTTGAATTTAAATACACTTCAAGCAGTTCTAAGAACCCTGAGACTGAGATGCCTGCCTCATTTTGGAAGGCAACAACGTCGTGTTTTTCGATGCATTCTTCGATACATAAAAACAGCTCATCATGCGGCAGTGAATAATAAAGGTCTTTTACATCAAACGAGCAAGCTATGAGGCCTTTGTTCTTATGGGTTTCTAAAACCTGAATTACGTCCTGTGATTTTTTCACCAGAAAGGGATCGTCTAAGGTCAATGAATTTAAAATCTTCTTAAGAAACACTGCTACACATTTTTGCCACGCGCCGTTCTCAGAGACGATTACACGGAAAGGACATTCCGGTTTGTGCGTCTTGGCATTAAAGAAAAGCTGCAAACTGAGTCCTTTACATTTGTGAATTGAATTTGCCAAGACATCAAGGTTATGTTTTTTACATGTTTTTTTGGCTTTTGCCTTGATCTTAGCCAGAGAAACCTTATTTGCTACATTGAAGGATGAAAGAATGGCTTCTCGACCCTTAGTTACATATAGATGCGACGGTAGCACAAGGAAACCTCCTTCCTTATCCGCGGGAAGTAAACGCAGCGAATGTTCCTTCAAATAAGACACAGTTCTTTTAACTGGACCGGAATTCCCTGGTCCCTTACAACGTAGCAACGCATCGACTCCTTCGGACACACACCTGTCTGAATCGGCGACGGGTGCTAGCCTGGATACTTGTCTCACCATGCCCAGAAGTTCTGGTCGTGACCTCTTGGGTTCTGTGGCGTACTTCGGTCCTTGGGAAAGAACGCGACGCACTTCAGTGGGCAGTGAAACGTTCCCTGCTGTATGGATGACGTTCTCCGCCATGCGTTTCTTCTCAGGCTGTGAGGCACGGAGCTGAAGAAGTGTCTGTTGCCAGAGGAAGTCAGCAGTGGAGTTAGCCAGATCAGAGAATTCTTTCCATTTCTTCCTTGCATGATGTGGGGCCCAGGCGCTGTGAAGTTGGAGGTAAAGGCAGTGCCGGTAGAACCGAGCTTGTTTGTTCCATTCGGCTTTTAGAATCTGGCAGATTCTCGAGCAATGACCTTGCGATGGCTGGAAACCACCAAACAGCTGCAGAACATGTCTCGGAATGCGTTTTTCTCTAACTAGAAAAGCCAGGGTTCGGGATTGGCAGATTGCAAAGGCGACGTAGGTAACAAGAACACAAGGGTGGATTGACAAACAGTTAATAGAGCCCGATGTACTAGAAATGAAGCTCGTTAGGACTGATGCTTGGGCGAGTTGGTATGCCATGTTCAAGAAGAACAGCGCGAAAAGACAAGGACCACAGGAAGATACACAAAGACAAGCGCTGACTTTCAACTAAAGATTTATTGCTCGGAACGTGGTAATAAATACATCAGGCTCTAAGCAACAAAAAGAACACATAGGAGTGATACACACTTGTCCACGCACACAAAAAATACCAAACAGATACAGCAGCATTACTTCCTTGCAGATAGAAATTCTAATTCTTTCTTTGACAAAGATATGGAGGGACAACTGATACATGCGTCATTTAGCCGGGCGATTTCAGCAGCTTCAATGATTTCTCGAGTCAGCGTATTGGGGTGTCTACTTAGCACTTTTGTTTGTTGGAAGAATGGTTGGCACGTTTTGCTTTCGCAGTCTCGGCAGTGGATGCCGAGGTGCCCTTTAACAGTATTATAAACAGTGATATTATGTTCTCTTAGGCGCTCGTTCACACATCTGCCCGTCTGGCCAACATACTGTTTCCCGCACGAAAGTGGAATAGAATAAATGACATCTTCTTGGCATGCAACAAACTTATTTTCATGCTTTATGGAACACTTTTTTGGCGTGAATTCATCATTAACTCGTTTACACAATTTCCCAAGCTTTTCGGGAGCCGAAAAAACAACTCTTACTTGAGCTCGGTTGCCTATCTTCTTTAGCTTATGGGAAAATTTATGAATGTAAGGAACAACTGTTGTTTTTTCTTTTTCCTTGGCAGACTCTGTCAGATCATTCTTGTTGTTTTTGCTTAAACTTGCGAGCATCGATTCAGAAACGGACACGAGCAGTTGCTTGGGATATCCTGCCTTTACAAGGCGATCAGTTTGCTGGTTGAAACTGTCTTGTTGAGCATGAATGCAAGATTTATTTAGAGCGTTGTAATAGCATGACTTAGCCACGGCACGTTTAACTAGCTTGGAATGCGACGATGCGAATGGAAGTAGAGGCTTGTTGCTTCGCGGTTCAAACGACCAGCAGGTATGATTCGGCGTAAAGCTGAGTCTAAGATCAAGAAATCTAATCATATTATTTTCAGGAACTTCGAAAGTCAACGTGAATGGATGAAGGTACTGGACAAAAATATCTTGAATCTCTTGCTTGACTGGTTCAAAATTGTGGACATCGGTGTCCAACAGAACAAAGAAATCGTCAACAAACCGAAAACAGCGCAAGGCTTTTGACCCTTCCAATTGTCGTTGGAGCCTTCTGTCCTTTTGTGCGAGCAACAGATCACTAAGCACGGGCGCTATGCATGAGCCGATGCAGACTCCTTTTTTCTGCAGGTAAAGAACACCATCCCAGATTGCAAATGTTGAATTTAAATACACTTCAAGCAGTTCTAAGAACCCTGAGACTGAGATGCCTGCCTCATTTTGGAAGGCAACAACGTCGTGTTTTTCGATGCATTCTTCGATACATAAAAACAGCTCATCATGCGGCAGTGAATAATAAAGGTCTTTTACATCAAACGAGCAAGCCATGAGGCCTTTGTTCTTATGGGTTTCTAAAACCTGAATTACGTCCTGTGATTTTTTCACCAGAAAGGGATCGTCTAAGGTCAATGAATTTAAAATCTTCTTAAGAAACACTGCTACACATTTTTGCCACGCGCCGTTCTCAGAGACGATTACACGGAAAGGACATTCCGGTTTGTGCGTCTTGGCATTAAAGAAAAGCTGCAAACTGAGTCCTTTACATTTGTGAATTGAATTTGCCAAGACATCAAGGTTATGTTTTTTACATGTTTTTTTGGCTTTTGCCTTGATCTTAGCCAGAGAAACCTTATTTGCTACATTGAAGGATGAAAGAATGGCTTCTCGACCCTTAGTTACATATAGATGCGACGGTAGCACAAGGAAACCTCCTTCCTTATCCGCGGGAAGTAAACGCAGCGAATGTTCCTTCAAATAAGACACAGTTCTTTTAACTGGACCGGAATTCCCTGGTCCCTTACAACGTAGCAACGCATCGACTCCTTCGGACACACACCTGTCTGAATCGGCGACGGGTGCTAGCCTGGATACTTGTCTCACCATGCCCAGAAGTTCTGGTCGTGACCTCTTGGGTTCTGTGGCGTACTTCGGTCCTTGGGAAAGAACGCGACGCACTTCAGTGGGCAGTGAAACGTTCCCTGCTGTATGGATGACGTTCTCCGCCATGCGTTTCTTCTCAGGCTGTGAGGCACGGAGCTGAAGAAGTGTCTGTTGCCAGAGGAAGTCAGCAGTGGAGTTAGCCAGATCAGAGAATTCTTTCCATTTCTTCCTTGCATGATGTGGGGCCCAGGCGCTGTGAAGTTGGAGGTAAAGGCAGTGCCGGTAGAACCGAGCTTGTCTGTTCCATTCGGCTTTTAGAATCTGGCAGATTCTCGAGCAATGACCTTGCGATGGCTGGAAACCACCAAACAGCTGCAGAACATGTCTCGGAATGCGTTTTTCTCTAACTAGAAAAGCCAGGGTTCGGGATTGGCAGATTGCAAAGGCGACGTAGGTAACAAGAACACAAGGGTGGATTGACAAACAGTTAATAGAGCCCGATGTACTAGAAATGAAGCTCGTTAGGACTGATGCTTGGGCGAGTTGGTATGCCATGTTCAAGAAGAACAGCGCGAAAAGACAAGGACCACAGGAAGATACACAAAGACAAGCGCTGACTTTCAACTAAAGATTTATTGCTCGGAACGTGATAATAAATACATCAGGCTCTAAGCAACAAAAAGAACACATAGGAGTGATACACACTTGTCCACGCACACAAAAAATACCAAACAGATACAGCAGCATTACTTCCTTGCAGATAGAAATTCTAATTCTTTCTTTGACAAAGATATGGAGGGACAACTGATACATGCGTCATTTAGCCGGGCGATTTCAGCAGCTTCAATGATTTCTCGAGTCAGCGTATTGGGGTGTCTACTTAGCACTTTTGTTTGTTGGAAGAATGGTTGGCACGTTTTGCTTTCGCAGTCTCGGCAGTGGATGCCGAGGTGCCCTTTAACAGTATTATAAACAGTGATATTATGTTCTCTTAGGCGCTCGTTCACACATCTGCCCGTCTGGCCAACATACTGTTTCCCGCACGAAAGTGGAATAGAATAAATGACACCTTCTTGGCATGCAACAAACTTATTTTCATGCTTTATGGAACACTTTTTTGGCGTGAATTCATCATTAACTCGTTTACACAATTTCCCAAGCTTTTCGGGAGCCGAAAAAACAACTCTTACTTGAGCTCGGTTGCCTATCTTCTTTAGCTTATGGGAAAATTTATGAATGTAAGGAACAACTGTTGTTTTTTCTTTTTCCTTGGCAGACTCTGTCAGATCATTCTTGTTGTTTTTGCTTAAACTTGCGAGCATCGATTCAGAAACGGACACGAGCAGTTGCTTGGGATATCCTGCCTTTACAAGGCGATCAGTTTGCTGGTTGAAACTGTCTTGTTGAGCATGAATGCAAGATTTATTTAGAGCGTTGTAATAGCATGACTTAGCCACGGCACGTTTAACTAGCTTGGAATGCGACGATGCGAATGGAAGTAGAGGCTTGTTGCTTCGCGGTTCAAACGACCAGCAGGTATGATTCGGCGTAAAGCTGAGTCTAAGATCAAGAAATCTAATCATATTATTTTCAGGAACTTCGAAAGTCAACGTGAATGGATGAAGGTACTGGACAAAAATATCTTGAATCTCTTGCTTGACTGGTTCAAAATTGTGGACATCGGTGTCCAACAGAACAAAGAAATCGTCAACAAACCGAAAACAGCGCAAGGCTTTTGACCCTTCCAATTGTCGTTGGAGCCTTCTGTCCTTTTGTGCGAGCAACAGATCACTAAGCACGGGCGCTATGCATGAGCCGATGCAGACTCCTTTTTTCTGCAGGTAAAGAACACCATCCCAGATTGCAAATGTTGAATTTAAATACACTTCAAGCAGTTCTAAGAACCCTGAGACTGAGATGCCTGCCTCATTTTGGAAGGCAACAACGTCGTGTTTTTCGATGCATTCTTCGATACATAAAAACAGCTCATCATGCGGCAGTGAATAATAAAGGTCTTTTACATCAAACGAGCAAGCCATGAGGCCTTTGTTCTTATGGGTTTCTAAAACCTGAATTACGTCCTGTGATTTTTTCACCAGAAAGGGATCGTCTAAAGTCAATGAATTTAAAATCTTCTTAAGAAACACTGCTACACATTTTTGCCACGCGCCGTTCTCAGAGACGATTACACGGAAAGGACATTCCGGTTTGTGCGTCTTGGCATTAAAGAAAAGCTGCAAACTGAGTCCTTTACATTTGTGAATTGAATTTGCCAAGACATCAAGGTTATGTTTTTTACATGTTTTTTTGGCTTTTGCCTTGATCTTAGCCAGAGAAACCTTATTTGCTACATTGAAGGATGAAAGAATGGCTTCTCGACCCTTAGTTACATATAGATGCGACGGTAGCACAAGGAAACCTCCTTCCTTATCCGCGGGAAGTAAACGCAGCGAATGTTCCTTCAAATAAGACACAGTTCTTTTAACTGGACCGGAATTCCCTGGTCCCTTACAACGTAGCAACGCATCGACTCCTTCGGACACACACCTGTCTGAATCGGCGACGGGTGCTAGCCTGGATACTTGTCTCACCATGCCCAGAAGTTCTGGTCGTGACCTCTTGGGTTCTGTGGCGTACTTCGGTCCTTGGGAAAGAACGCGACGCACTTCAGTGGGCAGTGAAACGTTCCCTGCTGTATGGATGACGTTCTCCGCCATGCGTTTCTTCTCAGGCTGTGAGGCACGGAGCTGAAGAAGTGTCTGTTGCCAGAGGAAGTCAGCAGTGGAGCAGTGGACTCGAGAAATCATTGAAGCTGCTGAAATCGCCCGGCTAAATGACGCATGTATCAGTTGTCCCTCCATATCTTTGTCAAAGAAAGAATTAGAATTTCTATCTGCAAGGAAGTAATGCTGCTGTATCTGTTTGGTATTTTTTGTGTGCGTGGACAAGTGTGTATCACTCCTATGTGTTCTTTTTGTTGCTTAGAGCCTGATGTATTTATTATCACGTTCCGAGCAATAAATCTTTAGTTGAAAGTCAGCGCTTGTCTTTGTGTATCTTCCTGTGGTCCTTGTCTTTTCGCGCTGTTCTTCTTGAACATGGCATACCAACTCGCCCAAGCATCAGTCCTAACGAGCTTCATTTCTAGTACATCGGGCTCTATTAACTGTTTGTCAATCCACCCTTGTGTTCTTGTTACCTACGTCGCCTTTGCAATCTGCCAATCCCGAACCCTGGCTTTTCTAGTTAGAGAAAAACGCATTCCGAGACATGTTCTGCAGCTGTTTGGTGGTTTCCAGCCATCGCAAGGTCATTGCTCGAGAATCTGCCAGATTCTAAAAGCCGAATGGAACAGACAAGCTCGGTTCTACCGGCACTGCCTTTACCTCCAACTTCACAGCGCCTGGGCCCCACATCATGCAAGGAAGAAATGGAAAGAATTCTCTGATCTGGCTAACTCCACTGCTGACTTCCTCTGGCAACAGACACTTCTTCAGCTCCGTGCCTCACAGCCTGAGAAGAAACGCATGGCGGAGAACGTCATCCATACAGCAGGGAACGTTTCACTGCCCACTGAAGTGCGTCGCGTTCTTTCCCAAGGACCGAAGTACGCCACAGAACCCAAGAGGTCACGACCAGAACTTCTGGGCATGGTGAGACAAGTATCCAGGCTAGCACCCGTCGCCGATTCAGACAGGTGTGTGTCCGAAGGAGTCGATGCGTTGCTACGTTGTAAGGGACCAGGGAATTCCGGTCCAGTTAAAAGAACTGTGTCTTATTTGAAGGAACATTCGCTGCGTTTACTTCCCGCGGATAAGGAAGGAGGTTTCCTTGTGCTACCGTCGCATCTATATGTAACTAAGGGTCGAGAAGCCATTCTTTCATCCTTCAATGTAGCAAATAAGGTTTCTCTGGCTAAGATCAAGGCAAAAGCCAAAAAAACATGTAAAAAACATAACCTTGATGTCTTGGCAAATTCAATTCACAAATGTAAAGGACTCAGTTTGCAGCTTTTCTTTAATGCCAAGACGCACAAACCGGAATGTCCTTTCCGTGTAATCGTCTCTGAGAACGGCGCGTGGCAAAAATGTGTAGCAGTGTTTCTTAAGAAGATTTTAAATTCATTGACCTTAGACGATCCCTTTCTGGTGAAAAAATCACAGGACGTAATTCAGGTTTTAGAAACCCATAAGAACAAAGGCCTCATGGCTTGCTCGTTTGATGTAAAAGACCTTTATTATTCACTGCCGCATGATGAGCTGTTTTTATGTATCGAAGAATGCATCGAAAAACACGACGTTGTTGCCTTCCAAAATGAGGCAGGCATCTCAGTCTCAGGGTTCTTAGAACTGCTTGAAGTGTATTTAAATTCAACATTTGCAATCTGGGATGGTGTTCTTTACCTGCAGAAAAAAGGAGTCTGCATCGGCTCATGCATAGCGCCCGTGCTTAGT
Organism: Amblyomma americanum; assembly: GCF_052857255.1. Lineage (NCBI taxonomy): Eukaryota > Metazoa > Arthropoda > Arachnida > Ixodida > Ixodidae > Amblyomma > Amblyomma americanum. Next base: position 286,402 of record NW_027526492.1, on the reverse strand, counting down.
GATCTGTTGCTCGCACAAAAGGACAGAAGGCTCCAACGACAATTGGAAGGGTCAAAAGCCTTGCGCTGTTTTCGGTTTGTTGACGATTTCTTTGTTCTGTTGGACACCGATGTCCACAATTTTGAACCAGTCAAGCAAGAGATTCAAGATATTTTTGTCCAGTACCTTCATCCATTCACGTTGACTTTCGAAGTTCCTGAAAATAATATGATTAGATTTCTTGATCTTAGACTCAGCTTTACGCCGAATCATACCTGCTGGTCGTTTGAACCGCGAAGCAACAAGCCTCTACTTCCATTCGCATCGTCGCATTCCAAGCTAGTTAAACGTGCCGTGGCTAAGTCATGCTATTACAACGCTCTAAATAAATCTTGCATTCATGCTCAACAAGACAGTTTCAACCAGCAAACTGATCGCCTTGTAAAGGCAGGATATCCCAAGCAACTGCTCGTGTCCGTTTCTGAATCGATGCTCGCAAGTTTAAGCAAAAACAACAAGAATGATCTGACAGAGTCTGCCAAGGAAAAAGAAAAAACAACAGTTGTTCCTTACATTCATAAATTTTCCCATAAGCTAAAGAAGATAGGCAACCGAGCTCAAGTAAGAGTTGTTTTTCGGCTCCCGAAAAGCTTGGGAAATTGTGTAAACGAGTTAATGATGAATTCACGCCAAAAAAGTGTTCCATAAAGCATGAAAATAAGTTTGTTGCATGCCAAGAAGGTGTCATTTATTCTATTCCACTTTCGTGCGGGAAACAGTATGTTGGCCAGACGGGCAGATGTGTGAACGAGCGCCTAAGAGAACATAATATCACTGTTTATAATACTGTTAAAGGGCACCTCGGCATCCACTGCCGAGACTGCGAAAGCAAAACGTGCCAACCATTCTTCCAACAAACAAAAGTGCTAAGTAGACACCCCAATACGCTGACTCGAGAAATCATTGAAGCTGCTGAAATCGCCCGGCTAAATGACGCATGTATCAGTTGTCCCTCCATATCTTTGTCAAAGAAAGAATTAGAATTTCTATCTGCAAGGAAGTAATGCTGCTGTATCTGTTTGGTATTTTTTGTGTGCGTGGACAAGTGTGTATCACTCCTATGTGTTCTTTTTGTTGCTTAGAGCCTGATGTATTTATTACCACGTTCCGAGCAATAAATCTTTAGTTGAAAGTCAGCGCTTGTCTTTGTGTATCTTCCTGTGGTCCTTGTCTTTTCGCGCTGTTCTTCTTGAACATGGCATACCAACTCGCCCAAGCATCAGTCCTAACAAGCATGTATTCGTGCTTAATACAATAAAACATGGTGTTTTAGACCGAAACGAGCTAAATCTGAACACATCAGTTTTACAAGTGTCCATGTGATACGAGTCAAAACTTTTTCTCTTGTAACTGCGCGAAAAGCATGTATTCTTGCTTAAAACAACGAAACAAGCTGTTTTAGACCGGAACGAGTTAAATCTGAACACATCGCTTTTACAAGTGTCCGTGTGATACGCGTCTAAACTTTTTCTCTTATAACTGCGCGAAAAGCATGTATTCTTGCTTAAAACAACGAAACAAGCTGTTTTAGAACGAAGCGAGCTAGATCTGAACACATCGGTTTTACAAGTGTCCGTGTGATACCTATCAAAACTTCTTATCTTTTAACTGCGCGAAAAGCATGTATTCGTGCTTAATACAACGAAACAAGCTGTTTTAGACCGAAACGAGCTAAATCTGAAGACATCGGTTTTACAAGTGTTCGTGTGATACGCGTCAAAACTTTTTCTCCTGTAACTGCGCGAAAAGCATGTATTCTTGCTTAAAACAACGAAACAAGCTGGTTTAGACCGAAACGAGCTAAATCTGAACACATCGGTTTTACAAGTGTCCGTGTGATACTCGTCAAAACTTTTTCTGTTATAACTGCGCGAAAAGCATGCATTCTTGCTTAAAACAACGAAACAAGCTGTTTTAGACCGAAACGAGCTAAATCTGAGCACATCTGTTTTACAAGTGTCCTTGTGATACGCGTCAAAACTTTTTCTGTTATAACTGCGCGAAAAGCATGTATTCTTGCTTAAAACAAAGAAACAAGCTGTTTTAGACCGAAACAAATTAGATCTGAACACATCGGTTTTACAAGTGTCCGTGTGATACGCGTCAAAAATCTTTTTCTCTTATAACTGCGCGAAAAGCATGTATTCGTGCTTAATACAAGAAAACACGGTGTTTTAGACCGAAACGAGCTAAATCTGAACACACCTGTTTTACAAGTGTCCATGTGATACGCGTCAAAACGTTTTCTCTTGTAACTGCTCGAAAAGCATGTATTCGTGCTTAATACAACGAAACAAGCTGTTTTAGACCGAAACGATCTAAATCTGAACACATCGGTTTTACAAGTGTCCGTGTGATACGCGTCAAAACTTTTTCTCCTATAATTGCGCGAAAAGCATGTATTCTTGTTTAAAACAACGAAACAGGCTGCTTTAGACCGGAACGAGTTAAATCTGAACACAGCGGTTTGACAAGCGTCAAAACTTTTTCTCTTATAACTGCGCGAAAAGCATGTATTCGTGCTTAATACAACGAAACAAGCTGTTTTACATCGAAACGAGCTAAATCTGAACACATCGGTTTTACAAGTGTCCATGTGATACGCGTCAAAACATTTTCTCTTGTAACAGCGCGAAAAGGATGTATTCGTGCTTAATACAACGAAACAAGCTGTTTTAGACCGAAACGAGGTTAATCTGAACATATCGGTTTTACAAGTGTCCGTGTGATACGCGTCAAATCTTTTTCTCCTATAACTGCGCGAAAAGCGTGTATTCTTGCTTAAAACAACGAAACAAGCTGTTTTAGACCGGAATGAGTTAAATCTGAACACATCGGTATTACAAGTGTCCGTGTGATACGCGTCAAAACTTTTTCTCTTATAACAGTGCGAAAAGCATGTATTCTTGCTTAAAACAACGAAACAAGCTGTTTTAGAACGAAGCGAGCTAGATCTGAACACATCGGTTTTACAAGTGTTCGTGTGATACCTATCAAAACTTTTTATCTTATAACTGCGCGAAAAGCATGTATTCATGCTTAATACAACGAAACAAAATTTAGACCGAAACGAGCTAAATCCGGACATCGATTTTACAAGTGTCCATGTGATACGCGTCAAAACTTTTTCTCCTGTAACTACGCGAAAAGCATGTATTCTTGCTTAAAACAAAGAAACGAGCTGTTTTAGACCGAAACGAGCTAGATCTGAACACATCGGTTTTACAAGTGTCCATGTGATACCCGTCAAAACTTTTTCTCTAATAACTGCGCGAAAAGCATGTATTTTTGCTTAAAACAACGAAACAAGTTGTTTTAGACCGAAACGAATTAGATCTGAACACATCGGTTTTACAAGTGTCCATGTGATACGCGTCAAAACTTTTTCTCCTGTAACTGCGCGAAAAGCATGTATTCTTGCTTAAAACAACGAAACAAGCTGTTTTAGACCGAAACGAGCTAAATCTGAACACATCGGTTTTACAAGTGTCCGTGTGATACGCGTCAAAAATTTTTTTCTTATAACTGCGCGAAAGGCATGTATTCTTGCTTAAATCAACGAAACAAGCTGTTTTAGAACGAAGCGAGCTAGATCTGAACACATCGGTTTTACAAGTGTCCATGTGATGCGCGTCAAAACTTTTTCTCCTGTAACTGCGCGAAAAGCATGTATTCTTGCTTAAAACAACGAAACAAGCTGGTTTAGACCGAAGCGAGATAAATCTGAACACATCAGTTTTACAAGTGTCCGTGTGATACGCGTCAAAACTTTTTCTCTTATAACTCCGCGAAAAGCATGTATTGGTGCTTAATACAACAAAACATGGTGTTTCAGACCGAAACGAGCTAAATCTGAACACATCGATTTTACAAGTGTCCATGTGATACGAGTCAAAACTTTTTCTCTTGTAACTGCGTGAATAGCATGTATTCTTGCTTAAAACAACGAAACAAGCTGTTTTAGAACGAAGCGAGCTAGATCTGAACACATCGGTTTTACAAGTGTCCGTGTGATACCTATCAAAACTTCTTATCTTATAACTGCGCGAAAAGCATGTATTCGTGCTTAATACAACGAAACAAGCTGTTTTACATCGAAACGAGCAAATTCTGGACACATCGGTTTTACAATTGTCTTTGTGATACGCGTCAAATCTTTTTCTCATAACGGTGCGAAAAGCATGTATTCGTGCATAATACAACAAAACACGGTGTTGTAGACCGAAACGAGCTAAATCTGAACACATCGGTTTTACAAGTGTCCTTGTGATACGCGTCAAAGCTTTTTCTCTTGTAACTGCGCGAAAAGGATGTATTCTTGCTTAATACAACGAAACAAGCTGTTTTACACCGAAACGAGGTTAATCTGAACACATCGGTTTTACAAGTGTCCGTGTGATACGCGTCAAATCTTTTTCTCTTATAACAGCGCGAAAAGCATTTATTCTTGCTTAAAACAACGAAGCGAGCTAGATCTGAACACATCGGTTTTACAAGTGTCCGTGTGATACCTATCAAAACTTTTTATCTTATAACTGCGCGAAAAGCATGTATTCGTGCTTAATACAACGAAACAAGTTTTAGACCGAAACGAGCTAAATCCGGACATCGATTTTACAAGTGTCCATGTGATACGCGTCAAAACTTTTTCTCCTGTAACTGCGCGAAAAGCATGTATTCTTTCTTAAAACAACGAAACAATCTGGTTTAAACCGAAACGAGCTAAATTGAACACATCGGTTTTACAAGTGTCCGTGTGACACTCGTCAAAACGTTTTCTGTTATAACTGCGAGAAAAGCATGTATTCTTGCTTAAAACAACGAAACAAGCTGTTTTAGACCGAAACGAGCTAGATCTGAACACATCGGTTTTACAAGTGTCCATGTGATACGAGTCAAAACTTTTTCTCTTGTAACTGCGCGAAAAGCTTGTATTCTTGCTTAAAACAACGAAACAAGCAGTTTTAGACCGGAATGAGTTAAATCTGAACACATCGGTTTTACAAGTGTCCGTGTGATACGCGTCTAAACTTTTTCTCTTATAACTGCGCGAAAAGCATGTATTCTTGCTTAAAACAACGAAACAGGCTGTTTTAGACCGAAACGAGCTAAATCTGAGCACATCGGTTTTACAAGTGTCCTTGTGATACGCGTCAAAACTTTTTCTGTTATAACTGCGCGAAAAGCTTGTATTCTTGCTTAAAACAAAGAAACAAGCTGTTTTAGACCGAAACAAATTAGATCTGACCACATCGGTTTTACAAGTGTCCGTGTGATACGCGTCAAAAATCTTTTTCTCTTATAACTGCGCGAAAAGCATGTATTCGTGCTTAATACAACAAAACACGGTGTTTTAGACCGAAACGAGCTAAATCTGAACACATCTGTTTTACAAGTGTCCATGTGATACGCGTCAAAACGTTTTCTCTTGTAACTGCGCGAAAAGCATGTATTCTTGCTTAATACAACGAAACAAGTTGTTTTAGACAGAAACGAATTAGATCTGAACACATCGGTTTTACAAGTGTCCAAGTGATACGCGTCAAAACTTTTTCTCCTGTAACTGCGCGAAAAGCATGTATTCTTGCTTAAAACAACGAAACAAGCTGGTTTAGACCGAAACGAGCTAAATCTGAACACATCGGTTTTACAAGTGTCCGTGTGATACGCGTCAAAACGTTTTCTCTTATAACTGCGCGAAAAGCATGTATTCGTGCTTAATACAATAAAACATGGTGTTTTAGACCGAAACGAGCTAAATCTGAACACATCAGTTTTACAAGTGTCCATGTGATACGAGTCAAAACTTTTTCTCTTGTAACTGCGCGAAAAGCATGTATTCTTGCTTAAAACAACGAAACAAGCTGTTTTAGACCGGAACGAGTTAAATCTGAACACATCGGTTTTACAAGTGTCCGTGTGATACGCGTCTAAACTTTTTCTCTTATAACTGCGCGAAAAGCATGTATTCTTGCTTAAAACAACGAAACAAGCTGTTTTAGAACGAAGCGAGCTAGATCTGAACACATCGGTTTTACAAGTGTCCACGTGATACGAGTCAAAACTTTTTCTCTTGTAACTGCGCGAAAAGCTTGTATTCTTGCTTAAAACAACGAAACAAGCAGTTTTAGACCGGAATGAGTTAAATCTGAACACATCGGTTTTACAAGTGTCCGTGTGATACGCGTCTAAACGTTTTCTCTTATAACTGCGCGAAAAGCATGTATTCTTGCTTAAAACAACGAAACAGGCTGTTTTAGACCGAAACGAGCTAAATCTGAGCACATCGGTTTTACAAGTGTCCTTGTGATACGCGTCAAAACTTTTTCTGTTATAACTGCGCGAAAAGCTTGTATTCTTGCTTAAAACAAAGAAACAAGCTGTTTTAGACCGAAACAAATTAGATCTGACCACATCGGTTTTACAAGTGTCCGTGTGATACGCGTCAAAAATCTTTTTCTCTTATAACTGCGCGAAAAGCATGTATTCGTGCTTAATACAACAAAACACGGTGTTTTAGACCGAAACGAGCTAAATCTGAACACATCTGTTTTACAAGTGTCCATGTGATACGCGTCAAAACGTTTTCTCTTGTAACTGCGCGAAAAGCATGTATTCTTGCTTAATACAACGAAACAAGTTGTTTTAGACCGAAACGAATTAGATCTGAACACATCGGTTTTACAAGTGTCCAAGTGATACGCGTCAAAACTTTTTCTCCTGTAACTGCGCGAAAAGCATGTATTCTTGCTTAAAACAACGAAACAAGCTGGTTTAGACCGAAACGAGCTAAATCTGAACACATCGGTTTTACAAGTGTCCGTGTGATACGCGTCAAAACGTTTTCTCTTATAACTGCGCGAAAAGCATGTATTCGTGCTTAATACAATAAAACATGGTGTTTTAGACCGAAACGAGCTAAATCTGAACACATCAGTTTTACAAGTGTCCATGTGATACGAGTCAAAACTTTTTCTCTAGTAACTGCGCGAAAAGCATGTATTCTTGCTTAAAACAACGAAAAAAGCTGTTTTAGACCGGAACGAGTTAAATCTGAACACATCGGTTTTACAAGTGTCCGTGTGATACGCGTCTAAACTTTTTCTCTTATAACTGCGCGAAAAGCATGTATTCTTGCTTAAAACAACGAAACAAGCTGTTTTAGACCGGAACGAGTTAAATCTGAACACATCGGTTTTACAAGTGTCCGTGTGATACGCGTCTAAACTTTTTCTCTTATAACAGCGCGAAAAGCATGTATTCTTGCTTAAAACAACGAAACAAGCTGTTTTAGAACGAAGCGAGCTAGATCTGAACACATCGGTTTTACAAGTGTCCGTGTGATACCTATCAAAACTTCTTATCTTTTAACTGCGCGAAAAGCATGTATTTGTGCTTAATACAACGAAACAAGCTGTTTTAGACCGAAACGAGCTAAATCTGAAGACATCGGTTTTACAAGTGTCCGTGTGATACGCGTCACAACTTTTTCTCCTGTAACTGCGCGAAAAGCATGCATTCTTGCTTAAAACAACGAAACAAGCTGGTTTAGACCGAAACGAGCTAAATCAGAACACATCGGTTTTACAAGTGTCCGTGTGATACTCGTCAAAACTTTTTCTGTTATAACTGCGCGAAAAGCATGCATTCTTGCTTAAAACAAAGAAACAAGCTGTTTTAGACCGAAACAAATTAGATCTGACCACATCGGTTTTACAAGTGTCCGTGTGATACGCGTCAAAAATCTTTTTCTCTTATAACTGCGCGAAAAGCATGTATTCGTGCTTAATACAACAAAACACGGTGTTTTAGACCGAAACGAGCTAAATCTGAACACATCTGTTTTACAAGTGTCCATGTGATACGCGTCAAAACGTTTTCTCTTGTAACTGCGCGAAAAGCATGTATTCTTGCTTAATACAGCGAAACAAGTTGTTTTAGACCGAAACGAATTAGATCTGAACACATCGGTTTTACAAGTGTCCAAGTGATACGCGTCAAAACTTTTTCTCCTGTAACTGCGCGAAAAGCATGTATTCTTGCTTAAAACAACGAAACAAGCTGGTTTAGACCGAAACGAGCTAAATCTGAACACATCGGTTTTACAAGTGTCCGTGTGATACGCGTCAAAACGTTTTCTCTTATAACTGCGCGAAAAGCATGTATTCGTGCTTAATACAATAAAACATGGTGTTTTAGACCGAAACGAGCTAAATCTGAACACATCAGTTTTACAAGTGTCCATGTGATACGAGTCAAAACTTTTTCTCCTGTAACTGCGCGAAAAGCATGTATTCTTGCTTAAAACAACGAAACAAGCTGGTTTAGACCGAAACGAGCTAAATCTGAGCACATCGGTTTTACAAGTGTCCTTGTGATACGCGTCAAAACTTTTTCTGTTATAACTGCGCGAAAAGCATGTATTCTTGCTTAAAACAAAGAAACAAGCTGTTTTAGACCGAAACAAATTAGATCTGAACACATCGGTTTTACAAGTGTCCGTGTGATACGCGTCAAAAATTTTTTTCTCTTATAACTGCGCGAAAAGCATGTATTCGTGCTTAATACAACAAAACACGGTGTTTTAGACCGAAACGAGCTAAATCTGAACACATCGGTTTTACAAGTGTCCGTGTGATACGCGTCAAAACTTTTTCTCCTATAATTGCGCGAAAAGCATGTATTCTTGTTTAAAACAACGAAACAAGCTGCTTTAGACCAGAACGAGTTAAATCTGAACACAGCGGTTTGACAAGCGTCAAAACTTTTTCTCTTATAACTGCGCGAAAAGCATGTATTCGTGCTTAATACAACGAAACAAGCTGTTTTACATCGAAACGAGCAAAATCTGAACACATCGGTTTTACAAGTGTCTGTGTGATACGCGTCAAATCTTTTTCTCATAACGGTGCGAAAAGCATGTATTCGTGCATAATACAACAAAACACGGTGTTTTAGACCGAGACGAGCTAAATCTGAACACATCGGTTTTACAAGTGTCCATGTGATACGCGTCAAAACTTTTTCTCTTGTAACAGCGCGAAAAGGATGTATTCGTGCTTAATACAACGAAACAAGCTGTTTTAGACCGAAACGAGGTTAATCTGAACATATCGGTTTTACAAGTGTCCGTGTGATACGCGTCAAATCTTTTTCTCCTATAACTGCGCGAAAAGCGTGTATTCTTGCTTAAAACAACGAAACAAGCTGTTTTAGACCGGAACGAGTTAAATCTGAACACATCGGTTTTACAAGTGTCCGTGTGATACGCGACAAAACTTTTTCTCTTATAACAGCGCGAAAAGCATGTATTCTTGCTTAAAACAACGAAACAAGCTGTTTTAGAACGAAGCGAGCTAGATCTGAACACATCGTTTTACAAGTGTTCGTGTGATACCTATCAAAACTTTTTATCTTATAACTGCGCGAAAAGCATGTATTCATGCTTAATACAACGAAACAAAATTTAGACCGAAACGAGCTAAATCCGGACATCGATTTTACAAGTGTCCATGTGATACGCGTCAAAACTTTTTCTCCTGTAACTACGCGAAAAGCATGTATTCTTGCTTAAAACAACGAAACAATCTGGTTTAAACCGAAACGAGCTAAATCTGAACACATCGGTTTTACAAGTGTCCGTGTGATACTCGTCAAAACAATTTCTGTTATAACTGCGAGAAAAGCATGTATTCTTGCTTAAAACAAAGAAACAAGCTGTTTTAGACCGAAACGAGCTAGATCTGAACACATCGGTTTTACAAGTGTCCATGTGATACGCGTCAAAACTTTTTCTCTAATAACTGCGCGAAAAGCATGTATTTTTGCTTAAAACAACGAAACAAGTTGTTTTAGACCGAAACGAATTAGATCTGAACACATCGGTTTTACAAGTGTCCATGTGATACGCGTCAAAACTTTTTCTCCTGTAACTGCGCGAAAAGCATGTATTCTTGCTTAAAACATCGAAACAAGCTGTTTTAGACCGAAACGAGCTAAATCTGAACACATCGGTTTTACAAGTGTCCGTGTGATACGCGTCAAAAATTTTTTTCTTATAACTGCGCGAAAAGCATGCATTCTTGCTTAAATCAACAAAACAAGCTGTTTTAGAACGAAGCGAGCTTGATCTGAACACATCGGTTTTACAAGTGTCCATGTGATGCGCGTCAAAACTTTTTCTCCTGTAACTGCGCGAAAAGCATGTATTCTTGCTTAAAACAACGAAACAAGCTGTTTTAGACCGAAACGAGCTAGATCTGAACACATCGGTTTTACAAGTGTCCATGTGATACGAGTCAAAACTTTTTCTCTTGTAACTGCGCGAAAAGCTTGTATTCTTGCTTAAAACAACGAAACAAGCAGTTTTAGACCGGAATGAGTTAAATCTGAACACATCGGTTTTACAAGTGTCCGTGTGATACGCGTCTAAACTTTTTCTCTTATAACTGCGCGAAAAGCATGTATTCTTGCTTAAAACAACGAAACAGGCTGTTTTAGACCGAAACGAGCTAAATCTGAGCACATCGGTTTTACAAGTGTCCTTGTGATACGCGTCAAAACTTTTTCTGTTATAACTGCGCGAAAAGCTTGTATTCTTGCTTAAAACAAAGAAACAAGCTGTTTTAGACCGAAACAAATTAGATCTGACCACATCGGTTTTACAAGTGTCCGTGTGATACGCGTCAAAAATCTTTTTCTCTTATAACTGCGCGAAAAGCATGTATTCGTGCTTAATACAACAAAACACGGTGTTTTAGACCGAAACGAGCTAAATCTGAACACATCTGTTTTACAAGTGTCCATGTGATACGCGTCAAAACGTTTTCTCTTGTAACTGCGCGAAAAGCATGTATTCTTGCTTAATACAACGAAACAAGTTGTTTTAGACCGAAACGAATTAGATCTGAACACATCGGTTTTACAAGTGTCCAAGTGATACGCGTCAAAACTTTTTCTCCTGTAACTGCGCGAAAAGCATGTATTCTTGCTTAAAACAACGAAACAAGCTGGTTTAGACCGAAACGAGCTAAATCTGAACACATCGGTTTTACAAGTGTCCGTGTGATACGCGTCAAAACGTTTTCTCTTATAACTGCGCGAAAAGCATGTATTCGTGCTTAATACAATAAAACATGGTGTTTTAGACCGAAACGAGCTAAATCTGAACACATCAGTTTTACAAGTGTCCATGTGATACGAGTCAAAACTTTTTCTCTTGTAACTGCGCGAAAAGCATGTATTCTTGCTTAAAACAACGAAACAAGCTGTTTTAGACCGGAACGAGTTAAATCTGAACACATCGGTTTTACAAGTGTCCGTGTGATACGCGTCTAAACTTTTTCTCTTATAACTGCGCGAAAAGCATGTATTCTTGCTTAAAACAACGAAACAAGCTGTTTTAGAACGAAGCGAGCTAGATCTGAACACATCGGTTTTACAAGTGTCCACGTGATACGAGTCAAAACTTTTTCTCTTGTAACTGCGCGAAAAGCTTGTATTCTTGCTTAAAACAACGAAACAAGCAGTTTTAGACCGGAATGAGTTAAATCTGAACACATCGGTTTTACAAGTGTCCGTGTGATACGCGTCTAAACTTTTTCTCTTATAACTGCGCGAAAAGCATGTATTCTTGCTTAAAACAACGAAACAGGCTGTTTTAGACCGAAACGAGCTAAATCTGAGCACATCGGTTTTACAAGTGTCCTTGTGATACGCGTCAAAACTTTTTCTGTTATAACTGCGCGAAAAGCTTGTATTCTTGCTTAAAACAAAGAAACAAGCTGTTTTAGACCGAAACAAATTAGATCTGACCACATCGGTTTTACAAGTGTCCGTGTGATACGCGTCAAAAATCTTTTTCTCTTATAACTGCGCGAAAAGCATGTATTCGTGCTTAATACAACAAAACACGGTGTTTTAGACCGAAACGAGCTAAATCTGAACACATCTGTTTTACAAGTGTCCATGTGATACGCGTCAAAACGTTTTCTCTTGTAACTGCGCGAAAAGCATGTATTCTTGCTTAATACAACGAAACAAGTTGTTTTAGACCGAAACGAATTAGATCTGAACACATCGATTTTACAAGTGTCCAAGTGATACGCGTCAAAACTTTTTCTCCTGTAACTGCGCGAAAAGCATGTATTCTTGCTTAAAACAACGAAACAAGCTGGTTTAGACCGAAACGAGCTAAATCTGAACACATCGGTTTTACAAGTGTCCGTGTGATACGCGTCAAAACGTTTTCTCTTATAACTGCGCGAAAAGCATGTATTCGTGCTTAATACAATAAAACATGGTGTTTTAGACCGAAACGAGCTAAATCTGAACACATCAGTTTTACAAGTGTCCATGTGATACGAGTCAAAACTTTTTCTCTTGTAACTGCGCGAAAAGCATGTATTCTTGCTTAAAACAACGAAACAAGCTGTTTTAGACCGGAACGAGTTAAATCTGAACACATCGGTTTTACAAGTGTCCGTGTGATACGCGTCTAAACTTTTTCTCTTATAACTGCGCGAAAAGCATGTATTCTTGCTTAAAACAACGAAACAAGCTGTTTTAGAACGAAGCGAGCTAGATCTGAACACATCGGTTTTACAAGTGTCCACGTGATACGAGTCAAAACTTTTTCTCTTGTAACTGCGCGAAAAGCTTGTATTCTTGCTTAAAACAACGAAACAAGCAGTTTTAGACCGGAATGAGTTAAATCTGAACACATCGGTTTTACAAGTGTCCGTGTGATACGCGTCTAAACTTTTTCTCTTATAACTGCGCGAAAAGCATGTATTCTTGCTTAAAACAACGAAACAGGCTGTTTTAGACCGAAACGAGCTAAATCTGAGCACATCGGTTTTACAAGTGTCCTTGTGATACGCGTCAAAACTTTTTCTGTTATAACTGCGCGAAAAGCTTGTATTCTTGCTTAAAACAAAGAAACAAGCTGTTTTAGACCGAAACAAATTAGATCTGACCACATCGGTTTTACAAGTGTCCGTGTGATACGCGTCAAAAATCTTTTTCTCTTATAACTGCGCGAAAAGCATGTATTCGTGCTTAATACAACAAAACACGGTGTTTTAGACCGAAACGAGCTAAATCTGAACACATCTGTTTTACAAGTGTCCATGTGATACGCGTCAAAACGTTTTCTCTTGTAACTGCGCGAAAAGCATGTATTCTTGCTTAATACAACGAAACAAGTTGTTTTAGACCGAAACGAATTAGATCTGAACACATCGGTTTTACAAGTGTCCAAGTGATACGCGTCAAAACTTTTTCTCCTGTAACTGCGCGAAAAGCATGTATTCTTGCTTAAAACAACGAAACAAGCTGGTTTAGACCGAAACGAGCTAAATCTGAACACATCGGTTTTACAAGTGTCCGTGTGATACGCGTCAAAACGTTTTCTCTTATAACTGCGCGAAAAGCATGTATTCGTGCTTAATACAATAAAACATGGTGTTTTAGACCGAAACGAGCTAAATCTGAACACATCAGTTTTACAAGTGTCCATGTGATACGAGTCAAAACTTTTTCTCTAGTAACTGCGCGAAAAGCATGTATTCTTGCTTAAAACAACGAAAAAAGCTGTTTTAGACCGGAACGAGTTAAATCTGAACACATCGGTTTTACAAGTGTCCGTGTGATACGCGTCTAAACTTTTTCTCTTATAACTGCGCGAAAAGCATGTATTCTTGCTTAAAAACACGAAACAAGCTGTTTTAGACCGGAACGAGTTAAATCTGAACACATCGGTTTTACAAGTGTCCGTGTGATACGCGTCTAAACTTCTTCTCTTATAACAGCGCGAAAAGCATGTATTCTTGCTTAAAACAACGAAACAAGCTGTTTTAGAACGAAGCGAGCTAGATCTGAACACATCGGTTTTACAAGTGTCCGTGTGATACCTATCAAAACTTCTTATCTTTTAACTGCGCGAAAAGCATGTATTTGTGCTTAATACAACGAAACAAGCTGTTTTAGACCGAAACGAGCTAAATCTGAAGACATCGGTTTTACAAGTGTCCGTGTGATACGCGTCACAACTTTTTCTCCTGTAACTGCGCGAAAAGCATGTATTCTTGTTTAAAACAACGAAACAAGCTGCTTTAGACCAGAACGAGTTAAATCTGAACACAGCGGTTTGACAAGCGTCAAAACTTTTTCTCTTATAACTGCGCGAAAAGCATGTATTCGTGCTTAATACAACGAAACAAGCTGTTTTACATCGAAACGAGCAAAATCTGAACACATCGGTTTTACAAGTGTCCATGTGATACGCGTCAAAACTTTTTCTCTTGTAACAGCGCGAAAAGGATGTATTCGTGCTTAATACAACGAAACAAGCTGTTTTAGACCGAAACGAGGTTAATCTGAACATATCGGTTTTACAAGTGTCCGTGTGATACGCGTCAAATCTTTTTCTCCTATAACTGCGCGAAAAGCGTGTATTCTTGCTTAAAACAACGAAACAAGCTGTTTTAGACCGGAACGAGTTAAATCTGAACACATCGGTTTTACAAGTGTCCGTGTGATACGCGACAAAACTTTTTCTCTTATAACAGCGCGAAAAGCATGTATTCTTGCTTAAAACAACGAAACAAGCTGTTTTAGAACGAAGCGAGCTAGATCTGAACACATCGTTTTACAAGTGTTCGTGTGATACCTATCAAAACTTTTTATCTTATAACTGCGCGAAAAGCATGTATTCATGCTTAATACAACGAAACAAAATTTAGACCGAAACGAGCTAAATCCGGACATCGATTTTACAAGTGTCCATGTGATACGCGTCAAAACTTTTTCTCCTGTAACTACGCGAAAAGCATGTATTCTTGCTTAAAACAACGAAACAATCTGGTTTAAACCGAAACGAGCTAAATCTGAACACATCGGTTTTACAAGTGTCCGTGTGATACTCGTCAAAACAATTTCTGTTATAACTGCGAGAAAAGCATGTATTCTTGCTTAAAACAAAGAAACAAGCTGTTTTAGACCGAAACGAGCTAGATCTGAACACATCGGTTTTACAAGTGTCCATGTGATACGCGTCAAAACTTTTTCTCTAATAACTGCGCGAAAAGCATGTATTTTTGCTTAAAACAACGAAACAAGTTGTTTTAGACCGAAACGAATTAGATCTGAACACATCGGTTTTACAAGTGTCCATGTGATACGCGTCAAAACTTTTTCTCCTGTAACTGCGCGAAAAGCATGTATTCTTGCTTAAAACATCGAAACAAGCTGTTTTAGACCGAAACGAGCTAAATCTGAACACATCGGTTTTACAAGTGTCCGTGTGATACGCGTCAAAAATTTTTTTCTTATAACTGCGCGAAAAGCATGCATTCTTGCTTAAATCAACAAAACAAGCTGTTTTAGAACGAAGCGAGCTTGATCTGAACACATCGGTTTTACAAGTGTCCATGTGATGCGCGTCAAAACTTTTTCTCCTGTAACTGCGCGAAAAGCATGTATTCTTGCTTAAAACAACGAAACAAGCTGGTTTAGACCGAAGCGAGCTAAATCTGAACACATCGGTTTTACAAGTGTCCGTGTGATACGCGTCAAACCTTTTTCTCTTATAACTCCGCGAAAAGCATGTATTGGTGCTTAATACAACAAAACATGGTGTTTTAGACCGAAACGAGCTAAATCTGAACACATCGGTTTTACAAGTGTCCATGTGATACGAGTCAAAACTTTTTCTCTTGTAACTGCGTGAATAGCATGTATTCTTGCTTAAAACAACGAAACAAGCTGTTTTAGAACGAAGCGAGCTAGATCTGAACACATCGGTTTTACAAGTGTCCGTGTGATACCTATCAAAACTTCTTATCTTATAACTGCGCGAAAAGCATGTATTCGTGCTTAATACAACGAAACAAGCTGTTTTACATCGAAACGAGCAAAATCTGGACACATCGGTTTTACAATTGTCTTTGTGATACGCGTCAAATCTTTTTCTCATAACGGTGCGAAAAGCATGTATTCGTGCATAATACAACAAAACACGGTGTTGTAGACCGAAACGAGCTAAATCTGAACACATCGGTTTTACAAGTGTCCTTGTGATACGCGTCAAAGCTTTTTCTCTTGTAACTGCGCGAAAAGGATGTATTCTTGCTTAATACAACGAAACAAGCTGTTTTACACCGAAACGAGGTTAATCTGAACATATCGGTTTTACAAGTGTCCGTGTGATACGCGTCAAATCTTTTTTCTCCTATAACTGCGCAAAAAGCGTGTATTCTTGCTTAAAACAACGAAACAAGTTGTTTCAGACCGGAACGAGTTAAATCTGAACACATCGGTTTTACAAGTGTCCGTGTGATACGCGTCAAAACTTTTTCACTTATAACAGCGCGAAAAGCATTTATTCTTGCTTAAAACAACGAAACAAGCTGTTTTAGAACGAAGCGAGCTAGATCTGAACACATCGGTTTTACAAGTGTCCGTGTGATACCTATCAAAACTTTTTATCTTATAACTGCGCGAAAAGCATGTATTCGTGCTTAATACAACGAAACAAGTTTTAGACCGAAACGAGCTAAATCCGGACATCGATTTTACAAGTGTCCATGTGATACGCGTCAAAACTTTTTCTCCTGTAACTGCGCGAAAAGCATGTATTCTTGCTTAAAACAACGAAACAATCTGGTTTAAACCGAAACGAGCTAAATTGAACACATCGGTTTTACAAGTGTCCGTGTGATACTCGTCAAAACGTTTTCTGTTATAACTGCGAGAAAAGTATGTATTCTTGCTTAAAACAACGAAACAAGCTGTTTTAGACCGAAACGAGCTAGATCTGAACACATCGGTTTTACAAGTGTCCATGTGATACGAGTCAAAACTTTTTCTCTTGTAACTGCGCGAAAAGCTTGTATTCTTGCTTAAAACAACGAAACAAGCAGTTTTAGACCGGAATGAGTTAAATCTGAACACATCGGTTTTACAAGTGTCCGTGTGATACGCGTCTAAACTTTTTCTCTTATAACTGCGCGAAAAGCATGTATTCTTGCTTAAAACAACGAAACAAGCTGTTTTAGAACGAAGCGAGCTAGATCTGAACACATCGGTTTTACAAGTGTCCGTGTGATACCTATCAAAACTACTTGTCTTATAACTGCGCGAAAAGCATGTATTCGTGCCTAATACAACGAAACAAGCTGTTTTAGACCGAAACGAGCTAAATCTGAAGACATCGGTTTTACAAGTGTCTGTGTGATACGCGTCAAAACTTTTTCTCCTGTAACTGCGCGAAAAGCATGTATTCTTGCTTAAAACAACGAAACAAGCTGTTTTAGACCGAAACGAGCTAAATCAGAACACATCGGTTTTACAAGTGTCCGTGTGATACTCGTCAAAACTTTTTCTGTTATAACTGCGCGAAAAGCATGTATTCTTGCTTAAAACAACGAAACAGGCTGTTTTAGACCGAAGCGAGCTAAATCTGAGCACATCGGTTTTACAAGTGTCCTTGTGATACGCGTCAAAACTTTTTCTGTTATAACTGCGCGAAAAGCTTGTATTCTTGCTTAAAACAAAGAAACAAGCTGTTTTAGACCGAAACAAATTAGATCTGAACGCATCGGTTTTACAAGTGTCCGTGTGATACGCGTCAAAAGTCTTTTTCTCTTATAACTGCGCGAAAAGCATGTATTCGTGCTTAATACTACAAAACACGGTGTTTTAGACCGAAACGAGCTAAATCTGAACACATCTGTTTTACAAGTGTCCATGTGATACGCGTCAAAACGTTTTCTCTTGTAACTGCGCGAAAAGCATGTATTCGTGCTTAATACAACGAAACAAGTTGTTTTAGACCGAAACGAATTAGATCTGAACACATCGGTTTTACAAGTGTCCAAGTGATACGCGTCAAAACTTTTTCTCCTGTAACTGCGCGAAAAGCATGCATTCTTGCTTAAAACAACGAAACAAGCTGGTTTAGACCGAAACGAGCTAAATCTGAACACATCGGTTTTACAAGTGTCCGTGTGATACGCGTCAAAACGTTTTCTCTTATAACTGCGCGAAAAGCATGTATTCGTGCTTAATACAATAAAACATGGTGTTTTAGACCGAAACAAGCTAAATCTGAACACATCAGTTTTACAAGTGTCCATGTGATACGAGTCAAAACTTTTTCTCTTGTAACTGCGCGAAAAGCATGTATTCTTGCTTAAAACAACGAAACAAGCTGTTTTAGACCGGAACGAGTTAAATCTGAACACATCGGTTTTACAAGTGTCCGTGTGATACGCGTCTAAACTTTTTCTCTTATAACTGCGCGAAAAGCATGTATTCTTGCTTAAAACAACGAAACAAGCTGTTTTAGAACGAAGCGAGCTAGATCTGAACACATCGGTTTTACAAGTGTCCGTGTGATACCTATCAAAACTTCTTATCTTTTAACTGCGCGAAAAGCATGTATTCGTGCTTAATACAACGAAACAAGCTGTTTTAGACCGAAACGAGCTAAATCTGAAGACATCGGTTTTACAAGTGTCCGTGTGATACGCGTCAAAACTTTTTCTCCTGTAACTGCGCGAAAAGCATGTATTCTTGCTTAAAACAACGAAACAAGCTGGTTTAGACCGAAACGAGCTAAATCTGAACACATCGGTTTTACAAGTGTCCGTGTGATACTCGTCAAAACTTTTTCTGTTATAACTGCGCGAAAAGCATGCATTCTTGCTTAAAACAACGAAACAAGCTGTTTTAGACCGAAACGAGCTAAATCTGAGCACATCTGTTTTACAAGTGTCCTTGTGATACGCGTCAAAACTTTTTCTGTTTTAACTGCGCGAAAAGCATGTATTCTTGCTTAAAACAAAGAAACAAGCTGTTTTAGACCGAAACAAACTAGATCTGAACACATCGGTTTTACAAGTGTCCGTGTGATACGCGTCAAAAATCTTTTTCTCTTATAACTGCGCGAAAAGCATGTATTCGTGCTTAATACAACAAAACACGGTGTTTTAGACCGAGACGAGCTAAATCTGAACACACCTGTTTTACAAGTGTCCAAGTGATACGCGTCAAAACGTTTTCTCTTGTAACTGCTCGAAAAGCATGTATTCGTGCTTAATACAACGAAACAAGCTGTTTTAGACCGAAACGAACTAAATCTGAACACAACGGTTTTACAAGTGTCCGTGTGATACGCGTCAAAACTTTTTCTCCTATAATTGCGCGAAAAGCATGTATTCTTGTTTAAAACAACGAAACAAGCTGCTTTAGACCGGAACGAGTTAAATCTGAACACAGCGGTTTGACAAGCGTCAAAACTTTTTCTCTTATAACTGCGCGAAAAGCATGTATTCGTGCTTAATACAACGAAACAAGCTGTTTTACATCGAAACGAGCTAAATCTGAACACATCGGTTTTACAAGTGTCCATGTGATACGCGTCAAAACTTTTTCTCTTGTAACAGCGCGAAAAGGATGTATTCGTGCTTAATACAACGAAACAAGCTGTTTTAGACCGAAACGAGGTTAATCTGAACATATCGGTTTTACAAGTGTCCGTGTGATACGCGTCAAATCTTTTTCTCCTATAACTGCGCGAAAAGCGTGTATTCTTGCTTAAAACAACGAAACAAGCTGTTTTAGACCGGAACGAGTTAAATCTGAACACATCGGTTTTACAAGTGTCCGTGTGATACGCGTCAAAACTTTTTCTCTTATAACAGTGCGAAAAGCATGTATTCTTGCTTAAAACAACGAAACAAGCTGTTTTAGAACGAAGCGAGCTAGATCTGAACACATCGGTTTCACAAGTGTTCGTGTGATACCTATCAAAACTTTTTATCTTATAACTGCGCGAAAAGCATGTATTCATGCTTAATACAACGAAACAAAATTTAGACCGAAACGAGCTAAATCCGGACATCGATTTTACAAGTGTCCATGTGATACGCGTCAAAACTTTTTCTCCTGTAGCTACGCGAAAAGCATGTATTCTTGCTTAAAACAACGAAACAATCTGGTTTAAACCGAAGCGAGCTAAATCTGAACACATCGGTTTTACAAGTGTCCGTGTGATACTCGTCAAAACAATTTCTGTTATAACTGCGAGAAAAGCTTGTATTCTTGCTTAAAACAAAGAAACAAGCTGTTTTAGACCGAAACAAGCTAGATCTGAACACATCGGTTTTACAAGTGTCCATGTGATACGCGTCAAAACTTTTTCTCTAATAACTGCGCGAAAAGCTTGTATTTTTGCTTAAAACAACGAAACAAGTTGTTTTAGACCGAAACAAATTAGATCTGAACACATCGGTTTTACAAGTGTCCATATGATACGCGTCAAAACTTTTTCTCTTGTAACTGCGCGAAAAGCATGTATTCTTGCTTAAAACAACGAAACAAGCTGTTTTAGACCGAAACGAGCTGAATCTGAACACATCGGTTTTACAAGTGTCCGTGTGATACGCGTCAAAAATTTTTTTCTTATAACTGCGCGAAAGGCATGTAATCTTGCTTAAATCAACGAAACAAGCTGTTTTAGAACGAAGCGAGCTAGATCTGAACACATCGGTTTTCCAAGTGTCCATGTGATGCGCGTCAAAACTTTTTCTCCTGTAACTGCGCGAAAAGCATGTATTCTTGCTTAAAACAACGAAACAAGCTGGTTTAGACCGAAGCGAGCTAAATCTGAACACATCGGTTTTACAAGTGTCCGTGTGATACGCGTCAAAACTTTTTCTCTTATAACTCCGCGAAAAGCATGTATTGGTGCTTAATACAACAAAACATGGTGTTTTAGACCGAAACGAGCTAAATCTGAACACATCGGTTTTACAAGTGTCCATGTGATACGAGTCAAAACTTTTTCTCTTGTAACTGCGTGAATAGCATGTATTCTTGCTTAAAACAACGAAACAAGCTGTTTTAGAACGAAGCGAGCTAGATCTGAACACATCGGTTTTACAAGCGTCTGTGTGATACCTATCAAAACTTCTTATCTTATAACTGCGCGAAAAGCATGTATTCGTGCTTAATACAACGAAACAAGCTGTTTTACATCGAAACGAGCAAAATCTGGACACATCGGTTTTACAATTGTCTTTGTGATACGCGTCAAAGCTTTTCTCTTGTAACTGCGCGAAAAGGATGTATTCTTGCTTAATACAACGAAACAAGCTGTTTTACACCGAAACGAGGTTAATCTGAACACATCGGTTTTACAAGTGTCCGTGTGATACGCGTCAAATCTTTTTCTCTTATAACAGCGCGAAAAGCATGTATTCTTGCTTAAAACAACGAAACAAGCTGTTTCAGAACGAAGCGAGCTAGATCTGAACACATCGGTTTTACAAGTGTCCGTGTGATACCTATCAAAACTTCTTATCTTATAACTGCGCGAAAAGCATGTATTCGTGCTTAATACAACGAAACAAGCTGTTTTACATCGAAACGAGCAAAATCTGGACACATCGGTTTTACAATTGTCTTTGTGATACGCGTCAAATCTTTTTCTCATAACGGTGCGAAAAGCATGTATTCGTGCATAATACAACAAAACACGGTGTTGTAGACCGAAACGAGCTAAATCTGAACACATCGGTTTTACAAGTGTCCTTGTGATACGCGTCAAAGCTTTTCTCTTGTAACTGCGCGAAAAGGATGTATTCTTGCTTAATACAACGAGACAAGCTGTTTTACACCGAAACGAGGTTAATCTGAACACATCGGTTTTACAAGTGTCCGTGTGATACGCGTCAAATCTTTTTCTCTTATAACAGCGCGAAAAGCATTTATTCTTGCTTAAAACAACGAAACAAGCTGTTTTAGAACGAAGCGAGCTAGATCTGAACACATCGGTTTTGCAAGTGTCCGTGTGATACCTATCAAACCTTTTTATCTTATAACTGCGCGAAAAGCATGTATTCGTGCTTAATACAACGAAACAAGTTTTAGACCGAAACGAGCTAAATCCGGACATCGATTTTACAAGTGTCCATGTGATACGCGTCAAAACTTTTTCTCCTGTAACTGCGCGAAAAGCATGTATTCTTGCTTAAAACAACGAAACAATCTGGTTTAAACCGAAAGGAGCTAAATTGAACACATCGGTTTTACAAGTGTCCGTGTGATACTCGTCAAAACGTTTTCTGTTATAACTGCGAGAAAAGCATGTATTCTTGCTTAAAACAACGAAACAAGCTGTTTTAGACCGAAACGAGCTAGATCTGAACACATCGGTTTTACAAGTGTCCATGTGATACGAGTCAAAACTTTTTCTCTTGTAACTGCGCGAAAAGCTTGTATTCTTGCCTAAAACAACGAAACAAGCAGTTTTAGACCGGAATGAGTTAAATCTGAACACATCGGTTTTACAAGTGTCCGTGTGATACGCGTCTAAACTTTTTCTCTTATAACTGCGCGAAAAGCATGTATTCTTGCCTAAAACAACGAAACAAGCTGTTTTAGAACGAAGCGAGCTAGATCTGAACACATCGGTTTTACAAGTGTCCGTGTGATACCTATCAAAACTACTTGTCTTATAACTGCGCGAAAAGCATGTATTCGTGCTTAATACAACGAAACAAGCTGTTTTAGACCGAAACGAGCTAAATCTGAAGACGTCGGTTTTACAAGTGTCTGTGTGATACGCGTCAAAACTTTTTCTCCTGTAACTGCGCGAAAAGCATGTATTCTTGCTTAAAACAACGAAACAAGCTGTTTTAGACCGAAACGAGCTAAATCAGAACACATCGGTTTTACAAGTGTCCGTGTGATACTCGTCAAAACTTTTTCTGTTATAACTGCGCGAAAAGCATGTATTCTTGCTTAAAACAACGAAACAGGCTGTTTTAGACCGAAACGAGCTAAATCTGAGCACATCGGTTTTACAAGTGTCCTTGTGGTACGCGTCAAAACTTTTTCTGTTATAACTGCGCGAAAAGCTTGTATTCTTGCTTAAAACAAAGAAACAAGCTGTTTTAGACCGAAACAAATTAGATCTGACCACATCGGTTTTACAAGTGTCCGTGTGATACGCGTCAAAAATCTTTTTCTCTTATAACTGCGCGAATAGCATGTATTCGTGCTTAATACAACAAAACACGGTGTTTTAGACCGAAACGAGCTAAATCTGAACACATCTGTTTTACAAGTGTCCATGTGATACGCGTCAAAACGTTTTCTCTTGTAACTGCGCGAAAAGCATGTATTCTTGCTTAATACAACGAAACAAGTTGTTTTAGACCGAAACGAATTAGATCTGAACACATCGGTTTTACAAGTGTCCAAGTGATACGCGTCAAAACTTTTTCTCCTGTAACTGCGCGAAAAGCATGTATTCTTGCTTAAAACAACGAAACAAGCTGTTTTAGACCGGAACGAGTTAAATCTGAACACATCGGTTTTACAAGTGTCCGTGTGATACGCGTCTAAACTTTTTCTCTTATAACTGCGCGAAAAGCATGTATTCTTGCTTAAAACAACGAAACAAGCTGTTTTAGAACGAAGCGAGCTAGATCTGAACACATCGGTTTTACAAGTGTCCGTGTGATACCTATCAAAACTTCTTATCTTTTAACTGCGCGAAAAGCATGTATTCGTGCTTAATACAACGAAACAAGCTGTTTTAGACCGAAACGAGCTAAATCTGAAGACATCGGTTTTACAATTGTCCGTGTGATACGCGTCAAAACTTTTTCTCCTGTAACTGCGCGAAAAGCATGTATTCTTGCTTAAAACAACGAAACAAGCTGGTTTAGACCGAAACGAGCTAAATCAGAACACATCGGTTTTACAAGTGTCCGTGTGATACTCGTCAAAACTTTTTCTGTTATAACTGCGCGAAAAGCATGCATTCTTGCTTAAAACAACGAAACAGGCTGTTTTAGACCGAAACGAGCTGACTCTGAGCACATCGGTTTTACAAGTGTCCTTGTGATACGCGTCAAAACTTTTTCTGTTATAACTGCGCGAAAAGCTTGTATTCTTGCTTAAAACAAAGAAACAAGCTGTTTTAGACCGAAACAAATTAGATCTGACCACATCGGTTTTACAAGTGTCCGTGTGATACGCGTCAAAAATCTTTTTCTCTTATAACTGCGTGAAAAGCATGTATTCGTGCTTAATACAACAAAACACGGTGTTTTAGACCGAAACGAGCTAAATCTGAACACATCTGTTTTACAAGTGTCCATGTGATACGCGTCAAAACGTTTTCTCTTGTAACTGCGCGAAAAGCATGTATTCTTGCTTAATACAACGAAACAAGTTGTTTTAGACCGAAACGAATTAGATCTGAACACATCGGTTTTACAAGTGTCCAAGTGATACGCGTCAAAACTTTTTCTCCTGTAACTGCGCGAAAAACATGTATTCTTGCTTAAAACAACGAAACAAGCTGGTTTAGACCGAAACGAGCTAAATCTGAACACATCGGTTTTACAAGTGTCCGTGTGATACGCGTCAAAACGTTTTCTCTTTAACTGCGCGAAAAGCATGTATTCGTGCTTAATACAATAAAACATGGTGTTTTAGACCGAAACGAGCTAAATCTGAACACATCAGTTTTACAAGTGTCCATGTGATACGATTCAAAACTTTTTCTCTTGTAACTGCGCGAAAAGCATGTATTCTTGCTTAAAACAACGAAACAAGCTGTTTTAGACCGGAACGAGTTAAATCTGAACACATCGGTTTTACAAGTGTCCGTGTGATACGCGTCTAAACTTTTTCTCTTATAACTGCGCGAAAAGCATGTATTCTTGCTTAAAACAACGAAACAAGCTGTTTTAGAACGAAGCGAGCTAGATCTGAACACATCGGTTTTACAAGTGTCCGTGTGATACCTATCAAAACTTCTTATCTTTTAACTGCGCGAAAAGCATGTATTCGTGCTTAATACAACGAAACAAGCTGTTTTAGACCGAAACGAGCTAAATCTGAAGACATCGGTTTTACAAGTGTCCGTGTGATACGCGTCAAAACTTTTTCTCCTGTAACTGCGCGAAAAGCATGTATTCTTGCTTAAAACAACGAAACAAGCTGGTTTAGACCGAAACGAGCTAAATCTGAACACATCGGTTTTACAAGTGTCCGTGTGATACTCGTAAAACTTTTTCTGTTATAACTGCGCGAAAAGCATGCATTCTTGCTTAAAACAACGAAACAAGCTGTTTTAGACCGAAACGAGCTAAATCTGAACACACCTGTTTTACAAGTGTCCATGTGATACGCGTCAAAACGTTTTCTCTTGTAACTGCTCGAAAAGCATGTATTCGTGCTTAATACAACGAAACAAGCTGTTTTAGACCGAAACGAACTAAATCTGAACACATCGGTTTTACAAGTGTCTGTGTGATACGCGTCAAATCTTTTTCTCATAACGGTGCGAAAAGCATGTATTCGTGCATAATACAACAAAACACGGTGTTTTAGACCGAGACGAGCTAAATCTGAACACATTGGTTTTACAAGTGTCCATGTGATACGCGTCAAAACTTTTTCTCTTGTAACAGCGCGAAAAGGATGTATTCGTGCTTAATACAACGATACAAGCTGTTTTAGACCGAAACGAGGTTATTCTGAACATATCGGTTTTACAAGTGTCCGTGTGATACGCGTCAAATCTTTTTCTCCTATAACTGCGCGAAAAGCGTGTATTCTTGCTTAAAACAACGAAACAAGCTGTTTTAGACCGGAACGAGTTAAATCTGAACACATCGGTTTTACAAGTGTTCGTGTGATACGCGTCAAAACTTTTTCTCTTATAACAGCGCGAAAAGCATGTATTCTTGCTTAAAACAACGAAACAAGCTGTTTTAGAACGAAGCGAGCTAGATCTGAACACATCGGTTTTACAAGTGTCCATGTGATACGAGTCAAAACTTTTTCTCTTGTAACTGCGCGAAAAGCATGTATTCTTGCTTAAAACAACGAAACAAGCTGTTTTAGACCGGAACGAGTTAAATCTGAACACATCGGTTTTACAAGTGTCCGTGTGATACGCGTCTAAACTTTTTCTCTTATAACTGCGCGAAAAGCATGTATTCTTGCTTAAAACAACGATACAAGCTGTTTTAGAACGAAGCGAGCTAGATCTGAACACATCGGTTTTACAAGTGTCCGTGTGATACCTATCAAAACTTCTTATCATTTAACTAGCGCGAAAAGCATGTATTCGTGCTTAATACAACGAAACAAGCTGTTTTAGACCGAAACGAGCTAAATCTGAAGACATCGGTTTTACAAGTGTCCGTGTGATACGCGTCAAACCTTTTTCTCCTGTAACTGCGCGAAAAGCATGTATTCTTGCTTAAAACAACGAAACAAGCTCGTTTAGACCGAAACGAGCTAAATCTGAACACATCGGTTTTACAAGTGTCCGTGTGATACTCGTAAAACCTTTTCTGTTATAACTGCGCGAAAAGCATGCATTCTTGCTTAAAACAACGAAACAAGTTGTTTTAGACCGAAACGAGCTAATTCTGAACACACCTGTTTTACAAGTGTCCATGTGATACGCGTCAAAACGTTTTCTCTTGTAACTGCTCGAAAAGCATGTATTCGTGCTTAATACAACGAAACAAGCTGTTTTAGACCGAGACGAGCTAAATCTGAACACATCGGTTTTACAAGTGTCCGTGTGATACTCGTCAAAACAATTTCTGTTATAACTGCGAGAAAAGCATGTATTCTTGCTTAAAACAAAGAAACAAGCTGTTTTAGACCGAAACGAGCTAGATCTGAACACATCGGTTTTACAAGTGTCCATGTGATACGCGTCAAAACTTTTTCTCTAATAACTGCGCGAAAAGCATGTATTTTTGCTTAAAACAACGAAACAAGTTGTTTTAGACCGAAACGAATTAGATCTGAACACATCGGTTTTACAAGTGTCCATGTGATACGCGTCAAAACTTTTTCTCCTGTAACTGCGCGAAAAGCATGTATTCTTGCTTAAAACAACGAAACAAGCTGTTTTAGACCGAAACGAGCTAAATCTGAACACATCGGTTTTACAAGTGTCCATGTGATGCGCGTCAAAACTTTTTCTCCTGTAACTGCGCGAAAAGCATGTATTCTTGCTTAAAACAACGAAACAAGCTGGTTTAGACCGAAGCGAGCTAAATCTGAACACATCGGTTTTACAAGTGTCCGTGTGATACGCGTCAAAACTTTTTCTCTTATAACTCCGCGAAAAGCATGTATTGGTGCTTAATACAACAAAACATGGTGTTTTAGACCGAAACGAGCTAAATCTGAACACATCGGTTTTACAAGTGTCCATGTGATACGAGTCAAAACTTTTTCTCTTGTAACTGCGTGAATAGCATGTATTCTTGCTTAAAACAACGGAACAAGCTGTTTTAGACCGGAAAGAGCTAAATCTGAACACATCGGTTTTACAAGTGTCCGTGTAATACGCGTCTAAACTTTTTCTCTTATAACTGCGCGAAAAGCAGGTATTCTTGCTTAAAACAACGAAACAAGCTGTTTTAGAACGAAGCGAGCTAGATCTGAACACATCGGTTTTACAAGTGTCCGTGTGATACCTATCAAAACTTCTTATCTTATAACTGCGCGAAAAGCATGTATTCGTGCTTAATACAACGCAACAAGCTGTTTTACATCGAAACGAGCAAAATCTGAACACATCGGTTTTACAATTGTCTGTGTGATACGCGTCAAATCTTTTTCTCATAACGGTGCGATAAGCATGTATTCGTGCATAATACAACAAAACACGGTGTTGTAGACCGAAACGAGCTAAATCTGAACACATCGGTTTTACAAGTGTCCATGTGATACGCGTCAAAACTTTTTCTCTTGTAACTGCGCGAAAAGGATGTATTCTTGCTTAATACAACGAAACAAGCTGTTTTACACCGAAACGAGGTTAATCTGAACATAACGGTTTTACAAGTGTCCGTGTGATACGCGTCAAATCTTTTTCTCCTATAACTGCGCGAAAAGCGTGTATTCTTGCCTAAAACAACGAAACAAGTTGTTTTAGACCGGAAGGAGTTAAATCTGAACACATCGGTTTTACAAGTGTCCGTGTGATACGCGTCAAAACTTTTTCTCTTATAACAGCGCGAAAAGCATTTATTCTTGCTTAAAACAACGAAACAAGCTGTTTTAGAACGAAGCGAGCTAGATCTGAACACATCGGTTTTACAAGTGTCCGTGTGATACCTATCAAAAGTTCTTGTCTTATAACTGCGCGAAAAGCATGTATTCGTGCTTAATACAATGAAACAAGCTGTTTTAGACCGAAACGAGCTAAATCTGAAGACATCGGTTTTACAAGTGTCTGTGTGATACGCGTCAAAACTTTTTCTCCTGTACCTGCGCGAAAAGCATGTATTCTTGCTTAAAACAACGAAACAAGCTGGTTTAGACCGAAACGAGCTAAATCAGAACACATCGGTTTTACAAGTGTCCGTGTGATACTCGTCAAAACTTTTTCTGTTATAACTGCGCGAAAAGCATGTATTCTTGCTTAAAACAACGAAACAAGCTGTTTTAGACCGAAACAAGCTAAATCTGAGCACATCGGTTTTACAAGTGTCCTTGTGATACGCGTCAAAACTTTTTCTGTTATAACTGCGCGAAAAGCTTGTATTCTTGCTTAAAACAAAGAAACAAGCTGTTTTAGACCGAAACAAATTAGATCTGAACACATCGGTTTTACAAGTGTCCGTGTGATACGCGTCAAAAATATTTTTCTCTTATAACTGCGCGAAAAGCATGTATTTGTGCTTAATACAACAAAACACGGTGTTTTAGACCGAAACGAGCTAAATCTCAAAACATCTGTTTTAAAACTGTCCATGTGACACGCGTCAAAACGTTTTCTCTTGTAACTGCGCGAAAAGCATGTATTCGTGCTTAATACAACAAAACAAGCTGTTTTAGACCGAAACGAACTAAATCTGAACACATCGGTTTTACAAGTGTCCATGTGATACGCGTCAAAACTTTTTCTCTTGTAACAGCGCGAAAAGGATGTATTCGTGCTTAATACAACGAAACAAGCTGTTTTAGACCGAAACGAGGTTAATCTGAACATATCGGTTTTACAAGTGTCCGTGTGATACGCGTCAAATCTTTTTCTCCTATAACTGCGCGAAAAGCGTGTATTCTTGCTTAAAACAACGAAACAAGCTGTTTTAGACCGGAACGAGTTAAATCTGAACACATCGGTTTTACAAGTGTTCGTGTGATACGCGTCAAAACTTTTTCTCTTATA
The DNA here is from genome assembly GCF_052857255.1 of Amblyomma americanum. Taxonomy (NCBI): domain Eukaryota; kingdom Metazoa; phylum Arthropoda; class Arachnida; order Ixodida; family Ixodidae; genus Amblyomma; species Amblyomma americanum. The sequence continues at coordinate 257,130 of NW_027526492.1, read as the reverse complement.
ACAGCGCGAAAAGCATGTATTCTTGCTTAAAACAACGAAACAAGCTGTTTTAGAACGAAGCGAGCTAGATCTGAACACATCGGTTTTACAAGTGTTCGTGTGATACCTATCAAAACTTTTTATCTTATAACTGCGCGAAAAGCATGTATTCTTGCTTAAAACAAAGAAACAAGCTGTTTTAGACCGAAACGAGCTAGATCTGAACACATCGGTTTTACAAGTGTCCATGTGATACGCGTCAAAACTTTTTCTCTAATAACTGCGCGAAAAGCATGTATTTTTGCTTAAAACAACGAAACAAGTTGTTTTAGACCGAAACGAATTAGATCTGAACACATCGGTTTTACAAGTGTCCATGTGATACGCGTCAAAACTTTTTCTCCTGTAACTGCGCGAAAAGCATGCATTCTTGCTTAAAACAACGAAACAAGCTGTTTTAGACCGAAACGAGCTAAATCTGAACACATCGGTTTTACAAGTGTCCGTGTGATACGCGTCAAAAATTTTTTTCTTATAACTGCGCGAAAAGCATGTATTCTTGCTTAAATCAACGAAACAAGCTGTTTTAGAACGAAGCGAGCTAGATCTGAACACATCGGTTTTACAAGTGTCCATGTGATGCGCGTCAAAACTTTTTCTCCTGTAACTGCGCGAAAAGCATGTATTCTTGCTTAAAACAACGAAACAAGCTGGTTTAGACCGAAGCGAGCTAAATCTGAACACATCGGTTTTACAAGTGTCCGTGTGATACGCGTCAAAACTTTTTCTCTTATAACTCCGCGAAAAGCATGTATTGGTGCTTAATACAACAAAACATGGTGTTTTAGACCGAAACGAGCTAAATCTGAACACATCGGTTTTACAAGTGTCCATGTGATACGAGTCAAAACTTTTTCTCTTGTAACTGCGTGAATAGCATGTATTCTTGCTTAAAACAACGAAACAAGCTGTTTTAGACCGGAAAGAGCTAAATCTGAACACATCGGTTTTACAAGTGTCCGTGTGATACGCGTCTAAACTTTTTCTCTTATAACTGCGCGAAAAGCATGTATTCTTGCTTAAAACAACGAAACAAGCTGTTTTAGAACGAAGCGAGCTAGATCTGAACACATCGGTTTTACAAGTGTCCGTGTGATACCTATCAAAACTTCTTATCTTATAACTGCGTGAAAAGCATGTATTCGTGCTTAATACAACGCAACAAGCTGTTTTACATCGAAACGAGCAAAATCTGAACACATCGGTTTTACAATTGTCTGTGTGATACGCGTCAAATCTTTTTCTCATAACGGTGCGATAAGCATGTATTCGTGCATAATACAACAAAACACGGTGTTGTAGACCGAAACGAGCTAAATCTGAACACATCGGTTTTACAAGTGTCCATGTGATACGCGTCAAAACTTTTTCTCTTGTAACTGCGCGAAAAGGATGTATTCTTGCTTAATACAACGAAACAAGCTGTTTTACACCGAAACGAGGTTAATCTGAACATATCGGTTTTACAAGTGTCCGTGTGATACGCGTCAAATCTTTTTCTCCTATAACTGCGCGAAAAGCGTGTATTCTTGCCTAAAACAACGAAACAAGTTGTTTTAGACCGGAAGGAGTTAAATCTGAACACATCGGTTTTACAAGTGTCCGTGTGATACGCGTCAAAACGTTTTCTCTTATAACAGCGCGAAAAGCATGTATTCGTGCTTAATACAACGAAACAAGCTGTTTTAGACCGAAACGAGCTAAATCTGAAGACATCGGTTTTACAAGTGTCCGTGTGATACGCGTCAAACCTTTTTCTCCTGTAACTGCGCGAAAAGCATGTATTCTTGCTTAAAACAACGAAACAAGCTCGTTTTACACCGAAACGAGCTAAATCCGGACATCGGTTTTATAAGTGTCCATGTGATACGAGTCAAAACTTTTTCTCTTGTAACTGCGCGAGAAGCTTGTATTCTTGCTTAAAACAACGAAACAAGCTGTTTTAGACCGGAACGAGTTAAATCTGAACATATCGGTTTTACAAGTGTCCGTGTGATACGCGTCAAAACTTTTTCTCTTATAACAGCGCGAAAAGCATTTATTCTTGCTTAAAACAACGAAACAAGCTGTTTTAGAACGAAGCGAGCTAGATCTGAACACATCGGTTTTACAAGTGTCCGTGTGATACCTATCAAAAGTTCTTGTCTTATAACTGCGCGAAAAGCATGTATTCGTGCTTAATACAATGAAACAAGCTGTTTTAGACCGAAACGAGCTAAATCTGAAGACATCGGTTTTACAAGTGTCTGTGTGATACGCGTCAAAACTTTTTCTCCTGTACCTGCGCGAAAAGCATGTATTCTTGCTTAAAACAACGAAACAAGCTGGTTTAGACCGAAACGAGCTAAATCAGAACACATCGGTTTTACAAGTGTCCGTGTGATACTCGTCAAAACTTTTTCTGTTATAACTGCGCGAAAAGCATGTATTCTTGCTTAAAACAACGAAACAAGCTGTTTTAGACCGAAACAAGCTAAATCTGAGCACATCGGTTTTACAAGTGTCCTTGTGATACGCGTCAAAACTTTTTCTGTTATAACTGCGCGAAGAAGCTTGTATTCTTGCTTAAAACAAAGAAACAAGCTGTTTTAGACCGAAACAAATTAGATCTGAACACATCGGTTTTACAAGTGTCCGTGTGATACGCGTCAAAAATATTTTTCTCTTATAACTGCGCGAAAAGCATGTATTTGTGCTTAATACAACAAAACACGGTGTTTTAGACCGAAACGAGCTAAATCTCAAAACATCTGTTTTAAAACTGTCCATGTGACACGCGTCAAAACGTTTTCTCTTGTAACTGCGCGAAAAGCATGTATTCGTGCTTAATACAACAAAACAAGCTGTTTTAGACCGAAACGAACTAAATCTGAACACATCGGTTTTACAAGTGTCCATGTGATACGCGTCAAAACTTTTTCTCTTGTAACAGCGCGAAAAGGATGTATTCGTGCTTAATACAACGAAACAAGCTGTTTTAGACCGAAACGAGGTTAATCTGAACATATCGGTTTTACAAGTGTCCGTGTGATACGCGTCAAATCTTTTTCTCCTATAACTGCGCGAAAAGCGTGTATTCTTGCTTAAAACAACGAAACAAGCTGTTTTAGACCGGAACGAGTTAAATCTGAACACATCGGTTTTACAAGTGTTCGTGTGATACGCGTCAAAACTTTTTCTCTTATAACAGCGCGAAAAGCATGTATTCTTGCTTAAAACAACGAAACAAGCTGTTTTAGAACGAAGCGAGCTAGATCTGAACACATCGGTTTTACAAGTGTTCGTGTGATACCTATCAAAACTTTTTATCTTATAACTGCGCGAAAAGCATGTATTCTTGCTTAAAACAAAGAAACAAGCTGTTTTAGACCGAAACGAGCTAGATCTGAACACATCGGTTTTACAAGTGTCCATGTGATACGCGTCAAAACTTTTTCTCTAATAACTGCGCGAAAAGCATGTATTTTTGCTTAAAACAACGAAACAAGTTGTTTTAGACCGAAACGAATTAGATCTGAACACATCGGTTTTACAAGTGTCCATGTGATACGCGTCAAAACTTTTTCTCCTGTAACTGCGCGAAAAGCATGCATTCTTGCTTAAAACAACGAAACAAGCTGTTTTAGACCGAAACGAGCTAAATCTGAACACATCGGTTTTACAAGTGTCCGTGTGATACGCGTCAAAAATTTTTTTCTTATAACTGCGCGAAAAGCATGTATTCTTGCTTAAATCAACGAAACAAGCTGTTTTAGAACGAAGCGAGCTAGATCTGAACACATCGGTTTTACAAGTGTCCATGTGATGCGCGTCAAAACTTTTTCTCCTGTAACTGCGCGAAAAGCATGTATTCTTGCTTAAAACAACGAAACAAGCTGGTTTAGACCGAAGCGAGCTAAATCTGAACACATCGGTTTTACAAGTGTCCGTGTGATACGCGTCAAAACTTTTTCTCTTATAACTCCGCGAAAAGCATGTATTGGTGCTTAATACAACAAAACATGGTGTTTTAGACCGAAACGAGCTAAATCTGAACACATCGGTTTTACAAGTGTCCATGTGATACGAGTCAAAACTTTTTCTCTTGTAACTGCGTGAATAGCATGTATTCTTGCTTAAAACAACGAAACAAGCTGTTTTAGACCGGAAAGAGCTAAATCTGAACACATCGGTTTTACAAGTGTCCGTGTGATACGCGTCTAAACTTTTTCTCTTATAACTGCGCGAAAAGCATGTATTCTTGCTTAAAACAACGAAACAAGCTGTTTTAGAACGAAGCGAGCTAGATCTGAACACATCGGTTTTACAAGTGTCCGTGTGATACCTATCAAAACTTCTTATCTTATAACTGCGTGAAAAGCATGTATTCGTGCTTAATACAACGCAACAAGCTGTTTTACATCGAAACGAGCAAAATCTGAACACATCGGTTTTACAATTGTCTGTGTGATACGCGTCAAATCTTTTTCTCATAACGGTGCGATAAGCATGTATTCGTGCATAATACAACAAAACACGGTGTTGTAGACCGAAACGAGCTAAATCTGAACACATCGGTTTTACAAGTGTCCATGTGATACGCGTCAAAACTTTTTCTCTTGTAACTGCGCGAAAAGGATGTATTCTTGCTTAATACAACGAAACAAGCTGTTTTACACCGAAACGAGGTTAATCTGAACATATCGGTTTTACAAGTGTCCGTGTGATACGCGTCAAATCTTTTTCTCCTATAACTGCGCGAAAAGCGTGTATTCTTGCCTAAAACAACGAAACAAGTTGTTTTAGACCGGAAGGAGTTAAATCTGAACACATCGGTTTTACAAGTGTCCGTGTGATACGCGTCAAAACGTTTTCTCTTATAACAGCGCGAAAAGCATTTATTCTTGCTTAAAACAACGAAACAAGCTGTTTTAGAACGAAGCGAGCTAGATCTGATACACATCGGTTTTACAAGTGTCCGTGTGATACCTATCAAAACTTTTTATCTTATAACTGCGCGAAAAGCATGTATTCGTGCTTAATACAACGAAACAAGTTTTAGACCGAAACGAGCTAAATCCGGACATCGGTTTTATAAGTGTCCATGTGATACGAGTCAAAACTTTTTCTCTTGTAACTGCGCGAGAAGCTTGTATTCTTGCTTAAAACAACGAAACAAGCTGTTTTAGACCGGAACGAGTTAAATCTGAACATATCGGTTTTACAAGTGTCCGTGTGATACGCGTCTAAACTTTTTCTTTTATAACTGCGCGAAAAGCATGTATTCTTGCTTAAAACAACGAAACAAGCTGTTTTAGAACGAAGCGAGCTAGATCTGAACACATCGGTTTTACAAGTGTCCGTGTGATACCTATCAAAAGTTCTTGTCTTATAACTGCGCGAAAAGCATGTATTCGTGCTTAATACAATGAAACAAGCTGTTTTAGACCGAAACGAGCTAAATCTGAAGACATCGGTTTTACAAGTGTCTGTGTGATACGCGTCAAAACTTTTTCTCCTGTACCTGCGCGAAAAGCATGTATTCTTGCTTAAAACAACGAAACAAGCTGGTTTAGACCGAAACGAGCTAAATCAGAACACATCGGTTTTACAAGTGTCCGTGTGATACTCGTCAAAACTTTTTCTGTTATAACTGCGCGAAAAGCATGTATTCTTGCTTAAAACAACGAAACAAGCTGTTTTAGACCGAAACGAGCTAAATCTGAGCACATCGGTTTTACAAGTGTCCTTGTGATACGCGTCAAAACTTTTTCTGTTATAACTGCGCGAAAAGCTTGTATTCTTGCTTAAAACAAAGAAACAAGCTGTTTTAGACCGAAACAAATTAGATCTGAACACATCGGTTTTACAAGTGTCCGTGTGATACGCGTCAAAAATATTTTTCTCTTATAACTGCGCGAAAAGCATGTATTTGTGCTTAATACAACAAAACACGGTGTTTTAGACCGAAACGAGCTAAATCTCAAAACATCTGTTTTACAAGTGTCCATGTGACACGCGTCAAAACGTTTTCTCTTGTAACTGCGCGAAAAGCATGTATTCGTGCTTAATACAACAAAACAAGCTGTTTTAGACCGAAACGAACTAAATCTGAACACATCGGTTTTACAAGTGTCCGTGTGATACGCGTCAAAACTTTTTCTCCTCTAATTGCGCGAAAAGCATGTATTCGTGCATAATACAACAAAACACGGTGTTTTAGACCGAGACGAGCTAAATCTGAACACATCGGTTTTACAAGTGTCCATGTGATACGCGTCAAAACTTTTTCTCTTGTAACAGCGCGAAAAGGATGTATTCGTGCTTAATACAACGAAACAAGCTGTTTTAGACCGAAACGAGGTTAATCTGAACATATCGGTTTTACAAGTGTCCGTGTGATACGCGTCAAATCTTTTTCTCCTATAACTGCGCGAAAAGCGTGTATTCTTGCTTAAAACAACGAAACAAGCTGTTTTAGACCGCAACGAGTTAAATCTGAACACATCGGTTTTACAAGTGTTCGTGTGATACGCGTCAAAACCTTTTCTCTTATAACAGCGCGAAAAGCATGTATTCTTGCTTAAAACAACGAAACAAGCTGTTTTAGAACGAAGCGAGCTAGATCTGAACACATCGGTTTTACAAGTGTTCGTGTGATACCTATCAAAACTTTTTATCTTATAACTGCGCGAAAAGCATGTATTCATGCTTAATACAACGAAACAAAATTTAGACCGAAACGAGCTAAATCCGGACATCGATTTTACAAGTGTCCATGTGATACGCGTCAAAACTTTTTCTCCTGTAACTACGCGAAAAGCATGTATTCTTGCTTAAAACAACGAAACAATCTGGTTTAAACCGAAACGAGCTAAATCTGAACACATCGGTTTTACAAGTGTCCGTGTGATACTCGTCAAAACAATTTCTGTTATAACTGCGAGAAAAGCATGTATTCTTGCTTAAAACAAAGAAACAAGCTGTTTTAGACCGAAACGAGCTAGATCTGAACACATTGGTTTTACAAGTGTCCATGTGATACGCGTCAAAACTTTTTCTCTAATAACTGCGCGAAAAGCATGTATTTTTGCTTAAAACAACGAAACAAGTTGTTTTAGACCGAAACGAATTAGATCTGAACACATCGGTTTTACAAGTGTCCATGTGATACGCGTCAAAACTTTTTCTCCTGTAACTGCGCGAAAAGCATGTATTCTTGCTTAAAACAACGAAACAAGCTGTTTTAGACCGAAACGAGCTAAATCTGAACACATCGGTTTTACAAGTGTCCGTGTGATACGCGTCAAAAATTTTTTTCTTATAACTGCGCGAAAAGCATGTATTCTTGCTTAAATCAACGAAACAAGCTGTTTTAGAACGAAGCGAGCTAGATCTGAACACATCGGTTTTACAAGTGTCCACGTGATGCGCGTCAAAACTTTTTCTCCTGTAACTGCGCGAAAAGCATGTATTCTTGCTTAAAACAACGAAACAAGCTGGTTTAGACCGAAGCGAGCTAAATCTGAACACATCGGTTTTACAAGTGTCCGTGTGATACGCGTCAAAACTTTTTCTCTTATAACTCCGCGAAAAGCATGTATTGGTGCTTAATACAACAAAACATGGTGTTTTAGACTGAAACGAGCTAAATCTGAACACATCGGTTTTACAAGTGTCCATGTGATACGAGTCAAAACTTTTTCTCTTGTAACTGCGTGAATAGCATGTATTCTTGCTTAAAACAACGAAACAAGCTGTTTTAGACCGGAAAGAGCTAAATCTGAACACATCGGTTTTACAAGTGTCCGTGTGATACGCGTCTAAACTTTTTCTCTTATAACTGCGCGAAAAGCATGTATTCTTGCTTAAAACAACGAAACAAGCTGTTTTAGAACGAAGCGAGCTAGATCTGAACACATCGGTTTTACAAGTGTCCGTGTGATACCTATCAAAACTTCTTATCTTATAACTGCGCGAAAAGCATGTATTCGTGCTTAATACAACGCAACAAGCTGTTTTACATCGAAACGAGCAAAATCTGAACACATCGGTTTTACAATTGTCTGTGTGATACGCGTCAAATCTTTTTCTCATAACGGTGCGATAAGCATGTATTCGTGCATAATACAACAAAACACGGTGTTGTAGACCGAAACGAGCTAAATCTGAACACATCGGTTTTACAAGTGTCCATGTGATACGCGTCAAAACTTTTTCTCTTGTAACTGCGCGAAAAGGATGTATTCTTGCTTAATACAACGAAACAAGCTGTTTTACACCGAAACGAGGTTAATCTGAACATATAGGTTTTACAAGTGTCCGTGTGATACGTGTCAAATCTTTTTCTCCTATAACTGCGCGAAAAGCGTGTATTCTTGCCTAAAACAACGAAACAAGTTGTTTTAGACCGGAAGGAGTTAAATCTGAACACATCGGTTTTACAAGTGTCCGTGTGATACGCGTCAAAACTTTTTCTCTTATAACAGCGCGAAAAGCATTTATTCTTGCTTAAAACAACGAAACAAGCTGTTTTAGAACGAAGCGAGCTAGATCTGAACACATCGGTTTTACAAGTGTCCGTGTGATACGAGTCAAAATTTTTTCTCTTGTAACTGCGCGAAAAGCTTGTATTCTTGCTTAAAACAACGAAACAAGCTGTTTTAGACCGGAACGAGTTAAATCTGAACATATCGGTTTTACAAGTGTCCATGTGATACGCGTCTAAACTTTTTGTTTTATAACTGCGCGAAAAGCATGTATTCTTGCTTAAAACAACCAAACAAGCTGTTTTAGAACGAAGCGAGCTAGATCTGAACACATCGGTTTTACAAGTGTCCGTGTGATACCTATCAAAAGTTCTTGTCTTATAACTGCGCGAAAAGCATGTATTCGTGCTTAATACAATGAAACAAGCTGTTTTAGACCGAAACGAGCTAAATCTGAAGACATCGGTTTTACAAGTGTCTGTGTGATACGCGTCAAAACTTTTTCTCCTGTACCTGCGCGAAAAGCATGTATTCTTGCTTAAAACAACGAAACAAGCTGGTTTAGACCGAAACGAGCTAAATCAGAACACATCGGTTTTACAAGTGTCCGTGTGATACTCGTCAAAACTTTTTCTGTTATAACTGCGCGAAAAGCATGTATTCTTGCTTAAAACAACGAAACAAGCTGTTTTAGACCGAAACGAGCTAAATCTGAGCACATCGGTTTTACAAGTGTCCTTGTGATACGCGTCAAAACTTTTTCTGTTATAACTGCGCGAAAAGCTTGTATTCTTGCTTAAAACAAAGAAACAAGCTGTTTTAGACCGAAACAAATTAGATCTGAACACATCGGTTTTACAAGTGTCCGTGTGATACGCGTCAAAAATATTTTTCTCTTATAACTGCGCGAAAAGCATGTATTTGTGCTTAATACAACAAAACACAGTGTTTTAGACCGAAACGAGCTAAATCTCAAAACATCTGTTTTACAAGTGTCCATGTGATACGCGTCAAAACGTTTTCTCTTGTAACTGCGCGAAAAGCATGTATTCGTGCTTAATACAACAAAACAAGCTGTTTTAGACCGAAACGAACTAAATCTGAACACATCGGTTTTACAAGTGTCCGTGTGATACGCGTCAAAACTTTTTCTCCTCTAATTGCGCGAAAAGCATGTATTCTTGTTTAAAACAACGAAACAAGCTGCTTTAGACCGGAACGAGTTAAATCTGAACGCATCGGTTTTAGAAGTGTCCGTGTGATACGCGTCAAATCTTTTTCTTTTATAGCTGCGCGAAAAGCATGTATTCGTGCTTAATACAACGAATCCAGCTGTTTTACATCGAAACGAGCAAAATCTGAACACATCGGTTTTACAAGTGTCTGTGTGATACGCGTCAAATCTTTTTCTCATAACGGTGCGAAAAGCATGTATTCGTGCATAATACAACAAAACACGGTGTTTTAGACCGAAACGAGCTAAATCTGAACACATCGGTTTTACAAGTGTCCATGTGATACGCGTCAAAACTTTTTCTCTTGTAACTGCGCGAAAAGGATGTATTCTTGCTTAATACAACGAAACAAGCTGTTTTAGACCGAAACGAGCTAAATCTGAACACATCGGTTTTACAAGTGTCCGTGTGATACGCGTCAAAACTTTTTCTCTTATAACTGCGCGAAAAGCATGTATTCGTGCTTAATACAACAAAACATTGTGTTTTATACCGAAACGAGCTAAATCTGAACACATCGGTTTTACAAGTGTCCATGTGATACGCGTCAAAACTTTTTCTCTTATAACAGCGCGAAAAGCATTTATTCTTGCTTAAAACAACGAAACAAGCTGTTTTAGAACGAAGCGAGCTAGATCGGAACACATCGGTTTTACAAGTGTCCGTGTGATACCTATCAAAACTTTTTATCTTATAACTGCGCGAAAAGCATGTATTCGTGCTTAATACAACGAAACAAGTTTTAGACCGAAACGAGCTAAATCCGGACATCGGTTTTACAAGTGTCCATGTGATACGAGTCAAAACTTTTTCTCTTGTAACTGCGCGAAAAGCTTGTATTCTTGCTTAAAACAACGAAACAAGCTGTTTTAGACCGGAACGAGCTAAATCTGAAGACATCGGTTTTACAAGTGTCTGTGTGATACGCGTCAAAACTTTTTCTCCGGTAACTGCGCGAAAAGCATGTATTCTTGCTTAAAACAACGAAACAAGCTGGTTTAGAACGAAGCGAGCTAAATCAGAACACATCGGTTTTACAAGTGTCCGTGTGATACTCGTCAAAACTTCTTATCTTATAACTGCGCGAAAAGCATGTATTCGTGCTTAATACAACGAAACAAGCTGTTTTACATCGAAACGAGCAAAATCTGAACACATCGGTTTTACAATTGTCTGTGTGATACGCGTCAAATCTTTTTCTCATAACGGTGCGAAAAGCATGTATTCGTGCATAATACAACAAAACACGGTGTTGTAGACCGAAACGAGCTAAATCTGAACACATCGGTATTACAAGTGTCCATGTGATACGCGTCAAAACTTTTTCTCTTGTAACTGCGCGAAAAGAATGTATTCTTGCTTAATACAACGAAACAAGCTGTTTTACACCGAAACGAGGTTAATCTGAACATATCGGTTTTACAAGTGTCCGTGTGATACGCGTCAAATCTTTTTCTCCTATAACTTCGCGAAAAGCGTGTATTCTTGCTTAAAACAACGAAACAAGCTGTTTTAGAACGAAGCGAGCTAGATCTGAACACATCGGTTTTACAAGTGTCCGTGTGATACCTATCAAAACTTTTTATCTTATATCTGCGCGAAAAGCATGTATTCGTGCTTAATACAACGAAACAAGTTTTAGACCGAAACGAGCTAAATCCGGGCATCGATTTTACAAGTGTCCATGTGATACGCGTCAAAACTTTTTCTCCTGTAACTGCGCGAAGAGCATGTATTCTTGCTTAAAACAACGAAACAAGCTGGTTTAGACCGAAACGAGCTAAATCAGAACACATCGGTTTTACAAGTGTCCGTGTGATACTCGTCAAAACGTTTTCTGTTATAACTGCGCGAAAAGCATGTATTCTTGCTTAAAACAACGAAACAGGCTGTTTCAGACCGAAACGAGCTAAATCTGAGCACATCGGTTTTACAAGTGTTCTTGTGATACGCGTCAAAACTTTTTTCTGTTATAACTGCGCGAAAAGCTTGTATTCTTCCTTAAAACAAAGAAACAAGCTGTTTTAGACCGAAACAAATTAGATCTGAACACATCGGTTTTACAAGTGTCCGTGTGATACGCGTCAAAAATCTTTTTCTCTTATAACTGCGCGAAAAGCATGTATTCGTGCTTAATACAACAAAACACGGTGTTTTAGACCGAAACGAGCTAAATCTGAACACATCTGTTTTACAAGTGTCCATGTGATACGCGTCAAAACGTTTTCTCTTATAACTGCGCGAAAAGCATGTATTCGTGCTTAATACAATGAAACAAGCTGTTTTAGACCGAAACGAGCTAAATCTGAAGACATCGGTTTTACAAGTGTCTGTGTGATACGCGTCAAAACTTTTTCTCCTGTACCTGCGCGAAAAGCATGTATTCTTGCTTAAAACAACGAAACAAGCTGGTTTAGACCGAAACGAGCTAAATCAGAACACATCGGTTTTACAAGTGTCCGTGTGATACTCGTCAAAACTTTTTCTGTTATAACTGCGCGAAAAGCATGTATTCTTGCTTAAAACAACGAAACAAGCTGTTTTAGACCGAAACGAGCTAAATCTGAGCACATCGGTTTTACAAGTGTCCTTGTGATACGCGTCAAAACTTTTTCTGTTATAACTGCGCGAAAAGCTTGTATTCTTGCTTAAAACAAAGAAACAAGCTGTTTTAGACCGAAACAAATTAGATCTGAACACATCGGTTTTACAAGTGTCCGTGTGATACGCGTCAAAAATATTTTTCTCTAATAACTGCGCGAAAAGCATGTATTTGTGCTTAATACAACAAAACACGGTGTTTTAGACCGAAACGAGCTAAATCTCAAAACATCTGTTTTACAAGTGTCCATGTGATACGCGTCAAAACGTTTTCTCTTGTAACTGCGCGAAAAGCATGTATTCGTGCTTAATACAACAAAACAAGCTGTTTTAGACCGAAACGAACTAAATCTGAACACATCGGTTTTACAAGTGTCCGTGTGATACGCGTCAAAACTTTTTCTCCTCTAATTGCGCGAAAAGCATGTATTCTTGTTTAAAACAACGAAACAAGCTGCTTTAGACCGGAACGAGTTAAATCTGAACGCATCGGTTTTAGAAGTGTCCGTGTGATACGCGTCAAATCTTTTTCTTTTAGAGCTGCGCGAAAAGCATGTATTCGTGCTTAATACAACGAATCCAGCTGTTTTACATCGAAACGAGCAAAATCTGAACACATCGGTTTTACAAGTGTCTGTGTGATACGCGTCAAATCTTTTTCTCATAACGGTGCGAAAAGCATGTATTCGTGCATAATACAACAAAACACGGTGTTTTAGACCGAAACGAGCTAAATCTGAACACATCGGTTTTACAAGTGTCCATGTGATACGCGTCAAAACTTTTTCTCTTGTAACTGCGCGAAAAGGATGTATTCTTGCTTAATACAACGAAACAAGCTGTTTTAGACCGAAACGAGCTAAATCTGAACACATCGGTTTTACAAGTGTCCGTGTGATACGCGTCAAAACTTTTTCTCTTATAACTGCGCGAAAAGCATGTATTCGTGCTTAATACAACAAAACATTGTGTTTTATACCGAAACGAGCTAAATCTGAACACATCGGTTTTACAAGTGTCCATGTGATACGCGTCAAAACTTTTTCTCTTATAACAGCGCGAAAAGCATTTATTCTTGCTTAAAACAACGAAACAAGCTGTTTTAGAACGAAGCGAGCTAGATCGGAACACATCGGTTTTACAAGTGTCCGTGTGATACCTATCAAAACTTTTTATCTTATAACTGCGCGAAAAGCATGTATTCGTGCTTAATACAACGAAACAAGTTTTAGACCGAAACGAGCTAAATCCGGACATCGGTTTTACAAGTGTCCATGTGATACGAGTCAAAACTTTTTCTCTTGTAACTGCGCGAAAAGCTTGTATTCTTGCTTAAAACAACGAAACAAGCTGTTTTAGACCGGAACGAGCTAAATCTGAAGACATCGGTTTTACAAGTGTCTGTGTGATACGCGTCAAAACTTTTTCTCCGGTAACTGCGCGAAAAGCATGTATTCTTGCTTAAAACAACGAAACAAGCTGGTTTAGAACGAAGCGAGCTAAATCAGAACACATCGGTTTTACAAGTGTCCGTGTGATACTCGTCAAAACTTCTTATCTTATAACTGCGCGAAAAGCATGTATTCGTGCTTAATACAACGAAACAAGCTGTTTTACATCGAAACGAGCAAAATCTGAACACATCGGTTTTACAATTGTCTGTGTGATACGCGTCAAATCTTTTTCTCATAACGGTGCGAAAAGCATGTATTCGTGCATAATACAACAAAACACGGTGTTGTAGACCGAAACGAGCTAAATCTGAACACATCGGTATTACAAGTGTCCATGTGATACGCGTCAAAACTTTTTCTCTTGTAACTGCGCGAAAAGAATGTATTCTTGCTTAATACAACGAAACAAGCTGTTTTACACCGAAACGAGGTTAATCTGAACATATCGGTTTTACAAGTGTCCGTGTGATACGCGTCAAATCTTTTTCTCCTATAACTTCGCGAAAAGCGTGTATTCTTGCTTAAAACAACGAAACAAGCTGTTTTAGAACGAAGCGAGCTAGATCTGAACACATCGGTTTTACAAGTGTCCGTGTGATACCTATCAAAACTTTTTATCTTATATCTGCGCGAAAAGCATGTATTCGTGCTTAATACAACGAAACAAGTTTTAGACCGAAACGAGCTAAATCCGGGCATCGATTTTACAAGTGTCCATGTGATACGCGTCAAAACTTTTTCTCCTGTAACTGCGCGAAGAGCATGTATTCTTGCTTAAAACAACGAAACAAGCTGGTTTAGACCGAAACGAGCTAAATCAGAACACATCGGTTTTACAAGTGTCCGTGTGATACTCGTCAAAACGTTTTCTGTTATAACTGCGCGAAAAGCATGTATTCTTGCTTAAAACAACGAAACAGGCTGTTTCAGACCGAAACGAGCTAAATCTGAGCACATCGGTTTTACAAGTGTTCTTGTGATACGCGTCAAAACTTTTTTCTGTTATAACTGCGCGAAAAGCTTGTATTCTTCCTTAAAACAAAGAAACAAGCTGTTTTAGACCGAAACAAATTAGATCTGAACACATCGGTTTTACAAGTGTCCGTGTGATACGCGTCAAAAATCTTTTTCTCTTATAACTGCGCGAAAAGCATGTATTCGTGCTTAATACAACAAAACACGGTGTTTTAGACCGAAACGAGCTAAATCTGAACACATCTGTTTTACAAGTGTCCATGTGATACGCGTCAAAACGTTTTCTCTTATAACTGCGCGAAAAGCATGTATTCGTGCTTAATACAATGAAACAAGCTGTTTTAGACCGAAACGAGCTAAATCTGAAGACATCGGTTTTACAAGTGTCTGTGTGATACGCGTCAAAACTTTTTCTCCTGTACCTGCGCGAAAAGCATGTACTCTTGCTTAAAACAACGAAACAAGCTGGTTTAGACCGAAACGAGCTAAATCAGAACACATCGGTTTTACAAGTGTCCGTGTGATACTCGTCAAAACTTTTTCTGTTATAACTGCGCGAAAAGCATGTATTCTTGCTTAAAACAACGAAACAAGCTGTTTTAGACCGAAACGAGCTAAATCTGAGCACATCGGTTTTACAAGTGTCCTTGTGATACGCGTCAAAACTTTTTCTGTTATAACTGCGCGAAAAGCTTGTATTCTTGCTTAAAACAAAGAAACAAGCTGTTTTAGACCGAAACAAATTAGATCTGAACACATCGGTTTTACAAGTGTCCGTGTGATACGCGTCAAAAATATTTTTCTCTTATAACTGCGCGAAAAGCATGTATTTGTGCTTAATACAACAAAACACGGTGTTTTAGACCGAAACGAGCTAAATCTCAAAACATCTGTTTTACAAGTGTCCATGTGATACGCGTCAAAACGTTTTCTCTTGTAACTGCGCGAAAAGCATGTATTCGTGCTTAATACAACAAAACAAGCTGTTTTAGACCGAAACGAACTAAATCTGAACACATCGGTTTTACAAGTGTCCGTGTGATACGCGTCAAAACTTTTTCTCCTCTAATTGCGCGAAAAGCATGTATTCTTGTTTAAAACAACGAAACAAGCTGCTTTAGACCGGAACGAGTTAAATCTGAACGCATCGGTTTTAGAAGTGTCCGTGTGATACGCGTCAAATCTTTTTCTTTTAGAGCTGCGCGAAAAGCATGTATTCGTGCTTAATACAACGAATCCAGCTGTTTTACATCGAAACGAGCAAAATCTGAACACATCGGTTTTACAAGTGTGTGTGTGATACGCGTCAAATCTTTTTCTCATAACGGTGCGAAAAGCATGTATTCGTGCATAATACAACAAAACACGGTGTTTTAGACCGAAACGAGCTAAATCTGAACACATCGGTTTTACAAGTGTCCATGTGATACGCGTCAAAACTTTTTCTCTTGTAACTGCGCGAAAAGGATGTATTCTTGCTTAATACAACGAAACAAGCTGTTTTAGACCGAAACGAGCTAAATCTGAACACATCGGTTTTACAAGTGTCCGTGTGATACGCGTCAAAACTTTTTCTCTTATAACTGCGCGAAAAGCATGTATTCGTGCTTAATACAACAAAACATTGTGTTTTATACCGAAACGAGCTAAATCTGAACACATCGGTTTTACAAGTGTCCATGTGATACGCGTCAAAACTTTTTCTCTTATAACAGCGCGAAAAGCATTTATTCTTGCTTAAAACAACGAAACAAGCTGTTTTAGAACGAAGCGAGCTAGATCGGAACACATCGGTTTTACAAGTGTCCGTGTGATACCTATCAAAACTTTTTATCTTATAACTGCGCGAAAAGCATGTATTCGTGCTTAATACAACGAAACAAGTTTTAGACCGAAACGAGCTAAATCCGGACATCGGTTTTACAAGTGTCCATGTGATACGAGTCAAAACTTTTTCTCTTGTAACTGCGCGAAAAGCTTGTATTCTTGCTTAAAACAACGAAACAAGCTGTTTTAGACCGGAACGAGCTAAATCTGAAGACATCGGTTTTACAAGTGTCTGTGTGATACGCGTCAAAACTTTTTCTCCGGTAACTGCGCGAAAAGCATGTATTCTTGCTTAAAACAACGAAACAAGCTGGTTTAGAACGAAGCGAGCTAAATCAGAACACATCGGTTTTACAAGTGTCCGTGTGATACTCGTCAAAACTTCTTATCTTATAACTGCGCGAAAAGCATGTATTCGTGCTTAATACAACGAAACAAGCTGTTTTACATCGAAACGAGCAAAATCTGAACACATCGGTTTTACAATTGTCTGTGTGATACGCGTCAAATCTTTTTCTCATAACGGTGCGAAAAGCATGTATTCGTGCATAATACAACAAAACACGGTGTTGTAGACCGAAACGAGCTAAATCTGAACACATCGGTATTACAAGTGTCCATGTGATACGCGTCAAAACTTTTTCTCTTGTAACTGCGCGAAAAGAATGTATTCTTGCTTAATACAACGAAACAAGCTGTTTTACACCGAAACGAGGTTAATCTGAACATATCGGTTTTACAAGTGTCCGTGTGATACGCGTCAAATCTTTTTCTCCTATAACTTCGCGAAAAGCGTGTATTCTTGCTTAAAACAACGAAACAAGCTGTTTTAGAACGAAGCGAGCTAGATCTGAACACATCGGTTTTACAAGTGTCCGTGTGATACCTATCAAAACTTTTTATCTTATATCTGCGCGAAAAGCATGTATTCGTGCTTAATACAACGAAACAAGTTTTAGACCGAAACGAGCTAAATCCGGGCATCGATTTTACAAGTGTCCATGTGATACGCGTCAAAACTTTTTCTCCTGTAACTGCGCGAAGAGCATGTATTCTTGCTTAAAACAACGAAACAAGCTGGTTTAGACCGAAACGAGCTAAATCAGAACACATCGGTTTTACAAGTGTCCGTGTGATACTCGTCAAAACGTTTTCTGTTATAACTGCGCGAAAAGCATGTATTCTTGCTTAAAACAACGAAACAGGCTGTTTCAGACCGAAACGAGCTAAATCTGAGCACATCGGTTTTACAAGTGTTCTTGTGATACGCGTCAAAACTTTTTTCTGTTATAACTGCGCGAAAAGCTTGTATTCTTCCTTAAAACAAAGAAACAAGCTGTTTTAGACCGAAACAAATTAGATCTGAACACATCGGTTTTACAAGTGTCCGTGTGATACGCGTCAAAAATCTTTTTCTCTTATAACTGCGCGAAAAGCATGTATTCGTGCTTAATACAACAAAACACGGTGTTTTAGACCGAAACGAGCTAAATCTGAACACATCTGTTTTACAAGTGTCCATGTGATACGCGTCAAAACGTTTTCTCTTGTAACTGCGCGAAAAGCATGAATTCGTGCTTAATACAACGAAACAAGTTGTTTTAGACCGAAACGAATTAGATCTGAACACATCGGTTTTACATGTGTCCAAGTGATACGCGTCAAAACTTTTTCTCCTGTAACTGCGCGAAAAGCATGTATTCTTGCTTAAAACAACGAAACAAGCTGGCTTAGACCGAAACGAGCTAAATCTGAACACATCGATTTTACAAGTGTCCGTGTGATACGCGTCAAAACGTTTTCTCTTATAACTGCGCGAAAAGCATGTATTCGTGCATAATACAACAAAACACGGTGTTTTAGACCGAAACGAGCTAAATCTGAACACATCGGTTTTACAAGTGTCCATGTGATACGCGTCAAAACTTTTTCTCTTGTAACTGCGCGAAAAGGATGTATTCTTGCTTAATACAACGAAACAAGCTGTTTTAGACCGAAACGAGGTTAATCTGAACATATCGGTTTTACAAGTGTCCGTGTGATACGCGTCAAATCTTTTTCTCCTATAACTGCGCGAAAAGCGTGTATTTTTGCTTAAAACAACGAAACAAGCTGTTTTAGACCGGAACGAGTTAAATCTGAACACATCGGTATTACAAATGTCCGTGTGATACGCGTCAAAACTTTTTCTCTCATAACTGCGCGAAAAGCTAGTATTCGTGCTTAATACAGCGAAACAAGCTGTTTTAGACCGAAACGAGCTAAATCACAACACATCGGATTTACAAGTGTCCCTGTGACACGGGTCAAAACTTTTTCTCTTATAACTGCGCGAAAAGCATGTATTCTTGCTTAATACAACGAAACAAGCTGTTTTAGACCGAAACTAGCTAAATCACAACACATCGGTCTTACAAGTGTCTGTGTGATACCTATCAAAACTTCTTATCTTTTAACTGCGCGAAAACCATGTATTCGTGCCTAATACAACGAAACAAGCTGTTTTAGACCGAAACGAGCTAAATCTGAAGACATCGGTTTTACAAGTGTCCGTGTGATACGCGTCAAAACTTTTTCTCCTGTAACTGCGCGAAAAGCATGTATTCTTGCTTAAAACAACGAAACAAGCTGGTTTAGACCGAAACGAGCTAAATCTGAACACATCGGTTTTAAAAGTGTCCGTGTGATACTCGTCAAAACTTTTTCTGTTATAACTGCGCGAAAAGCATGCATTCTTGCTTAAAACAACGAAACAAGCTGTTTTACACCGAAACGAGCTAAATCTGAGCACATCGGTTTTACAAGTGTCCTTGTGATACGCGTCAAAACTTTTTCTGTTATAACTTCGCGAAAAGCTTGTATTCTTGCTTAAAAACAAGAAACAAGCTGTTTTAGACTGAAACAAATTAGATCTTGACACATCGGTTTTACAAGTGTCCGTGTGATACGCGTCAAAAATCTTTTTCTCTTATAACTGCGCGAAAAGCATGTATTCGTGCTTAATACAACAAAACACGGTGTTTTAGACCGAAACAAGCTAAATCTGAACACATCTGTTTTACAAGTGTCCATGTGATACGCGGCAAAACGTTTTCTCTTGTAACTGCGCGAAAAGCATGTATTCGTGCTTAATACAACGAAACAAGTTGTTTTAGACCGAAACGAATTAAATCTGAACACATCGGTTTTACAAGTGTCCAAGTGATACGCGTCAAAACTTTTTCTCCTGTAACTGCGCGAAAAGCATGTATTCTTGCTTAAAACAACGAAACAAGCTGGTTTAGACCGAAACGAGCTAAATCTGAACACATCGGTTTTACAAGTGTCCGTGTGATACGCGTCAAAACGTTTTCTCTTATAACTGCGCGAAAAGCATGTATTCGTGCTTAATACAATAAAACATGGTGTTTTAGACCGAAACGAGCTAAATCTGAACACATCAGTTTTACAAGTGTCCATGTGATACGAGTCAAAACTTTTTCTCTTGTAAGTGCGCGAAAAGCATGTATTCTTGCTTAAAACAACGAAACAAGCTGTTTTAGAACGAAGCGAGCTAGATCTGAACACATCGGTTTTACAAGTGTCCGTTTGATACCTATCAAAACTTCTTATCTTTTAACTGCGCGAAAAGCATGTATTCGTGCTTAATACAACGAAACAAGCTGTTTTAGACCGAAACGAGCTAAATCTGAAGACATCGGTTTTACAAGTGTCCGTGTGATACGCGTCAAAACTTTTTCTCCTGTAACTGCGCGAAAAGCATGTATTCTTGCTTAAACAACGAAACAAGCTGGTTTAGACCGAAACGAGCTAAATCTGAACACATCGGTTTTACAAGTGTCCGTGTGATACTCGTCAAAACTTTTTCTGTTATAACTGCGCGAAAAGCATGCATTCTTGCTTAAAACAACGAAACAAGCTGTTTTAGACCGAAACGAGCTAAATCTGAGCACATCGGTTTTACAAGTGTCCTTGTGATACGCGTCAAAACTTTTTCTGTTATAACTGCGCGAAAAGCATGTATTCTTGCTTAAAACAAAGAAACAAGCTGTTTTAGACCGAAAAAAATTAGATCTGAACACATCGGTTTTACAAGTGTCCGTGTGATACGCGTCAAAAATCTTTTTCTCTTATAACTGCGCGAAAAGCATGTATTCGTGCTTAATACAACAAAACACGGTGTTTTAGACCGAAACGAGCTAAATCTGAACACACCTGTTTTACAAGTGTCCATGTGATACGCGTCAAAACGTTTTCTCTTGTAACTGCTCGAAAAGCATGTATTCGTGCTTAATACAACGAAACAAGCTGTTTTAGACCGAAACGAACTAAATCTGAACACATCGGTTTTACAAGTGTCCGTGTGATACGCGTCAAAACTTTTTCTCCTATAATTGCGCGAAGAGCATGTATTCTTGTTTAAAACAACAAAACAAGCTGCTTTAGACCGGAACGAGTTAAATCTGAACACAGCGGATTGACAAGCGTCAAAACTTTTTCTCTTATAACTGCGCGAAAAGCATGTATTGGTGCTTAATACAACGAAACAAGCTGTTTTACATCGAAACGAGCAAAATCTGAACACATCGGTTTTACAAGTGTCTGTGTGATACGCGTCAAATCTTTTTCTCATAACGGTGCGAAAAGCATGTATTCGTGCATAATACAACAAAACACGGTGTTTTAGACCGAGACGAGCTAAATCTGAACACATCGGTTTTACAAGTGTCCATGTGATACGCGTCAAAACTTTTTCTCTTGTAACAGCGCGAAAAGGATGTATTCCTGCTTAATACAACGAAACAAGCTGTTTTAGACCGAAACGAGGTTAATCTGAACATATCGGTTTTACAAGTGTCCGTGTGATACGCGTCAAATCTTTTTCTCCTATAACTGCGCGAAAAGCGTGTATTCTTGCTTAAAACAACGAAACAAGCTGTTTTAGAACGAAGCGAGCTAGATCTGAACACATCGGTTTTACAACTGTTCGTGTGATACCTATCAAAACTTTTTATCTTATAACTGCGCGAAAAGCATGTATTCATGCTTAATACAACGAAACAAAATTTACACCGAAACGAGCTAAATCCGGACATCGATTTTACAAGTGTCCATGTGATACGCGTCTAAACTTTTTCTCCTGTAAATGCGCGAAAAGCATGTATTCTTGCTTAAAACAACGAAACAATCTGGTTTAAACCGAAACGAGCTAAATCTGAACACATCGGTTTTACAAGTGTCCGTGTGATACTCGTCAAAACTATTTCTGTTATAACTGCGAGAAAAGCATGTATTCTTGCTTAAAACAAAGAAACAAGCTGTTTTAGACCGAAACGAGCTAGATCTGAACACATCGGTTTTACAAGTGTCCATGTGATACGCGTCAAAACTTTTTCTCCAATAACTGCGCGAAAAGCATGTATTTTTGCTTAAAACAACGAAACAAGTTGTTTTAGACCGAAACGAATTAGATCTGAACACATCGGTTTTACAAGTGTCCATGTGATACGCGTCAAAACTTTTTCTCCTGTAACTGCGCGAAAAGCATGTATTCTTGCTTAAAACAACGAAACAAGCTGTTTTAGACCGAAACGAGCTAAATCTGAACACATCGGTTTTACAAGTGTCCGTGTGATACGCGTCAAAAATTTTTTTCTTATAAGTGCGCGAAAACATGTATTCTTGCTTAAATCAACGAAACAAGCTGTTTTAGAACGAAGCGAGCTAGATCTGAACACATCGGTTTTACAAGTGTCCATGTGATGCGCGTCAAAACTTTTTCTCCTGTAACTGCGCGAAAAGCATGTATTCTTGCTTAAAACAACGAAACAAGCTGGTTTAGACCGAAGCGAGCTAAATCTGAACACATCGGTTTTACAAGTGTCCGTATGATACGCGTCAAAACTTTTTCTCTTATAACTCCGCGAAAAGCATGTATTCGTGCTTAATACAACAAAACATGGTGTTTTAGACAGAAGCGAGCTAAATCTGAACACATCGGTTTTACAAGTGTCCATGTGATACGAGTCAAAACTTTTTCTCTTGTAACTGCGTGAATAGCATGTATTCTTGCTTAAAACAACGAAACAAGCTGTTTTAGACCGGAACGAGTTAAATCTGAACACATCGGTTTTACAAGTGTCCGTGTGATACGCGTCTAAACTTTTTCTCTTATAACTGCGCGAAAAGCATGTATTCTTGCTTAAAACAACGAAACAAGCTGTTTTAGAACGAAGCGAGCTAGATCTGAACACATCGGTTTTACAAGTGTCCGTGTGATACCTATCAAAAGTTCTTGTCTTATAACTGCGCGAAAAGCATGTATTCGTGCTTACTACAACGAAACAAGCTGTTTTAGACCGAAACGAGCTAAATCTGAAGACATCGGTTTTACAAGTGTCTGTGTGATACGCGTCAAAACTTTTTCTCCTGTAACTGCGCGAAAAGCATGTATTCTTGCCTAAAACAACGAAACAAGCTGGTTTAGACCGAAACGAGCTAAATCAGAACACATCGGTTTTACAAGTGTCCGTGTGATACTCGTCAAAACTTTTTCTGTTATAACTGCGCGAAAAGCATGTATTCTTGCTTAAAACAACGAAACAAGCTGTTTTAGACCGAAACGAGCTAAATCTGAGCACATCGGTTTTACAAGTGTCCTTGTGATACGCGTCAAAACTTTTTGCTGTTATAACTGCGCGAAAAGCTTGTATTCTTGCTTAAAACAAAGAAACAAGCTGTTTTAGACCGAAACAAATTAGATCTGAACACATCGGTTTTACAAGTGTCCGTGTGATACGCGTCAAAAATATTTTTCTCTTATAACTGCGCGAAAAGCTTGTATTCGTGCTTAATACAACAAAACACGGTGTTTTAGACCGAAACGAGCTAAATCTGAACACATCTGTTTTACAAGTGTCCATGTGATACGCGTCAAAACGTTTTCTCTTGTAACTGCGCGAAAAGCATGTATTCGTGCTTAATACAACGAAACAAGCTGTTTTAGACCGAAACGAACTAAATCTGAACACATCGGTTTTACAAGTGTCCGTGTGATACGCGTCAAAACTTTTTCTCCTATAATTGCGCGAAAAGCATGTATTCTTGTTTAAAACAACGAAACAAGCTGCTTTAGACCGGAACGAGTTAAATCTGAACGCATCGGTTTTAGAAGTGTCCGTGTGATACGCGTCAAATCTTTTTCTTTTATAGCTGCGCGAAAAGCATGTATTCGTGCTTAATACAACGAATCCAGCTGTTTTACATCGAAACGAGCAAAATCTGAACACATCGGTTTTACAAGTGTCTGTGTGATACGCGTCAAATCTTTTTCTCATAACGGTGCGAAAAGAATGTATTCGTGCATAATACAACAAAACACGGTGTTTTAGACCGAAACGAGCTAAATCTGAACACATCGGTTTTACAAGTGTCCATGTGATACGCGTCAAAACTTTTTCTCTTGTAACTGCGCGAAAAGGATGTATTCTTGCCTAATACAACGAAACAAGCTGTTTTAGACCGAAACGAGGTTAATCTGAACATATCGGTTTTACAAGTGTCCATGTGATACGCGTCAAATCTTTTTCTCTATAACTGCGCGAAAAGCGTGTATTTTTGCTTAAAACAACGAAACAAGCTGTTTTAGACCGGAACGAGTTAAATCTGAACACACCGGTTTTACAAGTGTCCGTGTGATACGCGTCAAAACTTTTTCTCTTATAACAGCGCGAAAAGCATGTATTCGTGCTTAATACAACAAAACATTGTGTTTTATACCGAAACGAGCTAAATCTGAACACATCGGTTTTACAAGTGTCCATGTGATACGAGTCAAAACGTTTTCTCTTGTAACTGCGCGAAAAGGATGTATTCTTGCTTAATACAACGAAACAAGCTGTTTTACACCGAAACGAGGTTAATCTGAACATATCGGTTTTACAAGTGTCTGTGTGATACGCGTCAAATCTTTTTCTCCTATAACTGCGCGAAAAGCGTGTATTCTTGCTTAAAACAACGAAACAAGCTGTTTTAGAACGAAGCGAGCTAGATCTGAACACATCGGTTTTACAAGTGTCCGTGTGATACCTATCAAAACTTTTTATCTTATAACTGCGCGAAAAGCATGTATTCGTGCTTAGTACAACGAAACAAGTTTTAGACCGAAACGAGCTAAATCCGGACATCGATTTTACAAGTGCCCATGTGATACGCGTCAAAACTTTTTCTCCTGTAACTGCGCGAAAAGCATGTATTCTTGCTTAAAACAACGAAACAAGCTGGTTTAGACCGAAACGAGCTAAATCAGAACACATCGGTTTTACAAGTGTCCGTGTGATACTCGTCAAAACGTTTTCTGTTATAACTGCGCGAAAAGCATGTATTCTTGCTTAAAACAACGAAACAGGCTGTTTTAGTCCGAAACGAGCTAAATCTGAGCACATCGGTTTTACAAGTGTCCTTGTGATACGCGTCAAAACTTTTCTGTTATAACTGCGCGAAAAGCTTGTATTCTTGCTTAAAACAAAGAAACAAGCTGTTTTAGACCGAAACAAATTAGATCTGAACACATCGGTTTTACAAGTGTCCGTGTGATACGCGTCAAAAATCTTTTTCTCTTATAACTGCGCGAAAAGCATGTATTCGTGCTTAATACAACAAAACACGGTGTTTTAGACCGAAACGAGCTAAATCTGAACACATCTGTTTTACAAGTGTCCATGTGATACGCGTCAAAACGTTTTCTCTTGTAACTGCGCGAAAAGCATGTATTCGTGCTTAATACAACGAAACAAGTTGTTTTAGACCCAAACGAATTAGATCTGAACACATCGGTTTTACAAGTGTCCAAGTGATACGCGTCAAAACTTTTTCTCCTGTAACTGCGCGAAAAGCATGTATTCTTGCTTAAAACAACGAAACAAGCTGGTTTAGACCGAAACGAGCTAAATCTGAACACATCGGTTTTACAAGTGTCCGTGTGATACGCGTCGAAACGTTTTCTCTTATAACTGCGCGAAAAGCATGTATTCGTGCTTAATACAATAAAGCATGGTGTTTTAGACCGAAACGAGCTAAATCTGAACACATCAGTTTTACAAGTGTCCATGTGATACGAGTCAAAACTTTTTCTCTTGTAACTGCGCGAAAAGCATGTATTCTTGCTTAAAACAACGAAACAAGCTGTTTTAGACCGGAACGAGTTAAATCTGAACACATCGGTTTTACAAGTGTCCGTGTGATACGCGTCTAAACTTTTTCTCTTATAACTGCGCGAAAAGCATGTATTCGTGCATAATACAACAAAACACGGTGTTTTAGACCGAAACGAGCTAAATCTGAACACATCGGTTTTACAAGTGTCCATGTGATACGCGTCAAATCTTTTTCTCCTATAACTGCGCGAAAAGCGTGTATTTTTGCTTAAAACAACGAAACAAGCTGTTTTAGACCGAAACGAGCTAAATCTGAGCACATCGGTTTTAAAAGTGTCCTTGTGATACGCGTCAAAACTTTTTCTGTTATAACTGCGCGAAAAGCATGTATTCTTGCCTAAAACAAAGCAACAAGCTGTTTTAGACCGAAACAAATTAGATCTGAACACATCGGTTTTACAAGTGTCCGTGTGATACGCGTCAAAAATCTTTTTCTCTTATAACTGCGCGAAAAGCATGTATTCATGCTTAATACAATAAAACACGGTGTTTTAGACCGAAACGAGCTAAATCTGAACACACCTGTTTTACGCCTCAAAACGTTTTCTCTTGTAACTGCTCGAAAAGCATGTATTCGTGCTTAATACAACGAAACAAGCTGTTTTAGACCGAAACGAACTAAATCTGAACACATCGGTTTTACAAGTGTCCGTGTGATACGCGTCAAAACTTTTTCTCCTATAATTGCGCGAAAAGCATGTATTCTTGTTTAAAACAACGAAACAAGCTGCTTTAGACCGGAACGAGTTAAATCTGAACACAGCGGTTTGACAAGCGTCAAAACGTTTTCTCTTATAACTGCGCGAAAAGCATGTATTCGTGCTTAATACAACGAAACAAGCTGTTTCACATCGAAACGAGCAAAATCTGAACACATCGGTTTTACAAGTGTCTGTGTGATACGCGTCAAATCTTTTTCTCATAACGGTGCGAAAAGCATGTATTCGTGCATAATACAACAAAACACGGTGTTTTAGACCGAGACGAGCTAAATCTGAACACATCGGTTTTACAAGTGTCCATGTGATACGCGTCAAAACTTTTTCTCTTGTAACAGCGCGAAAAGGATGTATTCGTGCTTAATACAACGAAACAAGCTGTTTTAGACCGAAACGAGGTTAATCTGAACATATCGGTTTTACAAGTGTCCGTGTGATACGCGTCAAATCTTTTTCTCCTATAACTGCGCGAAAAGCGTGTATTCTTGCTTAAAACAACGAAACAAGCTGTTTTAGACCGGAACGAGTTAAATCTGAACACATCGGTTTTACAAGTGTCCGTGTGATACGCGTCAAAAGTTTTTCTCTTATAACAGCGCGAAAAGCATGTATTTTTGCTTAAAACAACGAAACAAGTTGTTTTAGACCGAAACGAATTAGATCTGAACACATCGGTTTTACAAGTGTCCATGTGATACGCGTCAAAACTTTTTTTCCTGTAACTGCGCGAAAAGCATGTATTCTTGCTTAAAACAACGAAACAAGCTGTTTCAGACCGAAACGAGCTAAATCTGAACACATCGGTTTTACAAGTGTCCGTGTGATACGCGTCAAAAATTTGTTTCTTTTAACTGCGCGAAAAGCATGTATTCTTGCTTAAATCAACGAAACAAGCTGTTTTAGAACGAAGCGAGCTAGATCTGAACACATCGGTGATGCGCGTCAAAACTTTTTCTCCTGTAACTGCGCGAAAAGCATGTATTATTGCTTAAAACAACGAAACAAGCTTGTTTAAACCGAAGCGAGCTAAATCTGAACACATCGGTTTTACAAGTGTCCGTGTGATACGTGTCAAAACTTTTTCTCTTATAACTCCGCGAAAAGCATGTATTCGTGCTTAATACAACAAAACATGGTGTTTTAGACAGAAGCGAGCTAAATCTGAACACATCGGTTTTA
The DNA here is from genome assembly GCF_052857255.1 of Amblyomma americanum. NCBI lineage: Eukaryota > Metazoa > Arthropoda > Arachnida > Ixodida > Ixodidae > Amblyomma > Amblyomma americanum. Next base: position 229,418 of record NW_027526492.1, on the reverse strand, counting down.
CAAGTGTCCATGTGATACGAGTCAAAACTTTTTCTCTTGTAACTGCGTGAATAGCATGTATTCTTGCTTAAAACAACGAAACAAGCTGTTTTAGACCGGAAAGAGCTAAATCTGAACACATCGGTTTTACAAGTGTCCGTGTGATACGCGTCTAAACTTTTTCTCCTATAACTGCGCGAAAAGCATGTATTCTTGCTTAAAGCAACGAAACAAGCTGTTTTAGAACGAAGCGAGCTAGATCTGAACACATCGGTTTTACAAGTGTCCGTGTGATACCTATCAAAACTTCTTATCTTATAACTGCGCGAAAAGCATGTATTCGTGCTTAATACAACGAAACAAGCTGTTTTACATCGAAACGGCAAAATCTGAACACATCGGTTTTACAATTGTCTGTGTGATACGCGTCAAATCTTTTTCTCAAAACGGTGCGAAAAGCATGTATTCGTGCATAATACAACAAAACACGGTGTTGTAGACCGAAACGAGCTAAATCTGAACACATCGGTTTTACAAGTGTCCATGTGATACGCGTCAAAACTTTTTCTCTTGTAACTGCGCGAAAAGGATGTATTCTTGCTTAATACAACGAAACAAGCTGTTTTACACCGAAACGAGGTTAATCTGAACATATCGGTTTTACAAGTGTCCGTGTGATACGCGTTAAATCTTTTTCTCCTATAACTGCGCGAAAAGCGTGTATTCTTGCTTAAAACAACGAACCAAGTTGTTTTAGACCGGAACGAGTTAAATCTGAACACATCGGTTTTACAAGTGTCCGTGTGATACGCGTCAAAACTTTTTCTCTTATAACAGCGCGAAAAGCATTTATTCTTGCTAAAAACAACGAAACAAGCTGTTTTAGAACGAAGCGAGCTAGATCTGAACACATCGGTTTTACAAGTGTCCGTGTGATACCTATCAAAACTTTTTATCTTATAACTGCGCGAAAAGCATGTATTTGTGCTTAATACAACGAAACAAGTTTTAGACCGAAACGAGCTAAATCCGGACATCGGTTTTACAAGTGTCCATGTGATACGAGTCAAAACTTTTTCTCTTGTAACTGCGCGAAAAGCTTGTATTCTTGCTTAAAACAACGAAACAAGCTGTTTTAGACCGGAACGAGTTAAATCTGAACACATCGGTTTTACAAGTGTCCGTGTGATACGCGTCTAAACTTTTTCTCTTATAACTGCGCGAAAAGCATGTATTCTTGCTTAAAACAATGAAACAAGCTGTTTTAGAACGAAGCGAGCTAGATCTGAACACATCGGTTTTACAAGTGTCCGTGTGATACCTATCAAAAGTTCTTGTCTTATAACTGCGCGAAAAGCATGTATTCGTGCTTAATACAACGAAACAAGCTGTTTTAGACCGAAACGAGCTAAATCTGAAGACATCGGTTTTACAAGTGTCTGTGTGATACGCGTCAAAACTTTTTCTGTTATAACTGCGCGAAAAGCATGTATTCTTGCTTAAAACAAAGAAACAAGCTGTTTTAGACCGAAACAAATTAGATCTGAACACATCGGTTTTACAAGTGTCCGTGTGATACGCGTCAAAAATCTTTTTCTCTTATAACTGCGCGAAAAGCATGTATTCGTGCTTAATACAACAAAACACGGTGTTTTAGACCGAAACGAGCTAAATCTGAACACACCTGTTTTACAAGTGTCCATGTGATACGCGTCAAAACGTTTTCTCTTGTAACTGCTCGAAAAGCATGTATTCGTGCTTAATACAACGAAACAAGCTGTTTTAGACCGAAACGAACTAAATCTGAACACATCGGTTTTACAAGTGTCCGTGTGATACGCGTCAAAACTTTTTCTCCTATAATTGCGCGAAAAGCATGTATTCTTGTTTAAAACAACGAAACAAGCTGCTTTAGACCGGAACGAGTTAAATCTGAACACAGCGGATTGACAAGCGTCAAAACTTTTTCTCTTATAACTGCGCGAAAAGCATGTATTGGTGCTTAATACAACGAAACAAGCTGTTTTACATCGAAACGAGCAAAATCTGAACACATCGGTTTTACAAGTGTCTGTGTGATACGCGTCAAATCTTTTTCTCATAACGGTGCGAAAAGCATGTATTCGTGCATAATACAACAAAACACGGTGTTTTAGACCGAGACGAGCTAAATCTGAACACATCGGTTTTACAAGTGTCCATGTGATACGCGTCAAAACGTTTTCTCTTGTAACAGCGCGAAAAGGATGTATTCGTGCTTAATACAACGAAACAAGCTGTTTTAGACCGAAACGAGGTTAATCGGAACATATCGGTTTTACAAGTGTCCGTGTGATACGCGTCAAATCTTTTTCTCCAATAACTGCGCGAAAAGCGTGTATTCTTGCTTAAAACAACGAAACAAGCTGTTTTACACCGGAACGAGTTAAATCTGAACACATCGGTTTTACAAGTGCCCGTGTGATACGCGTCAAAACTTTTTTCTTATAACAGCGCGAAAAGCATGTATTCTTGCTTAAAACAACGAAACAAGCTGTTTTAGAACGAAGCGAGCTAGATCTGAACACATCGGTTTTACAACTGTTCGTGTGATACCTATCAAAACTTTTTATCTTATAACTGCGCGAAAAGCATGTATTCATGCTTAATACAACGAAACAAAATTTAGACCGAAACGAGCTAAATCCGGACATCGATTTTACAAGTGTCCATGTGATACGCGTCAAAACTTTTTCTCCTGTAAATGCGCGAAAAGCATGTATTCTTGCTTAAAACAACGAAACAATCTGGTTTAAACCGAAACGAGCTAAATCTGAACACATCGGTTTTACAAGTGTCCGTGTGATACTCGTCAAAACTATTTCTGTTATAACTGCGAGAAAAGCATGTATTCTTGCTTAAAACAAAGAAACAAGCTGTTTTAGACCGAAACGAGCTAGATTTGAACACATCGGTTTTACAAGTGTCCATGTGATACGCGTCAAAACTTTTTCTCCAATAACTGCGCGAAAAGCATGTATTTTTGCTTAAAACAACGAAACAAGTTGTTTTAGACCGAAACAAATTAGATCTGAACACATCGGTTTTACAAGTGTCCATGTGATACGCGTCAAAACTTTTTCTCCTGTAACTGCGCGAAAGCATGTATTCTTGCTTAAAACAACGAAACAAGCTGTTTTAGACCGAAACGAGCTAAATCTGAACACATCGGTTTTACAAGTGTCCGTGTGATACGCGTCAAAAATTTTTTTCTTATAAGTGCGCGAAAACATGTATTCTTGCTTAAATCAACGAAACAAGCTGTTTTAGAACGAAGCGAGCTAGATCTGAACACATCGGTTTTACAAGTGTCCATGTGATGCGCGTCAAAACTTTTTCTCCTGTAACTGCGCGAAAAGCATGTATTCTTGCTTAAAACAACGAAACAAGCTGGTTTAGACCGAAGCGAGCTAAATCTGAACACATCGGTTTTACAAGTGTCCATGTGATACGCGTCAAAACTTTTTCTCTTATAACTCCGCGAAAAGCATGTATTCGTGCTTAATACAACAAAACATGGTGTTTTAGACAGAAGCGAGCTAAATCTGAACACATCGGTTTTACAAGTGTCCATGTGATACGAGTCAAAACTTTTTCTCTTGTAACTGCGAGAATAGCATGTATTCTTGCTTAAAACAACGAAACAAGCTGTTTTAGACCGGAACGAGTTAAATCTGAACACATCGGTTTTACAAGTGTCCGTGTGATACCTGTCAAAAGTTCTTGTCTTATAACTGCGCGAAAAGCATGTATTCGTGCTTAATACAACGAAACAAGCTGTTTTAGACCGAAACGAGCTAAATCTGAAGACATCGGTTTTACAAGTGTCTGTGTGATACGCGTCAAAACTTTTTCTCCTGTAACTGCGCGAAAAGCGTGTATTCTTGCTTAAAACAACGAAACAAGCTGGTTTAGACCGAAACGAGCTAATTCAGAACACATCGGTTTTACAAGTGTCCGTGTGATACTCGTCAAAACTTTTTCTGTTATAACTGCGCGAAAAGCATGTATTCTTGCTTAAAACAACGAAACAAGCTGTTTTAGACCGAAACGAGCTAAATCTGAGCACATCGGTTTTACAAGTGTCCTTGTGATACGCGTCAAAACTTTTTGCTGTTATAACTGCGCGAAAAGCTTGTATTCTTGCTTAAAACAAAGAAACAAGCTGTTTTAGACCGAAACAAATTAGATCTGAACACATCGGTTTTACAAGTGTCCGTGTGATACGCGTCAAAAATATTTTTCTCTTATAACTGCGCGAAAAGCATGTATTCGTGCTTAATACAACAAAACACGGTGTTTTAGACCGAAACGAGCTAAATCTGAACACATCTGTTTTACAAGTGTCCATGTGATACGCGTCAAAACGTTTTCTCTTGTAACTGCGCGAAAAGCATGTATTCGTGCTTAATACAACGAAACAAGCTGTTTTAGACCGAAACGAACTAAATCTGAACACATCGGTTTTACAAGTGTCCGTGTGATACGCGTCAAAACTTTTTCTCCTATAATTGCGCGAAAAGCATGTATTCTTGTTTAAAACAACGAAACAAGCTGCTTTAGACCGGAACGAGTTAAATCTGAACGCATCGGTTTTAGAAGTGTCCGTGTGATACGCGTCAAATCTTTTTCTTTTATAGCTGCGCGAAAAGCATGTATTCGTGCTTAATACAACAAAACACGGTGTTTTAGACCGAAACGAGCTAAATCCGGACATCGATTTTACAAGTGTCCATGTGATACGCGTCAAAACTTTTTCTCCTGTAACTGCGCGAAAAGCATGTATTCTTGCTTAAAACAACGAAACAAGCTGGTTTAGACCGAAACGAGCTAAATCAGAACACATCGGTTTTACAAGTGTCCGTGTGATACTCGTCAAAACGTTTTCTGTTATAACTGCGCGAAAAGCATGTATTCTTGCTTAAAACAACGAAACAGGCTGTTTTAGACCGAAACGAGCTAAATCTGAGCACATCGGTTTTACAAGTGTCCTTGTGATACGCGTCAAAACTTTTTTTGTTATAACTGCGCGAAAAGCTTGTATTCTTGCTTAAAACAAAGAAACAAGCTCGGATTTAGCTCGTTTCGGTCTAAAACTTGTTTCGTTGTGTTAAGCCCGAATACATGCTTTTCGCGCAGTTATAAGATAAAAAGTTTTGATAGGTATCACACGGACACTTGTAAAACCGATGTGTTCAGATCTAGCTCGCTTCGTTCTAAAACAGCTTGTTTCGTTGTTTTAAGCAAGAATAGAAGAAAAAGATTTGACGCGTATCACACAGACACTTGTAAAACCGATATGTTCAGATTAACCTCGTTTCGGTGTAAAACAGCTTGTTTCGTTGTATTAAGCAAGAATACATCCTTTTCGCGCAGTTACAAGAGAAAAAGTTTTGACTCGTATCACACGGACACTTGTAAAAACCGATGTGTTCAGATTTAGCTCGTTTCGGTCTAAACCAGCTTGTTTCGTTGTTTTAAGCAAGAATACATGCTTTTCGCGCTGTTATAAGAGAAAAAGTTTTGACGCGTATCACACGGACACTTGTAAAACCGATGTGTTCAGATTTACCTCGTTCCGGTCTAAAACAGCTTGTTTCGTTGTTTTAAGCAAAAATACACGCTTTTCGCGCAGTTATAGGAGAAAAAGATTTGACGCGTATCACATGGACACTTGTAAAACCGATATGTTCAGATTAACCTCGTTTCGGTCTAAAACAGCTTGTTTCGTTGTATTAAGCAAGAATACATCCTTTTCGCGCAGTTACAAGAGAAAAAGTTTTGACGCGTATCACATGGACACTTGTAAAACCGATGTGTTCAGATTTAGCTCGTTTCGGTCTAAAACACCGTGTTTTGTTGTATTATGCACGAATACATTCTTTTCGCACCGTTATGAGAAAAAGATTTGACGCGTATCACACAGACACTTGTAAAACCGATGTGTTCAGATTTTGCTCGTTTCGATGTAAAACAGCTGGATTCGTTGTATTAAGCACGAATACATGCTTTTCGCGCAGCTATAAAAGATAAAGATTTGACGCGTATCACACGGACACTTCTAAAACCGATGTGTTCAGATTTAGCTCGTTTCGGTCTAAAACACCGTGTTTTGTTGTATTATGCACGAATACATGCTTTTCGCGCAGTTATAAGAGAAAAAGTTTAGACGCGTATCACACGGACACTTGTAAAACCGATGTGTTCAGATTTAACTCGTTCCGGTCTAAAACAGCTTGTTTCGTTGTTTTAAGCAAGAATACATGCTTTTCGCGCAGTTACAAGAGAAAAAGTTTTGACTCGTATCACATGGACACTTGTAAAACTGATGTGTTCAGATTTAGCTCGTTTCGGTCTAAAACACCATGTTTTATTGTATTAAGCACGAATACATGCTTTTCGCGCAGTTATAAGAGAAAACGTTTTGACGCGTATCACACTGACACTTGTAAAACCGATGTGTTCAGATTTAGCTCGTTTCGGTCTAAAGCAGCTTGTTTCGTTGTTTTAAGCAAGAATACATGCTTTTCGCGCAGTTACAGGAGAAAAAGTTTTGACGCGTATCACTTGGACACTTGTAAAACCGATGTGTTCAGATCTAATTCGTTTCGGTCTAAAACAACTTGTTTCGTTGTATTAAGCACGAATACATGCTTTTCGCGCAGTTACAAGAGAAAACGTTTTGACGCGTATCACATGGACACTTGTAAAACAGATGTGTTCAGATTTAGCTCGTTTCGGTCTAAAACACCGTGTTTTGTTGTATTAAGCACGAATACATGCTTTTCGCGCAGTTATAAGAGAAAAAGATTTTTGACGCGTATCACACGGACACTTGTAAAACCGATGTGTTCAGATCTAATTTGTTTCGGTCTAAAACAGCTTGTTTCTTTGTTTTAAGCAAGAATACAAGCTTTTCGCGCAGTTATAACAGAAAAAGTTTTGACGCGTATGTGATACGCGTCAAATCTTTTTCTCCTATAACTGCGCGAATAGCGTGTATTTTTGCTTAAAACAACGAAACAAGCTGTTTTAGACCGAAACGAGCTAAATCTGAGCACATCGGTTTTAAAAGTGTCCTTGTGATACGCGTCAAAACTTTTTCTGTTATAACTGCGCGAAAAGCATGTATTCTTGCTTAAAACAAAGCAACAAGCTGTTTTAGACCGAAACAAATTAGATCTGAACACATCGGTTTTACAAGTGTCCGTGTGATACGCGTCAAAAATCTTTTTCTCCTATAACTGCGCGAAAAGCATGTATTCATGCTTAATACAAGAAAACACGGTGTTTTAGACCGAAACGAGCTAAATCTGAACACACCTGTTTTACAAGAGTCCATGTGATACGCGTCAAAACGTTTTCTCTTGTAACTGCTCGAAAAGCATGTATTCGTGCTTAATAGAACGAAACAAGCTGTTTTAGACCGAAACGAACTAAATCTGAACACATCGGTTTTACAAGTGTCCGTGTGATACGCGTCAAAACTTTTTCTCCTATAATTGCGCGAAAAGCATGTATTCTTGTTCAAAACAACGAAACAAGCTGCTTTAGACCGGAACGAGTTAAATCTGAACACAGCGGTTTGACAAGCGTCAAAACTTTTTCTCTTATAACTGCGCGAAAAGCATGTATTCGTACTTAATACAACGAAACAAGCTGTTTCACATCGAAACGAGCAAAATCTGAACACATCGGTTTTACAAGTGTCTGTGTGATACGCGTCAAATCTTTTTCTCATAACGGTGCGAAAAGCATGTATTCGTGCATAATACAACAATACACGGTGTTTTAGACCGAGACGAGCTAAATCTGAACACATCGGTTTTACAAGTGTCCATGTGATACGCGTCCAAACTTTTTCTCTTGTAACAGCGCGAAAAGGATGTATTCGTGCTTAATACAACGAAACAAGCTGTTTTAGACCGAAACGAGGTTAATCTGAACATATCGGTTTTACAAGTGTCCGTGTGATACGCGTCAAATCTTTTTCTCCTATAACTGCGCGAAAAGCGTGTATTCTTGCTTAAAACAACGAAACAAGCTGTTTTAGACCGGAACGAGTTAAATCTGAACACATCGGTTTTACAAGTGTCCGTGTGATACGCGTCAAAACTTTTTCTCTTATAACAGCGCGAAAAGCATGTATTTTTGCTTAAAACAACGAAACAAGTTGTTTTAGACCGAAACGAATTAGATCTGAACACATCGGTTTTACAAGTGTCCATGTGATACGCGTCAAAACTTTTTCTCCTGTAACTGCGCGAAAAGCATGTATTCTTGCTTAAAACAACGAAACAAGCTGTTTTAGACCGAAACGAGCGAAATCTGAACACATCGGTTTTACAAGTGTCCGTGTGATACGCGTCAAAAATTTTTTTCTTATAACTGCGCGAAAAGCATGTATTCTTGCTTAAATCAACGAAACAAGCTGTTTTAGAACGAAGCGAGCTAGATCTGAACACATCGGTGATGCGCGTCAAAACTTTTTCTCCTGTAACTGCGCGAAAAGCATGTATTCTTGCTTAAAACAACGAAACAAGCTTGTTTAGACCGAAACGAGCTAAATCTGAACACATCGGTTTTACAAGTGTCCGTGTGATACGTGTCAAAACTTTTTCTCTTATAACTCCGCGAAAAGCATGTATTCGTGCTTAATACAACAAAACATGGTGTTTTAGACAGAAGCGAGCTTAATCTGAACACATCGGTTTTACAAGTGTCCATGTGATACGAGTCAAAACTTTTTCTCTTGTAACTGCGTGAATAGCATGTATTCTTGCTTAAAACAACGAAACAAGCTGTTTTAGACCGGAAAGAGCTAAATCTGAACACATCGGTTTTACAAGTGTCCGTGTGATACGCGTCTAAACTTTTTCTCCTATAACTGCGCGAAAAGCATGTATTCTTGCTTAAAACAACGAAACAAGCTGTTTTAGAACGAAGCGAGCTAGATCTGAACACATCGGTTTTACAAGTGTCCGTGTGATACCTATCAAAACTTCTTATCTTATAACTGCGCGAAAAGCATGTATTCGTGCTTAATACAACGAAACAAGCTGTTTTACATCGAAACGAGCAAAATCTGAACACATCGGTTTTACAATTGTCTGTGTGATACGCGTCAAATCTTTTTCTCATAACGGTGCGAAAAGCATGTATTCGTGCATAATACAACAAAACACGGTGTTGTAGACCGAAACCAGCTAAATCTGAAACATCGGTTTAACAAGTGTCCATGTGATACGCGTCAAAACTTTTTCTCTTGTAACTGCGCGAAAAGGATGTATTCTTGCTTAATACAACGAAACAAGCTGTTTTACACCGAAACGAGGTTAATCTGAACATATCGGTTTTACAAGTGTCCGTGTGATACGCGTTAAATTTTTTTCTCCTATAACTGCGCGAAAAGCGTGTATTCTTGCTTAAAACAACGAAACAAGTTGTTTTAGACCGGAACGAGTTAAATCTGAACACATCAGTTTTACAAGTGTCCGTGTGATACGCGTCAAAACTTTTTCTCTTATAACAGCGCGAAAAGCATTTATTCTTGCTAAAAACAACGAAACAAGCTGTTTTAGAACGAAGCGAGCTAGATCTGAACACATCGGTTTTACAAGTGTCCGTGTGATACCTATCAAAACTTTTTATCTTATAACTGCGCGAAAAGCATGTATTCGTGCTTAATACAACGAAACAAGTTTTAGACCGAAACGAGCTAAATCCGGACATCGGTTTTACAAGTGTCCATGTGATACGAGTCAAAACTTTTTCTCTTGTAACTGCGCGAAAAGCTTGTATTCTTGCTTAAAACAACGAAACAAGCTGTTTTAGACCGGAACGAGTTAAATCTGAACACATCGGTTTTACAAGTGTCCGTGTGATACGCGTCTAAACTTTTTCTCTTATAACTGCGCGAAAAGCATGTATTCTTGCTTAAAACAACGAAACAAGCTGTTTTAGAACGAAGCGAGCTAGATCTGAACACATCGGTTTTACAAGTGTCCGTGTGATACCTATCAAAAGTTCTTGTCTTATAACTGCGCGAAAAGCATGTATTCGTGCTTAATACAACGAAACAAGCTGTTTTAGACCGAAACGAGCTAAATCTGAAGACATCGGTTTTACAAGTGTCTGTGTGATACGCGTCAAAACTTTTTCTCCGGTAACTGCGCGAAAAGCATGTATTCTTGCTTAAAACAACGAAACATGCTGGTTTAGACCGAAACGAGCTAAATCAGAACACATCGGTTTTACAAGTGTCCGTGTGATACTCGTCAAAACTTCTTATCTTATAACTGCGCGAAAAGCATGTATTCGTGCTTAATACAACGAAACAAGCTGTTTTACATCGAAACGAGCAAAATCTGAGCACATCGGTTTTACAAGTGTCCTTGTGATACGCGTCAAAACTTTTCTCTGTTATAACTGCGCGAAAAGCTTGTATTCTTGCTTAAAACAAAGAAACAAGCTGTTTTAGACCGAAACAAATTAGATCTGAACACATCGGTTTTACAAGTGTCCGTGTGATACGCGTCAAAAATATTTTTCTCTTATAACTGCGCGACAAGCATGTATTCGTGCTTAATACAACAAAACACGGTGTTTTAGACCGAAACGAGCTAAATCTGAACACATCTGTTTTACAAGTGTCCATGTGATACGCGTCAAAACGTTTTCTCTTGTAACTGCGCGAAAAGCATGTATTCGTGCTTAATACAACGAAACAAGCTGTTTTAGACCGAAACGAACTAAATCTGAACACATCGGTTTTACAAGTGTCCGTGTGATACGCGTCAAAACTTTTTCTCCTATAATTGCGCGAAAAGCATGTATTCTTGTTTAAAACAACGAAACAAGCTGCTTTAGACCGGAACGAGTTAAATCTGAACGCATCGGTTTTAGAAGTGTCCGTGTGATACGCGTCAAATCTTTTTCTTTTATAGCTGCGCGAAAAGCATGTATTCTTGCTTAATACAACGAATCCAGCTGTTTTACATCGAAACGAGCAAAATCTGAACACATCGGTTTTACAAGTGTCCGTGTGATACGCGTCAAATCTTTTTCTCATAACGGTGCGAAAAGCATGTATTCGTGCATAATACAACAAAACACGGTGTTTTAGACCGAAACGAGCTAAATCTGAACACATCGGTTTTACAAGTGTCCATGTGATACGCGTCAAAACTTTTTCTCTTGTAACTGCGCGAAAAGGATGTATTCTTGCTTAATACAACGAAACAAGCTGTTTTACACCGAAACGAGGTTAATCTGAACATATCGGTTTTACAAGTGTCCGTGTGATACGCGTTAAATCTTTTTCTCCTATAACTGCGCGAAAAGCGTGTATTCTTGCTTAAAACAACGAAACAAGTTGTTTTAGACCGGAACGAGTTAAATCTGAACACATCGGTTTTACAAGTGTCCGTGAGATACGCGTCAAAACTTTTTCTCTTATAACAGCGCGAAAAGCATTTATTCTTGCTAAAAACAACGAAACAAGCTGTTTTAGAACGAAGCGAGCTAGATCTGAACACATCGGTTTTACAAGTGTCCGTGTGATACCTATCAAAACTTTTTATCTTATAACTGCGCGAAAAGCATGTATTCGTGCTTAATACAACGAAACAAGTTTTAGACCGAAACGAGCTAAATCCGGACATCGGTTTTAGAAGTGTCCATGTGATACGAGTCAAAACTTTTTCTCTTGTAACTGCGCGAAAAGCTTGTATTCTTGCTTAAAACAACGAAACAAGCTGTTTTAGACCGGAACGAGTTAAATCTGAACACATCGGTTTTACAAGTGTCCGTGTGATACGCGTCTAAACTTTTTCTCTTATAACTGCGCGAAAAGCATGTATTCTTGCTTAAAACAACGAAACAAGCTGTTTTAGAACGAAGCGAGCTAGATCTGAACACATCGGTTTTACAAGTGTCCGTGTGATACCTATCAAAAGTTCTTGTCTTATAACTGCGCGAAAAGCATGTATTCGTGCTTAATACAACGAAACAAGCTGTTTTAGACCGAAACGAGCTAAATCTGAAGACATCGGTTTTACAAGTGTCTGTGTGATACGCGTCAAAACTTTTTCTCCGGTAACTGCGCGAAAAGCTTGTATTCTTGCTTAAAACAACGAAACAAGCTGTTTTAGACCGGAACGAGGTTAATCTGAACACATCGGTTTTACAAGTGTCCGTGTGATACGCGTCTAAACTTTTTCTCTTATAACAGCGCGAAAAGCATGTATTCTTGCTTAAAACAACGAAACAAGCTGTTTTAGAACGAAGCGAGCTAGATCTGAACACATCGGTTTTACAAGTGTCCGTGTGATACCTATCAAAAGTTCTTGTCTTATAACTGCGCGAAAAGCATGTATTCGTGCTTAATACAACGAAACAAGCTGTTTTAGACCGAAACGAGCTAAATCTGAAGACATCGGTTTTACAAGTGTCTGTGTGATACGCGTCAAAACTTTTTCTCCGGTAACTGCGCGAAAAGCATGTATTCTTGTTTAAAACAACGAAACAAGCTGGTTTAGACCGAAACGAGCTAAATCAGAACACATCGGTTTTACAAGTGTCCGTGTGATACTCGTCAAAACTTCTTATCTTATAACTGCGCGAAAAGCATGTATTCGTGCTTAATACAACGAAACAAGCTGTTTTACATCGAAACGAGCAAAATCTGAGCACATCGGTTTTACAAGTGTCCTTGTGATACGCGTCAAAACTTTTCTCTGTTATAACTGCGCGAAAAGCTTGTATTCTTGCTTAAAACAAAGAAACAAGCTGTTTTAGACCGAAACAAATTAGATCTGAACACATCGGTTTTACAAGTGTCCGTGTGATACGCGTCAAAAATATTTTTCTCTTATAACTGCGCGAAAAGCATGTATTCGTGCTTAATACAACAAAACACGGTGTTTTAGACCGAAACGAGCTAAATCTGAACACATCTGTTTTACAAGTGTCCATGTGATACGCGTCAAAACGTTTTCTCTTGTAACTGCGCGAAAAGCATGTATTCGTGCTTAATACAACGAAACAAGCTGTTTTAGACCGAAAGTAACTAAATCTGAACACATCGGTTTTACAAGTGTCCGTGTGATACGCGTCAAAACTTTTTCTCCTATATTTGCGCGAAAAGCATGTATTCTTGTTAAAACAACGAAACAAGCTGCTTTAGACCGGAACGAGTTAAATCTGAACGCATCGGTTTTAGAAGTGTCCGTGTGATACGCGTCAAATCTTTTTCTTTTATAGCTGCGCGAAAAGCATGTATTCGTGCTTAATACAACGAATCCAGCTGTTTTACATCGAAACGAGCAAAATCTGAACACATCGGTTTTACAAGTGTCTGTGTGATACGCGTCAAATCTTTTTCTCATAACGGTGCGAAAAGCATGTATTCGTGCATAATACAACAAAACACGGTGTTTTAGACCGAAACGAGCTAAATCTGAACACATCGGTTTTACAAGTGCCCATGTGATACGCGTCAAAACTTTTTCTCTTGTAACTGCGCGAAAAGGATGTATTCTTGCTTAAAACAACGAAACAAGTTGTTTTACACCGAAACGAATTAGATCTGAACACATCGCTTTTACAAGTGTCCATGTGATACGCGTCAAAACTTTTTCTCCTGTAACTGCGCGAAAAGCATGTATTCTTGCTTAAAACAACGAAACAAGCTGTTTTAGACCGAAACGAGCTAAATCTGAACACGTCGGTTTTACAAGTGTCCGTGTGATACCTATCAAAACGTTTTATCTTATAACTGCGCGAAAAGCATGTATTCATGCTTAATACAACGAAACAAAATTTAGACCGAAACGAGCTAAATCCGGACATCGATTTTACAAGTGTCCATGTGATACGCGTCAAAACTTTTTCTCCTGTAACTGCGCGAAAAGCATGTATTCTTGCTTAAAACAACGAAACAATCTGGTTTAAACCGAAACGAGCTAAATCTGAACACATCGGTTTTACAAGTGTCCGTGTGATACTCGTCAAAACTATTTCTGTTATAACTGCGAGAAAAGCATGTATTCTTGCTTAAAACAAAGAAACAAGCTGTTTTAGACCGAAACGAGCTAGATCTGAACACATCGGTTTTACAAGTGTCCATGTGATACGCGTCAAAACTTTTTCTCCAATAACTGCGCGAAAAGCATGTATTTTTGCTTAAAACAACGAAAGAAGTTGTTTTAGACCGAAACGAATTAGATCTGAACACATCGGTTTTACAAGTGTCCATGTGATACGCGTCAAAACTTTTTCTCCTGTAACTGCGCGAAAAGCATGTATTCTTGCCTAAAACAACGCAACAAGCTGTTTTAGACCGAAACGAGATAAATCTGAACACATCGGTTTTACAAGTGTCCGTGTGATACGCGTCAAAAATTTTTTTCCTATAACTGCGCGAAAAGCATGTATTCTTGCCTAAATCAACGAAGCAAGCTGTTTTAGAACGAAGCGAGCTAGATCTGAATACATCGGTGATGCGCGTCAAAACTTTTTCTCCTGTAACTGCGCGAAAAGCATGTATTCTTGCTTAAAACAACGAAACAAGCTTGTTTAGACCGAAGCGAGCTAAATCTGAACACATCGGTTTTACAAGTGTCCGTGTGATACGTGTCAAAACTTTTTCTCTTATAACTCCGCGAAAAGCATGTATTCGTGCTTAATACAACAAAACACGGTGTTTTAGACAGAAGCGAGCTAAATCTGAACACATCGGTTTTACAAGTGTCCATGTGATACGAGTCAAAACTTTTTCTCTTGTAACTGCGTGAATAGCATGTATTCTTGCTTAAAACAACGAAACAAGCTGTTTTAGACCGGAAAGAGCTAAATCTGAACACATCGGTTTTACAAGTGTCCGTGTGATCGCGTCTAAACTTTTTCTCCTATAACTGCGCGAAAAGCATGTATTCATGCTTAAAACAACGAAACAAGCTGTTTTAGAACGAAGCGAGCTAGATCTGAACAGATCGGTTTTACAAGTGTCCGTGTGATACCTATCAAAACTTCCTATCTTATAACTGCGCGAAAAGCATGTATTCGTGCTTAATACAACGAAACAAGCTGTTTTACATCGAAACGAGCAAAATCTGAACACATCGGTTTTACAATTGTCTGTGTGATACACGTCAAATCTTTTTCTCATAACGGTGCGAAAAGCATGTATTCGTGCATATTACAACAAAACACGGTGTTGTAGACCGAAACGAGCTAAATCTGAACACATCGGTTTTACAAGTGTCCATGTGATACGCGTCAAAACTTTTTCTCTTGTAACTACGCGAAAAGGATGTATTCTTGCTTAATACAACGAAACAAGCTGTTTTACACCGAAACGAGGTTAATCTGAACATATCGGTTTTACAAGTGTCCGTGTGATACGCGTCAAATCTTTTTCTCCTATAACTGCGCGAAAAGCGTGTATTCTTGCTAAAAACAACGAAACAAGTTGTTTTAGACCGGAACGAGTTAAATCTGAACACATCGGTTTTACAAGTGTCCGTGTGATACGCGTCAAAACTTTTTCTCTTATAACAGCGCGAAAAGCATTTATTCTTGCTTAAAACAACGAAACAAGCTGTTTTAGAACGAAGCGAGCTAGATCTGAACACATCGGTTTTACAAGTGTCCGTGTGATACCTATCAAAACTTTTTATCTTATAACTGCGCGAAAAGCATGTATTCGTGCCTTATACAACGAAACAAGTTTGAGACCGAAACGAGCTAAATCCGGACATCGGTTTTACAAGTGTCCATGTGATACGCGTCAAAACGTTTTCTCTTGTAACTGCGCGAAAAGCATGTATTCGTGCTTAATACAACGAAACAAGCTGTTCTAGACCGAAACGAACTAAATCTGAACACATCGGTTTTACAAGTGTCCGTGTGATACGCGTCAAAACTTTTTCTCCTATATTTGCGCGAAAAGCATGTATTCTTGTTTAAAACAACGAAACAAGCTGCTTTAGACCGGAACGAGTTAAATCTGAACGCATCGGTTTTAGAAGTGTCCGTGTGATACGCGTCAAATCTTTTTCTTTTATAGCTGCGCGAAAAGCATGTATTCGTGCTTAATACAACGAATCCAGCTGTTTTACATCGAAACGAGCAAAATCTGAACACATCGGTTTTACAAGTGTCTGTGTGATACGCGTCAAATCTTTTTCTCATAACGGTGCGAAAAGCATGTATTCGTGCATAATACAACAAAACACGGTGTTTTAGACCGGAACGAGTTAAATCTGAACACATCGGTTTTACAAGTGTCCGTGTGATACGCGTCTAAACTTTTTCTCTTATAACTGCGCGAAAAGCATGTATTCTTGCTTAAAACAACGAAACAAGCTGTTTTAGAACGAAGCGAGCTAGATCTGAACACATCGGTTTTACAAGTGTCCGTGTGATACCTATCAAAAGTTCTTGTCTTATAACTGCGCGAAAAGCATGTATTCGTGCTTAATACAACGAAACAAGCTGTTTTAGACCGAAACGAGCTAAATCTGAAGACATCGGTTTTACAAGTGTCTGTGTGATACGCGTCAAAACTTTTTCTCCGGTAACTGCGCGAAAAGCATGTATTCTTGCTTAAAACAACGAAACAAGCTGGTTTAGACCGAAACGAGCTAAATCAGAACACATCGGTTTTACAAGTGTCCGTGTGATACTCGTCAAAACTTCTTATCTTATAACTGCGCGAAAAGCATGTATTCGTGCTTAATACAACGAAACAAGCTGTTTTACATCGAAACGAGCAAAATCTGAGCACATCGGTTTTACAAGTGTCCTTGTGATACGCGTCAAAACTTTTCTCTGTTATAACTGCGCGAAAAGCTTGTATTCTTGCTTAAAACAAAGAAACAAGCTGTTTTAGACCGAAACAAATTAGATCTGAACACATCGGTTTTACAAGTGTCCGTGTGATACGCGTCAAAAATATTTTTCTTTTATAACTGCGCGAAAAGCATGTATTCGTGCTTAATACAACAAAACACGGTGTTTTAGACCGAAACGAGCTAAATCTGAACACATCTGTTTTACAAGTGTCCATGTGATACGCGTCAAAACGTTTTCTCTTGTAACTGCGCGAAAAGCATTTATTCGTGCTTAATACAACGAAACAAGCTGTTTTACACCGAAAGGAACTAAATCTGAACACATCGGTTTTACAAGTGTCCGTGTGATACGCGTCAAAACTTTTTCTCCTATATTTGCGCGAAAAGCATGTATTCTTGTTTAAAACAACGAAACAAGCTGCTTTAGACCGGAACGAGTTAAATCTGAACGCATCGGTTTTAGAAGTGTCCGTGTGATACGCGTCAAATCTTTTTCTTTTATAGCTGCGCGAAAAGCATGTATTCGTGCTTAATACAACGAATCCAGCTGTTTTACATCGAAACGAGCAAAATCTGAACACATCGGTTTTACAAGTGTCTGTGTGATACGCGTCAAATCTTTTTCTCATAACGGTGCGAAAAGCATGTATTCGTGCATAATACAACAAAACACGGTGTTTTAGACCGAAACGAGCTAAATCTGAACACATCGGTTTTACAAGTGCCCATGTGATACGCGTCAAAACTTTTTCTCTTGTAACTGCGCGAAAAGGATGTATTCTTGCTTAAAACAACGAAACAAGTTGTTTTAGACCGAAACGAATTAGATCTGAACACATCGGTTTTACAAGTGTCCATGTGATACGCGTCAAAACTTTTTCTCCTGTAACTGCGCGAAAAGCATGTATTCTTGCTTAAAACAACGAAACAAGCTGTTTTAGACCGAAACGAGCTAAATCTGAACACATCGGTTTTACAAGTGTCCGTGTGATACCTATCAAAACGTTTTATCTTATAACTGCGCGAAAAGCATGTATTCATGCCTAATACAACGAAACAAAATTTAGACCGAAACGAGCTAAATCCGGACATCGATTTTACAAGTGTCCATGTGATACGCGTCAAAACTTTTTCTCCTGTAACTGCGCGAAAAGCATGTATTCTTGCTTAAAACAACGAAACAATCTGGTTTAAACCGAAACGAGCTAAATCTGAACACATCGGTTTTACAAGTGTCCGTGTGATACTCGTCAAAACTATTTATGTTATAACTGCGAGAAAAGCATGTATTCTTGCTTAAAACAAAGAAACAAGCTGTTTTAGACCGAAACGAGCTAGATCTGAACACATCGGTTTTACAAGTGTCCATGTGATACGCGTCAAAACTTTTTCTCTAATAACTGCGCGAAAAGCATGTATTTTTGCTTAAAACAACGAAACAAGTTGTTTTAGACCGAAACGAATTAGATCTGAACACATCGGTTTTACAAGTGTCCATGTGATACGCGTCAAAACTTTTTCTCCTGTAACTGCGCGAAAAGCATGTATTCTTGCTTAAAACAACGAAACAAGCTGTTTTAGACCGAAACGAGCTAAATCTGAACACATCGGTTTTACAAGTGTCCGTGTGATACGCGTCAAAAATTTTTTTCCTATAACTGCGCGAAAAGCATGTATTCTTGCCTAAATCAACGAAGCAAGCTGTTTTAGAACGAAGCGAGCTAGATCTGAACACATCGGTGATGCGCGTCAAAACTTTTTCTCCTGTAACTGCGCGAAAAGCATGTATTCTTGCTTAAAACAACGAAACAAGCTTCTTTAGACCGAAGCGAGCTAAATCTGAACACATCGGTTTTACAAGTGTCCGTGTGATACGTGTCAAAACTTTTTCTCTTATAACTCCGCGAAAAGCATGTATTCGTGCTTAATACAACAAAACATGGTGTTTTAGACAGAAGCGAGCTAAATCTGAACACATCGGTTTCACAAGTGTCCATGTGATACGAGTCAAAACTTTTTCTCTTGTAACTGCGTGAATAGCATGTATTCTTGCTTAAAACAACGAAACAAGCTGTTTTAGACCGGAAAGAGCTAAATCTGAACACATCGGTTTTACAAGTGTCCGTGTGATCGCGTCTAAACTTTTTCTCCTATAACTGCGCGAAAAGCATGTATTCATGCTTAAAACAACGAAACAAGCTGTTTTAGAACGAAGCGAGCTAGATCTGAACACATCGGTTTTACAAGTGTCCGTGTGATACCTATCAAAACTTCCTATCTTATAACTGCGCGAAAAGGATGTATTCGTGCTTAATACAACGAAACAAGCTGTTTTACATCGAAACGAGCAAAATCTGAACACATCGGTTTTACAATTGTCTGTGTGATACGCGTCAAATCTTTTTCTCACAACGGTGCGAAAAGCATGTATTCGTGCATAATACAACAAAACACGGTGTTGTAGACCGAAACGAGCTAAATCTGAACACATCGGTTTTACAAGTGTCCATGTGATACGCGTCAAAACTTTTTCTCTTGTAACTACGCGAAAAGGATGTATTCTTGCTTAATACAACGAAACAAGCTGTTTTACACCGAAACGAGGTTAATCTGAACATATCGGTTTTACAAGTGTCCGTGTGATACGCGTCAAAACGTTTTCTCTTGTAACTGCGCGAAAAGCATGTATTCGTGCTTAATACAACGAAACAAGCTGTTTTAGACCGAAACGAACTAAATCTGAACACATCGGTTTTACAAGTGTCCGTGTGATACGCGTCAAAACTTTTTCTCCTATATTTGCGCGAAAAGCATGTATTCTTGTTTAAAACAACGAAACAAGCTGCTTTAGACCGGAACGAGTTAAATCTGAACGCATCGGTTTTAGAAGTGTCCGTGTGATACGCGTCAAATCTTTTTCTTTTTTAGCTGCGCGAAAAGCATGTATTCGTGCTTAATACAACGAATCCAGCTGTTTTACATCGAAACGAGCAAAATCTGAACACATCGGTTTTACAAGTGTCTGTGTGATACGCGTCAAATCTTTTTCTCATAACGGTGCGAAAAGCATGTATTCGTGCATATTACAACAAAACACGGTGTTTTAGACCGAAACGAGCTAAATCTGAACACATCGGTTTTACAAGTGTCCATGTGATACGCGTCAAAACTTTTTCTCTTTTAACTGCGCGAAAAGGATGTATTCTTGCTTAAACAACGAAACAAGTTGTTTTAGACCGGAACGAGTTAAATCTGAACACATCGGTTTTACAAGTGTCCGTGTGATACGCGTCAAAACTTTTTCTCTTATAACAGCGCGAAAAGCATTTATTCTTGCTAAAAACAACGAAACAAGCTGTTTTAGAACGAAGCGAGCTAGATCGGAACACATCGGTTTTACAAGTGTCCGTGTGATACCTATCAAAACTTTTTATCTTATAACTGCGCGAAAAGCATGTATTCCTGCTTAATACAACGAAACAAGTTTTAGACCGAAACGAGCTAAATCCGGACATCGGTTTTACAAGTGTCCATGTGATACGAGTCAAAACTTTTTCTCTTGTAACTGCGCGAAAAGCTTGTATTCTTGCTTAAAACAACGAAACAAGCTGTTTTAGACCGGAACGAGTTAAATCTGAACACATCGGTTTTACAAGTGTCCGTGTGATACGCGTCTAAACTTTTTCTCTTATAACTGCGCGAAAAGCATGTATTCTTGCTTAAAACAACGAAACAAGCTGTTTTAGAACGAAGCGAGCTAGATCTGAACACATCGGTTTTACAAGTGTCCGTGTGATACCTATCAAAAGTTCTTGTCTTATAACTGCGCGAAAAGCATGTATTCGTGCTTAATACAACGAAACAAGCTGTTTTAGACTGAAACGAGCTAAATCTGAAGACATCGGTTTTACAAGTGTCTGTGTGATACGCGTCAAAACTTTTTCTCCGGTAACTGCGCGAAAAGCATGTATTCTTGCTTAAAACAACGAAACAAGCTGGTTTAGACCGAAACGAGCTAAATCAGAACACATCGGTTTTACAAGTGTCCGTGTGATACTCGTCAAAACTTCTTATCTTATAACTGCGCGAAAAGCATGTATTCGTGCTTAATACAACGAAACAAGCTGTTTTACATCGAAACGAGCAAAATCTGAGCACATCGGTTTTACAAGTGTCCTTGTGATACGCGTCAAAACTTTTCTCTGTTATAACTGCGCGAAAAGCTTGTATTCTTGCTTAAAACAAAGAAACAAGCTGTTTTAGACCGAAACAAATTAGATCTGCACACATCGGTTTTACAAGTGTCCGTGTGATACGCGTCAAAAATATTTTTCTCTTATAACTGCGCGAAAAGCATGTATTCGTGCTTAATACAACAAAACACGGTGTTTTAGACCGAAACGAGCTAAACCTGAACACATCTGTTTTACAAGTGTCCATGTGATACGCGTCAAAACGTTTTCTCTTGTAACTGCGCGAAAAGCATGTATTCGTGCTTATTACAACGAAACAAGCTGTTTTAGACCGAAAGGAACTAAATCTGAACACATCGGTTTTACAAGTGTCCGTGTGATACGCGTCAAAACTTTTTCTCCTATATTTGCGCGAAAAGCATGTATTCTTGTTTAAAACAACGAAACAAGCTGCTTTAGACCGGAACGAGTTAAATCTGAACGCATCGGTTTTAGAAGTGTCCGTGTGATACGCGTCAAATCTTTTTCTTTTATAGCTGCGCGAAAAGCATGTATTCGTGCTTAATACAACGAATCCAGCTGTTTTACATCGAAACGAGCAAAATCTGAACACATCGGTTTTACAAGTGTCTGTGTGATACGCGTCAAATCTTTTTCTCATAACGGTGCGAAAAGCATGTATTCGTGCATAATACAACAAAACACGGTGTTTTAGACCGAAACGAGCTAAATCTGAACACATCGGTTTTACAAGTGCCCATGTGATGCGCGTCAAAACTTTTTCTCTTGTAACTGCGCGAAAAGGATGTATTTTTGCTTAAAACAACGAAACAAGTTGTTTTAGACCGAAACGAATTAGATCTGAACACATCGGTTTTACAAGTGTCCATGTGATACGCGTCAAAACTTTTTCTCCTGTAACTGCGCGAAAAGCATGTATTCTTGCTTAAAACAACGAAACAATCTGGTTTAAACCGAAACGAGCTAAATCTGAACACATCGGTTTTACAAGTGTCCGTGTGATACTCGTCAAAACTATTTCTGTTATAACTGCGAGAAAAGCATGTATTCTTGCTTAAAACAAAGAAACAAGCTGTTTTAGACCGAAACGAGCTAGATCTGAACACATCGGTTTTACAAGTGTCCATGTTATACGCGTCAAAACTTTTTCTCCAATAACTGCGCGCAAAACATGTATTTTTGCTTAAAACAACGAAAGAAGTTGTTTTAGACCGAAACGAATTAGATCTGAACACATCGGTTTTACAAGTGTCCATGTGATACGCGTCAAAACTTTTTCTCCTGTAACTGCGCGAAAAGCATGTATTCTTGCTTAAAACAACGAAACAAGCTGTTTTAGACCGAAACGAGATAAATCTGAACACATCGGTTTTACAAGTGTCCGTGTGATACGCGTCAAAAATTTTTTTCCTATAACTGCGCGAAAAGCATGTATTCTTGCCTAAATCAACGAAGCAAGCTGTTTTAGAACGAATCGAGCTAGATCTGAACACATCGGTGATGCGCGTCAAAACTTTTTCTCCTGTAACTGCGCGAAAAGCATGTATTCTTGCTTAAAACAACGAAACAAGCTTGTTTAGACCGAAGCGAGCTAAATCTGAACACATCGGTTTTACAAGTGTCCGTGTGATACGTGTCAAAACTTTTTCTCTTATAACTCCGCGAAAAGCATGTATTCGTGCTTAATACAACAAAACATGGTGTTTTACACAGAAGCGAGCTAAATCTGAACACATCGGTTTTACAAGTGTCCATGTGATACGAGTCAAAACTTTTTCTCTTGTAACTGCGTGAATAGCATGTATTCTTGCTTAAAACAACGAAACAAGCTGTTTTAGACCGGAAAGAGCTAAATCTGAACACATCGGTTTTACAAGTGTCCGTGTGATCGCGTCTAAACTTTTTCTCCTATAACTGCGCGAAAAGCATGTATTCATGCTTAAAACAACGAAACAAGCTGTTTTAGAACGAAGCGAGCTAGATCTGAACACATCGGTTTTACAAGTGTCCGTGTGATACCTATCAAAACTTCCTATCTTATAACTGCGCGAAAAGCATGTATTCGTGCTTAATACAAGGAAACAAGCTGTTTTACATTGAAACGAGCAAAATCTGAACACATCGGTTTTACAATTGTCTGTGTGATACGCGTCAAATCTTTTTCTCATAACGGTGCGAAAAGCATGTATTCGTGCATAATACAACAAAACACGGTGTTGTAGACCGAAACGAGCTAAATCTGAACACATCGGTTTTACAAGTGTCCATGTGATACGCGTCAAAACTTTTTCTCTTGTAACTACGCGAAAAGGATGTATTCTTGCTTAATACAACGAAACAAGCTGTTTTACACCGAAACGAGGTTAATCTGAACATATCGGTTTTACAAGTGTCCGTGTGATACGCGTCAAATCTTTTTCTCCTATAACTGCGCGAAAAGCGTGTATTCTTGCTAAAAACAACGAAACAAGTTGTTTTAGACCGGAACGAGTTAAATCTGAACACATCGGTTTTACAAGTGTCCGTGTGATACGCGTCAAAACTTTTTCTCTTATAACAGCGCGAAAAGCATTTATTCTTGCTTAAAACAACGAAACAAGCTGTTTTAGAACGAAGCGAGCTAGATCTGAACACATCGGTTTTACAAGTGTCCGTGTGATACCTATCAAAACTTTTTATCTTATAACTGCGCGAAAAGCATGTATTCGTGCCTAATACAACGAAACAAGTTTGAGACCGAAACGAGCTAAATCCGGACATCGGTTTTACAAGTGTCCATGTGATACGCGTCAAAACGTTTTCTCTTGTAACTGCGCGAAAAGCATGTATTCGTGCTTAATACAACGAAACAAGCTGTTTTAGACCGAAACGAACTAAATCTGAACACATCGGTTTTACAAGTGTCCGTGTGATACGCGTCAAAACTTTTTCTCCTATATTTGCGCGAAAAGCATGTATTCTTGTTTAAAACAACGAAACAAGCTGCTTTAGACCGGAACGAGTTAAATCTGAACGCATCGGTTTTAGAAGTGTCCGTGTGATACGCGTCAAATCTTTTTCTTTTATAGCTGCGCGAAAAGCATGTATTCGTGCTTAATACAACGAATCCAGCTGTTTTACATCGAAACGAGCAAAATCTGAACACATCGGTTTTACAAGTGTCTGTGTGACACGCGTCAAATCTTTTTCTCATAACGGTGCGAAAAGCATGTATTCGTGCATAATACAACAAAACACGGTGTTTTAGACCGAAACGAGCTAAATCTGAACACATCGGTTTTACAAGTGTCCATGTGATACGCGTCAAAACTTTTTCTCTTTTAACTGCGCGAAAAGGATGTATTCTTGCTTAAAACAACGAAACAAGTTGTTTTAGACCGGAACGAGTTAAATCTGAACACATCGGTTTTACAAGTGTCCGTGTGATACGCGTCAAAACTTTTTCTCTTATAACAGCGCGAAAAGCATTTATTCTTGCTAAAAACAACGAAACAAGCTGTTTTAGAACGAAGCGAGCTAGATCGGAACACATCGGTTTTACAAGTGTCCGTGTGATACCTATCAAAACTTTTTATCTTATAACTGCGCGAAAAGCATGTATTCGTGCCTAATACAACGAAACAAGTTTTAGACCGAAACGAGCTAAATCCGGACATCGGTTTTACAAGTGTCCATGTGATACGAGTCAAAACTTTTTCTCTTGTAACTGCGCGAAAAGCTTGTATTCTTGCTTAAAACAACGAAACAAGCTGTTTTAGACCGGAACGAGTTAAATCTGAACACATCGGTTTTACAAGTGTCCGTGTGATACGCGTCTAAACTTTTTCTCTTATAACTGCGCGAAAAGCATGTATTCTTGCTTAAAACAACGAAACAAGCTGTTTTAGAACGAAGCGAGCTAGATCTGAACACATCGGTTTTACAAGTGTCCGTGTGATACCTATCAAAAGTTCTTGTCTTATAACTGCGCGAAAAGCATGTATTCGTGCTTAATACAACGAAACAAGCTGTTTTAGACCGAAACGAGCTAAATCTGAAGACATCGGTTTTACAAGTGTCTGTGCGATACGCGTCAAAACTTTTTCTCCGGTAACTGTTCGAAAAGCATGTATTCTTGCTTAAAACAACGAAACAAGCTGGTTTAGACCGAAACGAGCTAAATCAGAACACATCGGTTTTACAAGTGTCCGTGTGATACTCGTCAAAACTTCTTATCTTATAACTGCGCGAAAAGCATGTATTCGTGCTTAATACAACAAAACACGGTGTTTTAGACCGAAACGAGCTAAATCTGAACACATCTGTTTTACAAGTGTCCATGTGATACGCGTCAAAACGTTTTCTCTTGTAACTGCGCGAAAAGCATGTATTCGTGCTTAATACAACGAAACAAGCTGTTTTAGACCGAAAGGAACTAAATCTGAACACATCGGTTTTACAAGTGTCCGTGTGATACGCGTCAAAACTTTTTCTCCTATATTTGCGCGAAAAGCATGTATTCTTGTTTAAAACAACGAAACAAGCTGCTTTAGACCGGAACGAGTTAAATCTGAACGCATCGGTTTTAGAAGTGTCCGTGTGATACGCGTCAGATCTTTTTCTTTTATAGCTGCGCGAAAAGCATGTATTCGTGCTTAATACAACGAATCCAGCTGTTTTACATCGAAACGAGCAAAATCTGAACACATCGGTTTTACAAGTGTCTGTGTGATACGCGTCAAATCTTTTTCTCATAACGGTGCGAAAAGCATGTATTCGTGCATAATACAACAAAACACGGTGTTTTAGACCGAAACGAGCTAAATCTGAACACATCGGTTTTACAAGTGCCCATGTGATACGCGTCAAAACTTTTTCTCTTGTAACTGCGCGAAAAGGATGTATTCTTGCTTAAAACAACGAAACAAGTTGTTTTAGACCGAAACGAATTAGATCTGAACACATCGGTTTTACAAGTGTCCATGTGATACGCGTCAAAACTTTTTCTCCTGTAACTGCGCGAAAAGCATGTATTCTTGCTTAAAACAACGAAACAAGCTGTTTTAGACCGAAACGAGCTAAATCTGAACACATCGGTTTTACAAGTGTCCGTGTGATACCTATCAAAACGTTTTATCTTATAACTGCGCGAAAAGCATGTATTCATGCTTAATACAACGAAACAAAATTTAGACCGAAACGAGCTAAATCCGGACATCGATTTTACAAGTGTCCATGTGATACGCGTCAAAACTTTTTCTCCTGTAACTGCGCGAAAAGCATGTATTCTTGCTTAAAACAACGAAACAATCTGGTTTAAACCGAAACGAGCTAAATCTGAACATATCGGTTTTACAAGTGTCCGTGTGATACTCGTCAAAACTATTTCTGTTATAACTGCGAGAAAAGCATGTATTCTTGCTTAAAACAAAGAAACAAGCTGTTTTAGACCGAAACGAGCTAGATCTGAACACATCGGTTTTACAAGTGTCCATGTGATACGCGTCAAAACTTTTTCTCTAATAACTGCGCGAAAAGCATGTATTTTTGCTTAAAACAACGAAACAAGTTGTTTTAGACCGAAACGAATTAGATCTGAACACATCGGTTTTACAAGTGTCCATGTGATACGCGTCAAAACTTTTTCTCCTGTAACTGCGCGAAAAGCATGTATTCTTGCTTAAAACAACGAAACAAGCTGTTTTAGACCGAAACGAGCTAAATCTGAACACATCGGTTTTACAAGTGTCCGTGTGATACGCGTCAAAAATTTTTTTCCTATAACTGCGCGAAAAGCATGTATTCTTGCCTAAATCAACGAAGCAAGCTGTTTTAGAACGAAGCGAGCTAGATCTGAACACATCGGTGATGCGCGTCAAAACTTTTTCTCCTGTAACTGCGCGAAAAGCATGTATTCTTGCTTAAAACAACGAAACAAGCTTGTTTAGACCGAAGCGAGCTAAATCTGAACACATCGGTTTTACAAGTGTCCGTGTGATACGTGTCAAAACTTTTTCTCTTATAACTCCGCGAAAAGCATGTATTCGTGCTTAATACAACAAAACATTGTGTTTTAGACAGAAGCGAGCTAAATCTGAACACATCGGTTTTACAAGTGTCCATGTGATACGAGTCAAAACTTTTTCTCTTGTAACTGCGTGAATAGCATGTATTCTTGCTTAAAACAACGAAACAAGCTGTTTTAGACCGGAAAGAGCTAAATCTGAACACATCGGTTTTACAAGTATCCGTGTGATCGCGTCTAAACTTTTTCTCCTATAACTGCGCGAAAAGCATGTATTCATGCTTAAAACAACGAAACAAGCTGTTTTAGAACGAAGCGAGCTAGATCTGAACACATCGGTTTTACAAGTGTCCGTGTGATACCTATCTAAACTTCCTATCTTATAACTGCGCGAAAAGCATGTATTCGTGCTTAATACAACGAAACAAGCTGTTTTACATCGAAACGAGCAAAATCTGAACACATCGGTTTTACAATTGTCTGTGTGATACGCGTCAAATCTTTTTCTCATAACGGTGCGAAAAGCATGTATTCGTGCATAATACAACAAAACACGGTGTTGTAGACCGAAACGAGCTAAATCTGAACACATCGGTTTTACAAGTGTCCATGTGATACGCGTCAAAACTTTTTCTCTTGTAACTACGCGAAAAGGATGTATTCTTGCTTAATACAACGAAACAAGTTGTTTTAGACCGGAACGAGTTAAATCTGAACACATCGGTTTTACAAGTGTCCGTGTGATACGCGTCAAAACTTTTTCTCTTATAACAGCGCGAAAAGCATTTATTCTTGCTTAAAACAACGAAACAAGCTGTTTTAGAACGAAGCGAGCTAGATCTGAACACATCGGTTTTACAAGTGTCCGTGTGATACCTATCAAAACTTTTTATCTTATAACTGCGCGAAAAGCATGTATTCGTGCCTAATACAACGAAACAAGTTTGAGACCGAAACGAGCTAAATCCGGACATCGGTTTTACAAGTGTCCATGTGATACGCGTCAAAACGTTTTCTCTTGTAACTGCGCGAAAAGCATGTATTCGTGCTTAATACAACGAAACAAGCTGTTTTAGACCGAAACGAACTAAATCTGAACACATCGGTTTTACAAGTGTCCGTGTGATACGCGTCAAAACTTTTTCTCCTATATTTGCGCGAAAAGCATGTATTCTTGTTTAAAACAACGAAACAAGCTGCTTTAGACCGGAACGAGTTAAATCTGAACGCATCGGTTTTAGAAGTGTCCGTGTGATACGCGTCAAATCTTTTTCTTTTATAGCTGCGCGAAAAGCATGTATTCGTGCTTAATACAACGAATCCAGCTGTTTTACATCGAAACGAGCAAAATCTGAACACATCGGTTTTACAAGTGTCTGTGTGATACGCGTCAAATCTTTTTCTCATAACGGTGCGAAAAGCATGTATTCGTGCATAATACAACAAAACACGGTGTTTTAGACCGAAACGAGCTAAATCTGAACACATCGGTTTTACAAGTGTCCATGTGATACGCGTCAAGACTTTTTCTCTTTTAACTGCGCGAAAAGGATGTATTCTTGCTTAAAACAACGAAACAAGTTGTTTTAGACCGGAACGAGTTAAATCTGAACACATCGGTTTTACAAGTGTCCGTGTGATACGCGTCAAAACTTTTTCTCTTATAACAGCGCGAAAAGCATTTATTCTTGCTAAAAACAACGAAACAAGCTGTTTTAGAACGAAGCGAGCTAGATCTGAAAACATCGGTTTTACAAGTGTCCGTGTGATACCTATCAAAACTTTTTATCTTATAACTGCGCGAAAAGCATGTATTCGTGCTTAATACAACGAAACAAGTTTTAGACCGAAACGAGCTAAATCCGGACATCGGTTTTACAAGTGTCCATGTGATACGAGTCAAAACTTTTTCTCTTGTAACTGCGCGAAAAGCTTGTATTCTTGCTTAAAACAACGAAACAAGCTGTTTTAGACCGGAACGAGTTAAATCTGAACACATCGGTTTTACAAGTGTCCGTGTGATACGCGTCTAAACTTTTTCTCTTATAACTGCGCGAAAAGCATGTATTCTTGCTTAAAACAACGAAACAAGCTGTTTTAGAACGAAGCGAGCTAGATCTGAACACATCGGTTTTACAAGTGTCCGTGTGATACCTATCAAAAGTTCTTGTCTTATAACTGCGCGAAAAGCATGTATTCGTGCTTAATACAACGAAACAAGCTGTTTTAGACCGAAACGAGCTAAATCTGAAGACATCGGTTTTACAAGTGTCTGTGTGATACGCGTCAAAACTTTTTCTCCGGTAACTGCGCGAAAAGCATGTATTCTTGCTTAAAACAACGAAACAAGCTGGTTTAGACCGAAACGAGCTAAATCAGAACACATCGGTTTTACAAGTGTCCGTGTGATACTCGTCAAAACTTCTTATCTTATAACTGCGCGAAAAGCATGTATTCGTGCTTAATACAACGAAACAAGCTGTTTTACATCGAAACGAGCAAAATCTGAGCACATCGGTTTTACAAGTGTCCTTGTGATACGCGTCAAAACTTTTCTCTGTTATAACTGCGCGAAAAGCTTGTATTCTTGCTTAAAACAAAGAAACAAGCTATTTTAGACCGAAACAAATTAGATCTGAACACATCGGTTTTACAAGTGTCCGTGTGATACGCGTCAAAAATATTTTTCTCTTATAACTGCGCGAAAAGCATGTATTCGTGCTTAATACAACAAAACACGGTGTTTTAGACCGAAACGAGCTAAATCTGAACACATCTGTTTTACAAGTGTCCATGTGATACGCGTCAAAACGTTTTCTCTTGTAACTGCGCGAAAAGCATGTATTCGTGCTTAATACAACGAAACAAGCTGTTTTAGACCGAAAGGAACTAAATCTGAACACATCGGTTTTACAAGTGTCCGTGTGATACGCGTCAAAACTTTTTCTCCTATATTTGCGCGAAAAGCATGTATTCTTGTTTAAAACAACGAAACAAGCTGCTTTAGACCGGAACGAGTTAAATCTGAACGCATCGGTTTTAGAAGTGTCCGTGTGATACGCGTCAAATCTTTTTCTTTTATAGCTGCGCGAAAAGCATGTATTCGTGCTTAATACAACGAATCCAGCTGTTTTACATCGAAACGAGCAAAATCTGAACACATCGGTTTTACAAGTGTCTGTGTGATACGCGTCAAATCTTTTTCTCATAACGGTGCGAAAAGCATGTATTCGTGCATAATACAACAAAACACGGTGTTTTAGACCGAAACGAGCTAAATCTGAACACATCGGTTTTACAAGTGCCCATGTGATACGCGTCAAAACTTTTTCTCTTGTAACTGCGCGAAAAGGATGTATTCTTGCTTAAAACAACGAAACAAGCTGTTTTAGACCGAAACGAGCTAAATCTGAACACATCGGTTTTACAAGTGTCCGTGTGATACCTATCAAAACGTTTTATCTTATAACTGCGCGAAAAGCATGTATTCATGCTTAATACAACGAAACAAAATTTAGACCGAAACGAGCTAAATCCGGACATCGATTTTACAAGTGTCCATGTGATACGCGTCAAAACTTTTTCTCCTGTAACTGCGCGAAAAGCATGTATTCTTGCTTAAAACAACGAAACAATCTGGTTTAAACCGAAACGAGCTAAATCTGAACACATCGGTTTTACAAGTGTCCGTGTGATACTCGTCAAAACTATTTCTGTTATAACTGCGAGAAAAGCATGTATTCTTGCTTAAAACAAAGAAACAAGCTGTTTTAGACCGAAACGAGCTAGATCTGAACACATCGGTTTTACAAGTGTCCATGTGATACGCGTCAAAACTTTTTCTCTAATAACTGCGCGAAAAGCATGTATTTTTGCTTAAAACAACGAAACAAGTTGTTTTAGACCGAAACGAATTAGATCTGAACACATCGGTTTTACAAGTGTCCATGTGATACGCGTCAAAACTTTTTCTCCTGTAACTGCGCGAAAAGCATGTATTCTTGCTTAAAACAACGAAACAAGCTGTTTTAGACCGAAACGAGCTAAATCTGAACACATCGGTTTTACAAGTGTCCGTGTGATACGCGTCAAAACTTTTTCTCTTATAACAGCGCGAAAAGCATTTATTCTTGCTTAAAACAACGAAACAAGCTGTTTTAGAACGAAGCGAGCTAGATCTGAACACATCGGTTTTACAAGTGTCCGTGTGATACCTATCAAAACTTTTTATCTTATAACTGCGCGAAAAGCATGTATTCGTGCCTAATACAACGAAACAAGTTTTAGACCGAAACGAGCTAAATCCGGACATCGGTTTTACAAGTGTCCATGTGATACGCGTCAAAACGTTTTCTCTTGTAACTGCGCGAAAAGCATGTATTCGTGCTTAATACAACGAAACAAGCTGTTTTAGACCGAAACGAACTAAATCTGAACACATCGGTTTTACAAGTGTCCGTGTGATACGCGTCAAAACTTTTTCTCCTATATTTGCGCGAAAAGCATGTATTCTTGTTTAAAACAACGAAACAAGCTGCTTTAGACCGGAACGAGTTAAATCTGAACGCATCGGTTTTAGAAGTGTCCGTGTGATACGCGTCAAATCTTTTTCTTTTATAGCTGCGCGAAAAGCATGTATTCGTGCTTAATACAACGAATCCAGCTGTTTTACATCGACACGAGCAAAATCTGAACACATCGGTTTTTTAAGTGTCTGTGTGATACGCGTCAATTCTTTTTCTCATAACGGTGCGAAAAGCATGTATTCGTGCATAATACAACAAAACACGGTGTTTTAGACCGAAACGAGCTAAATCTGAACACATCGGTTTTACAAGTGTCCATGTGATACGCGTCAAAACTTTTTCTCTTTTAACTGCGCGAAAAGGATGTATTCTTGCTTAATACAACGAAACAAGCTGTTTTAGACCGAAACGAGGTTAATCTGAACATATCGGTTTTACAAGTGTCCGTGTGATACGCGTCAAATCTTTTTCTCCTATAACTGCGCGAAAAGCGTGTATTTTTGCTTAAAACAACGAAACAAGCTGTTTTAGACCGGAACGAGTTAAATCTGAACACATCGGTTTTACAAGTGTCCGTGTGATACGCGTCAAAACTTTTTCTCTTATAACAGCGCGAAAAGCATGTATTCTTGCTTAAAACAACGAAACAAGCTGGTTTAGACCGAAACGAGCTAAATCTGAACACATCGGTTTTACAAGTGTCCGTGTGATACGCGTCAAAACTTTTTCTCTTATAACTGCGCGAAAAGCATGTATTCGTGCTTAATACAACAAAACATTGTGTTTTATACCGAAACGAGCTAAATCTGAACACATCGGTTTTTCAAGTGTCCGTGTGATACCTATCAAAACTTCCTATCTTATAACTGCGCGAAAAGCATGTATTCGTGCTTAATACAACGAAACAAGCTGTTTTACATCGAAACGAGCAAAATCTGAACACATCGGTTTTACAATTGTCTGTGTGATACGCGTCAAATCTTTTTCTCATAACGGTGCGAAAAGCATGTATTCGTGCATAATACAACAAAACACGGTGTTGTAGACCGAAACGAGCTAAATCTGAACACATCGGTTTTACAAGTGTCTATGTGATACGCGTCAAAACTTTTTCTCTTGTAAGTGCGCGAAAAGGATGTATTCTTGCTTAAAACAACGAAACAATCTGGTTTAAACCGAAACGAGCTAAGTCTGAACACATCGGTTTTACAAGTGTCCGTGTGATACTCGTCAAAACTATTTCTGTTATAACTGCGAGAAAAGCATGTATTCTTGCTTAAAACAAAGAAACAAGCTGTTTTAGACCGAAACGAGCTAGATCTGAACACATCGGTTTTACAAGTGTCCATGTGATACGCGTCAAAACATTTTTTTCTCCAATAACTGCGCGAAAAGCATGTATTTTTGCTTAAAACAACGAAACAAGTTGTTTTAGACCGAAACGAATTAGATCTGAACACATCGGTTTTACAAGTGTCCATGTGATACGCGTCAAAACTTTTTCTCCTGTAACTGCGCGAAAAGCATGTATTCTTGCTTAAAACAACGAAACAAGCTGTTTTAGACCGAAACGAGCTAAATCTGAACACATCGGTTTTACAAGTGTCCGTGTGATACGCGTCAAAAATTTTTTTCTTATAACTGCGCGAAAAGCATGTATTCTTGCTTAAATCAACGAAACAAGCTGTTTTAGAACGAAGCGAGCTAGATCTGAACACATCGGTGATGCGCGTCAAAACTTTTTCTCCTGTAACTGCGCGAAAAGCATGTATTCTTGCTTAAAACAACGAAACAAGCTTGTTTAGACCGAAGCGAGCTAAATCTGAACACATCGGTTTTACAAGTGTCCGTGTGATACGTGTCAAAACTTTTTCTCTTATAACTCCGCGAAAAGCATGTATTCGTGCTTAATACAACAAAACATGGTGTTTTAGACAGAAGCGAGCTAAATCTGAACACATCGGTTTTACAAGTGTCCATGTGATACGAGTCAAAACTTTTTCTCTTGTAACTGCGTGAATAGCATGTATTCTTGCTTAAAACAACGAAACAAGCTGTTTTAGACCGGAAAGAGCTAAATCTGAACACATCGGTTTTACAAGTGTCCGTGTGATCGTGTCTAAACTTTTTCTCCTATAACTGCGCGAAAAGCATGTATTCATGCTTAAAACAACGAAACAAGCTGTTTTAGAACGAAGCGAGCTAGATCTGAACACATCGGTTTTACAAGTGTCCGTGTGATACCTATCAAAACTTCCTATCTTATAACTGCGCGAAAAGCATGTATTCGTGCTTAATACAACGAAACAAGCTGTTTTACATCGAAACGAGCAAAATCTGAACATATCGGTTTTACAATTGTCTGTGTGATACGCGTCAAATCTTTTTCTCATAACGGTGCGAAAAGCATGTATTCGTGCATAATACAACAAAACACGGTGTTGTAGACCGAAACGAGCTAAATCTGAACACATCGGTTTTACAAGTGTCCATGTGATACGCGTCAAAACTTTTTCTCTTGTAACTGCGCGAAAAGGATGTATTCTTGCTTAATACAACGAAACAAGCTGTTTTACACCGAAACGAGGTTAATCTGAACATATCGGTTTTACAAGTGTCCGTGTGATACGCGTCAAATCTTTTTCTCCTATAACTGCGCGAAAAGCGTGTATTCTTGCTAAAAACAACGAAACAAGTTGTTTTAGACCGGAACGAGTGAAATCTGAACACATCGGTTTTACAAGTGTCCGTGTGAAACGCGTCAAAACTTTTTCTCCTATATTTGCGCGAAAAGCATGTATTCTTGTTTAAAACAACGAAACAAGCTGCTTTAGACCGGAACGAGTTAAATCTGAACGCATCGGTTTTAGAAGTGTCCGTGTGATACGCGTCAAATCTTTTTCTTTTATAGCTGCGCGAAAAGCATGTATTCGTGCTTAATACAACGAATCCAGCTGTTTTACATCGAAACGAGCAAAATCTGAACACATCGGTTTTACAAGTGTCTGTGTGATACGCGTCAAATCTTTTTCTCATAACGGTGCGAAAAGCATGTATTCGTGCATAATACAACAAAACACGGTGTTTTAGACCGAAACGAGCTAAATCTGAACACATCGGTTTTACAAGTGTCCATGTGATACGCGTCAAAACTTTTTCTCTTTTAACTGCGCGAAAAGGATGTATTCTTGCTTAATACAACGAAACAAGCTGTTTTAGACCGAAACGAGGTTAATCTGAACATATCGGTTTTACAAGTGTCCGTGTGATACGCGTCAAATCTTTTTCTCCTATAACTGCGCGAAAAGCGTGTATTTTTGCTTAAAACAACGAAACAAGCTGTTTTAGACCGGAACGAGTTAAATCTGAACACATCGGTTTTACAAGTGTCCGTGTGATACGCGTCAAAACTTTTTCTCTTATAACAGCGCGAAAAGCATGTATTCTTGCTTAAAACAACGAAACAAGCTGGTTTAGACCGAAACGAGCTAAATCTGAACACATCGGTTTTACAAGTGTCCGTGTGATACGCGTCAAAACTTTTTTCTTATAACTGCGCGAAAAGCATGTATTCGTGCTTAATACAACGAAACAAGCTGTTTTACATCGAAACGAGCAAAATCTGAACACATCGGTTTTACAATTGTCTGTGTGATACGCGTCAAATCTTTTTCTCATAACGGTGCGAAAAGCATGTATTCGTGCATAATACAACAAAACACGGTGTTGTAGACCGAAACGAGCTAAATCTGAACACATCGGTTTTACAAGTGTCTATGTGATACGCGTCAAAACTTTTTCTCTTGTAACTGCGCGAAAAGGATGTATTCTTGCTTAAAACAACGAAACAATCTGGTTTAAACCGAAACGAGCTAAATCTGAACACATCGGTTTTACAAGTGTCCGTGTGATACTCGTCAAAACTATTTCTGTTATAACTGCGAGAAAAGCATGTATTCTTGCTTAAAACAAAGAAACAAGCTGTTTTAGACCGAAACGAGCTAGATCTGAACACATCGGTTTTACAAGTGTCCATGTGATACGCGTCAAAACTTTTTCTCCAATAACTGCGCGAAAAGCATGTATTTTTGCTTAAAACAACGAAACAAGTTGTTTTAGACCGAAACGAATTAGATCTGAACACATCGGTTTTACAAGTGTCCATGTGATACGCGTCAAAACTTTTTCTCCTGTAACTGCGCGAAAAGCATGTATTCTTGCTTAAAACAACGAAACAAGCTGTTTTAGACCGAAACGAGCTAAATCTGAACACATCGGGTTTACAAGTGTCCGTGTGATACGCGTCAAAAATTTTTTTTTATAACTGCGCGAAAAGCATGTATTCTTGCTTAAATCAACGAAACAAGCTGTTTTAGAACGAAGCGAGCTAGATCTGAACACATCGGTGATGCGCGTCAAAACTTTTTCTCCTGTAACTGCGCGAAAAGCATGTATTCTTGCTTAAAACAACGAAACATGCTTGTTTAGACCGAAGCGAGCTAAATCTGAACACATCGGTTTTACAAGTGTCCGTGTGATACGTGTCAAAACTTTTTCTCTTATAACTCCGCGAAAAGCATGTATTCGTGCTTAATACAACAAAACATGGTGTTTTAGACAGAAGCGAGCTAAATCTGAACACATCGGTTTTACAAGTGTCCATGTGATACGAGTCAAAACTTTTTCTCTTGTAACTGCGTGAATAGCATGTATTCTTACTTAAAACAACGAAACAAGCTGTTTTAGACCGGAAAGAGCTAAATCTGAACACATCGGTTTTACAAGTGTCCGTGTGATCGCGTCTAAACTTTTTCTCCTATAACTGCGCGAAAAGCATGTATTCATGCTTAAAACAACGAAACAAGCTGTTTTAGAACGAAGCGAGCTAGATCTGAACACATCGGTTTTACAAGTGTCCGTGTGATACCTATCAAAACTTCCTATCTTATAACTGCGCGAAAAGCATGTATTCGTGCTTAATACAACGAAACAAGCTGTTTTACATCGAAACGAGCAAAATCTGAACACATCGGTTTTACAATTGTCTGTGTGATACGCGTCAAATCTTTTTCTCATAACGGTGCGAAAAGCATGTATTCGTGCATAATACAACAAAACACGGTGTTGTAGACCGAAACGAGCTAAATCTGAACACATCGGTTTTACAAGTGTCCATGTGATACGCGTCAAAACTTTTTCTCTTGTAACTGCGCGAAAAGGATGTATTCTTGCTTAATACAACGAAACAAGCTGTTTTACACCGAAACGAGGTTAATCTGAACATATCGGTTTTACAAGTGTCCGTGTGATACGCGTCAAATCTTTTTCTCCTATAACTGCGCGAAAAGCGTGTATTCTTGCTAAAAACAACGAAACAAGTTGTTTTAGACCGGAACGAATTAGATCTGAACACATCGGTTTTACAAGTGTCCATGTGATACGCGTCAAAACTTTTTCTCCTGTAACTGCGCGAAAAGCATGTATTCTTGCTTAAAACAACGAAACAAGCTGTTTTAGACCGAAACGAGCTAAATCTGAACACATCGGTTTTACAAGTGTCCGTGTGATACGCGTCAAAACTTTTTCTCTTATAACAGCGCGAAAAGCATTTATTCTTGCTTAAAACAACGAAACAAGCTGTTTTAGAACGAAGCGAGCTAGATCTGAACACATCGGTTTTACAAGTGTCCGTGTGATACCTATCAAAACTTTTTATCTTATAACTGCGCGAAAAGCATGTATTCGTGCCTAATACAACGAAACAAGTTTTAGACCGAAACGAGCTAAATCCGGACATCGGTTTTACAAGTGTCCATGTGATACGCGTCAAAACGTTTTCTCTTGTAACTGCGCGAAAAGCATGTATTCGTGCTTAATACAACGAAACAAGCTGTTTTAGACCGAAACGAACTAAATCTGAACACATCGGTTTTACAAGTGTCCGTGTGATACGCGTCAAAACTTTTTCTCCTATATTTGCGCGAAAAGCATGTATTCTTGTTTAAAACAACGTAACAAGGTGCTTTAGACCGGAACGAGTTAAATCTGAACGCATCGGTTTTAGAAGTGTCCGTGTGATACGCGTCAAATCTTTTTCTTTTATAGCTGCGCGAAAAGCATGTATTCGTGCTTAATACAACGAATCCAGCTGTTTTACATCGAAACGAGCAAAATCTGAACACATCAGTTTTACAAGTGTCTGTGTGATACGCGTCAAATATTTTTCTCATAACGGTGCGAAAAGCATGTATTCGTGCATAATACAACAAAACACGGTGTTTTAGACCGAAACGAGCTAAATCTGAACACATCGGTTTTACAAGTGTCCATGTGATACGCGTCAAAACTTTTTCTCTTTTAACTGCGCGAAAAGGATGTATTCTTGCTTAATACAACGAAACAAGCTGTTTTAGACCGAAACGAGGTTAATCTGAACATATCGGTTTTACAAGTGTCCGTGTGATACGCGTCATATCTTTTTCTCCTATAACTGCGCGAAAAGCATGTATTCTTGCTTAAAACAACGAAACAAGCTGGTTTAGACCGAAACGAGCTAAATCTGAACACATCGGTTTTACAAGTGTCCGTGTGATACGCGTCAAAACTTTTTCTCTTATAACTGCGCGAAAAGCATGTATTCGTGCTTAATACAACAAAACATTGTGTTTTATACCGAAACGAGCTAAATCTGAACACATCGGTTTTACAAGTGTCCATGTGATACGAGTCTAAACTCTTTCTCTTCTAACTGCGTGAAAAGCATGTATTCTTGCTTAAAACAACGAAACAAGCTGTTTTAGAACGAAGCGAGCTAGATCTGAACACATCGGTTTTACAAGTGTCCGTGTGGTACCCATCAAAACTTCTTATCTTATAACTGCGCGAAAAGCATGTATTCGTGCTTAATACAACGAAACAAGCTGTTTTACATCGAAACGAGCAAAATCTGAACACATCGGTTTTACAATTGTCTGTGTGATACGCGTCAAAACTTTTTCTCTTGTAACTGCGCGAAAAGGTTGTATTCTTGCTTAATACAACGAAACAAGCTGTTTTACACCGAAACGAGGTTAATCTGAACATATCGGTTTTACAAGCGTCCGTGTGATACGCGTCAAATCTTTTTCTCCTATAACTGCGCAAAAAGCGTGTATTCTTGCTTAAAACAACGAAACAAGCTGTTTTAGAACGAAGCGAGCTAGATCTGAACACATCGGTTTTACAAGTGTCCGTGTGATACCTATCAAAACGTTTTATCTTATAACTGCGCGAAAAGCATGTATTCATGCTTAATACAACGAAACAAAATTTAGACCGAAACGAGCTAACTCCGGACATCGATTTTACAAGTGTCCATGTGATACGCGTCTAAACTTTTTCTCCTGTAACTGCGCGAAAAGCATGTATTCTTGCTTAAAACAACGAAACAATCTGGTTTAAACCGAAACGAGCTAAATCTGAACACATCGGTTTTACAAGTTTTCGTGTGATACTCGTCAAAACTATTTCTGTTATAACTGCGAGAAAAGCATGTATTCTTGCTTAAAACAAAGAAACAAGCTGTTTTAGACCGAAACGAGCTAGATCTGAACACATCGGTTTTACAAGTGTCCATGTGATACGCGTCAAAACTTTTTCTCCAATAACTGCGCGAAAAGCATGTATTTTTGCTTAAAACAACGAAACAAGTTGTTTTAGACCGAAACCAATTAGATCTGAACACATCGGTTTTACAAGTGTCCATGTGATACGCGTCAAAACTTTTTCTCCTGTAACTGCGCGAAAAGCATGTATTCTTGCTTAAAACAACGAAACAAGCTGTTTTAGACCGAAACGAGCTAAATCTGAAAACATCGGTTTTACAAGTGTCCGTGTGATACGCGTCAAAAATTTTTTTCTTATAACTGCGCAAAAAGCATGTATTCTTGCTTAAATCAACGAAACAAGCTGTTTTAGAACGAAGCGAGCTAGATCTGAACACATCGGTGATGCGCGTCAAAACTTTTTCTCCTGTAACTGCGCCAAAAGCATGTATTCTTGCTTAAAACAACGAAACAAGCTTGTTTAGACCGAAACGAGCTAAATCTGAACACATCGGTTTTACAAGTGTCCATGTGATACGCGTCAAAACTTTTTCTCTTGTAACTGCGCGAAAAGGATGTATTCTTGCTTAATACAACGAAACAAGCTGTTTTACACCGAAACGAGGTTAATCTGAACATATCGGTTTTACAAGTGTCCATGTGATACGAGTAAAAACTTTTTCTCTTGTAACTGCGTGAATAGCATGTATTCTTGCTTAAAACAACGAAACAAGCTGTTTTAGACCGGAAAGAGCTAAATCTGAACACATCGGTTTTACAAGCGTCCGTGTGATACGCGTCTAAACTTTTTCTCCTATAACTGCGCGAAAAGCATGTATTCTTGCTTAAAACAACGAAACAAGCTGTTTTAGAACGAAGCGAGCTAGATCTGAACACATCGGTTTTACAAGTGTCCGTGTGATACCTATCAAAACTTCTTATCTTATAACTGCGGACAGGCCGCCATTGGAATCTGAACCTGGCAACGTTTAACGCTAGAACTTTAGCTAGTGAGGCTAGCCTAGCAGTGCTGTTTGAGGAAATAGCGGGAATTAAATGGGATGTGATAGGGCTTAGCGAAGTTAGGAGGACAGGTGAGGCGTATACAGTACTAAAGGACGGACACATATTGTGCTATCGCGGGTTAGAGGATAGACGAGAACTAGGTGTGGGTTTCCTCATTAATAAGGATATAGCCGGCAACGTAGAGGAGTTCTACAGTGTTAACGAGAGGGTAGCAGCTATAGTAATTAGGCTGAATAGGAGGTACAAGCTGAAAGTGGTGCAGGCCTACGCACCCACATCCAGCCATGATGACCAGACCGTTGAAAGCTTCTATGAGGACGTAGAATCAGCAATGAATAGAGTAAAATCGCAGTACACTGTACTGATGGGCGACTTCAATGCGAAGGTGGGCAAGAAGCAGGCTGACGACCACGCGGTAGGTGACTATGGGATAGGCTCTAGAAATAGCAGGGGAGAGTTATTAGTCGAATTCGCGGATAGAAATAATTTACGGATCATGAATACCTTCTTCCGCAAACGAGAAAACAGGAAGTGGACCTGGAAGAGCCCCAATGGTGAGATTAAAAATGAAATCGACTTCATACTGTGCGCTAAACCTGGCATCATTCAGGATGTGGCCGTCCTCGGAAGGGTGCGCTGCAGCGACCATAGAATGGTAAGGTCTAGAATTAGCTTAGACTTGAAGAGGGAACGGAAGAAGCTAGCGAAGAAGAAGACCATTAACGAGTTAGCCGTAAGAGGGAAAGCACAGGAGTTTAGGATAGCGCTGCAAAACAGATATTCGGCTTTAACTGAGGAAGATGATCTTGATGTTCATTCAATGCACGATAACCTGACATCAATAATTACGGAGTGCGCAGTAGAAGTAGGCGGTAGGACAGTTCGAAAAGATACCGGGAAGCTATCTCAGGTGACGAAAGATCTGATTAGGAAGCGCCAAAACATGAAGGCATCTAACACTACCGATAGAATAGAGCTAACGGAGCTATCAAAGTTAATAAATAAGCGCAAGGTAGCCGACATAAGGAAGTTTAATATAGAGAGAATCGAGCATGCTATAAAGAACGGGGGTAGCCTAAAACCAGTGAAAAGGAAACTAGGCATAGGTAAAAACCAGATGTATGCATTAAGAGACAAGCAGGGCAATGTCATTAGCAATATGGATAAGATAGTTAACGTAGCCGAAGAGTTCTACACAGACCTGTACAGTAGCCAATGTAATCAGAGCGCTAATGAGAAAGACAGCAGTGCACAGCAATGCGTCATCCCGCCAGTAACGAAAGATGAAGTAAAGAAAGCCTTAGAAGCAATGAAAAGGGGAAAAGCAGCTGGGGAGGATCAGGTAACAGCAGATCTGTTGAAGGATGGAGGGGACATCGTGCTAGAAAAACTAGCCACCCTGTATACGCAATGCCTTATGACCTCGACTGTACCAGAAGCTTGGAAAAATGCAAACATTATCTTAATTCATAAGAAGGGAGATGCCAAGGACTTGAAAAATTACAGGCCGATCAGCTTACTATCCGTTGCCTACAAAGTATTTACTAAGGTAATCGCTAATAGAGTCAGGGCAACCTTAGACTTTAATCAACCAAAAGATCAGGCAGGCTTTCGTAAAGGATATTCCACAATAGATCATATTCACACCATCAATCAGGTGATAGAGAAATGCGCAGAATATAACCTACCTCTCTATATAGCTTTCATTGATTACGAGAAAGCATTCGACTCAGTGGAAACCTCAGCAGTCATACAGGCATTGCGTAATCAGGGGGTAGAAGAGCCTTATGTCAAAATACTGGAAGATATATATAGCAACTGCACAGCTACTATAGTCCTCCATAAAGTCAGCAATAAAATTCCAATAAGAAAGGGTGTCAGGCAAGGAGACACGATCTCGCCAATGCTGTT
The DNA here is from genome assembly GCF_052857255.1 of Amblyomma americanum. Lineage (NCBI taxonomy): Eukaryota > Metazoa > Arthropoda > Arachnida > Ixodida > Ixodidae > Amblyomma > Amblyomma americanum. Next base: position 187,280 of record NW_027526492.1, on the reverse strand, counting down.
CACCGCATGTTTGCAGGAGGTTTTTCGAGGCCTGAATTGGGAAAAGTTGGGAATAAGAATAAATGGAGAATATCTAAATAATCTGCGATTTGCTGATGACATTGCCTTGCTGAGTCACTCAGGAGGTGAACTGCAAATCATGATCAACGAGTTAGACAGGCAGAGCAGATCGATGGGTCTAAAAATTAACATGCAGAAAACCAAGGTAATGTTCAACAGCCTAGCAAGGGAACAACAGTTCACAATTGGCAGCGAGAGCCTAGAAATTGTGCCGGAATACGTCTACTTAGGGCAGGTAGTGACAGCTGATCCCGATCATGAGAGGGAGATAACTAGAAGGATAAGAATGGGGTGGAGCGCATATGGCAAATTCTCGCAGATCATGATTGGCAGTTTACCAATTTCCCTGAAGAGGAAAGTGTACAACAGCATAATCTTACCGGTACTCACCTACGGGGCAGAAACGTGGAGGCTAACGAAAAGAGTTCAGCTTAAGTTAAGGACAACGCAGCGAGCCATGGAAAGAAAAATGATAGGTGTAACGTTAAGAGATCGGAAGCGGGCAGAGTGGGTGAGGGAACAAACACGGGTTAATGACATCCTGGTCGAAATCAAGAGAAAGAAATGGGCTTGGGCAGGGCATGTAATGCGAAGGCAGGATAACCGCTGGTCTGTAAGGGTAACGGAGTGGGTTCCAAGTGAAAGTAAGCGTAGCAGGGGGCGGCAGAAGGTTAGGTGGGCGGATGAGATTAAGAAGTTTGCAGGCAAAGGGTGGATGCAGCTGGCAAAGGATAGGGTTAATTGGAGAGACAGGGGAGAGGCCTTTGCCCTGCAGTGGGTGTAGTAAGGCTGATGATGATGATGATGAACTGCGCGAAAAGCATGTATTCGTGCTTAATACAACGAAACAAGCTGTTTTACATCGAAACGAGCAAAATCTGAACACATCGGTTTTACAATTGTCTGTGTGATACGCGTCAAATCTTTTTTTCATAACGGTGCGAAAAGCATGTATTCGTGCATAATACAACAAAACACGGTGTTGTAGACCGAAACGAGCTAAATCTGAACACATCGGTTTTACAAGTGTCCATGTGATACGCGTCAAAACTTTTTCTCTTGTAACTGCGCGAAAAGGATGTATTCTTGCTTAATACAACGAAACAAGCTGTTTTACACCGAAACGAGGTTAATCTGAACATATCGGTTTTACAAGTGTCCGTGTGATACGCGTTAAATCTTTTTCTCCTATAACTGCGCGAAAAGCGTGTATTCTTGCTTATAACAACGAAACAAGTTGTTTTAGACCGGAACGAGTTAAATCTGAACACATCGGTTTTACAAGTGTCCGTGTGATACGCGTCAAAACTTTTTCTCTTATAACAGCGCGAAAAGCATTTATTCTTGCTAAAAACAACGAAACAAGCTGTTTTAGAACGAAGCGAGCTAGATCTGAACACATCGGTTTTACAAGTGTCCGTGTGATACCTATCAAAACTTTTTATCTTATAACTGCGCGAAAAGCGTGTATTCGTGCTTAATACAACGAAACAAGTTTTAGACCGAAACGAGCTAAATCCGGACATCGGTTTTACAAGTGTCCATGTGATACGAGTCAAAACTTTTTCTCTTGTAACTGCGCGAAAAGCTTGTATTCTTGCTTAAAACAACCAAACAAGCTGTTTTAGACCGGAACGAGTTAAATCTGAACACATCAATTTTACAAGTGTCCGTGTGATACGCGTCTAAACTTTTTCTCTTATAACTGCGCGAAAAGCATGTATTCTTGCTTAAAACAACGAAACAAGCTGTTTTAGAACGAAGCGAGCTAGATCTGAACACATCGGTTTTACAAGTGTCCGTGTGATACCTATCAAAAGTTCTTGTCTTATAACTGCGCGAAAAGCATGTATTCGTGCTTAATACAACGAAACAAGCTGTTTTAGACCGAAACGAGCTAAATCTGAAGACATCGGTTTTACAAGTGTCTGTGTGATACGCGTCAAAACTTTTTCTCCGGTAACTGCGCGAAAAGCATGTATTCTTGCTTAAAACAACGAAACAAGCTGGTTTAGACCGAAACGAGCTAAATCAGAACACATCGGTTTTACAAGTGTCCGTGTGATACTCGTCAAAACTTCTTATCTTATAACTGCGCGAAAAGCATGTATTCGTGCTTAATACAACGAAACAAGCTGTTTTACATCGAAACGAGCAAAATCTGAGCACATCGGTTTTACAAGTGTCCTTGTGATACGCGTCAAAACTTTTCTCTGTTATAACTGCGCGAAAAGCTTGTATTCTTGCTTAAAACAAAGAAACAAGCTGTTTTAGACCGAAACAAATTAGATCTGAACACATCGGTTTTACAAGTGTCCGAGTGATACGCGTCAAAAATATTTTTCTCTTATAACTGCGCGAAAAGCATGTATTCGTGCTTAATACAACAAAACACGGTGTTTTAGACCGAAACGAGCTAAATCTGAACACATCTGTTTTACAAGTGTCCATGTGATACGCGTCAAAACGTTTTCTCTTGTAACTGCGCGAAAAGCATGTATTCGTGCTTAATACAACGAAACAAGCTGTTTTAGACCGAAAGGAACTAAATCTGAACACATCGGTTTTACAAGTGTCCGTGTGATACGCGTCAAAACTTTTTCTCCTATATTTGCGCGAAAAGCATGTATTCTTGTTTAAAACAACGAAACAAGCTGCTTTAGACCGGAACGAGTTAAATCTGAACGCATCGGTTTTAGAAATGTCCGTGTGATACGCGTCAAATCTTTTTCTTTTATAGCTGCGCGAAAAGCATGTATTCGTGCTTAATACAACGAATCCAGCTGTTTTACATCGAAACGAGCAAAATCTGAACACATCGGTTTTACAAGTGTCTGTGTGATACGCGTCAAATCTTTTTCTCATAACGGTGCGAAAAGCATGTATTCGTGCATAATACAACAAAACACGGTGTTTGAAACCGAAACGAGCTAAATCTGAACACATCGGTTTTACAAGTGTCCATGTGATACGCGTCAAAACTTTTTCTCCTGTAACTGCGCGAAAAGCATGTATTCTTGCTTAAAACAACGAAACAAGCTGTTTTAGACCGAAACGAGCTAAATCTGAACACATCGGTTTTACAAGTGTCCGTGTGATACCTATCAAAACGTTTTATCTTATAACTGCGCGAAAAGCATGTATTCATGCTTAATACAACGAAACAAAATTTAGACCGAAACGAGCTAAATCCGGACATCGATTTTACAAGTGTCCATGTGATACGCGTAAAAACTTTTTCTCCTGTAACTGCGCGAAAAGCATGTATTCTTGCTTAAAACAACGAAACAATCTGGTTTAAACCGAAACGAGCTAAATCTGAACACATCGGTTTTACAAGTGTCCGTGTGATACTCGTCAAAACTATTTCTGTTATAACTGCGAGAAAAGCATGTATTCTTGCTTAAAACAAAGAAACAAGCTGTTTTAGACCGAAACGAGCTAGATCTGAACACATCGGTTTTACAAGTGTCCATGTGATACGCGTCAAAACTTTTTCTCCAATAACTGCGCGAAAAGCATGTATTTTTGCTTAAAACAACGAAACAAGTTGTTTTAGACCGAAACGAATTAGATCTAAACACATCGGTTTTACAAGTGTCCATGTGATACGCGTCAAAACCTTTTCTCCTGTAACTGCGCGAAAAGCATGTATTCTTGCTTAAAACAACGAAACAAGCTGTTTTAGACCGAAACGAGCTAAATCTGAACACATCGGTTTTACAAGTGTCCGTGTGATACGCGTCAAAAATTTTTTTCTTATAACTGCGCGAAAAGCATGTATTCTTGCCTAAATCAACGAAGCAAGCTGTTTTAGAACGAAGCGAGCTAGATCTGAACACATCGGTGATGCGCGTCAAAACTTTTTCTCCTGTAACTGCGCGAAAAGCATGTATTCTTGCTTAAAACAACGAAACAAGCTTGTTTAGACCGAAGCGAGCTAAATCTGAACACATCGGTTTTACAAGTGTCCGTGTGATACGTGTCAAAACTTTTTCTCTTATAACTCCGCGAAAAGCATGTATTCGTGCTTAATACAACAAAACATGGTGTTTTAGACAGAAGCGAGCTAAATCTGAACACATCGGTTTTACAAGTGTCCATGTGATACGAGTCAAAACTTTTTCTCTTGTAACTGCGTGAATAGCATGTATTCTTGCTTAAAACAACGAAACAAGCTGTTTTAGACCGGAAAGAGCTATATCTGAACACATCGGTTTTACAAGTGTCCGTGTGATTGCGTCTAAACTTTTTCTCCTATAACTGCGCGAAAAGCATGTATTCATGCTTAAAACAACGAAACAAGCTGTTTTAGAACGAAGCGAGCTAGATCTGAACACATCGGTTTTACAAGTGTCCGTGTGATACCTATCAAAACTTCCTATCTTATAACTGCGCGAAAAGCATGTATTCGTGCTTAATACAACGAAACAAGCTGTTTTACATCGAAACGAGCAAAATCTGAACACATCGGTTTTACAATTGTCTGTGTGATACGCGTCAAATCTTTTTCTCTTGTAACTGCGCGAAAAGGATGTATTCTTGCTTAATACAACGAAACAAGCTGTTTTACACCGAAACGAGCTAAATCTGAACACATCGGTTTTACAAGTGTCCATGTGATACGCGTCAAAACTTTTTCTCTTTTAACTGCGCGAAAAGGATGTATTCTTGCTTAATACAACGAAACAAGCTGTTTTAGACCGAAACGAGGTTAATCTGAACATATCGGTTTTACAAGTGTCCGTGTGATACGCGTCAAATCTTTTTCTCCTATAACTGCGCGAAAAGCGTGTATTTTTGCTTAAAACAACGAAACAAGCTGTTTTAGACCGGAACGAGTTAAATCTGAACACATCGGTTTTACAAGTGTCCGTGTGATACGCGTCAAAACTTTTTCTCTTATAACAGCGCGAAAAGCATGTATTCTTGCTTAAAACAACGAAACAAGCTGGTTTAGACCGAAACGAGCTAAATCTGAACACATCGGTTTTACAAGTGTCCGTGTGATACGTGTCAAAACTTTTTCTCTTATAACTCCGCGAAAAGCATGTATTCGTGCTTAATACAACAAAACATGGTGTTTTAGACAGAAGCGAGCTAAATCTGAACACATCGGTTTTACAAGTGTCCATGTGATACGAGTCAAAACTTTTTCTCTTGTAACTGCGTGAATAGCATGTATTCTTGCTTAAAACAACGAAACAAGCTGTTTTAGACCGGAAAGAGCTAAATCTGAACACATCGGTTTTACAAGTGTCCGTGTGATCGCGTTTAAACTTTTTCTCCTATAACTGCGCGAAAAGCATGTATTCATGCTTAAAACAACGAAACAAGCTGTTTTAGAACGAAGCGAGCTAGATCTGAACACATCGGTTTTACAAGTGTCCGTGTGATACCTATCAAAACTTCCTATCTTATAACTGCGCGAAAAGCATGTATTCGTGCTTAATACAACGAAACAAGCTGTTTTACATCGAAACGAGCAAAATCTGAACACATCGGTTTTACAATTGTCTGTGTGATACGCGTCAAATCTTTTTCTCATAACGGTGCGAAAAGCATGTATTCGTGCATAATACAACAAAACACGGTGTTGTAGCCCGAAACGAGCTAAATCTGAACACATCGGTTTTACAAGTGTCCATGTGATACGCGTCAAAACTTTTTCTCTTGTAACTGCGCGAAAAGGATGTATTCTTTGCTTAATACAACGAAACAAGCTGTTTTACACCGAAACGAGATTAATCTGAACATATCGGTTTTACAAGTGTCCGTGTGATACGCGTCAAATCTTTTTCTCCTATAACTGCGCGAAAAGCGTGTATTCTTGCTAAAAACAACGAAACAAGTTGTTTTAGACCGGAACGAGTTAAATCTGAACACATCGGTTTTACAAGTGTCCGTGTGATACGCGTCAAAACTTTTTCTCTTATAACAGCGCGAAAAGCATTTATTCTTGCTTAAAACAACGAAACAAGCTGTTTTAGAACGAAGCGAGCTAGATCTGAACACATCGGTTTTACAAGTGTCCGTGTGATACCTATCAAAACTTTTTATCTTATAACTGCGCGAAAAGCATGTATTCGTGCCTAATACAACGAAACAAGTTTTAGACCGAAACGAGCTAAATCCGGACATCGGTTTTACAAGTGTCCATGTGATACGCGTCAAAACGTTTTCTCTTGTAACTGCGCGAAAAGCATGTATTCGTGCTTAATACAACGAAACAAGCTGTTTTAGACCGAAACGAACTAAATCTGAACACATCGGTTTTACAAGTGTCCGTGTGATACGCGTCAAAACTTTTTCTCCTATATTTGCGCGAAAAGCATGTATTCTTGTTTAAAACAACGAAACAAGCTGCTTTAGACCGGAACGAGTTAAATCTGAACGCATCGGTTTTAGAAGTGTCCGTGTGATACGCGTCAAATCTTTTTCTTTTATAGCTGCGCGAAAAGCATGTATTCGTGCTTAATACAACGAATCCAGCTGTTTTACATCGAAACGAGCAAAATCTGAACACATCGGTTTTACAAGTGTCTGTGTGATACGCGTCAAATCTTTTTCTCATAACGGTGCGAAAAGCATGTATTCGTGCATAATACAACAAAACACGGTGTTTTAGACCGAAACGAGCTAAATCTGAACACATCGGTTTTACAAGTGTCCATGTGATACGCGTCAAAACTTTTTCTCTTTTAACTGCGCGAAAAGGATGTATTCTTGCTTAATACAACGAAACAAGCTGTTTTAGACCGAAACGAGGTTAATCTGAACATATCGGTTTTACAAGTGTCCGTGTGATACGCGTCAAATCTTTTTCTCCTATAACTGCGCGAAAAGCGTGTATTTTTGCTTAAAACAACGAAACAAGCTGTTTTAGACCGGAACGAGTTAAATCTGAACACATCGGTTTTACAAGTGTCCGTGTGATACGCGTCAAAACTTTTTCTCTTATAACAGCGCGAAAAGCATGTATTCTTGCTTAAAACAACGAAACAAGCTGGTTTAGACCGAAACGAGCTAAATCTGAACACATCGGTTTTACAAGTGTCCGTGTGATACGTGTCAAAACTTTTTCTCTTATAACTCCGCGAAAAGCATGTATTCGTGCTTAATACAACAAAACATGGTGTTTTAGACAGAAGCGAGCTAAATCTGAACACATCGGTTTTACAAGTGTCCATGTGATACGAGTCAAAACTTTTTCTCTTGTAACTGCGTGAATAGCATGTATTCTTGCTTAAAACAACGAAACAAGCTGTTTTAGACCGGAAAGAGCTAAATCTGAACACATCGGTTTTACAAGTGTCCGTGTGATCGCGTTTAAACTTTTTCTCCTATAACTGCGCGAAAAGCATGTATTCATGCTTAAAACAACGAAACAAGCTGTTTTAGAACGAAGCGAGCTAGATCTGAACACATCGGTTTTACAAGTGTCCGTGTGATACCTATCAAAACTTCCTATCTTATAACTGCGCGAAAAGCATGTATTCGTGCTTAATACAACGAAACAAGCTGTTTTACATCGAAACGAGCAAAATCTGAACACATCGGTTTTACAATTGTCTGTGTGATACGCGTCAAATCTTTTTCTCATAACGGTGCGAAAAGCATGTATTCGTGCATAATACAACAAAACACGGTGTTGTAGCCCGAAACGAGCTAAATCTGAACACATCGGTTTTACAAGTGTCCATGTGATACGCGTCAAAACTTTTTCTCTTGTAACTGCGCGAAAAGGATGTATTCTTGCTTAATACAACGAAACAAGCTGTTTTACACCGAAACGAGATTAATCTGAACATATCGGTTTTACAAGTGTCCGTGTGATACGCGTCAAATCTTTTTCTCCTATAACTGCGCGAAAAGCGTGTATTCTTGCTAAAAACAACGAAACAAGTTGTTTTAGACCGGAACGAGGTAAATCTGAACACATCGGTTTTACAAGTGTCCGTGTAATACACGTCAAAACTTTTTCTCTTATAACAGCGCGAAAAGCATTTATTCTTGCTTAAAACAACGAAACAAGCTGTTTTAGAACGAAGCGAGCTAGATCTGAACACATCGGTTTTACAAGTGTCCGTGTGATACCTATCAAAACTTTTTATCTTATAACTGCGCGAAAAGCATGTATTCGTGCCTAATACAACGAAACAAGGTTTAGACCGAAACGAGCTAAATCCGGACATCGGTTTTACAAGTGTCCATGTGATACGCGTCAAAACGTTTTCTCTTGTAACTGCGCGAAAAGCATGTATTCGTGCTTAATACAACGAAACAAGCTGTTTTAGACCGAAACGAACTAAATCTGAACACATCGGTTTTACAAGTGTCCGTGTGATACGCGTCAAAACTTTTTCTCCTATATTTGCGCGAAAAGCATGTATTCTTGTTTAAAACAACGAAACAAGCTGCTTTAGACCGGAACGAGTTAAATCTGAACGCATCGGTTTTAGAAGTGTCCGTGTGATACGCGTCAAATCTTTTTCTTTTATAGCTGCGCGAAAAGCATGTATTCGTGCTTAATACAACGAATCCAGCTGTTTTACATCGAAACGAGCAAAATCTGAACACATCGGTTTTACAAGTGTCTGTGTGATACGCGTCAATTCTTTTTCTCATAACGGTGCGAAAAGCATGTATTCATGCATAATACAACAAAACACGGTGTTTTAGACCGAAACGAGCTAAATCTGAACACATCGGTTTTACAAGCGTCCATGTGATACGCGTCAAAACTTTTTCTCTTTTAACTGCGCGAAAAGGATGTATTCTTGCTTAATACAACGAAACAAGCTGTTTTAGACCGAAACGAGGTTAATCTGAACATATCGGTTTTACAAGTGTCCGTGTGATACGCGTCAAATCTTTTTCTCCTATAACTGCGCGAAAAGCGTGTATTTTTGCTTAAAACAACGAAACAAGCTGTTTTAGACCGGAACGAGGTAAATCTGAACACATCGGTTTTACAAGTGTCCGTGTGATACGCGTCAAAACTTTTTCTCTTATAACAGCGCGAAAAGCATGTATTCTTGCTTAAAACAACGAAACAAGCTGGTTTAGAGCGAAACGAGCTAAATCTGAACACATCGGTTTTACAAGTGTCCGTGTGATACGCGTCAAAACTTTTTCTCTTATAACTGCGCGAAAAGCATGTATTCGTGCTTAATACAACAACACATTGTGTTTTATACCGAAACGAGCTAAATCTGAACACATCGGTTTTACAAGTGTCCGTGTGATACCTATCAAAACTTCCTATCTTATAACTGCGCGAAAAGCATGTATTCGTGCTTAATACAACGAAACAAGCTGTTTTACATCGAAACGAGCAAAATCTGAACACATCGGTTTTACAAGTGTCTATGTGATACGCGTCAAAATTTTTTCTCTTGTAAATGCGCGAAAAGGATGTATTCTTGCTTAAAACAACGAAACAATCTGGTTTAAACCGAAACGAGCTAAATCTGAACACATCGGTTTTACAAGTGTCCTTGTGATACTCGTCAAAACTATTTCTGTTATAACTGCGAGAAAAGCATGTATTCTTGCTTAAAACAAAGAAACAAGCTTTTTTAGACCGAAACGAGCTAGATCTGAACACATCGGTTTTACAAGTGTCCATGTGATACGCGTCAAAACTTTTTCTCCAATAACTGCGCGAAAAGCATGTATTTTTGCTTAAAACAACGAAACAAGTTGTTTTAGACCGAAACGAATTAGATCTGAACACATCGGTTTTACAAGTGTCCATGTGATACGCGTCAAAACTTTTTCTCCTGTAACTGCGCGAAAAGCATGTATTCTTGCTTTAAACAACGAAACAAGCTGTTTTAGACCGAAACGAGCTAAATCTGAACACATCGGTTTTACAAGTGTCCGTGTGATACGCGTCAAAAATTTTTTTCTTATAACTGCGCGAAAAGCATGTATTCTTGCTTAAATCAACGAAACAAGCTGTTTTAGAACGAAGCGAGCTAGATCTGAACACATCGGTGATGCGCGTCAAAACTTTTTCTCCTGTAACTGCGCGAAAAGCATGTATTCTTGCTTAAAACAACGAAACAAGCTTGTTTAGACCGAAGCGAGCTAAATCTGAACACATCGGTTTTACAAGTGTCCGTGTGATACGTGTCAAAACTTTTTCTCTTATAACTCCGCGAAAAGCATGTATTCGTGCTTAATACAACAAAACATGGTGTTTTAGACAGAAGCGAGCTAAATCTGAACACATCGGTTTTACAAGTGTCCATGTGATACGAGTCAAAACTATTTTCTCTTGTAACTGCGTGAATAGCATGTATTCTTGCTTAAAACAACGAAACAAGCTGTTTTAGACCGGAAAGAGCTAAATCTGAACACATCGGTTTTACAAGTGTCCGTGTGATCGCGTCTAAACTTTTTCTCCTATAACTGCGCGAAAAGCATGTATTCATGCTTAAAACAACGAAACAAGCTGTTTTAGAACGAAGCGAGCTAGATCTGAACACATCGGTTTTACAAGTGTCCGTGTGATACCTATCAAAACTTCCTATCTTATAACTGCGCGAAAAGCATGTATTCGTGCTTAATACAACGAAACAAGCTGTTTTACATCGAAACGAGCAAAATCTGAACATATCGGTTTTACAATTGTCTGTGTGATACGCGTCAAATCTTTTTCTCATAACGGTGCGAAAAGCATGTATTCGTGCATATTACAACAAAACACGGTGTTGTAGACCGAAACGAGCTAAATCTGAACACATCGGTTTTACAAGTGTCCATGTGATACGCGTCAAAACTTTTTCTCTTGTAACTGCGCGAAAAGGATGTATTCTTGCTTAATACAACGAAACAAGCTGTTTTACACCGAAACGAGGTTAATCTGAACATATCGGTTTTACAAGTGTCCGTGTGATACGCGTCAAAACTTTTTCTCTTATAACAGCGCGAAAAGCATTTATTCTTGCTTAAAACAACGAAACAAGCTGTTTTAGAACGAAGCGAGCTAGATCTGAACACATCGGTTTTACAAGTGTCCGTGTGATACCTATCAAAACTTTTTATCTTATAACTGCGCGAAAAGCATGTATTCGTGCCTAATACAACGAAACAAGTTTTAGACCGAAACGAGCTAAATCCGGACATCGGTTTTACAAGTGTCCATGTGATACGCGTCAAAACGTTTTCTTTTGTAACTGCGCGAAAAGCATGTATTCGTGCTTAATACAACGAAACAAGCTGTTTTAGACCGAAACGAACTAAATCTGAACACATCGGTTTTACAAGTGTCCGTGTGATACGCGTCAAAACTTTTTCTCCTATATTTGCGCGAAAAGCATGTATTCTTGTTTAAAACAACGAAACAAGCTGCTTTAGACCGGAACGAGTTAAATCTGAACGCATCGGTTTTAGAAGTGTCCGTGTGATACGCGTCAAATCTTTTTCTTTTATAGCTGCGCGAAAAGCATGTATTCGTGCTTAATACAACGAATCCAGCTGTTTTACATCGAAACGAGCAAAATCTGAACACATCGGTTTTACAAGTGTCTGTGTGATACGCGTCAAATCTTTTTCTCATAACGGTGCGAAAAGCATGTATTCGTGCATATACAACAAAATACGGTGTTTTAGACCGAAACGAGCTAAATCTGAACACATCGGTTTTACAAGTGTCCATGTGATACGCGTCAAAACTTTTTCTGTTTTAACTGCGCGAAAAGGATGTATTCTTGCTTAATTCAACGAAACAAGCTGTTTTAGACCGAAACGAGGTTAATCTGAACATATCGGTTTTACAAGTGTCCGCGTGATACGCGCCAAATCTTTTTCTCCTATATCTGCGCGAAAAGCGTGTATTTTTGCTTAAAACAACGAAACAAGCTGTTTTAGACCGGAACGAGGTAAATCTGAACACATCGGTTTTACAAGTGTCCGTGTGATACGCGTCAAAACTTTTTCTCTTATAACAGCGCGAAAAGCATGTATTCTTGCTTAAAACAACGAAACAAGCTGGTTTAGACCGAAACGAGCTAAATCTGAACACATCGGTTTTACAAGTGTCCGTGTGATACGCGTCAAAACTTTTTTTCTTATAACTGCGCGAAAAGCATGTATTCGTGCTTAATACAACAAAACATTGTGTTTTATACCGAAACGAGCTAAATCTGAACACATCGGTTTTACAAGTGTCCGTGTGATACCTATCAAAACTTCCTATCTTATAACTGCGCGAAAAGCATGTATTCGTGCTTAATACAACGAAACAAGCTGTTTTACATCGAAACGAGCAAAATCTGAACACATCGGTTTTACAATTGTCTGTGTGATACGCGTCAAATCTTTTTCTCATAACGGTGCGAAAAGCATGTATTCGTGCATAATACAACAAAACACGGTGTTGTAGACCGAAACGAGCTAAATCTGAACACATCGGTTTTACAAGTGTCTATGTGATACGCGTCAAAACTTTTTCTCTTGTAACTGCGCGAAAAGGATGTATTCTTGCTTAAAACAACGAAACAATCTGGTTTAAACCGAAACGAGCTAAATCTGAACACATCGGTTTTACAAGTGTCCGTGTGATACTCGTCAAAACTATTTCTGTTATAACTGCGAGAAAAGCATGTATTCTTGCTTAAAACAAAGAAACAAGCTGTTTTAGACCGAAACGAGCTAGATCTGAACACATCGGTTTTACAAGTGTCCATGTGATACGCGTCAAAACTTTTTCTCCAATAACTGCGCGAAAAGCATGTATTTTTGCTTAAAACAACGAAACAAGTTGTTTTAGACCGAAACGAATTAGATCTGAACACATCGGTTTTACAAGTGTCCATGTGATACGCGTCAAAACTTTTTCTCCTGTAACTGCGCGAAAAGCATGTATTCTTGCTTAAAACAACGAAACAAGCTGTTTTAGACCGAAACGAGCTAAATCTGAACACATCGGTTTTACAAGTGTCCGTGTGATACGCGTCAAAAATTTTTTTTTATAACTGCGCGAAAAGCATGTATTCTTGCTTAAATCAACGAAACAAGCTGTTTTAGAACGAAGCGAGCTAGATCTGAACACATCGGTGATGCGCGTCAAAACTTTTTCTCCTGTAACTGCGCGAAAAGCATGTATTCTTGCTTAAAACAACGAAACATGCCTGTTTAGACCGAAGCGAGCTAAATCTGAACACATCGGTTTTACAAGTGTCCGTGTGATACGTGTCAAAACTTTTTCTCTTATAACTCCGCGAAAAGCATGTATTCGTGCTTAATACAACAAAACATGGTGTTTTAGACAGAAGCGAGCTAAATCTGAACACATCGGTTTTACAAGTGTCCATGTGATACGAGTCAAAACTTTTTCTCTTGTAACTGCGTGAATAGCATGTATTCTTACTTAAAACAACGAAACAAGCTGTTTTAGACCGGAAAGAGCTAAATCTGAACACATCGGTTTACAAGTGTCCGTGTGATCGCGTCTAAACTTTTTCTCCTATAACTGCGCGAAAAGCATGTATTCATGCTTAAAACAACGAAACAAGCTGTTTTAGAACGAAGCGAGCTAGATCTGAACACATCGGTTTTACAAGTGTCCGTGTGATACCTATCAAAACTTCCTATCTTATAACTGCGCGAAAAGCATGTATTCGTGCTTAATACAACGAAACAAGCTGTTTTACATCGAAACGAGCAAAATCTGAACACATCGGTTTTACAATTGTCTGTGTGATACGCGTCAAATCTTTTTCTCATAACGGTGCGAAAAGCATGTATTCGTGCATAATACAACAAAACACGGTGTTGTAGACCGAAACGAGCTAAATCTGAACACATCGGTTTTACAAGTGTCCATGTGATACGCGTCAAAACTTTTTCTCTTGTAACTGCGCGAAAAGGATGTATTCTTGCTTAATACAACGAAACAAGCTGTTTTACACCGAAACGAGGTTAATCTGAAAATATCGGTTTTACAAGTGTCCGTGTGATACGCGTCAAATCTTTTTCTCCTATAAATGCGCGAAAAGCGTGTATTCTTGCTAAAAACAACGAAACAAGTTGTTTTAGACCGGAACGAATTAGATCTGAACACATCGGTTTTACAAGTGTCCATGTGATACGCGTCAAAACTTTTTCTCCTGTAACTGCGCGAAAAGCATGTATTCTTGCTTAAAACAACGAAACAAGCTGTTTTAGACCGAAACGAGCTAAATCTGAACACATCGGTTTTACAAGTGTCCGCGTGATACGCGTCAAAACTTTTTCTCTTATAACAGCGCGAAAAGCATTTATTCTTGCTTAAAACAACGAAACAAGCTGTTTTAGAACGAAGCGAGCTAGATCTGAACACATCGGTTTTACAAGTGTCCTTGTGATACCTATCAAAACTTTTTATCTTATAACTGCGCGAAAAGCATGTATTCGTGCCTAATACAACGAAACAAGTTTTAGACCGAAACGAGCTAAATCCGGACATCGGTTTTACAAGTGTCCATGTGATACGCGTCAAAACGTTTTCTCTTGTAACTGCGCGAAAAGCATGTATTCGTGCTTAATACAACGAAACAAGCTGTTTTAGACCGAAACGAACTAAATCTGAACACATCGGTTTTACAAGTGTCCGTGTGATACGCGTCAAAACTTTTTCTCCTATATTTGCGCGAAAAGCATGTATTCTTGTTTAAAACAACGAAACAAGCTGCTTTAGACCGGAACGAGTTAAATCTGAACGCATCGGTTTTAGAAGTGTCCGTGTGATACGCGTCAAATCTTTTTCTTTTATAGCTGCGCGAAAAGCATGTATTCGTGCTTAATACAACGAATCCAGCTGTTTTACATCGAAATGAGCAAAATCTGAACACATCAGTTTTACAAGTGTCTGTGTGATACGCGTCAAATATTTTTCTCATAACGGTGCGAAAAGCATGTATTCGTGCATAATACAACAAAACACGGTGTTTTAGACCGAAACGAGCTAAATCTGAACACATCGGATTTACAAGTGTCCATGTGATACGCGTCAAAACTTTTTCTCTTTTAACTGCGCGAAAAGGATGTATTCTTGCTTAATACAACGAAACAAGCTGTTTTAGACCGAAACGAGGTTAATCTGAACATATCGGTTTTACAAGTGTCCGTGTGATACGCGTCATATCTTTTTCTCCTATAACTGCGCGAAAAGCGTGTATTTTTGCTTAAAACAACGAAACAAGCTGTTTTAGACCGGAACGAGTTAAATCTGAACACATCGGTTTTACAAGTGTCCGTGTGATACGCGTCAAAACTTTTTCTCTTATAACAGCGCGAAAAGCATGTATTCTTGCTTAAAACAACGAAACAAGCTGGTTTAGACCGAAACGAGCTAAATCTGAACACATCGGTTTTCAAGTGTCCGTGTGATACGCGTCAAAACTTTTTCTCTTATAACTGCGCGAAAAGCATGTATTCGTGCTTAATACAACAAAACATTGTGTTTTATACCGAAACGAGCTAAATCTGAACACATCGGTTTTACAAGTGTCCATGTGATACGAGTCTAAACTCTTTCTCTTCTAACTGCGTGAAAAGCATGTATTCTTGCTTAAAACAACGAAACAAGCTGTTTTAGAACGAAGCGAGCTAGATCTGAACACATCGGTTTTACAAGTGTCCGTGTGATACCCATCAAAACTTCTTATCTTATAACTGCGCGAAAAGCATGTATTCGTGCTTAATACAACGAAACAAGCTGTTTTACATCGAAACGAGCAAAATCTGAACACATCGGTTTTACAATTGTCTGTGTGATACGCGTCAAATCTTTTTCTCATAACGGTGCGAAAAGCATGTGTTCGTGCATAATACAACAAAACACGGTGTTGTAGACCGAAACGAGCTAAATCTGAACACATCGGTTTTACAAGTGTCCATGTGATACGCGTCAAAACTTTTTCTCTTGTAACTGCGCGAAAAGGATGTATTCTTGCTTAATACAACGAAACAAGCTGTTTTACACCGAAACGAGGTTAATCTGAACATATCGGCTTTACAAGTGTCCGTGTGATACGCGTCAAATCTTTTTCTCCTATAACTGCGCAAAAAGCGTGTATTCTTGCTTAAAACAACGAAACAAGCTGTTTTAGACCGAAACGAACTAAATCTGAACACATCGGTTTTACAAGTGTCCGTGTGATACGCGTCTAAACTTTTTCTCTTATAACTGCGCGAAAAGCATGTATTCTTGCTTAAAACAACGAAACAAGCTGTTTTAGAACGAAGCGAGCTAGATCTGAACACATCGGTTCTACAGGTGTCCGTGTGATACCTATCAAAAGTTCTTGTCTTATAACTGTGCGAAAAGCATGTATTCGTGCTTAATACAACGAAACAAGCTGTTTTAGACCGAAACGAGCTAAATCTGAAGACATCGGTTTTACAAGTGTCCTTGTGATACTCGTCAAAACTTCTTATCTTATAACTGCGCGAAAAGCATGTATTCGTGCTTAATACAACGAAACAGCTGTTTTACATCGAAACGAGCAAAATCTGAGCACATCGGTTTTACAAGTGTCCTTGTGATACGCGTCAAAACTTTTTCTGTTATAACTGCGCGAAAAGCTTGTATTCTTGCTTAAAACAAAGAAACAAGCTGTTTTAGACCGAAACAAATTAGATCTGAACACATCGGTTTTACAAGTGTCCGTGTGATACGCGTCAAAAATATTTTTCTCTTATAACTGCGCGAAAAGCATGTATTCGTGCTTAATACAACAAAACACGGTGTTTTAGACCGAAAGGAGCTAAATCTGAACACATCTGTTTTACAAGTGTCCATGTGATACGCGTCAAAACGTTTTCTCTTGTAACTGCGCGAAAAGCATGTATTCGTGCTTAATACAACGAAACAAGCTGTTTTAGACCGAAACGAACTAAATCTGAACACATCGGTTTTACAAGTGTCCGTGTGATACGCGTCAAAACTTTTTCTCCTATATTTGCGCGAAAAGCATGTATTCTTGTTTAAAACAACGAAACAAGCTGCTTTAGCCCGGAACGAGTTAAATCTGAACGCATCGGTTTTAGAAGTGTCCGTGTGATACGCGTCAAATCATTTTCTTTTATAGCTGCGCGAAAAGCATGTATTCGTGCATAATACAACAAAACACGATGTTTCAGACCGAAACGAGCTAAATCTGAACACATCGGTTTTACAAGTGTCCATGTGATACGCGTCAAAACTTTTTCTCTTGTAACTGCGGGAAAAGGATGTATTCTTGCCTAATACAACGAAACAAGCTGTTTTAGACCGAAACGAGGTTAATCTGAACATATCGGTTTTACAAGTGTCCGTGTGATACGCGTCAAATCTTTTCTCCTATAACTGCGCGAAAAGCGTGTATTTTTGCTTAAAACAACGAAACAAGCTGTTTTAGACAAGAACGAGTTAAATCTGAACACATCGGTTTTACAAGTGTCCGTGTGATACGCGTCAAAACTTTTTCTCTTATAACAGCGCGAAAAGCATGTATTCTTGCTTAAAACAACGAAACAAGCTGGTTTAGACCGAAACGAGCTAAATCTGAACACATCGGTTTTACAAGTGTCCGTGTGATACGCGTCAAAACTTTTTCTCTTATAACTGCGCGAAAAGCATGTATTCGTGCTTAATACAACGAAACAAGCTGTTTTACATCAAAACGAGCAAAATCTGAACACATCGGTTTTACAATTGTCTGTGTGATAAGCGCCAAATCTTTTTCTCATAACGGTGCGAAAAGCATGTATTCGTGCATAATACAACAAAACACGGTGTTGTAGACCGAAACGAGCTAAATCTGAACACATCGGTTTTACAAGTGTCCATGTGATACGCGTCAAAACGTTTTCTCTTGTAACTGCGCGAAAAGGATGTATTCTTGCTTAATACAACGAAACAAGCTGTTTTACACAGAAACGAGGTTAATCTGAACATATCGGTTTTACAAGTGTCCGTGTGATACGCGTCAAATCTTTTTCTCCTATAACTGCGCAAAAAGCGTGTATTCTTGCTTAAAACAACGAAACAAGCTGTTTTAGAACGAAGCGAGCTAGATCTGAACACATCGGTTTTACAAGTGTCCGTGTGATACCTATCAAAACGTTTTATCTTATAACTGCGCGAAAAGCATGTATTCGTGCTTAATACAACGAAACAAGTTTTATACCGTAACGAGCAAAATCCGGACATCGATTTTACAAGTGTCCATGTGATACGCGTCAAAACTTTTTCTCCTGTAACTGCGCGAAAAGCATGTATTCTTGCTTAAAACAACGAAACAAGCTGTTTTAGACCGGAACGAGTTAAATCTGAACACATCGATTTTACAAGTGTCCGTGTGATACGCGTCTAAACTTTTTCTCTTATAACTGCGCGAAAAGCATGTATTCTTGCTTAAAACAACGAAACAAGCTGTTTTAGAACGAAGCGAGCTAGATCTGAACACATTGGTTTTACAAGTGTCCGTGTGATACCTATCAAAAGTTCTTGTCTTATAACTGCGCGAAAAGCATGTATTCGTGCTTAATACAACGAGACAAGCTGTTTTAGACCGAAACGAGCTAAATCTGAAGACATCGGTTTTACAAGTGTCTGTGTGATACGCGTCAAAACTTTTTCTGTTATAACTGCGCGAAAAGCATGTATGCTTGCTTAAAACAACGAAACAAGCTGTTTTACACCGAAACGAGCTAAATCTGAGCACATCGGTTTTACAAGTGTCCTTGTGATACGCGTCAAAACTTTTTCTGTTATAACTGCTCGAAAAGCTTGTATTCTTGCTTAAAACAAAGAAACAAGCTGTTTTAGACCGAAACAAATTAGATCTGAACACATCGGTTTTACAAGTGTCCGTGTGATACGCGTCAAAAATATTTTTCTCTTATAACTGCGCGAAAAGCATGTATTCGTGCTTAATACAACAAAACACGGTGTTTTAGACCGAAACGAGCTAAATCTGAACACATCTGTTTTACAAGTGTCCATATGATACGCGTCAAAACGTTTTTTCTTGTAACTGCGCGAAAAGCATGTATTCGTGCTTAATACAACGAAACAAGCTGTTTTAGACCGAAACGAACTAAATCTGAACACATCGGTTTTACAAGTGTCCGTGTGATACGCGTCAAAACTTTTTCTCTTATAACTGCGCGAAAAGCATGTATTCGTGCTTAATACAACAAAACATTGTGTTTTATACCGAAACGAGCTAAATCTGAACACATCGGTTTTACAAGTGTCCATGTGATACGAGTCAAAACTTTTTCTCTTCTAACTGCGTGAAAAGCATGTATTCTTGCTTAAAACAACGAAACAAGCTGTTTTAAAACGAAGCGAGCTAGATCTGAACACATCGGTTTTACAAGTGTCCGTGTGATACCCATCAAAACTTCTTTTCTTATAACTGCGCGAAAAGCATGTATTCGTGCTTAATACAACGAAACAAGCTGTTTTACATCGAAACGAGCAAAATCTGAACACATCGGTTTTACAATTGTCTGTGTGATACGCGTCAAATCTTTTTTCTCATAACGGTGCGAAAAGCATGTATTCGTGCATAATACAACAAAACACGGTGTTGTAGACCGAAACGAGCTAAATCTGAACACATCGGCTTTACAAGTGTCCATGTGATACGCGTCAAAACGTTTTCTCTTGTAACTGCGCGAAAAGGATGTATTCTTGCTTAATACAACGAAACAAGCTGTTTTACACCGAAACGAGGTTAATCTGAACATATCGGTTTTACAAGTGTCCGTGTGATACGCATCAAATCTTTTTCTCCTATAACTGCGCAAAAAGCGTGTATTCTTGCTTAAAACAACGAAACAAGCTGTTTTAGAACGAAGCGAGCTAGATCTGAACACATCGGTTTTACAAGTGTCCTTGTGATACGCGTCAAAACTTTTTCTGTTATAACTGCGCGAAAAGCTTGTATTCTTGCTTAAAACAAAGAAACAAGCTGTTTTATACCGAAACAAATTAGATCTGAACACATCGGTTTTACAAGTGTCCGTGTGATACGCGTCAAAAATATTTTTCTCTTATAACTGCGCGAAAAGCATGTATTCGTGCTTAATACAACAAAACACGGTGTTTTAGACCGAAACGAGCTAAATCTGAACACATCTGTTTTACAAGTGTCCATGTGATACGCGTCAAAACGTTTTTTCTTGTAACTGCGCGAAAAGCATGTATTCGTGCTTAATACAACGAAACAAGCTGTTTTAGACCGAAACGAACTAAATCTGAACACATCGGTTTTACAAGTGTCCGTGTGATACGCGTCAAAACTTTTTCTCTTATAACTGCGCGAAAAGCATGTATTCGTGCTTAATACAACAAAACATTGTGTTTTATACCGAAACGAGCTAAATCTGAACACATCGGTTTTACAAGTGTCCATGTGATACGCGTCAAAACGTTTTCTCTTGTAACTGCGCGAAAAGCATGTATTCGTGCTTAATACAACGAAACAAGTTTTATACCGAAACGAGCAAAATCCGGACATCGATTTTACAAGTGTCCATGTGATACGCGTCAAAACTTTTTCTCCTGTAACTGCGCGAAAAGCATGTATTCTTGCTTAAAACAACGAAACAAGCTGTTTTAGACCGGAACGAGTTAAATCTGAACACATCGGTTTTACAAGTGTCCGTGTGATACGCGTCTAAACTTTTTCTCTTATAACTGCGCGAAAAGCATGTATTCTTGCTTAAAACAACGAAACAAGCTGTTTTAGAACGAAGCGAGCTAGATCTGAACACATTGGTTTTACAAGTGTCCGTGTGATACCTATCAAAAGTTCTTGTCTTATAACTGCGCGAAAAGCATGTATTCGTGCTTAATACAACGAAACAAGCTGTTTTAGACCGAAACGAGCTAAATCTGAACACATCGGTTTTACAAGTGTCCATGTGTTACGCGTCAAAACTTTTTCTCTTGTAACTGCGCGAAAAGCATGTATTCGTGCTTAATACAACGAAACAAGCTGTTTTACATCGAAACGAGCAAAATCGGAACACATAGGTTTTACAATTGTCTGTGTGATACGCGTCAAATCTTTTTCTCATAACGGTGCGAAAAGCATGTATTCGTGCATAATACAACAAAACACGGTGTTGTAGACCGAAACGAGCTAAATCTGAACATATCGGTTTTACAAGTGTCCGTGTGATACGCGTCAAATCTTTTTCTCCTATAACAGCGCAAAAAGCGTGTATTCTTGCTTAAAACAACGAAACAAGCTGTTTTAGAACGAAGCGAGCTAGATCTGAACACATCGGTTTTACAAGTGTCCGTGTGATACCTATCAAAAGTTCTTGTCTTATAACTGCGCGAAAAGCATGTATTCGTGCTTAATACAACGAAACAAGCTGTTTTAGACCGAAACAAGCTAAATCTGAAGACATCGGTTTTACAAGTGCCTGTGTGATACGCGTCAAAACGTTTTCTCCGGTAACTGCGCGAAAAGCATGTATTCTTGCTTAAAACAACGAAACAAGCTGGTTTAGACCGAAACGAGCTAAATCAGAACACATCGGTTTTACAAGTGTCCGTGTGATACTCGTCAAAACTTGTTATCTTATATCTGCGCGAAAAGCATGTATTCGTGCCTAATACAACGAAACAAGCTGTTTTACATCGAAACGAGCAAAATCTGAGCACATCGGCTTTACAAGTGTCCTTGTGATACGCGTCAAAACTTTTTCTGTTATAACTGCGCGAAAAGCTTGTATTCTTGCTTAAAACAAAGAAACAAGCTGTTTTAGACCGAAACAAATTAGATCTGAACACATTGGTTTTACAAGTGTCCGTGTGATACCTATCAAAAGTTCTTGTCTTATAACTGCGCGAAAAGCATGTATTCGTGCTTAATACAACGAAACAAGCTGTTTTAGACCGAAACGAGCTAAATCTGAAGACATCGGTTTTACAAGTGTCTGTGTGATACGCGTCAAAACTTTTTCTGTTATAACTGCGCGAAAAGCATGTATTCTTGCTTAAAACAACGAAGCAAGCTGTTTTACACCGAAACGAGCTAAATCTGAGCACATCGGTTTTACAAGTGTCCGTGTGATACGCGTCAAAACTTTTTCTCTTATAACAGCGCGAAAAGCATGTATTCTTGCTTAAAACAACGAAACAAGCTGGTTTAGACCGAAGCGAGCTAAATCTGAACACATCGGTTTTACAAGTGTCCGTGTGATACGCGTCAAAACTTTTTCTCTTATAACTGCGCGAAAAGCATGTATTCGTGCATAATACAACAAAACATTGTGTTTTATACCGAAACGAGCTAAATCTGAACACATCGGTTTTACAAGTGTCCATGTGATACGAGTCAAAACTTTTTCTCTTCTAACTGCGTGAAAAGCATGTATTCTTGCTTAAAACAACGAAACAAGCTGTTTTAAAACGAAGCGAGCTAGATCTGAACACATCGGTTTTACAAGTGTCCGTGTGATACCCATCAAAACTTCTTTTCTTATAACTGCGCGAAAAGCATGTATTCGTGCTTAATACAACGAAACAAGCTGTTTTACATCGAAACGAGCAAAATCTGAACACATCGGTTTTACAATTGTCTGTGTGATACGCGTCAAATCTTTTTTCTCATAACGGTGCGAAAAGCATGTATTCGTGCATAATACAACAAAACACGGTGTTGTAGACCGAAACGAGCTAAATCTGAACACATCGGCTTTACAAGTGTCCATGTGATACGCGTCAAAACGTTTTCTCTTGTAACTGCGCGAAAAGGATGTATTCTTGCTTAATACAACGAAACAAGCTGTTTTACACCGAAACGAGGTTAATCTGAACATATCGGTTTTACAAGTGTCCGTGTGATACGCATCAAATCTTTTTCTCCTATAACTGCGCAAAAAGCGTGTATTCTTGCTTAAAACAACGAAACAAGCTGTTTTAGAACGAAGCGAGCTAGATCTGAACACATCGGTTTTACAAGTGTCCTTGTGATACGCGTCAAAACTTTTTCTGTTATAACTGCGCGAAAAGCTTGTATTCTTGCTTAAAACAAAGAAACAAGCTGTTTTATACCGAAACAAATTAGATCTGAACACATCGGTTTTACAAGTGTCCGTGTGATACGCGTCAAAAATATTTTTCTCTTATAACTGCGCGAAAAGCATGTATTCGTGCTTAATACAACAAAACACGGTGTTTTAGACCGAAACGAGCTAAATCTGAACACATCTGTTTTACAAGTGTCCATGTGATACGCGTCAAAACGTTTTTTCTTGTAACTGCGCGAAAAGCATGTATTCGTGCTTAATACAACGAAACAAGCTGTTTTAGACCGAAACGAACTAAATCTGAACACATCGGTTTTACAAGTGTCCGTGTGATACGCGTCAAAACTTTTTCTCTTATAACTGCGCGAAAAGCATGTATTCGTGCTTAATACAACAAAACATTGTGTTTTATACCGAAACGAGCTAAATCTGAACACATCGGTTTTACAAGTGTCCATGTGATACGCGTCAAAACGTTTTCTCTTGTAACTGCGCGAAAAGCATGTATTCGTGCTTAATACAACGAAACAAGTTTTATACCGAAACGAGCAAAATCCGGACATCGATTTTACAAGTGTCCATGTGATACGCGTCAAAACTTTTTCTCCTGTAACTGCGCGAAAAGCATGTATTCTTGCTTAAAACAACGAAACAAGCTGTTTTAGACCGGAACGAGTTAAATCTGAACACATCGGTTTTACAAGTGTCCGTGTGATACGCGTCTAAACTTTTTCTCTTATAACTGCGCGAAAAGCATGTATTCTTGCTTAAAACAACGAAACAAGCTGTTTTAGAACGAAGCGAGCTAGATCTGAACACATTGGTTTTACAAGTGTCCGTGTGATACCTATCAAAAGTTCTTGTCTTATAACTGCGCGAAAAGCATGTATTCGTGCTTAATACAACGAAACAAGCTGTTTTAGACCGAAACGAGCTAAATCTGAACACATCGGTTTTACAAGTGTCCATGTGTTACGCGTCAAAACTTTTTCTCTTGTAACTGCGCGAAAAGCATGTATTCGTGCTTAATACAACGAAACAAGCTGTTTTACATCGAAACGAGCAAAATCGGAACACATAGGTTTTACAATTGTCTGTGTGATACGCGTCAAATCTTTTTCTCATAACGGTGCGAAAAGCATGTATTCGTGCATAATACAACAAAACACGGTGTTGTAGACCGAAACGAGCTAAATCTGAACATATCGGTTTTACAAGTGTCCGTGTGATACGCGTCAAATCTTTTTCTCCTATAACAGCGCAAAAAGCGTGTATTCTTGCTTAAAACAACGAAACAAGCTGTTTTAGAACGAAGCGAGCTAGATCTGAACACATCGGTTTTACAAGTGTCCGTGTGATACCTATCAAAAGTTCTTGTCTTATAACTGCGCGAAAAGCATGTATTCGTGCTTAATACAACGAAACAAGCTGTTTTAGACCGAAACAAGCTAAATCTGAAGACATCGGTTTTACAAGTGCCTGTGTGATACGCGTCAAAACGTTTTCTCCGGTAACTGCGCGAAAAGCATGTATTCTTGCTTAAAACAACGAAACAAGCTGGTTTAGACCGAAACGAGCTAAATCAGAACACATCGGTTTTACAAGTGTCCGTGTGATACTCGTCAAAACTTGTTATCTTATATCTGCGCGAAAAGCATGTATTCGTGCCTAATACAACGAAACAAGCTGTTTTACATCGAAACGAGCAAAATCTGAGCACATCGGCTTTACAAGTGTCCTTGTGATACGCGTCAAAACTTTTTCTGTTATAACTGCGCGAAAAGCTTGTATTCTTGCTTAAAACAAAGAAACAAGCTGTTTTAGACCGAAACAAATTAGATCTGAACACATTGGTTTTACAAGTGTCCGTGTGATACCTATCAATAGTTCTTGTCTTATAACTGCGCGAAAAGCATGTATTCGTGCTTAATACAACGAAACAAGCTGTTTTAGACCGAAACGAGCTAAATCTGAAGACATCGGTTTTACAAGTGTCTGTGTGATACGCGTCAAAACTTTTTCTGTTATAACTGCGCGAAAAGCATGTATTCTTGCTTAAAACAACGAAGCAAGCTGTTTTACACCGAAACGAGCTAAATCTGAGCACATCGGTTTTACAAGTGTCCGTGTGATACGCGTCAAAACTTTTTCTCTTATAACAGCGCGAAAAGCATGTATTCTTGCTTAAAACAACGAAACAAGCTGGTTTAGACCGAAGCGAGCTAAATCTGAACACATCGGTTTTACAAGTGTCCGTGTGATACGCGTCAAAACTTTTTCTCTTATAACTGCGCGAAAAGCATGTATTCGTGCATAATACAACAAAACACGGTGTTGTAGACCGAAACGAGCTAAATCTGAACACATCGGTTTTACAAGTGTCCATGTGATACGCGTCAAAACGTTTTCTCTTGTAACTGCGCGAAAAGTATGTATTCTTGCTTAATACAACGAAACAAGCTGTTTTACACCGAAACGAGGTTAATCTGAACATATCGGTTTTACAAGTGTCCGTGTGATACGCGTCAAATCTTTTTCTCCTCTAACTGCGCAAAAAGCGTGTATTCTTGCTTAAAACAACGAAACAAGCTGTTTTAGAACGAAGCGAGCTAGATCTGAGCACATCGGTTTTACAAGTGTCCGTGTGATACCTATCAAAACGTTTTATCTTATAACTGCGCGAAAAGCATGTATTCGTGCTTAATACAACGAAACAAGTTTTATACCGAAAAGAGCAAAATCCGGACATCGATTTCACAAGTGTCCATGTGATACGCGTCAAAACTTTTTCTCCTGTAACTGCGCGAAAAGCATGTATTCTTGCCTAAAACAACGAAACAAGCTGTTTTAGACCGGAACGAGTTAAATCTGAACACATCGGTTTTACAAGTGTCCGTGTGATACGCGTCAAAACTTTTTCTGTTATAACTGCGCGAAAAGCTTGTATTTTTGCTTAAAACAAAGAAACAAGCTGTTTTAGACCGAAACAAATTAGATCTGAACACATCGGTTTTACAAGTGTCCGTGTGATACGCGTCTCAACTTTTTCTCTTATAACTGCGCGAAAAGCATGTATTCTTGCTTAAAACAACGAAAGAAGCTGTTTTAGAACGAAGCGAGCTAGATCTAAACACATTGATTTTACAAGTGTCCGTGTGATACCTATCAAAAGTTCTTGTCTTATAACTGCTCGAAAAGCATGTATTCGTGCTTAATACAACGAAACAAGCTGTTTTAGACCGAAACGAGCTAAATCTGAAGACATCGGTTTTACAAGTGTCTGTGTGATACGCGTCAAAACTTTTTCTCCTGTAACTGCGCGAAAAGCATGTATTCTTGCTTAAAACAACGAAACAAGCTGGTTTAGACCGAAACGAGCTAAATCAGAACACACCGAATTTACAAGTGTCCGTGTGATACTCGTCAAAACTTTTTCTGTTATAACTGCGCGAAAAGCATGTATTCTTGCTTAAAACAACGAAACAAGCTGTTTTAGACCGAAACGAGCTAAATCTGAGCACATCGGTTTCACAAGTGTCCTTGTGATACGCGTCAAATCTTTTTGTGTTATAACTGCGCGAAAAGCTTGTATTCTTGCTTAAAGCAAAGAAACAAGCTGTTTTAGACCGAAACAAATTAGATCTGAACACATCGGTTTTACAAGTGTCCGTGTGATACGCATCAAAAATATTTTTCTCTTATAACTGCGCGAAAAGCATGTATTCGTGCTTATTACAACAAAACACGGTGTTTTAGACCGAAACGAGCTAAATCTGAACACATCTATTTTACAAGTGTCCATGTGATACGCGTCAAAACGTTTTCTCTTGTAACTGCGCGAAAAGCATGTATTCGTGCTTAATACAACGAAACAAGCTGTTTTAGACCGAAACGAACTAAATCTGAACACATCGGTTTTACAAGTGTCCGTGTGATACGCGTCAAAACTTTTTCTCCTATAATTGCGCGAAAAGCATGTATTCTTGTTTAAAACAACGAAACAAGCTGCTTTAGACCGGAACGAACGAGGATATGAACGCGTCGGTTTTAAAAGTATCCGTGTGATACGCGTCAAATCTTTTTCTTTTATAGCTGCGCGAAAAGCATGTATTCGTGCTTAATACAACGAATCCAGCTGTTTTACATCGAAACGAGCAAAATCTGAACACATCGGTTTTACAAGTGTGTGTGATACGCGTCAAATCTTTTTCTCATAACGGTGCGAAAAGCATGTAATCGTGCATAATACAACAAAACACGGTGTTTTAGACCGAAACGAGCTAAATCTGAACACATCGGTTTTACAAGTGTCCATGTGATACGCGTCAAAACTTTTTCTCTTGTAACTGCGCGAAAAGGATGTATTCTTGCTTAATACAACGAAACAAGCTGTTTTAGACCGAAACGAGGTTAATCTGAACATATCGGTTTTACAAGTGTCCGTGTGATACGCGTCAAAGCTTTTTCTCCTATAACTGCGCGAAAAGCGTGTATTTTTGCTTAAAACAACGAAACAAGCTGTTTTAGACCGGAACGAGTTAAATCTGAACACATCGGTTTTACAAGTGTCCGTGTGGTACGCGTCAAAACTTTTTCTCTTATAACAGCGCGAAAAGCATGTATTCGTGCTTTATACAACGAAACAAGTTGTTTTACATCGAAACGAGCTAAATCTGAACACTTCGGTTTTACAAGTGTCTGTGTGATACGCGTCAAATCTTTTTCTCATAACGGTGCGAAAAGCATGTATTCGTGCTTATTATAACAAAACACGGTGTTTTAGACCGAAACGAGCTAAATCTGAACACATCGGTTTTGCAAGTGTCTGTGTGATACGCGTCAAATCTTTTTCTCATAACGGTGCGAAAAGCATGTATTCGTGCTTAATACAACAAAACACGGTGTTTTAGACCGAAACGAGCTAAATCTGAACACATCGGTTTTACAAGTGTCCATGTGATACGCGTCAAAACTTTTTCACCTGTAACTGCGCCAAAAGCATGTATTCTTGCTTAAAACAACGAAACAAGCTGTTTTAGACCGAAACGAGCTAAATCTGAACACATCGGTTTTACAAGTGTCCGTGTGATACGCGTCAAAAATTTTTTTCTTATAACTGCGCGAAAAGCATGTATTCTTGCTTAAATCAACGAAACAAGCTGTTTTAGAACGAAGTGAGGTAGATCTGAACACATCGGTTTTACAAGTGTCCATGTGATGATGCGCGTCAAAACTTTTTCTCCTGTAACTGCGCGAAAAGCATGTATTCTTGCTTAAAACAACGAAACAGGCTGTTTTAGACCGAAACGAGCTAAATCTGAGCACAGCGGTTTTACAAGTGTCCTTGTGATACGGGTCAAAACTTTTTCTGTTATAACTGCGCGAAAAGCTTGTATTCTTGCTTAAAACAAAGAAACAAGCTGTTTTAGACCGAAACAAATTAGATCTGAACACATCGGTTTTACAAGGGTCCGTGTGATACGCGTCAAAAATCTTTTTCTCTTATAACTGCGCGAAAAGCATGTATTCGTGCTTAATACAACAAAACACGGTGTTTTAGACCGAAACGAGCTAAATCTGAACACATCGGTTTTACAAGTGTCCGTGTGATACGCGTCAAAACTTTTTCTCTTATAACAGCGCGAAAAGCATGTATTCTTGCTTAAAACAACGAAACAAGCTGTTTTAGACCGAAACGAGCTAAATCTGAGCACATCGGTTTTACAAGTGTCCTTGTGATACGCGTCAAAACTTTTTCTGTTATAGCTGCGCGAAAAGCATGCATTCTTGCTTAAAACAACGAAACAAGCTGTTTTAGACCGAAACGAGCTAAATCTGAGCACATCGGTTTTACAAGTGTCCTTGTGATACGCGTCAAAACTTTTTCTGTTATAACTGCGCGAAAAGCATGTATTCTTGCTTAAAACAAAGAAACAAGCTGTTTTAGACCGAAACAAATTAGATCTGAACACATCGGTTTTACAAGTGTCCGTGTGATACGCGTCAAAAATCTTTTTCTCTTATAACTGCGCGAAAAGCATGTATTCGTGCTTAATACAACAAAACACGGTGTTTTAGACCGAAACGAGCTAAATCTGAACACACCTGTTTTATAAGTGTCCATGTGATACGCGTCAAAACGTTTTCTCTTGTAACTGCTCGAAAAGCATGTATTCGTGCTTAATACAACGAAACAAGCTGTTTTAGACCGAAACGAACTAAATCTGAACACATCGGTTTTACAAGTGTCCGTGTGATATGCGTCAAAACGTTTTCTCCTATAATTGCGCGAAAAGCATGTATTCTTGTTTAAAACAACGAAACAAGCTGCTTTAGACCGGAACGAGTTAAATCTGAACACAGCGGTTTGACAAGCGTCAAAACTTTTTCTCTTATAACTGCGCGAAAAGCATGTATTCGTGCTTAATACAACGAAACAAGCTGTTTTACATCGAAACGAGCAAAATCTGAACACATCGGTTTTACAAGTCTGTGTGATACGCGTCAAATCTTTTTCTCATAACGGTGCGAAAAGCGTGTATTCGTGCATAATACAACAAAACACGGTGTTTTAGACCGAGACGAGCTAAATCTGAACACATCGGTTTTACAAGTGTCCATGTGATACGCGTCAAAACTTTTTCTCTTGTAACAGCGCGAAAAGGATGTATTCGTGCTTAATACAACGAAACAAGCTGTTTTAGACCGAAACGAGGTTAATCTGAACATATCGGTTTTACAAGTGTCCGTGTGATACGAGTCAAATCTTTTTCTCCTATAACTGCGCGAAAAGCGTGTATTCTTGCTTAAAACAACGAAACAAGCTGTTTTAGACCGGAACGAGTAAAATCTGAACACATCGGTTTTACAAATGTCCGTGTGATACGCGTCAAAACTTTTTCTCTTATAACAGCGCGAAAACCATGTATTCTTGCTTAAAACAACGAAACAAGCTGTTTTAGACCGAAACAAATTAGATCTGAACACATCGGTTTTACAAGTGTCCGTGTGATACGTGTCAAAAATCTTTTTCTCTTATAACTGCGCGAAAAGCATGTATTCGAGCTTAATACAACAAAACACGGTGTTTTAGACCGAAACGAGCTAAATCTGAACACATCTGTTTTACAAGTGTCCATGTGATACGCGTCAAAACGTTTTCTCTTTTAACTGCGCGAAAAGCATGTATTCGTGCTTAATACAACGAAACAAGCTGTTTTAGACCGAAACGAACTAAATCTGAACACATCGGTTTTACAGTGTCCGTGTGATACGCGTCAAAACTTTTTTTCCTATAATTGCGCGAAAAGCATGTATTCTTGTTTAAAACAACGAAACAAGCTGCTTTAGACCGGAACGAGTTAAATCTAACACATCGGTTTTACAAGTGTCCGTGTGATACGCGTCAAAACTTTTTCTCTTATAACTGCGCGAAAAGCATGTATTCGTGCTTAATACAACGAAACAAGCTGTTTAACATCGAAACGAGCAAAATCTGAACACATCGGTTTTACAAGTGTCTGTGTGATACGCGTCAAATCTTTTTCTCATAACGGTGCGAAAAGCATGTATTCGTGCATAATACAACAAAACACGCTGTTTTACACCGAATCGAGCTAAATCTGAACAGATCGGTTTTACAAGTGTCAATGTGATACGCGTCAATACTTTTTCTCTTGTAACTGCGCGAAAAGCATGTATTAGTGCTTAATACAACGAAACAAGCTCTTTTAGACCGAAACGAGGTTAATCTGAACATATCGGTTTTACAAGTGTCCGTGTGATACGCGTCAAATCGTTTTCTCCTATACCTGCGCGAAAAGCGTGTATTCTTGCTTAAAACAACGAAACAAGCTGTTTTAGACCGGAATGACTTAAATCTGAACACATCGGTGTCCGTGTGATACGCGTCAAAACCTTTTTTTCTTATAACAGCGCGAAAAGCATGTATTCTTGCTTAAAACAACGAAACAAGCTGTTTTAGAACGAAGCGAGCTAGATCTGAACACATCGGTTTTACAAATGTCCGTGTGATACCTATCAAAACTTTTTATCTTATAACTGCGCGAAAAGCATGTATTCTTGCTGAATACAACGAAACAAGTTTTAGACCGAAACGAGCTAAATCTGGACATCAATTTTACAAGTTTCCATGTGATACGCGTCAAAACATTTTCTCCTGTAACTGCGCGAAAAGCATGTATTCTTGCTTAAAACAACGAAACAATCTGGTTTAAACCGAAACGAGCTAAATCTGAATACATCGGTTTTAAAAGTGTCCATGTAATACGCGTCAAAACTATTTCTCCTATAACTGCGCGAAAAGCATGTATTTTTGCTTAAAACTACGAAACAAGTTGTTTTAGACCGAAACGAATTAGATCTGAACACATCGGTTTTACAAGTGTCCATGTGATACGCGTCAAAAGTTTTCTCTTATAACTGCGCGAAAAGCATGTATTCTTGCTTAAAACAACGAAACAAGCTGTTTTAGAACGAAACGAGCTAAATCTGAACACATCGGTTTTACAAGTCTCTGTGTGATACGCGTCAAATCTTTTTCTCTTGTAACTGCGCGAAAAGCGTGTATTCGTGCTTAATACAACGAAACAAGCAGTTTTAGACCGAAACGAGCTAAATCTGAACACATCGGTTTTACAAGTGTCCGTGTGATACGCGTCAAACTTTTTCTCCTATAACTGCGCGAAAAGAATGTATTTTGCTTAAAACAACGAAACAAGCTGTTTTAGGCCGAAACGAGCTAAATCTGAACACATCGGTTTTACAAGTGTCCGTGTGATACTCAAAATTTTTTCTGTTATAACTGCGCGAAAAGCACGTATTCTTGCTTAAAACAACGAAACAAGCTGTTTTAGACCGAAACCAGCAAGATCTGAAGACATCGGTTTTACAAGTGTCCATGTGATACGCGTCAAATCTTTTTCTCCTGTAACTGCGCGAAAAGCATGTATTCTTGCTTAAAACAACGAAACAAGCTGGTTTAGACCGAAACGAG
Source organism: Amblyomma americanum (assembly GCF_052857255.1). Lineage (NCBI taxonomy): Eukaryota > Metazoa > Arthropoda > Arachnida > Ixodida > Ixodidae > Amblyomma > Amblyomma americanum. The sequence continues at coordinate 155,170 of NW_027526492.1, read as the reverse complement.
CTTAATCTGAACACATCGGTTTTACAAGTGTCCGTGTGATACTCAAAACGTTTTCGGTTATAACTGCGCGAAAAGCACCTATACTTGCTTAAAACAACGAAACAAGCTGTTTTAGACCGAAACGAGCTAGATCTGAACACATCGATTTTACAAGTGTCCATGTGAAACGCGTCAAAACTTTTTCTCTTGTAACTGCGCGAAAAGCATGTATTCTTGCTTAAAACAACGAAACAGGCTGTTTTAGAACGAAGCGAGCTAGATCTGAACACATCGGTTTTACAAGTGTCCTTGTGATACCTATCAAAACTTTTTATCTTATAACTGCATGTATTCGTGCCTAATACAACGAAACAAGCTGTTTTAGACCAAAACGAGCTAAATCTGAAGACATCGGTTTTGCAAGTGTCCATGTGATACGCGTCAACTTTTTCGCCTGTAGCTGCGCGAAAAGCATGTATTCTTGCTTAAAACAACGAAACAAGCTGGTTTAGACCGAAAGGAGCTTAATCTGAACACATCGGTTTTACAAGTGTCCGTGTGATACGCGTCAAATCTTTCTGTCCTATAACTGTGCGAAAAGCGTGTATTCTTGCTTAATACAACGAAACAAGCAGTTTTAGACCGAAACGAGCTAAATCTGAACACATCGGTTTTAAGGTGTCCGTGTGATACGCGTCAAAACTTTTTCTCCTATAACTGCGCGAAAAGCATGTATTTTGCTTAAAACAACGAAACAAGCTGTTTTAGACCGGAGCGAGTTAAATCTGAACACGTCGGTTTTTCAAGTGTCCGTGTGATACGCGTCAAAGCTTTTTCTCTTATAACTGCGCGAAAAGCATGTATTCGTGCTTTATACAACGAAACAAGTTGTTTTACATCGAAACGAGCTAAATCTGAACACTTCGGTTTTACAAGTGTCTGTGTGATACGCGTCAAATCCTTTTCTCATAACGGTGCGAAAGGCATGTATTCGTGCTTAATACAACAAAACACGGTGTTTTAGACCGAAACGAGCTAAATCTGAACACATCGGTTTTACAAGTGTCCATGTGTTACGCGTCAAAACTTTTTCTCTTGTAACTGCGCGAAAAGCATGTATTCGTGCTTAATACAACGAAACAAGCTGTTTTAGGCCGAAACGAGCTTAATCTGAACACATCGGTTTTACAAGTGTCCGTGTGATACTCGTCAAAACTTTTTCTGTTATAACTGCGAGAAAATCATGCATTCTTGCTTAAAACAACGAAACAAGCTGTTTTAGACCGAAACGAGCTAGATCTGAACACGTCGGTTTTACAAGTGTCCATGTGATACGCGTCAAAACTTTTTGTCCTATAACTGCGTGAAAAGCATGTATTCTTGCTTAAAACAACGAAACAATCTGGTTTAAACCGAAACGAGCTAAATCTGAACACATCGGTTTTACAAGTGTCCGTGTGATACTCGTCAAAACTTTTTCTGTTATAACTGCGAGAAAATCATGTATTCTTGCTTAAAACAACGAAACAAGCTGTTTTAGACCGAAACGAGCTAGATCTGAACACATCGGTTTTACAAGTATCCATGTGATACGCGTCAAAACATTTTGTCCTATAACTGCGCGAAAAGCATGTATTTTTGCTTAAAACAACGAAACAAGTTGTTTAGACCGAAACGAACTAAATCTGAACACATCGGTTTTACAAGTGTCCGTGTGATATGCGTCAAAACGTTTTCTCCTATAATTGCGCGAAAAGCATGTATTCTTGTTTAAAACAACGAAACAAGCTGCTTTAGACCGGAACGAGTTAAATCTGAACACAGCGGTTTGACAAGCGTCAAAACTTTTTCTCTTATAACTGCGCGAAAAGCATGTATTCGTGCTTAATACAACGAAACAAGCTGTTTTACATCGAAACGAGCAAAATCTGAACACATCGGTTTTACAAGTCTGTGTGATACGCGTCAAATCTTTTTCTCATAACGGTGCGAAAAGCGTGTATTCGTGCATAATACAACAAAACACGGTGTTTTAGACCGAGACGAGCTAAATCTGAACACATCGGTTTTACAAGTGTCCATGTGATACGCGTCAAAACTTTTTCTCTTGTAACAGCGCGAAAAGGATGTATTCGTGCTTAATACAACGAAACAAGCTGTTTTAGACCGAAACGAGGTTAATCTGAACATATCGGTTTTACAAGTGTCCGTGTGATACGAGTCAAATCTTTTTCTCCTATAACTGCGCGAAAAGCGTGTATTCTTGCTTAAAACAACGAAACAAGCTGTTTTAGACCGGAACGAGTAAAATCTGAACACATCGGTTTTACAAATGTCCGTGTGATACGCGTCAAAACTTTTTCTCTTATAACAGCGCGAAAACCATGTATTCTTGCTTAAAACAACGAAACAAGCTGTTTTAGACCGAAACAAATTAGATCTGAACACATCGGTTTTACAAGTGTCCGTGTGATACGTGTCAAAAATCTTTTTCTCTTATAACTGCGCGAAAAGCATGTATTCGAGCTTAATACAACAAAACACGGTGTTTTAGACCGAAACGAGCTAAATCTGAACACATCTGTTTTACAAGTGTCCATGTGATACGCGTCAAAACGTTTTCTCTTTTAACTGCGCGAAAAGCATGTATTCGTGCTTAATACAACGAAACAAGCTGTTTTAGACCGAAACGAACTAAATCTGAACACATCGGTTTTACAGTGTCCGTGTGATACGCGTCAAAACTTTTTTTCCTATAATTGCGCGAAAAGCATGTATTCTTGTTTAAAACAACGAAACAAGCTGCTTTAGACCGGAACGAGTTAAATCTAACACATCGGTTTTACAAGTGTCCGTGTGATACGCGTCAAAACTTTTTCTCTTATAACTGCGCGAAAAGCATGTATTCGTGCTTAATACAACGAAACAAGCTGTTTAACATCGAAACGAGCAAAATCTGAACACATCGGTTTTACAAGTGTCTGTGTGATACGCATCAAATCTTTTTCTCATAACGGTGCGAAAAGCATGTATTCGTGCATAATACAACAAAACACGCTGTTTTACACCGAATCGAGCTAAATCTGAACAGATCGGTTTTACAAGTGTCAATGTGATACGCGTCAATACTTTTTCTCTTGTAACTGCGCGAAAAGCATGTATTAGTGCTTAATACAACGAAACAAGCTCTTTTAGACCGAAACGAGGTTAATCTGAACATATCGGTTTTACAAGTGTCCGTGTGATACGCGTCAAATCGTTTTCTCCTATACCTGCGCGAAAAGCGTGTATTCTTGCTTAAAACAACGAAACAAGCTGTTTTAGACCGGAATGACTTAAATCTGAACACATCGGTGTCCGTGTGATACGCGTCAAAACCTTTTTTTCTTATAACAGCGCGAAAAGCATGTATTCTTGCTTAAAACAACGAAACAAGCTGTTTTAGAACGAAGCGAGCTAGATCTGAACACATCGGTTTTACAAATGTCCGTGTGATACCTATCAAAACTTTTTATCTTATAACTGCGCGAAAAGCATGTATTCTTGCTGAATACAACGAAACAAGTTTTAGACCGAAACGAGCTAAATCTGGACATCAATTTTACAAGTTTCCATATGATACGCGTCAAAACATTTTCTCCTGTAACTGCGCGAAAAGCATGTATTCTTGCTTAAAACAACGAAACAATCTGGTTTAAACCGAAACGAGCTAAATCTGAATACATCGGTTTTAAAAGTGTCCATGTAATACGCGTCAAAACTATTTCTCCTATAACTGCGCGAAAAGCATGTATTTTTGCTTAAAACTACGAAACAAGTTGTTTTAGACCGAAACGAATTAGATCTGAACACATCGGTTTTACAAGTGTCCATGTGATACGCGTCAAAAGTTTTCTCTTATAACTGCGCGAAAAGCATGTATTCTTGCTTAAAACAACGAAACAAGCTGTTTTAGAACGAAACGAGCTAAATCTGAACACATCGGTTTTACAAGTCTCTGTGTGATACGCGTCAAATCTTTTTCTCTTGTAACTGCGCGAAAAGCGTGTATTCGTGCTTAATACAACGAAACAAGCAGTTTTAGACCGAAACGAGCTAAATCTGAACACATCGGTTTTACAAGTGTCCGTGTGATACGCGTCAAACTTTTTCTCCTATAACTGCGCGAAAAGAATGTATTTTGCTTAAAACAACGAAACAAGCTGTTTTAGGCCGAAACGAGCTAAATCTGAACACATCGGTTTTACAAGTGTCCGTGTGGTACGCGTCAAAACTTTTTCTCTTATAACAGCGCGAAAAGCATGTATTCGTGCTTTATACAACGAAACAAGTTGTTTTACATCGAAACGAGCTAAATCTGAACACTTCGGTTTTACAAGTGTCTGTGTGATACGCGTCAAATCTTTTTCTCATAACGGTGCGAAAAGCATGTATTCGTGCTTAATATAACAAAACACGGTGTTTTAGACCGAAACGAGCTAAATCTGAACACATCGGTTTTGCAAGTGTCTGTGTGATACGCGTCAAATCTTTTTCTCATAACGGTGCGAAAAGCATGTATTCGTGCTTAATACAACAAAACACGGTGTTTTAGACCGAAACGAGCTAAATCTGAACACATCGGTTTTACAAGTGTCCATGTGATACGCGTCAAAACTTTTTCACCTGTAACTGCGCCAAAAGCATGTATTCTTGCTTAAAACAACGAAACAAGCTGTTTTAGACCGAAACGAGCTAAATCTGAACACATCGGTTTTACAAGTGTCCGTGTGATACGCGTCAAAAATTTTTTTCTTATAACTGCGCGAAAAGCATGTATTCTTGCTTAAATCAACGAAACAAGCTGTTTTAGAACGAAGTGAGGTAGATCTGAACACATCGGTTTTACAAGTGTCCATGTGATGATGCGCGTCAAAACTTTTTCTCCTGTAACTGCGCGAAAAGCATGTATTCTTGCTTAAAACAACGAAACAGGCTGTTTTAGACCGAAACGAGCTAAATCTGAGCACAGCGGTTTTACAAGTGTCCTTGTGATACGGGTCAAAACTTTTTCTGTTATAACTGCGCGAAAAGCTTGTATTCTTGCTTAAAACAAAGAAACAAGCTGTTTTAGACCGAAACAAATTAGATCTGAACACATCGGTTTTACAAGGGTCCGTGTGATACGCGTCAAAAATCTTTTTCTCTTATAACTGCGCGAAAAGCATGTATTCGTGCTTAATACAACAAAACACGGTGTTTTAGACCGAAACGAGCTAAATCTGAACACATCGGTTTTACAAGTGTCCGTGTGATACGCGTCAAAACTTTTTCTCTTATAACAGCGCGAAAAGCATGTATTCTTGCTTAAAACAACGAAACAAGCTGTTTTAGACCGAAACGAGCTAAATCTGAGCACATCGGTTTTACAAGTGTCCTTGTGATACGCGTCAAAACTTTTTCTGTTATAGCTGCGCGAAAAGCATGCATTCTTGCTTAAAACAACGAAACAAGCTGTTTTAGACCGAAACGAGCTAAATCTGAGCACATCGGTTTTACAAGTGTCCTTGTGATACGCGTCAAAACTTTTTCTGTTATAACTGCGCGAAAAGCATGTATTCTTGCTTAAAACAAAGAAACAAGCTGTTTTAGACCGAAACAAATTAGATCTGAACACATCGGTTTTACAAGTGTCCGTGTGATACGCGTCAAAAATCTTTTTCTCTTATAACTGCGCGAAAAGCATGTATTCGTGCTTAATACAACAAAACACGGTGTTTTAGACCGAAACGAGCTAAATCTGAACACACCTGTTTTATAAGTGTCCATGTGATACGCGTCAAAACGTTTTCTCTTGTAACTGCTCGAAAAGCATGTATTCGTGCTTAATACAACGAAACAAGCTGTTTTAGACCGAAACGAACTAAATCTGAACACATCGGTTTTACAAGTGTCCGTGTGATATGCGTCAAAACGTTTTCTCCTATAATTGCGCGAAAAGCATGTATTCTTGTTTAAAACAACGAAACAAGCTGCTTTAGACCGGAACGAGTTAAATCTGAACACAGCGGTTTGACAAGCGTCAAAACTTTTTCTCTTATAACTGCGCGAAAAGCATGTATTCGTGCTTAATACAACGAAACAAGCTGTTTTACATCGAAACGAGCAAAATCTGAACACATCGGTTTTACAAGTCTGTGTGATACGCGTCAAATCTTTTTCTCATAACGGTGCGAAAAGCGTGTATTCGTGCATAATACAACAAAACACGGTGTTTTAGACCGAGACGAGCTAAATCTGAACACATCGGTTTTACAAGTGTCCATGTGATACGCGTCAAAACTTTTTCTCTTGTAACAGCGCGAAAAGGATGTATTCGTGCTTAATACAACGAAACAAGCTGTTTTAGACCGAAACGAGGTTAATCTGAACATATCGGTTTTACAAGTGTCCGTGTGATACGAGTCAAATCTTTTTCTCCTATAACTGCGCGAAAAGCGTGTATTCTTGCTTAAAACAACGAAACAAGCTGTTTTAGACCGGAACGAGTAAAATCTGAACACATCGGTTTTACAAATGTCCGTGTGATACGCGTCAAAACTTTTTCTCTTATAACAGCGCGAAAACCATGTATTCTTGCTTAAAACAACGAAACAAGCTGTTTTAGACCGAAACAAATTAGATCTGAACACATCGGTTTTACAAGTGTCCGTGTGATACGTGTCAAAAATCTTTTTCTCTTATAACTGCGCGAAAAGCATGTATTCGAGCTTAATACAACAAAACACGGTGTTTTAGACCGAAACGAGCTAAATCTGAACACATCTGTTTTACAAGTGTCCATGTGATACGCGTCAAAACGTTTTCTCTTTTAACTGCGCGAAAAGCATGTATTCGTGCTTAATACAACGAAACAAGCTGTTTTAGACCGAAACGAACTAAATCTGAACACATCGGTTTTACAGTGTCCGTGTGATACGCGTCAAAACTTTTTTTCCTATAATTGCGCGAAAAGCATGTATTCTTGTTTAAAACAACGAAACAAGCTGCTTTAGACCGGAACGAGTTAAATCTAACACATCGGTTTTACAAGTGTCCGTGTGATACGCGTCAAAACTTTTTCTCTTATAACTGCGCGAAAAGCATGTATTCGTGCTTAATACAACGAAACAAGCTGTTTAACATCGAAACGAGCAAAATCTGAACACATCGGTTTTACAAGTGTCTGTGTGATACGCGTCAAATCTTTTTCTCATAACGGTGCGAAAAGCATGTATTCGTGCATAATACAACAAAACACGCTGTTTTACACCGAATCGAGCTAAATCTGAACAGATCGGTTTTACAAGTGTCAATGTGATACGCGTCAATACTTTTTCTCTTGTAACTGCGCGAAAAGCATGTATTAGTGCTTAATACAACGAAACAAGCTCTTTTAGACCGAAACGAGGTTAATCTGAACATATCGGTTTTACAAGTGTCCGTGTGATACGCGTCAAATCGTTTTCTCCTATACCTGCGCGAAAAGCGTGTATTCTTGCTTAAAACAAAGAAACAAGCTGTTTTAGACCGGAATGACTTAAATCTGAACACATCGGTGTCCGTGTGATACGCGTCAAAACCTTTTTTTCTTATAACAGCGCGAAAAGCATGTATTCTTGCTTAAAACAACGAAACAAGCTGTTTTAGAACGAAGCGAGCTAGATCTGAACACATCGGTTTTACAAATGTCCGTGTGATACCTATCAAAACTTTTTATCTTATAACTGCGCGAAAAGCATGTATTCTTGCTGAATACAACGAAACAAGTTTTAGACCGAAACGAGCTAAATCTGGACATCAATTTTACAAGTTTCCATGTGATACGCGTCAAAACATTTTCTCCTGTAACTGCGCGAAAAGCATGTATTCTTGCTTAAAACAACGAAACAATCTGGTTTAAACCGAAACGAGCTAAATCTGAATACATCGGTTTTAAAAGTGTCCATGTAATACGCGTCAAAACTATTTCTCCTATAACTGCGCGAAAAGCATGTATTTTTGCTTAAAACTACGAAACAAGTTGTTTTAGACCGAAACGAATTAGATCTGAACACATCGGTTTTACAAGTGTCCATGTGATACGCGTCAAAAGTTTTCTCTTATAACTGCGCGAAAAGCATGTATTCTTGCTTAAAACAACGAAACAAGCTGTTTTAGAACGAAACGAGCTAAATCTGAACACATCGGTTTTACAAGTCTCTGTGTGATACGCGTCAAATCTTTTTCTCTTGTAACTGCGCGAAAAGCGTGTATTCGTGCTTAATACAACGAAACAAGCAGTTTTAGACCGAAACGAGCTAAATCTGAACACATCGGTTTTACAAGTGTCCGTGTGATACGCGTCAAACTTTTTCTCCTATAACTGCGCGAAAAGAATGTATTTTGCTTAAAACAACGAAACAAGCTGTTTTAGGCCGAAACGAGCTAAATCTGAACACATCGGTTTTACAAGTGTCCGTGTGATACTCAAAATTTTTTCTGTTATAACTGCGCGAAAAGCACGTATTCTTGCTTAAAACAACGAAACAAGCTGTTTTAGACCGAAACCAGCAAGATCTGAAGACATCGGTTTTACAAGTGTCCATGTGATACGCGTCAAATCTTTTTCTCCTGTAACTGCGCGAAAAGCATGTATTCTTGCTTAAAACAACGAAACAAGCTGGTTTAGACCGAAACGAGCTTAATCTGAACACATCGGTTTTACAAGTGTCCGTGTGATACTCAAAACGTTTTCGGTTATAACTGCGCGAAAAGCACCTATACTTGCTTAAAACAACGAAACAAGCTGTTTTAGACCGAAACGAGCTAGATCTGAACACATCGATTTTACAAGTGTCCATGTGAAACGCGTCAAAACTTTTTCTCTTGTAACTGCGCGAAAAGCATGTATTCTTGCTTAAAACAACGAAACAGGCTGTTTTAGAACGAAGCGAGCTAGATCTGAACACATCGGTTTTACAAGTGTCCTTGTGATACCTATCAAAACTTTTTATCTTATAACTGCATGTATTCGTGCCTAATACAACGAAACAAGCTGTTTTAGACCAAAACGAGCTAAATCTGAAGACATCGGTTTTGCAAGTGTCCATGTGATACGCGTCAACTTTTTCGCCTGTAGCTGCGCGAAAAGCATGTATTCTTGCTTAAAACAACGAAACAAGCTGGTTTAGACCGAAAGGAGCTTAATCTGAACACATCGGTTTTACAAGTGTCCGTGTGATACGCGTCAAATCTTTCTGTCCTATAACTGTGCGAAAAGCGTGTATTCTTGCTTAATACAACGAAACAAGCAGTTTTAGACCGAAACGAGCTAAATCTGAACACATCGGTTTTAAGGTGTCCGTGTGATACGCGTCAAAACTTTTTCTCCTATAACTGCGCGAAAAGCATGTATTTTGCTTAAAACAACGAAACAAGCTGTTTTAGACCGGAGCGAGTTAAATCTGAACACGTCGGTTTTTCAAGTGTCCGTGTGATACGCGTCAAAGCTTTTTCTCTTATAACTGCGCGAAAAGCATGTATTCGTGCTTTATACAACGAAACAAGTTGTTTTACATCGAAACGAGCTAAATCTGAACACTTCGGTTTTACAAGTGTCTGTGTGATACGCGTCAAATCCTTTCCTCATAACGGTGCGAAAGGCATGTATTCGTGCTTAATACAACAAAACACGGTGTTTTAGACCGAAACGAGCTAAATCTGAACACATCGGTTTTACAAGTGTCCATGTGTTACGCGTCAAAAATTTTTCTCTTGTAACTCCGCGAAAAGCATGTATTCGTGCTTAATACAACGAAACAAGCTGTTTTAGGCCGAAACGAGCTTAATCTGAACACATCGGTTTTACAAGTGTCCGTGTGATACTCGTCAAAACTTTTTCTGTTATAACTGCGAGAAAATCATGCATTCTTGCTTAAAACAACGAAACAAGCTGTTTTAGACCGAAACGAGCTAGATCTGAACACGTCGGTTTTACAAGTGTCCATGTGATACGCGTCAAAACTTTTTGTCCTATAACTGCGTGAAAAGCATGTATTCTTGCTTAAAACAACGAAACAATCTGGTTTAAACCGAAACGAGCTAAATCTGAACACATCGGTTTTACAAGTGTCCGTGTGATACTCGTCAAAACTTTTTCTGTTATAACTGCGAGAAAATCATGTATTCTTGCTTAAAACAACGAAACAAGCTGTTTTAGACCGAAACGAGCTAGATCTGAACACATCGGTTTTACAAGTATCCATGTGATACGCGTCAAAACATTTTGTCCTATAACTGCGCGAAAAGCATGTATTTTTGCTTAAAACAACGAAACAAGTTGTTTAGACCGAAACGAACTAAATCTGAACACATCGGTTTTACAAGTGTCCGTGTGATATGCGTCAAAACGTTTTCTCCTATAATTGCGCGAAAAGCATGTATTCTTGTTTAAAACAACGAAACAAGCTGCTTTAGACCGGAACGAGTTAAATCTGAACACAGCGGTTTGACAAGCGTCAAAACTTTTTCTCTTATAACTGCGCGAAAAGCATGTATTCGTGCTTAATACAACGAAACAAGCTGTTTTACATCGAAACGAGCAAAATCTGCACACATCGGTTTTACAAGTCTGTGTGATACGCGTCAAATCTTTTTCTCATAACGGTGCGAAAAGCGTGTATTCGTGCATAATACAACAAAACACGGTGTTTTAGACCGAGACGAGCTAAATCTGAACACATCGGTTTTACAAGTGTCCATGTGATACGCGTCAAAACTTTTTCTCTTGTAACAGCGCGAAAAGGATGTATTCGTGCTTAATACAACGAAACAAGCTGTTTTAGACCGAAACGAGGTTAATCTGAACATATCGGTTTTACAAGTGTCCGTGTGATACGAGTCAAATCTTTTTCTCCTATAACTGCGCGAAAAGCGTGTATTCTTGCTTAAAACAACGAAACAAGCTGTTTTAGACCGGAACGAGTAAAATCTGAACACATCGGTTTTACAAATGTCCGTGTGATACGCGTCAAAACTTTTTCTCTTATAACAGCGCGAAAACCATGTATTCTTGCTTAAAACAACGAAACAAGCTGTTTTAGACCGAAACAAATTAGATCTGAACACATCGGTTTTACAAGTGTCCGTGTGATACGTGTCAAAAATCTTTTTCTCTTATAACTGCGCGAAAAGCATGTATTCGAGCCTAATACAACAAAACACGGTGTTTTAGACCGAAACGAGCTAAATCTGAACACATCTGTTTTACAAGTGTCCATGTGATACGCGTCAAAACGTTTTCTCTTTTAACTGCGCGAAAAGCATGTATTCGTGCTTAATACAACGAAACAAGCTGTTTTAGACCGAAACGAACTAAATCTGAACACATCGGTTTTACAGTGTCCGTGTGATACGCGTCAAAACTTTTTTTCCTATAATTGCGCGAAAAGCATGTATTCTTGTTTAAAACAACGAAACAAGCTGCTTTAGACCGGAACGAGTTAAATCTAACACATCGGTTTTACAAGTGTCCGTGTGATACGCGTCAAAACTTTTTCTCTTATAACTGCGCGAAAAGCATGTATTCGTGCTTAATACAACGAAACAAGCTGTTTAACATCGAAACGAGCAAAATCTGAACACATCGGTTTTACAAGTGTCTGTGTGATACGCGTCAAATCTTTTTCTCATAACGGTGCGAAAAGCATGTATTCGTGCATAATACAACAAAACACGCTGTTTTACACCGAATCGAGCTAAATCTGAACAGATCGGTTTTACAAGTGTCAATGTGATACGCGTCAATACTTTTTCTCTTGTAACTGCGCGAAAAGCATGTATTAGTGCTTAATACAACGAAACAAGCTCTTTTAGACCGAAACGAGGTTAATCTGAACATATCGGTTTTACAAGTGTCCGTGTGATACGCGTCAAATCGTTTTCTCCTATACCTGCGCGAAAAGCGTGTATTCTTGCTTAAAACAACGAAACAAGCTGTTTTAGACCGGAATGACTTAAATCTGAACACATCGGTGTCCGTGTGATACGCGTCAAAACCTTTTTTTCTTATAACAGCGCGAAAAGCATGTATTCTTGCTTAAAACAACGAAACAAGCTGTTTTAGAACGAAGCGAGCTAGATCTGAACACATCGGTTTTACAAATGTCCGTGTGATACCTATCAAAACTTTTTATCTTATAACTGCGCGAAAAGCATGTATTCTTGCTGAATACAACGAAACAAGTTTTAGACCGAAACGAGCTAAATCTGGACATCAATTTTACAAGTTTCCATGTGATACGCGTCAAAACATTTTCTCCTGTAACTGCGCGAAAAGCATGTATTCTTGCTTAAAACAACGAAACAATCTGGTTTAAACCGAAACGAGCTAAATCTGAATACATCGGTTTTAAAAGTGTCCATGTAATACGCGTCAAAACTATTTCTCCTATAACTGCGCGAAAAGCATGTATTTTTGCTTAAAACTACGAAACAAGTTGTTTTAGACCGAAACGAATTAGATCTGAACACATCGGTTTTACAAGTGTCCATGTGATACGCGTCAAAAGTTTTCTCTTATAACTGCGCGAAAAGCATGTATTCTTGCTTAAAACAACGAAACAAGCTGTTTTAGAACGAAACGAGCTAAATCTGAACACATCGGTTTTACAAGTCTCTGTGTGATACGCGTCAAATCTTTTTCTCTTGTAACTGCGCGAAAAGCGTGTATTCGTGCTTAATACAACGAAACAAGCAGTTTTAGACCGAAACGAGCTAAATCTGAACACATCGGTTTTACAAGTGTCCGTGTGATACGCGTCAAACTTTTTCTCCTATAACTGCGCGAAAAGAATGTATTTTGCTTAAAACAACGAAACAAGCTGTTTTAGGCCGAAACGAGCTAAATCTGAACACATCGGTTTTACAAGTGTCCGTGTGATACTCAAAATTTTTTCTGTTATAACTGCGCGAAAAGCACGTATTCTTGCTTAAAACAACGAAACAAGCTGTTTTAGACCAAAACCAGCAAGATCTGAAGACATCGGTTTTACAAGTGTCCATGTGATACGCGTCAAATCTTTTTCTCCTGTAACTGCGCGAAAAGCATGTATTCTTGCTTAAAACAACGAAACAAGCTGGTTTAGACCGAAACGAGCTTAATCTGAACACATCGGTTTTACAAGTGTCCGTGTGATACTCAAAACGTTTTCGGTTATAACTGCGCGAAAAGCACCTATACTTGCTTAAAACAACGAAACAAGCTGTTTTAGACCGAAACGAGCTAGATCTGAACACATCGATTTTACAAGTGTCCATGTGAAACGCGTCAAAACTTTTTCTCTTGTAACTGCGCGAAAAGCATGTATTCTTGCTTAAAACAACGAAACAGGCTGTTTTAGAACGAAGCGAGCTAGATCTGAACACATCGGTTTTACAAGTGTCCTTGTGATACCTATCAAAACTTTTTATCTTATAACTGCATGTATTCGTGCCTAATACAACGAAACAAGCTGTTTTAGACCAAAACGAGCTAAATCTGAAGACATCGGTTTTGCAAGTGTCCATGTGATACGCGTCAACTTTTTCGCCTGTAGCTGCGCGAAAAGCATGTATTCTTGCTTAAAACAACGAAACAAGCTGGTTTAGACCGAAAGGAGCTTAATCTGAACACATCGGTTTTACAAGTGTCCGTGTGATACGCGTCAAATCTTTCTGTCCTATAACTGTGCGAAAAGCGTGTATTCTTGCTTAATACAACGAAACAAGCAGTTTTAGACCGAAACGAGCTAAATCTGAACACATCGGTTTTAAGGTGTCCGTGTGATACGCGTCAAAACTTTTTCTCCTATAACTGCGCGAAAAGCATGTATTTTGCTTAAAACAACGAAACAAGCTGTTTTAGACCGGAGCGAGTTAAATCTGAACACGTCGGTTTTTCAAGTGTCCGTGTGATACGCGTCAAAGCTTTTTCTCTTATAACTGCGCGAAAAGCATGTATTCGTGCTTTATACAACGAAACAAGTTGTTTTACATCGAAACGAGCTAAATCTGAACACTTCGGTTTTACAAGTGTCTGTGTGATACGCGTCAAATCTTTTTCTCATAACGGTGCGAAAGGCATGTATTCGTGCTTAATACAACAAAACACGGTGTTTTAGACCGAAACGAGCTAAATCTGAACACATCGGTTTTACAAGTGTCCATGTGTTACGCGTCAAAACTTTTTCTCTTGTAACTGCGCGAAAAGCATGTATTCGTGCTTAATACAACGAAACAAGCTGTTTTAGGCCGAAACGAGCTTAATCTGAACACATCGGTTTTACAAGTGTCCGTGTGATACTCGTCAAAACTTTTTCTGTTATAACTGCGAGAAAATCATGCATTCTTGCTTAAAACAACGAAACAAGCTGTTTTAGACCGAAACGAGCTAGATCTGAACACGTCGGTTTTACAAGTGTCCATGTGATACGCGTCAAAACTTTTTGTCCTATAACTGCGTGAAAAGCATGTATTCTTGCTTAAAACAACGAAACAATCTGGTTTAAACCGAAACGAGCTAAATCTGAACACATCGGTTTTACAAGTGTCCGTGTGATACTCGTCAAAACTTTTTCTGTTATAACTGCGAGAAAATCATGTATTCTTGCTTAAAACAACGAAACAAGCTGTTTTAGACCGAAACGAGCTAGATCTGAACACATCGGTTTTACAAGTATCCATGTGATACGCGTCAAAACATTTTGTCCTATAACTGCGCGAAAAGCATGTATTTTTGCTTAAAACAACGAAACAAGTTGTTTAGACCGAAACGAATTAGATATGAACACATTGGTTTTACAAGTGTCCATGTGATACGCGTCAAAAATTTTTCTCTTATAACTGCGCGAAAAGCATGTATTCTTGCTTAAAACAACGAAACAAGCTGTTTTAGAACGAAACGAGCTAAATCTGAACACATCGGTTTTACAAGTGTCTGTGTGATACGCGTCAAATCTTTTTCTCATAACGGTGCGAGAAGCATGTATTCGTGCTTAATACAACAAAACATGGTGTTTTAGACCGAAACGAGCTGAATCTGAACACATCGATTTTACAAGTGTCCGTGTGATACGCGTCAAAACTTTTTCTCCTATAATAGCGCGAAAAGCATGTATTCTTGTTTAAAACAACTAAACAAGCTGTTTTAGACCGGAACGAGTTAAATCTGAACACATCGGTTTCACAAGTGTCCGTGTGATACGCGTCAAATCTTTCTCTCCTATAACTGTGCGAAAAGCGTGTATTCTTGCTAAATACAACGAAACAAGCAGTTTTAGACCGAAACGAGCTAAATCTGAACACATCGGTTTTACAAGTGTCCATGTGAAACGCGTCAAAACTTTTTCTCTTGTAACTGCGCGAAAAGCATGTATTCTTGCTTAAAACAACGAAACAAGCTGTTTTAGAACGAAGCGAGCTAGATCTGAACACATCGGTTTTACAAGTGTCCTTGTGATACCTATCAAAACTATTTATCTTATAACTGCATGTATTCGTGCTTAATACAACGAAACAAGCTGTTTTAGACCAAAACGAGCTAAATCTGAAGACATCGGTTTTACAAGTGTCCGTGTGATACGCGTCAAAACTTTTTTCCTATAACTGCGCGAAAAGCATGTATTCTTGCTTAAAACAACGAAACAAGCTGTTTTAGACAGAAACGAGTTAAATCTGAACACATCGGTTTTACAAGTGTCCATGTGATACGCGTCAAAACTTTTTCTCTTGTAACTGCGCGAAAAGCGTGTATTCGTGCTTAATACAACGAAACAAGCAGTTTTAGACCGAAACGAGCTAAATCTGAACACATCGGTTTTACAAGTGTCCGTGTGATACGCGTCAAACTTTTTCTCCTATAACTGCGCGAAAAGAATGTATTTTGCTTAAAACAACGAAACAAGCTGTTTTAGGCCGAAACGAGCTAAATCTGAACACATCGGTTTTACAAGTGTCCGTGTGATACTCAAAATTTTTTCTGTTATATCTGCGCGAAAAGCACGTATTCTTGCTTAAAACAACGAAACAAGCTGTTTTAGACCGAAACCAGCAAGATCTGAAGACATCGGTTTTACAAGTGTCCATGTGATACGCGTCAAATCTTTTTCTCCTGTAACTGCGCGAAAAGCATGTATTCTTGCTTAAAACAACGAAACAAGCTGGTTTAGACCGAAACGAGCTTAATCTGAACACATCGGTTTTACAAGTGTCCGTGTGATACTCAAAACTTTTTCGGTTATAACTGCGCGAAAAGCACGTATTCTTGCTTAAAACAACGAAACAAGCTGTTTTAGACCGAAACGAGCTAGATCTGAACACATCGATTTTACAAGTGTCCATGTGAAACGCGTCAAAACTTTTTCTCTTGTAACTGCGCGAAAAGCATGTATTCTTGCTTAAAACAACGAAACAAGCTGTTTTAGAACGAAGCGAGCTAGATCTGAACACATCGGTTTTACAAGTGTCCTTGTGATACCTATCAAAACTTTTTATCTTATAACTGCATGTATTCGTGCTTAATACAACGAAACAAGCTGTTTTAGACCAAAACGAGCTAAATCTGAAGACATCGGTTTTACAAGTGTCCATGTGATACGCATCAAAACTTTTTCGCCTGTAGCTGCGCGAAAAGCATGTATTTTGCTTAAAACAACGAAACAAGCTGTTTTAGACCGGAGCGAGTTAAATCTGAACACATCGGTTTTTCAAGTGTCCGTGTGATACGCGTCAAAGCTTTTTCTCTTATAACTGCGCGAAAAGCATGTATTCGTGCTTTATACAACGAAACAAGTTGTTTTACATCAAAACGAGCTAAATCTGAACACTTCGGTTTTACAAGTGTCTGTGTGATACGCGTCAAATCTTTTTCTCATAACGGTGCGAAAAGCATGTATTCGTGCTTAATACAACAAAACACGGTGTTTTAGACCGAAACGAGCTAAATCTGAACACATCGGTTTTACAAGTGTCCATGTGTTACGCGTCAAAACTTTTTCTCTTGTAACTGCGCGAAAAGCATGTATTCGTGCTTAATACAACGAAACAAGCTGTTTTAGGCCGAAACGAGCTTAATCTGAACACATCGGTTTTACAAGTGTCCGTGTGATACTCGTCAAAACTTTTTCTGTTATAACTGCGAGAAAATCATGCATTCTTGCTTAAAACAACGAAACAAGCTGTTTTAGACCGAAACGAGCTAGATCTGAACACGTCGGTTTTACAAGTGTCCATGTGATACGCGTCAAAACTTTTTGTCCTATAACTGCGTGAAAAGCATGTATTCTTGCTTAAAACAACGAAACAATCTGGTTTAAACCGAAACGAGCTAAATCTGAACACATCGGTTTTACAAGTGTCCGTGTGATACTCGTCAAAACTTTTTCTGTTATAACTGCGAGAAAATCATGTATTCTTGATTAAAACAACGAAACAAGCTGTTTTAGACCGAAACGAGCTAGATCTGAACACATCGGTTTTACAAGTATCCATGTGATACGCGTCAAAACATTTTGTCCTATAACTGCGCGAAAAGCATGTATTTTTGCTTAAAACAACGAAACAAGTTGTTTAGACCGAAACGAATTAGATATGAACACATCGGTTTCACAAGTGTCCGTGTGATACGCGTCAAATCTTTCTCTCCTATAACTGTGCGAAAAGCGTGTATGCTTGCTAAATACAACGAAACAAGTAGTTTTAGACCGAAACGAGCTAAATCTGAACACATCGGTTTTACAAGTGTCCATGTGAAACGCGTCAAAACTTTTTCTCTTGTAACTGCGCGAAAAGCATGTATTCTTGCTTAAAACAACGAAACAAGCTGTTTTAGAACGAAGCGAGCTAGATCTGAACACATCGGTTTTACAAGTGTCCTTGTGATACCTATCAAAACTTTTTATCTTATAACTGCATGTATTCGTGCTTAATACAACGAAACAAGCTGTTTTAGACCAAAACGAGCTAAATCTGAAGACATCGGTTTTACAAGTGTCCATGTGATACGCGTCAAAAGTTTTTCGCCTGTAGCTGCGCGAAAAGCATGTATTCTTGCTTAAAACAACGAAACAAGCTGGTTTAGACCGAAAGGAGCTTAATCTGAACACATCGGTTTTACAAGTGTCCGTGTGATACGCGTCAAATCTTTTTCTCTTATAACTGCGCGAAAAGCATGTATTCGTGCTTTATACAACGAAACAAGTTGTTTTACATCGAAACGAGCTAAATCTGAACACTTCGGTTTTACAAGTGTCTGTGTGATACGCGTCAAATCTTTTTCTCATAACGGTGCGAAAAGCATGTATTCGTGCTTAATACAACAAAACACGGTGTTTTAGACCGAAACGAGCTGAATCTGAACACATCGGTTTTACAAGTGTCCGTGTGATACGCGTCAAAACTTTTTCTCCTATAATAGCGCGAAAAGCATGTATTCTTGTTTAAAACAACTAAACAAGCTGTTTTAGACCGGAACGAGTTAAATCTGAACACATCGGTTTCACAAGTGTCCGTGTGATACGCGTCAAATCTTTCTCTCCTATAACTGTGCGAAAAGCATGTATTCGTGCTTAATACAACAAAACACGGTGTTTTAGACCGAAACGAGCTAAATCTGAACACATCGGTTTTACAAGTGTCCATGTGTTACGCGTCAAAACGTTTTCTCTTGTAACTGCGCGAAAAGCATGTATTCGTGCTTATTACAACGAAACAAGCTGTTTTAGGCCGAAACGAGCTTAATCTGAACACATCGGTTTTACAAGTGTCCTTGTGATACCTATCAAAACTTTTTATCTTATAACTGCATGTATTCGTGCTTAATACAACGAAACAAGCTGTTTTAGACCAAAACGAGCTAAATCTGAAGACATCGGTTTTACGAGTGTCCATGTGATACGCGTCAAAACTTTTTCGCCTGTAGCGGCGCGAAAAGCATGTATTCTTGCTTAAAACAACGAAACAAGCTGGTTTAGACCGAAAGGAGCTTAATCTGAACACATCGGTTTTACAAGTGTCCGTGTGATACGCGTCAAATCTTTCTGTCCTATAACTGTGCGAAAAGCGTGTATTCTTGCTTAATACAACGAAACAAGCAGTTTTAGACCGAAACGAGCTAAATCTGAACACATCGGTTTTAAGGTGTCCGTGTGATACGCGTCAAAACTTTTTCTCCTATAACTGCGCGAAAAGCATGTATTTTGCTTAAAACAACGAAACAAGCTGTTTTAGACCGGAGCGAGTTAAATCTGAACACATCGGTTTTTCAAGTGTCCGTGTGATACGCGTCAAAGCTTTTTCTCTTATAACTGCGCGAAAAGCATGTATTCGTGCTTTATACAACGAAACAAGTTGTTTTACATCGAAACGAGCTAAATCTGAACACTTCGGTTTTACAAGTGTCTGTGTGATACGCGTCAAATCTTTTTCTCATAACGGTGCGAAAGGCATGTATTCGTGCTTAATACAACAAAACACGGTGTTTTAGACCGAAACGAGCTAAATCTGAACACATCGGTTTTACAAGTGTCCATGTGTTACGCGTCAAAACTTTTTCTCTTGTAACTGCGCGAAAAGCATGTATTCGTGCTTAATACAACGAAACAAGCTGTTTTAGGCCGAAACGAGCTTAATCTGAACACATCGGTTTTACAAATGTCCGTGTGATACTCGTCAAAACTTTTTCTGTTATAACTGCGAGAAAATCATGCATTCTTGCTTAAAACAACGAAACAAGCTGTTTTAGACCGAAACGAGCTAGATCTGAACACATCGGTTTTACAAGTGTCCATGTGTTACGCGTCAAAACTTTTTCTCTTGTAACTGCGCGAAAAGCATGTATTCGTGCTTATTACAACGAAACAAGCTGTTTTAGGCCGAAACGAGCTTAATCTGAACACATCGGTTTTACAAGTGTCCTTGTGATACCTATCAAAACTTTTTATCTTATAACTGCATGTATTCGTGCTTAATACAACGAAACAAGCTGTTTTAGACCAAAACGAGCTAAATCTGAAGACATCGGTTTTACGAGTGTCCATGTGATACGCGTCAAAACTTTTTCGCCTGTAGCGGCGCGAAAAGCATGTATTCTTGCTTAAAACAACGAAACAAGTTGTTTTAGACCGAAACGAGCTAGATCTGAACACATCGGTTTTACAAGTATCCATGTGATACGCGTCAAAACATTTTGTCCTATAACTGCGCGAAAAGCATGTATTTTTGCTTAAAACAACGAAACAAGTTGTTTAGACCGAAACGAATTAGATATGAACACATTGGTTTTACAAGTGTCCATGTGATACGCGTCAAAAATTTTTCTCTTATAACTGCGCGAAAAGCATGTATTCTTGCTTAAAACAACGAAACAAGCTGTTTTAGAACGAAACGAGCTAAATCTGAACACATCGGTTTTACAAGTGTCTGTGTGATACGCGTCAAATCTTTTTCTCATAACGGTGCGAAAGGCATGTATTCGTGCTTAATACAACAAAACACGGTGTTTTAGACCGAAACGAGCTGAATCTGAACACATCGGTTTTACAAGTGTCCGTGTGATACGCGTCAAAACTTTTTCTCCTATAATAGCGCGAAAAGCATGTATTCTTGTTTAAAACAACTAAACAAGCTGTTTTAGACCGGAACGAGTTAAATCTGAACACATCGGTTTCACAAGTGTCCGTGTGATACGCGTCAAATCTTTCTCTCCTATAACTGCGAAAAGCATGTATTCGTGCTTAATACAACAAAACACGGTGTTTTAGACCGAAACGAGCTAAATCTGAACACATCGGTTTTACAAGTGTCCATGTGTTACGCGTCAAAACTTTTTCTCTTGTAACTGCGCGAAAAGCATGTATTCGTGCTTATTACAACGAAACAAGCTGTTTTAGGCCGAAACGAGCTTAATCTGAACACATCGGTTTTACAAGTGTCCTTGTGATACCTATCAAAACTTTTTATCTTATAACTGCATGTATTCGTGCTTAATACAACGAAACAAGCTGTTTTAGACCAAAACGAGCTAAATCTGAAGACATCGGTTTTACGAGTGTCCATGTGATACGCGTCAAAACTTTTTCGCCTGTAGCGGCGCGAAAAGCATGTATTCTTGCTTAAAACAACGAAACAAGCTGGTTTAGACCGAAAGGAGCTTAATCTGAACACATCGGTTTTACAAGTGTCCGTGTGATACGCGTCAAATCTTTCTGTCCTATAACTGTGCGAAAAGCGTGTATTCTTGCTTAATACAACGAAACAAGCAGTTTTAGACCGAAACGAGCTAAATCTGAACACATCGGTTTTAAGGTGTCCGTGTGATACGCGTCAAAACTTTTTCTCCTATAACTGCGCGAAAAGCATGTATTTTGCTTAAAACAACGAAACAAGCTGTTTTAGACCGGAGCGAGTTAAATCTGAACACATCGGTTTTTCAAGTGTCCGTGTGATACGCGTCAAAGCTTTTTCTCTTATAACTGCGCGAAAAGCATGTATTCGTGCTTTATACAACGAAACAAGTTGTTTTACATCGAAACGAGCTAAATCTGAACACTTCGGTTTTACAAGTGTCTGTGTGATACGCGTCAAATCTTTTTCTCATAACGGTGCGAAAGGCATGTATTCGTGCTTAATACAACAAAACACGGTGTTTTAGACCGAAACGAGCTAAATCTGAACACATCGGTTTTACAAGTGTCCATGTGTTACGCGTCAAAACTTTTTCTCTTGTAACTGCGCGAAAAGCATGTATTCGTGCTTAATACAACGAAACAAGCTGTTTTAGGCCGAAACGAGCTTAATCTGAACACATCGGTTTTACAAGTGTCCGTGTGATACTCGTCAAAACTTTTTCTGTTATAACTGCGAGAAAATCATGCATTCTTGCTTAAAACAACGAAACAAGCTGTTTTAGACCGAAACGAGCTAGATCTGAACACGTCGGTTTTACAAGTGTCCATGTGATACGCGTCAAAACTTTTTCGCCTGTAGCGGCGCGAAAAGCATGTATTCTTGCTTAAAACAACGAAACAAGCTGGTTTAGACCGAAAGGAGCTTAATCTGAACACATCGGTTTTACAAGTGTCCGTGTGATACGCGTCAAATCTTTCTGTCCTATAACTGTGCGAAAAGCGTGTATTCTTGCTTAATACAACGAAACAAGCAGTTTTAGACCGAAACGAGCTAAATCTGAACACATCGGTTTTAAGGTGTCCGTGTGATACGCGTCAAAACTTTTTCTCCTATAACTGCGCGAAAAGCATGTATTTTGCTTAAAACAACGAAACAAGCTGTTTTAGACCGGAGCGAGTTAAATCTGAACACATCGGTTTTTCAAGTGTCCGTGTGATACGCGTCAAAGCTTTTTCTCTTATAACTGCGCGAAAAGCATGTATTCGTGCTTTATACAACGAAACAAGTTGTTTTACATCGAAACGAGCTAAATCTGAACACTTCGGTTTTACAAGTGTCTGTGTGATACGCGTCAAATCTTTTTCTCATAACGGTGCGAAAGGCATGTATTCGTGCTTAATACAACAAAACACGGTGTTTTAGACCGAAACGAGCTAAATCTGAACACATCGGTTTTACAAGTGTCCATGTGTTACGCGTCAAAACTTTTTCTCTTGTAACTGCGCGAAAAGCATGTATTCGTGCTTAATACAACGAAACAAGCTGTTTTAGGCCGAAACGAGCTTAATCTGAACACATCGGTTTTACAAGTGTCCGTGTGATACTCGTCAAAACTTTTTCTGTTATAACTGCGAGAAAATCATGCATTCTTGCTTAAAACAACGAAACAAGCTGTTTTAGACCGAAACGAGCTAGATCTGAACACGTCGGTTTTACAAGTGTCCATGTGATACGCGTCAAAACTTTTTGTCCTATAACTGCGTGAAAAGCATGTATTCTTGCTTAAAACAACGAAACAATCTGGTTTAAACCGAAACGAGCTAAATCTGAACACATCGGTTTTACAAGTGTCCGTGTGATACTCGTCAAAACTTTTTCTGTTATAACTGCGAGAAAATCATGTATTCTTGCTTAAAACAACGAAACAAGCTGTTTTAGACCGAAACGAGCTAGATCTGAACACATCGGTTTTACAAGTATCCATGTGATACGCGTCAAAACATTTTGTCCTATAACTGCGCGAAAAGCATGTATTTTTGCTTAAAACAACGAAACAAGTTGTTTAGACCGAAACGAATTAGATATGAACACATTGGTTTTACAAGTGTCCATGTGATACGCGTCAAAAATTTTTCTCTTATAACTGCGCGAAAAGCATGTATTCTTGCTTAAAACAACGAAACAAGCTGTTTTAGAACGAAACGAGCTAAATCTGAACACATCGGTTTTACAAGTGTCTGTGTGATACGCGTCAAATCTTTTTCTCATAACGGTGCGAGAAGCATGTATTCGTGCTTAATACAACAAAACATGGTGTTTTAGACCGAAACGAGCTGAATCTGAACACATCGATTTTACAAGTGTCCGTGTGATACGCGTCAAAACTTTTTCTCCTATAATAGCGCGAAAAGCATGTATTCTTGTTTAAAACAACTAAACAAGCTGTTTTAGACCGGAACGAGTTAAATCTGAACACATCGGTTTCACAAGTGTCCGTGTGATACGCGTCAAATCTTTCTCTCCTATAACTGTGCGAAAAGCGTGTATTCTTGCTAAATACAACGAAACAAGCAGTTTTAGACCGAAACGAGCTAAATCTGAACACATCGGTTTTACAAGTGTCCATGTGAAACGCGTCAAAACTTTTTCTCTTGTAACTGCGCGAAAAGCATGTATTCTTGCTTAAAACAACGAAACAAGCTGTTTTAGAACGAAGCGAGCTAGATCTGAACACATCGGTTTTACAAGTGTCCTTGTGATACCTATCAAAACTTTTTATCTTATAACTGCATGTATTCGTGCTTAATACAACGAAACAAGCTGTTTTAGACCAAAACGAGCTAAATCTGAAGACATCGGTTTTACATGTGTCCGTGTGATACGCGTCAAAACTTTTTTCCTATAACTGCGCGAAAAGCATTTATTCTTGCTTAAAACAACGAAACAAGCTGTTTTAGACAGAAACGAGTTAAATCTGAACACATCGGTTTTACAAGTGTCCATGTGATACGCGTCAAAACTTTTTCTCTTGTAACTGCGCGAAAAGCGTGTATTCGTGCTTAATACAACGAAACAAGCAGTTTTAGACCGAAACGAGCTAAATCTGAACACATCGGTTTTACAAGTGTCCGTGTGATACGCGTCAAACTTTTTTCTCCTATAACTGCGCGAAAAGAATGTATTTTGCTTAAAACAACGAAACAAGCTGTTTTAGGCCGAAACGAGCTAAATCTGAACACATCGGTTTTACAAGTGTCCGTGTGATACTCAAAATTTTTTCTGTTATATCTGCGCGAAAAGCACGTATTCTTGCCTAAAACAACGAAACAAGCTGTTTTAGACCGAAACCAGCAAGATCTGAAGACATCGGTTTTACAAGTGTCCATGTGATACGCGTCAAATCTTTTTCTCCTGTAACTGCGCGAAAAGCATGTATTCTTGCTTAAAACAACGAAACAAGCTGGTTTAGACCGAAACGAGCTTAATCTGAACACATCGGTTTTACAAGTGTCCGTGTGATACTCAAAACTTTTTCGGTTATAACTGCGCGAAAAGCACGTATTCTTGCTTAAAACAACGAAACAAGCTGTTTTAGACCGAAACGAGCTAGATCTGAACACATCGATTTTACAAGTGTCCATGTGAAACGCGTCAAAACTTTTTCTCTTGTAACTGCGCGAAAAGCATGTATTCTTGCTTAAAACAACGAAACAAGCTGTTTTAGAACGAAGCGAGCTAGATCTGAACACATCGGTTTTACAAGTGTCTTTGTGATACCTATCAAAACTTTTTATCTTATAACTGCATGTATTCGTGCTTAATACAACGAAACAAGCTGTTTTAGACCAAAACGAGCTAAATCTGAAGACATCGGTTTTACAAGTGTCCATGTGATACGCATCAAAACTTTTTCGCCTGTAGCTGCGCGAAAAGCATGTATTCTTGCTTAAAACAACGAAACAAGCTGGTTTAGACCGAAAGGAGCTTAATCTGAACACATCGGTTTTACAAGTGTCCGTGTGATACGCGTCAAATCTTTCTGTCCTATAACTGTGCGAAAAGCGTGTATTCTTGCTTAATACAACGAAACAAGCAGTTTTAGACCGAAACAAGCTAAATCTGAACACATCGGTTTTAAGGTGTCCGTGTGATACGCGTCAAAACTTTTTCTCCTATAACTGCGCGAAAAGCATGTATTTTGCTTAAAACAACGAAACAAGCTGTTTTAGACCGGAGCGATTTAAATCTGAACACATCGGTTTTTCAAGTGTCCGTGTGATACGCGTCAAAGCTTTTTCTCTTATAACTGCGCGAAAAGCATGTATTCGTGCTTTATACAACGAAACAAGTTGTTTTACATCGAAACGAGCTAAATCTGAACACTTCGGTTTTACAAGTGTCTGTGTGATACGCGTCAAATCTTTTTCTCATAACGGTGCGAAAAGCATGTATTCGTGCTTAATACAACAAAACACGGTGTTTTAGACCGAAACGAGCTAAATCTGAACACATCGGTTTTACAAGTGTCCACGTGTTACGTGTCAAAACTTTTTCTCTTGTAACTGCGCGAAAAGCATGTATTCGTGCTTAATACAACGAAACAAGCTGTTTTAGGCCGAAACGAGCTTAATCTGAACACATCGGTTTTACAAGTGTCCATGTGATACGCGTCAAAACTTTTTCGCCTGTAGCTGCGCGAAAAGCATGTATTCTTGCTTAAAACAACGAAACAAGCTGGTTTAGACCGAAAGGAGCTTAATCTGAACACATCGGTTTTACAAGTGTCCGTGTGATACCCGTCAAATCTTTCTGTCCTATAACTGTGCGAAAAGCGTGTATTCTTGCTTAATACAACGAAACAAGCAGTTTTAGACCGAAACGAGCTAAATCTGAACACATCGGTTTTAAGGTGTCCGTGTGATACGCGTCAAAACTTTTTCTCCTATAACTGCGCGAAAAGCATGTATTTTGCTTAAAACAACGAAACAAGCTGTTTTAGACCGGAGCGAGTTAAATCTGAACACATCGGTTTTTCAAGTGTCCGTGTGATACGCGTCAAAGCTTTTTCTCTTATAACTGCGCGAAAAGCATGTATTCGTGCTTTATACAACGAAACAAGTTGTTTTACATCGAAACGAGCTAAATCTGAACACTTCGGTTTTACAAGTGTCTGTGTGATACGCGTCAAATCTTTTTCTCATAACGGTGCGAAAAGCATGTATTCGTGCTTAATACAACAAAACACGGTGTTTTAGACCGAAACGAGCTGAATCTGAACACATCGGTTTTACAAGTGTCCGTGTGATACGCGTCAAAACTTTTTCTCCTATAATAGCGCTAAAAGCATGTATTCTTGTTTAAAACAACTAAACAAGCTGTTTTAGACCGGAACGAGTTAAATCTGAACACATCGGTTTCACAAGTGTCCGTGTGATACGCGTCAAATCTTTCTCTCCTATAACTGTGCGAAAAGCATGTATTCGTGCTTAATACAACAAAACACGGTGTTTTAGACCGAAACGAGCTAAATCTGAACACATCGGTTTTACAAGTGTCCATGTGTTACGCGTCAAAACTTTTTCTCTTGTAACTGCGCGAAAAGCATGTATTCGTGCTTAATACAACGAAACAAGCTGTTTTAGGCCGAAACGAGCTTAATCTGAACACATCGGTTTTACAAGTGTCCTTGTGATACCTATCAAAACTTTTTATCTTATAACTGCATGTATTCGTGCTTAATACAACGAAACAAGCTGTTTTAGACCAAAACGAGCTAAATCTGAACACATAGGTTTTACAAGTGTCCGTGTGATACTCATCAAAACTTTTTCTGTTATAACTGCGTGAAAAGCATGTATTCTTGCTTAAAACAACGAAACAATCTGGTTTAAACCGAAACGAGCTAGATCTGAACACATCGGTTTTACAAGTATCCATGTGATACGCGTCAAAACATTTTGTCCTATAACTGCGCGAAAAGCATGTATTTTTGCTTAAAACAACGAAACAAGTTGTTTAGACCGAAACGATTTAGATATGAACACATTGGTTTTACAAGTGTCCATGTGATACGCGTCAAAAATTTTTCTCTTATGACTGCGCGAAAAGCATGTATTCTTGCTTAAAACAACGAAACAAGCTGTTTTAGAACGAAACGAGCTAAATCTGAACACATCGGTTTTACAAGTGTCTGTGTGATACGCGTCAAATCTTTTTCTCATAACGGTGCGAGAAGCATGTATTCGTGCTTAATACAACAAAACATGGTGTTTTAGACCGAAACGAGCTGAATCTGAACACATCGATTTTACAAGTGTCCGTGTGATACGCGTCAAAACTTTTTCTCCTATAATAGCGCGAAAAGCATGTATTCTTGTTTAAAACAACTAAACAAGCTGTTTTAGACCGGAACGAGTTAAATCTGAACACATCGGTTTCACAAGTGTCCGTGTGATACGCGTCAAATCTTTCTCTCCTATAACTGTGCGAAAAGCGTGTATTCTTGCTAAATACAACGAAACAAGTAGTTTTAGACCGAAACGAGCTAAATCTGAACACATCGGTTTTACAAGTGTCCATGTGAAACGCGTCAAAACTTTTTCTCTTGTAACTGCGCGAAAAGCATGTATTCTTGCTTAAAACAACGAAACAAGCTGTTTTAGAACGAAGCGAGCTAGATCTGAACACATCGGTTTTACAAGTGTCCTTGTGATACCTATCAAAACTTTTTATCTTATAACTGCATGTATTCGTGCTTAATACAACGAAACAAGCTGTTTTAGACCAAAACGAGCTAAATCTGAAGACATCGGTTTTACAAGTGTCCGTGTGATACGCGTCAAAACTTTTTCCTATAACTGCGCGAAAAGCATGTATTCTTGCTTAAAACAACGAAACAAGCTGTTTTAGACAGAAACGAGTTAAATCTGAACACATCGGTTTTACAAGTGTCCATGTGATACGCGTCAAAACTTTTTCTCTTGTAACTGCGCGAAAAGCGTGTATTCGTGCTTAATACAACGAAAGAAGCAGTTTTAGACCGAAACGAGCTAAATCTGAACACATCGGTTTTACAAGTGTCCGTGTGATACGCGTCAAACTTTTTTCTCCTATAACTGCGCGAAAAGAATGTATTTTGCTTAAAACAACAAAACAAGCTGTTTTAGGCCGAAACGAGCTAAATCTGAACACATCGGTTTTACAAGTGTCCGTGTGATACTCAAAATTTTTTCTGTTATATCTGCGCGAAAAGCACGTATTCTTGCTTAAAACAACGAAACAAGCTGTTTTAGACCGAAACCAGCAAGATCTGAAGACATCGGTTTTACAAGTGTCCATGTGATACGCGTCAAATTTTTTTCTCCTGTAACTGCGCGAAAAGCATGTATTCTTGCTTAAAACAACGAAACAAGCTGGTTTAGACCGAAACGAGCTTAATCTGAACACATCGGTTTTACAAGTGTCCGTGTGATACGCGTCAAATATTTTTCTCATAACGGTGCGAAAAGCATGTATTCGTGCTTAATACAACAAAACACGGTGTTTTAGACCGAAACGAGCTGAATCTGAACACATCGGTTTTACAAGTGTCCGTGTGATACGCGTCAAAACTTTTTCTCCTATAATAGCGCGAAAAGCATGTATTCTTGTTTAAAACAACTAAACAAGCTGTTTTAGACCGGAACGAGTTAAATCTGAACACATCGGTTTCACAAGTGTCCGTGTGATACGCGTCAAATCTTTCTCTCCTATAACTGTGCGAAAAGCGTGTATTCTTGCTAAATACAACGAAACAAGCAGTTTTAGACCGAAACGAGCTAAATCTGAACACATCGGTTTTACAAGTGTCCATGTGAAACGCGTCAAAACTTTTTCTCTTGTAACTGCGCGAAAAGCATGTATTCTTGCTTAAAACAACGAAACAAGCTGTTTTAGAACGAAGCGAGCTAGATCTGAACACATCGGTTTTACAAGTGTCCTTGTGATACCTATCAAAACTTTTTATCTTATAACTGCATGTATTCGTGCTTAATACAACGAAACAAGCTGTTTTAGACCAAAACGAGCTAAATCTGAAGACATCGGTTTTACAAGTGTCCGTGTGATACGCGTCAAAACTTTTTCCTATAACTGCGCGAAAAGCATGTATTCTTGCTTAAAACAACGAAACAAGCTGTTTTAGACAGAAACGAGTTAAATCTGAACACATCGGTTTTACAAGTGTCCATGTGATACGCGTCAAAACTTTTTCTCTTGTAACTGCGCGAAAAGCGTGTATTCGTGCTTAATACAACGAAACAAGCAGTTTTAGACCGAAACGAGCTAAATCTGAACACATCGGTTTTACAAGTGTCCGTGTGATACGCGTCAAACTTTTTTCTCCTATAACTGCGCGAAAAGAATGTATTTTGCTTAAAACAACAATACAAGCTGTTTTAGGCCGAAACGAGCTAAATCTGAACACATCGGTTTTACAAGTGTCCGTGTGATACTCAAAATTTTTTCTGTTATATCTGCGCGAAAAGCACGTATTCTTGCTTAAAACAACGAAACAAGCTGTTTTAGACCGAAACCAGCAAGATCTGAAGACATCGGTTTTACAAGTGTCCATGTGATACGCGTCAAATTTTTTTCTCCTGTAACTGCGCGAAAAGCATGTATTCTTGCTTAAAACAACGAAACAAGCTGGTTTAGACCGAAACGAGCTTAATCTGAACACATCGGTTTTACAAGTGTCCGTGTGATACGCGTCAAATATTTTTCTCATAACGGTGCGAAAAGCATGTATTCGTGCTTAATACAACAAAACACGGTGTTTTAGACCGAAACGAGCTGAATCTGAACACATCGGTTTTACAAGTGTCCGTGTGATACGCGTCAAAACTTTTTCTCCTATAATAGCGCGAAAAGCATGTATTCTTGTTTAAAACAACTAAACAAGCTGTTTTAGACCGGAACGAGTTAAATCTGAACACATCGGTTTCACAAGTGTCCGTGTGATACGCGTCAAATCTTTCTCTCCTATAACTGTGCGAAAAGCGTGTATTCTTGCTAAATACAACGAAACAAGCAGTTTTAGACCGAAACGAGCTAAATCTGAACACATCGGTTTTACAAGTGTCCATGTGAAACGCGTCAAAACTTTTTCTCTTGTAACTGCGCGAAAAGCATGTATTCTTGCTTAAAACAACGAAACAAGCTGTTTTAGAACGAAGCGAGCTAGATCTGAACACATCGGTTTTACAAGTGTCCTTGTGATACCTATCAAAACTTTTTATCTTATAACTGCATGTATTCGTGCTTAATACAACGAAACAAGCTGTTTTAGACCAATACGAGCTAAATCTGAAGACATCGGTTTTACAAGTGTCCGTGTGATACGCGTCAAAACTTTTTTCCTATAACTGCGCGAAAAGCATGTATTCTTGCTTAAAACAACGAAACAAGCTGTTTTAGACAGAAACGAGTTAAATCTGAACACATCGGTTTTACAAGTGTCCATGTGATACGCGTCAAAACTTTTTCTCTTGTAACTGCGCGAAAAGCGTGTATTCGTGCTTAATACAACGAAACAAGCAGTTTTAGACCGAAACGAGCTAAATCTGAACACATCGGTTTTACAAGTGTCCGTGTGATACGCGTCAAACTTTTTTCTCCTATAACTGCGCGAAAAGAATGTATTTTGCTTAAAACAACGAAACAAGCTGTTTTAGGCCGAAACGAGCTAAATCTGAACACATCGGTTTTACAAGTGTCCGTGTGATACTCAAAATTTTTTCTGTTATATCTGCGCGAAAAGCACGTATTCTTGCTTAAAACAACGAAACAAGCTGTTTTAGACCGAAACCAGCAAGATCTGAAGACATCGGTTTTACAAGTGTCCATGTGATACGCGTCAAATCTTTTTCTCCTGTAACTGCGCGAAAAGCATGTATTCTTGCTTAAAACAACGAAACAAGCTGGTTTAGACCGAAACGAGCTTAATCTGAACACATCGGTTTTACAAGTGTCCGTGTGATACTCAAAACTTTTTCGGTTTTAACTGCGCGAAAAGCACGTATTCTTGCTTAAAACAAGGAAACAAGCTGTTTTAGACCGAAACGAGCTAGATCTGAACACATCGATTTTACAAGTGTCCATGTGAAACGCGTCAAAACTTTTTCTCTTGTAACTGCGCGAAAAGCATGTATTCTTGCTTAAAACAACGAAACAAGCTGTTTTAGAACGAAGCGAGCTAGATCTGAACACATCGGTTTTACAAGTGTCCTTGTGATACCCATCAAAACTTTTTATCTTATAACTGCATGTATTCGTGCTTAATACAACGAAACAAGCTGTTTTAGACCTAAACGAGCTAAATCTGAAGACATCGGTTTTACAAGTGTCCATGTGATACGCATCAAAACTTTTTCGCCTGTAGCTGCGCGAAAAGCATGTATTCTTGCTTAAAACAACGAAACAAGCTGGTTTAGACCGAAAGGAGCTTAATCTGAACACATCGGTTTTACAAGTGTCCGTGTGATACGCGTCAAATCTTTCTGTCCTATAACTGTGCGAAAAGCGTGTATTCTTGCTTAATACAACGAAACAAGCAGTTTTAGACCGAAACGAGCTAAATCTGAACACATCGGTTTTAAGGTGTCCGTGTGATACGCGTCAAAACTTTTTCTCCTATAACTGCGCGAAAAGCATGTATTTTGCTTAAAACAACGAAACAAGCTGTTTTAGACCGGAGCGATTTAAATCTGAACACATCGGTTTTTCAAGTGTCCGTGTGATACGCGTCAAAGCTTTTTCTCTTATAACTGCGCGAAAAGCATGTATTCGTGCTTTATACAACGAAACAAGTTGTTTTACATCGAAACGAGCTAAATCTGAACACTTCGGTTTTACAAGTGTCTGTGTGATACGCGTCAAATCTTTTTCTCATAACGGTGCGAAAAGCATGTATTCGTGCTTAATACAACAAAACACGGTGTTTTAGACCGAAACGAGCTAAATCTGAACACATCGGTTTTACAAGTGTCCATGTGTTACGCGTCAAAACTTTTTCTCTTGTAACTGCGCGAAAAGCATGTATTCGTGCTTAATACAACGAAACAAGCTGTTTTAGGCCGAAACGAGCTTAATCTGAACACATCGGTTTTACAAGTGTCCGTGTGATACTCGTCAAAACTTTTTCTGTTATAACTGCGAGAAAATCATGCATTCTTGCTTAAAACAACGAAACAAGCTGTTTTAGACCGAAACGAGCTAGATCTGAACACGTCGGTTTTACAAGTGTCCATGTGATACGCGTCAAAACTTTTTGTCCTATAACTACGTGAAAAGCATGTATTCTTGCTTAAAACAACGAAACAATCTGGTTTAAACCGAAACGAGCTAAATCTGAACACATCGGTTTTACAAGTGTCCGTGTGATACTCGTCAAAACTTTTTCTGTTATAACTGCGAGAAAATCATGTATTCTTGCTTAAAACAACGAAACAAGCTGGTTTAGACCGAAAGGAGCTTAATCTGAACACATCGGTTTCACAAGTGTCCGTGTGATACGCGTCAAATCTTTCTCTCCTATAACTGTGCGAAAAGCGTGTATTCTTGCTAAATACAACGAAACAAGCAGTTTTAGACCGAAACGAGCTAAATCTGAACACATCGGTTTTACAAGTGTCCATGTGAAACGCGTCAAAACTTTTTCTCTTGTAACTGCGCGAAAAGCATGTATTCTTGCTTAAAACAACGAAACAAGCTGTTTTAGAACGAAGCGAGCTAGATCTGAACACACCGGTTTTACAAGTGTCCTTGTGATACCTATCAAAACTTTTTATCTTATAACTGCATGTATTCGTGCTTAATACAACGAAACAAGCTGTTTTAGACCAAAACGAGCTAAATCTGAAGACATCGGTTTTACAAGTGTCCATGTGATACGCGTCAAAACTTTTTCGCCTGTAGCTGCGCGAAAAGCATGTATTCTTGCTTAAAACAACGAAACAAGCTGGTTTAGACCGAAAGGAGCTTAATCTGAACACATCGGTTTTACAAGTGTCCGTGTGATACGCGTCAAATCTTTCTGTCCTATAACTGTGCGAAAAGCGTGTATTCTTGCTTAATACAACGAAACAAGCAGTTTTAGACCGAAACGAGCTAAATCTGAACACATCGGTTTTAAGGTGTCCGTGTGATACGCGTCAAAACTTTTTCTCCTATAACTGCGCGAAAAGCATGTATTTTGCTTAAAACAACGAAACAAGCTGTTTTAGACCGGAGCGAGTTAAATCTGAACACATCGGTTTTTCAAGTGTCCGTGTGATACGCGTCAAAGCTTTTTCTCTTATAACTGCGCGAAAAGCATGTATTCGTGCTTTATACAACGAAACAAGTTGTTTTACATCGAAACGAGCTAAATCTGAACACCGGTTTTACAAGTGTCTGTGTGATACGCGTCAAATCTTTTTCTCATAACGGTGCGAAAAGCATGTATTCGTGCTTAATACAACAAAACACGGTGTTTTAGACCGAAACGAGCTGAATCTGAACACATCGGTTTTACAAGTGTCCGTGTGATACGCGTCAAAACTTTTTCTCCTATAATAGCGCGAAAAGCATGTATTCTTGTTTAAAACAACTAAACAAGCTGTTTTAGACCGGAACGAGTTAAATCTGAACACATCGGTTTCACAAGTGTCCGTGTGATACGCGTCAAATCTTTCTCTCCTATAACTGCGCGAAAAGCATGTATTCGTGCTTAATACAACAAAACACGGTGTTTTAGACCGAAACGAGCTAAATCTGAACACATCGGTTTTACAAGTGTCCATGTGTTACGCGTCAAAACTTTTTCTCTTGTAACTGCGCGAAAAGCACGTATTCGTGCTTAATACAACGAAACAAGCTGTTTTAGGCCGAAACGAGCTTAATCTGAACACATCGGTTTTACAAGTGTCCTTGTGATACCTATCAAAACTTTTTATCTTATAACTGCATGTATTCGTGCTTAATACAACGAAACAAGCTGTTTTAGACCAAAACGAGCTAAACCTGAAGACATCGGTTTTACAAGTGTCCATGTGATACGCGTCAAAACTTTTTCGCCTGTAGCTGCGCGAAAAGCATGTATTCTTGCTTAAAACAACGAAACAAGCTGGTTTAGACCGCAAGGAGCTTAATCTGAACACATCGGTTTTACAAGTGTCCGTGTGATACGCGTCAAATCTTTCTCTCCTATAACTGTGCGAAAAGCGTGTATTCTTGCTTAATACAACGAAACAAGCAGTTTTAGACCGAAACGAGCTAAATCTGAACACATCGGTTTTAAGGTGTCCGTGTGATACGCGTCAAAACTTTTTCTCCTATAACTGCGCGAAAAGCATGTATTTTGCCTAAAACAACGAAACAAGCTGTTTTAGACCGGAGCGAGTTAAATCTGAACACTTCGGTTTTACAAGTGTCTGTGTGATACGCGTCAAATCTTTTTCTCATAACGGTGCGAAAAGCATGTATTCGTGCTTAATACAACGAAACACGGTGTTTTAGACCGAAACGAGCTAAATCTGAACACATCGGTTTTACAAGTGTCCATGTGTTACGCGTCAAAACTTTTTCTCTTGTAACTGCGCGAAAAGCATGTATTCGTGCTTAATACAACGAAACAAGCTGTTTTAGGCCGAAACGAGCTTAATCTGAACACATCGGTTTTACAAGTGTCCGTGTGATACTCGTCAAAACTTTTTCTGTTATAACTGCGAGAAAATCATGTATTCTTGCTTAAAACAATGAAACAAGCTGTTTTAAACCGAAACGAGCTAGATCTGAACACATCGGTTTTACAAGTGTCCATGTGATACGCGTCAAAACATTTTGTCCTATAACTGCGCGAAAATCATGTATTTTTGCTTAAAACAACGAAACAAGTTGTTTAGACCGAAACGAATTAGATCTGAACACATTGGTTTTACAAGTGTCCATGTGATACGCGTCAAAAATTTTTCTCTTATAACTGCGCGAAAAGCATGTATTCTTGCTTAAAACAACGAAACAAGCTGGTTTAGAACGAAAGGAGCTAAATCTGAACACATCGGCTTTACAAGTGTCTGTGTGATACGCGTCAAATCTTTTTCTCATAACGGTGCGAGAAGCATGTATTCGTGCTTAATACAACAAAACATGGTGTTTTAGACCGAAACGAGCTGAATCTGAACACATCGGTTTTACAAGTGTCCGTGTGATACGCGTCAAAACTTTTTCTCCTATATTAGCGCGAAAAGCATGTATTCTTGTTTAAAACAACTAAACAAGCTGTTTTAGACCGGAACGATTTAAATCTGAACACATCGGTTTTACAAGTGTCCGTGTGATACGCCTCAAAACTTTTTTCTTATAACTGCGCGAAAAGCATGTATTCTTGCTTAAAACAACGAAACAAGCTGTTTTAGACCGAAACGAGTTAAATCTGACCACATCGGTTTCACAAGTGTCCGTGTGATACGCGTCAAATCTTTCTCTCCTATAACTGTGCGAAAAGCGTGTATTCTTGCTAAATACAACGAAACAAGCAGTTTTAGACCGAAACGAGCTAAATCTGAACACATCGGTTTTACAAGTGTCCGTGTGATACGCGTCAAAACATTTTCTCCTATAACTGCGCGAAAAGCATGTATTTTTGCTTAAAACAACGAAACAAGCTGTTTTAGACCGAAACGAGCTAAATCTGATCACATCGGTTTTACAAGTGTCCATGTGATACTCAAAACGTTTTCTGTTATAACTGCGCGAAATGCATGTATTCGTGCTTAATACAACAAAACACGGTGTTTTAGACCGAAACAAACTAAATCTGAACACATCGGTTTTATAAGTGTCCGTGTGATACGCGTCAAAACTTTTTCTCCTATAATTGCGCGAAAAGCATGTATTCTTGTTTAAAACAACGAAACAAGCTGTTTTAGACCGGAGCGAGTTAAATCTCAACAATCGGTTTTACAAGTGTCCGTGTGATACGCGTCAAAGCGTTTTCTCTTATAACTGCACGAAAAGCATGTATTCGTGCTTAATACAACGAAACAAGTTGTTTTACATCGAAACGAGCTAATTCTGTACACTTCGGTTTTACAAGTGTCTGTGTGATACGCGTCAAATCTTTTTCTCATAACGGTGCGAAAAGCATGTATTCGTGCTTAATACAACAAAACACGGTGTTTTAGACCGAAATGAGCTAAATCTGAACACATCGGTTTTACAAGTGTCCATGTGATACGCGTCCAAACTTTTTCTCTTGTAACTGCGCGAAAAGCATGTATTCGTGCTTAATACAAGAAACAAGCTGTTTTAGACTGAAACGAGCTAAATCTGAAGACTTCGGTTTTACAAGTGTCCGTGTGATACGCGTCAAAACTTTTTCCCCTGTAACTGCGCGAAAAGCATGTATTCTTGCTTAAAGCAACGAAACAAGCTGGTTTAGACCGAAACGAGCTAAATCTGAACACATCGGTTTTACAAGTGTCCTTGTGATACGCGTCAAAACTTTTTATGTTATAACTGCGGGAAAAGCATGTATTCTTGCTTAAAACAACGAAACAAGCTGTTTTAGACCGAAACAAATTAGATCTGAACACATCGGTTTTACAAGTGTCCGTGTGATACGTGTCAAAAATCTTTTTCTCTTATAACTGCGCGAAAAGCGTGTATTCGTGCTTAATACAACAAAACACGGTGTTTTAGACCGAAACGAGCTTAATCTGAACACATCGGTTTTACAAGTGTCCGTGTGATACTCGTCAAAACTTTTTCTGTTATAACTGCGAGAAAATCATGCATTCTTGCTTAAAACAACGAAACAAGCTGTTTTAGACCGAAACGAGCTAGATCTGAACACATCGGTTTTACAAGTGTCCATGTGATACGCGTCAAAACTTTTTGTCCTATAACTGCGTGAAAAGCATGTATTCTTGCTTAAAACAACGAAACAATCTGGTTTAAACCGAAACGAGCTAAATCTGAACACATCGGTTTTACAAGTGTCCGTGTGATACTCGTCAAAACTTTTTCTGGTATAACTGCGAGAAAATCATGTATTCTTGCTTAAAACAACGAAACAAGCTGTTTTAGACCGAAACGAGCTAGATCTGAACACATCGGTTTTACAAGTGTCTATGTGATACGCGTCAAAACATTTTGTCCTATAACTGCGCGACAAGCATGTATTTTTGCTTAAAACAACGAAACAAGTTGTTTAGACCGAAACGAATTAGATCTGAACACATTGGTTTTACAAGTGTCCATGTGATACGCGTCAAAAATTTTTCTCTTATAACTGCGCGAAAAGCATGTATTCTTGCTTAAAACAACGAAACAAGCTGTTTTAGAACGAAACGAGCTAAATCTGAACACATCGGTTTTACAAGTGTCCGTGTGATACGCCTCAAAACTTTTTTCTTATAACTGCGCGAAAAGCATGTATTCTTGTTTAAGACAACTAAACAAGCTGTTTTAGACCGGAACGAGTTAAATCTGAACACATCGGTTTTACAAGTGTCCGTGTGATACGCCTCAAAACTTTTTTTTTATAACTGCGCGAAAAGCATGTATTCTTGCTTAAAACAACGAAACAAGCTGTTTTAGACCGAAACGAGTTAAATCTGAACACATCGGTTTCACAAGTGTCCGTGTGATACGCGTCAAATCTTTCTCTCCTATAACTGTGCGAAAAGCGTGTATTCTTGCTAAATACAACGCATCAAGCAGTTTTAGACCGAAACGAGCTAAATCTGAACACATCGGTTTTACAAGTGTCCGTGTGATACGCGTCAAAACTTTTTCTCCTATAACTGCGCGAAAAGCATGTATTTTTGCTTAAAACAACGAAACAAGCTGTTTTAGACCGAAACGAGCTAAATCTGAACACATCGGTTTTACAAGTGTCCGTGTGATACTCAAAACTTTTTCTGTTATAACTGCGCGAAAAGCATGTATTCGTGCTCAATACAACAAAACACGGTGTTTTAGACCGAAACAAACTAAATCTGAACACATCGGTTTTATAAGTGTCCGTGTGATACGCGTCAAAACTTTTTCTCCTATAATTGCGCGAAAAGCATGTATTCTTGTTTAAAACAACGAAACAAGCTGTTTTAGACCGGAGCGAGTTAAATCTCAACAATCGGTTTTACAAGTGTCCGTGTGATACGCGTCAAAGCGTTTTCTCTTATAACTGCACGAAAAGCATGTATTCGTGCTTAATACAACGAAACAAGTTGTTTTACATCGAAACGAGCTAAATCTGTACACTTCGGTTTTACAAGTGTCTGTGTGATACGCGTCAAATCTTTTTCTCATAACGGTGCGAAAAGCATGTATTCGTGCTTAATACAACAAAACACGGTGTTTTAGACTGAAATGAGCTAAATCTGAACACATCGGTTTTACAAGTGTCCATGTGATACGCGTGTAAACTTTTTCTCTTGTAACTGCGCGAAAAGCATGTATTCGTGCTTAATACAACGAAACAAGCTGTTTTAGACTGAAACGAGCTAAATCTGAAGACATCGGTTTTACAAGTGTCCGTGTGATACCTACCAAAACTTTTTATCTTATAACTGCGCGAAAAGCATGTATTCTTGCTTAATACAAGAAACAAGTTTTAGACCGAAACGAGCTAAATCTGGACATCGATTTTACAAGTTTCCATGTGATACGCGTCAAAACATTTTCTCCTGTAACTGCGCGAAAAGCATGTATTCTTGCTTAAAACAACGAAACAATCTGGTTTAAACCGAAACGAGCTAAATCTGAATACAACGGTTTTACAAGTGTCCATGTGATACTCGTCAAAACTTTTTCTGTTATAACTGCGAGAAAATTATGTATTCTTGCTTAAAACAACGAAACAAGCTGTTTTAGACCGAAACGAGCTAGATCTGAACATATCGGTTTTACAAGTGTCCATGTGATACGCGTAAAACCTTTTTCTCCTATAACTGCGCGAAAAGCATGTATTCTTGCTTAAAACAACGAAACAAGCTGTTTTAGAACGAAACGAGCTAAATCTGAACACATCGGTTTTACAAGTCTCTGTGTCATACGCGTCAAATCTTTTTCTCATAACGGTGCGAGAAGGTAGTATTCGTGCTTAATACAACAAAACACGGTGTTTTAGACCGAAACGAGCTAAATCTGAACACATCTGTTTTACAAGTGTCCGTGTGATACGCGTCAAAACTTTTTCTCCTATAATTGCGCGAAAAGCATGTATTCTTGTTTAAAACAACTAAACAAGCTGTTTTAGACCGGAACGAGTTAAATCTGAACACATCGGTTTTACAAGTGTCCGTGTGATACGCGTCAAAACTTTTTTCCTATAACTGCGCGAAAAGCATGTATTCTTGCTTAAAACAACGAAACAAGCTGTTTTAGAACGAAACGAGCTAAATCTGAACACATCGGTTTTACAAGTCTCTGTGTGATACGCGTCAAATCTTTTTCTCATAACGGTGCGAGAAGCTAGTATTCGTGCTTAATACAACAAAACACGGTGTTTTAGACCGAAACGAGCTAAATCTGAACACATCGGTTTTACAAGTGTCCGTGTGATACGCGTCAAAACTTTTTCTCCTATAATTGCGCGAAAAGCATGTATTCTTGCTTAAAACAACGAAACAAGCTGTTTTAGACCGGAACGAGTTAAATCTGAACACATCGGTTTTACAAGTGTCCGTGTGATACGCGTCTAAACTTTTTCTCTTATAACTGCGCGAAAAGCATGTATTCTTGCTTAAAACAACGAAACAAGCTGTTTTAGAATGAAGCGAGCTAGATCTGAACACATCGGTTTTACAAGTGTCCGTGTGATACCTATCAAAACTTCTTATCTTTTAACTGCGCGAAAAGCATGTATTCGTGCTTAATACAACAAAACAAGCTGTTTTAGACCGAAACGAGCTAAATCTGAAGACATCGGTTTTACAAGTGTTCGTGTGATACGCGTCAAAACTTTTTCTCCTGTAACTGCGCGAAAAGCATGTATTCTTGCTTAAAACTACGAAACAAGCTGTTTTAGACAGAAACGAGTTAAATCTGAACACATCGGTTTTACAAGTGTCCATGTGATACGCGTCAAAACTTTTTCTCTTGTAACTGCGCGAAAAGCGTGTATTCGTGCTTAATACAACGAAACAAGCAGTTTTAGACCGAAACGAGCTAAATCTGAACACACCGGTTTTACAAGTGTCCGTGTGATACGCGTCAAACTTTTTCTCCTATAACTGCGCGAAAAGAATGTATTTTGCTTAAAACAACGAAACAAGCTGTTTTAGGCCGAAACGAGCTAAATCTGAACACATCGGTTTTACAAGTGTTCGTGTGATACTCAAAATGTTTTCTGTTATAACTGCGCGAAAAGCATGTATTTTGCTTAAAACAACGAAACAAGCTGTTTTAGACCGAAACGAGCTAAATCTGAACACATCGGTTTTACAAGTGTCCGTGTGACACTCAAAACTTTTTCGGTTAAAACTGCGCGAAAAGCACGTATTCTTGCTTAAAACAACGAAACAAGCTGTTTTAGACCGAACGAGCTAGATCTGAACACATCGGTTTTACAAGTGTCCGTGTGATACGCGTCAAAACTTTTTCTCTTATAACGGCGCGAAAAGCATGTATTCGTGCTTAATACAACAAAGCATGGTGTTTTAGACCGAAACGAGCTAAATCTGAACACATCGGTTTTACAAGTGTCCATGTGATACGCGTCACTACTTTTTCTCTTGTAACTGCGCGAAAAGCATGTATTCTGCTTAAAACAACGAAACAAGCTGTTTTAGAACGAAGCGAGCTAGATCTGAACACATCGGTTTTACAAGTGTCCTTGTGATACCTATCAAAACTTTTTATCTTATAACTGCATGTATTCGTGCTTAATACAACGAAACAAGCTGTTTTAGACCAAAACGAGCTAAATCTGAAGACATCGGTTTTACAAGTGTCCATGTGATACGCGTCAAAACTTTTTCGCCTGTAGCTGCGCGAAAAGCATGTATTCTTGCTTAAAACAACGAAACAAGCTGGTTTAGACCGAAAGGAGCTTAATCTGAACACATCGGTTTTACAAGTGTCCGTGTGATACGCGTCAAATCTTTCTCTCCTATAACTGTGCGAAAAGCGTGTATTCTTGCTTAATACAACGAAACAAGCAGTTTTAGACCGAAACGAGCTAAATCTGAACACATCGGTTTTAAGGTGTCCGTGTGATACGCGTCAAAACTTTTTCTCCTGTAACTGCGCTAAAAGCATGTATTTTGCTTAAAACAACGAAACAAGCTGTTTTAGACCGGAGCGAGTTAAATCTGAACACATCGGTTTTTCAAGTGTCCGTGTGATACGCGTCAAAGCTTTTTCTCTTATAACTGCGCGAAAAGCATGTATTCGTGCTTTATACAACGAAACAAGTTGTTTTACATCGAAACGAGCTAAATCTGAACACTTCGGTTTTACAAGTGTCTGTGTGATACGCGTCAAATCTTTTTCTCATAACGGTGCGAAAAGCATGTATTCGTGCTTAATACAACAAAACACGGTGTTTTAGACCGAAACGAGCTAAATCTGAACACATCGGTTTTAAAGTGTCCATGTGATACGCGTCAAAACTTTTTCTCTTGTAACTGCGCGAAAAGAATGTATTCGTGCTTATTACAACGAAACAAGCAGTTTTAGACCGAAACGAGCTAAATCTGAACACATCGGTTTTACAAGCGTCCGTGTGATACGCGTCAAACTTTTTCTCCTATAACTGCGCGAAAAGCATGTATTTTGCTTAAAACAACGAAACAAGCTGTTTTAGACCGAAACGAGCTAAATCTGAACACATCGGTTTTACAAGTGTCCGTGTGATACTCAAAACTTTTTCGGTTATAACTGCGCGAAAAGCACGTATTCTTGCTTAAAACAACGAAACAAGCTATTTTAGACCGAAACGAGCTAGATCTGAACACATCGGTTTTACAAGTGTCCGTGTGATACGCGTCAAAACTTTTTCTCTTATAACGGCGCGAAAAGCATGTATTCGTGCTTAAAACAAGGAAACCAGCTGTTTTAGACCGGAATGAGTTAAATCTGAACACATCGGTTTTACAAGTGTCCGTGTGATACGCGTCAAAACTTTTTCTCTTATAACTGCGCGAAAAGCATGTATTCTTGCTTAAAACAACGAAACAAGCTGCTTTAGACCGGAACGAGCTAGATCTGAACATATCGGTTTTACAAGTGTCCATGTGATACGCGTAAAAACTTTTTCTCCTATAACTGCGCGAAAAGCATGTATTTTTGCTTAAAACAACGAAACAAGTTGTTTTAGACCGAAACGAATTAGATCTGAACACATCGGTGTTACAAGTGTCCATGTGATACGCGTCAAAAATTTTTCTCTTATAACTGCGCGAAAAGCATGTATTCTTGCTTAAAACAACGAAACAAGCTGTTTTAGAACGAAACGAGCTAAATCTGAACACATCGGTTTTACAAGTCTCTGTGTGATACGCGTCAAATCTTTTTCTCATAACGGTGCGAGAAGGTAGTATTCGTGCTTAATACAACAAAACACGGTGTTTTAGACCGAAACGAGCTAAATCTGAACACATCGGTTTACAAGTGTCCGTGTGATACGCGTCAAAACTTTTTCTCCTATAATTGCGCGAAAAGCATGTATTCTTGTTTAAAACAACTAAACAAGCTGTTTTAGACCGGAACGAGTTAAATCTGAACACATCGGTTTTACAAGTGTCCGTGTGATACGCGTCAAAACTTTTTCCTATAACTGCGCGAAAAGCATGTATTCTTGCTTAAAACAACGAAACAAGCTGTTTTAGAACGAAACGAGCTAAATCTGAACACATCGGTTTTACAAGTGTCCGTGTGATACGCGTCAAAACTTTTTCTCCTATAATTGCGCGAAAAGCATGTATTCTTGTTTAAAACAACTAAACAAGCTGTTTTAGACCGGAACGAGTTAAATCTGAACACATCGGTTTTACAAGTGTCCGTGTGATACGCGTCAAAACTTTTTTCCTATAACTGCGCGAAAAGCATGTATTCTTGCTTAAAACAACGAAACAAGCTGTTTTAGAACGAAGCGAGCTAGATCTGAACACATCGGTTTTACAAGTGTCCTTGTGATACCTATCAAAACTTTTTATCTTATAACTGCATGTATTCGTGCTTAATACAACGAAACAAGCTGTTTTAGACCAAAACGAGCTAAATCTGAAGACATCGGTTTTACAAGTGTCCATGTGATACGCGTCAAAACTTTTTCGCCTGTAGCTGCGCGAAAAGCATGTATTCTTGCTTAAAACAACGAAACAAGCTGGTTTAGACCGAAAGGAGCTTAATCTGAACACATCGGTTTTACAAGTGTCCGTGTGATACGCGTCAAATCTTTCTCTCCTATAACTGTGCGAAAAGCGTGTATTCTTGCTTAATACAACGAAACAAGCAGTTTTAGACCGAAACGAGCTAAATCTGAACACATCGGTTTTAAGGTGTCCGTGTGATACGCGTCAAAACTTTTTCTCCTGTAACCGCGCTAAAAGCATGTATTTTGCTTAAAACAACGAAACAAGCTGTTTTAGACCGGAGCGAGTTAAATCTGAACACATCGGTTTTTCAAGTGTCCGTGTGATACGCGTCAAAGCTTTTTCTCTTATAACTGCGCGAAAAGCATGTATTCGTGCTTTATACAACGAAACAAGTTGTTTTACATCGAAACGAGCTAAATCTGAACACTTCGGTTTTACAAGTGTCTGTGTGATACGCGTCAAATCTTTTTCTCATAACGGTGCGAAAAGCATGTATTCGTGCTTAATACAACAAAACACGGTGTTTTAGACCGAAACGAGCTAAATCTGAACACATCGGTTTTAAAGTGTCCATGTGATACGCGTCAAAACTTTTTCTCTTGTAACTGCGCGAAAAGAATGTATTCGTGCTTATTACAACGAAACAAGCAGTTTTAGACCGAAACGAGCTAAATCTGAACACATCGGTTTTACAAGCGTCCGTGTGATACGCGTCAAACTTTTTCTCCTATAACTGCGCGAAAAGCATGTATTTTGCTTAAAACAACGAAACAAGCTGTTTTAGACCGAAACGAGCTAAATCTGAACACATCGGTTTTACAAGTGTCCGTGTGATACTCAAAACTTTTTCGGTTATAACTGCGCGAAAAGCACGTATTCTTGCTTAAAACAACGAAACAAGCTATTTTAGACCGAAACGAGCTAGATCTGAACACATCGGTTTTACAAGTGTCCGTGTGATACGCGTCAAAACTTTTTCTCTTATAACGGCGCGAAAAGCATGTATTCGTGCTTAAAACAAGGAAACCAGCTGTTTTAGACCGGAATGAGTTAAATCTGAACACATCGGTTTTACAAGTGTCCGTGTGATACGCGTCAAAACTTTTTCTCTTATAACTGCGCGAAAAGCATGTATTCTTGCTTAAAACAACGAAACAAGCTGCTTTAGACCGGAACGAGCTAGATCTGAACATATCGGTTTTACAAGTGTCCATGTGATACGCGTAAAAACTTTTTCTCCTATAACTGCGCGAAAAGCATGTATTTTTGCTTAAAA
The DNA here is from genome assembly GCF_052857255.1 of Amblyomma americanum. Lineage (NCBI taxonomy): Eukaryota > Metazoa > Arthropoda > Arachnida > Ixodida > Ixodidae > Amblyomma > Amblyomma americanum. The sequence continues at coordinate 110,407 of NW_027526492.1, read as the reverse complement.
CAACGAAACAAGTTGTTTTAGACCGAAACGAATTAGATCTGAACACATCGGTGTTACAAGTGTCCATGTGATACGCGTCAAAAATTTTTCTCTTATAACTGCGCGAAAAGCATGTATTCTTGCTTAAAACAACGAAACAAGCTGTTTTAGAACGAAACGAGCTAAATCTGAACACATCGGTTTTACAAGTCTCTGTGTGATACGCGTCAAATCTTTTTCTCATAACGGTGCGAGAAGGTAGTATTCGTGCTTAATACAACAAAACACGGTGTTTTAGACCGAAACGAGCTAAATCTGAACACATCGGTTTTACAAGTGTCCGTGTGATACGCGTCAAAACTTTTTCTCCTATAATTGCGCGAAAAGCATGTATTCTTGTTTAAAACAACTAAACAAGCTGTTTTAGACCGGAACGAGTTAAATCTGAACACATCGGTTTTACAAGTGTCCGTGTGATACGCGTCAAAACTTTTTTCCTATAACTGCGCGAAAAGCATGTATTCTTGCTTAAAACAACGAAACAAGCTGTTTTAGACAGAAACGAGTTAAATCTGAACACATCGGTTTTACAAGTGTCCATGTGATACGCGTCAAAACTTTTTCTCTTGTAACTGCGCGAAAAGCGTGTATTCGTGCTTAATACAACGAAACAAGCAGTTTTAGACCGAAACGAGCTAAATCTGAACACACCGGTTTTACAAGTGTCCGTGTGATACGCGTCAAACTTTTTCTCCTATAACTGCGCGAAAAGAATGTATTTTGCTTAAAACAACGAAACAAGCTGTTTTAGGCCGAAACGAGCTAAATCTGAACACATCGGTTTTACAAGTGTCCGTGTGATACTCAAAATGTTTTCTGTTATAACTGCGCGAAAAGCACGTATTCTTGCTTAAAACAACGAAACAAGCTGTTTTAGACCGAAACCAGCAAGATCTGAAGACATCGGTTTTACAAGTGACCATGTGATACGCGTCAAAACTTTTTCTCCTGTAACTGCGCGAAAAGCATGTATTCTTGCTTAAAACAACGAAACAAGCTGGTTTAGACCGAAACTAGCTTAATCTGAACACATCGGTTTTACAAGCGTCCGTGTGATACGCGTCAAACTTCTTCTCTTATAACTGCGCGAAAAGCATGTATTTTGCTTAAAACAACGAAACAAGCTGTATTAGACCGAAACGAGCTATATCTGAACACATCGGTTTTACAAGTGTCCGTGTGATACTCAAAACTTTTTCGGTTATAACTGCGCGAAAAGCACGTATTCTTGCTTAAAACAACGAAACAAGCTGTTTTAGACCGAAACGAGCTAGATCTGAACACATCGGTTTTACAAGTGTCCGTGTGATACGCGTCAAAACTTTTTCTCTTATAACGGCGTGAAAAGCATGTATTTGTGCTTAATACAACAAAGCATGGTGTTTTAGACCGAAACGAGCTAAATCTGAAAACATCGGTTTTACAAGTGTCCATGTGATACGCGTCAAAACTTTTTCTCTTGTAACTGCGCGAAAAGCATGTATTCTTGCTTAAAACAACGAAACAAGCTGTTTTAGAACGAAGCGAGCTAGATCTGAACACATCGGTTTTACCAGTGTCCTTGTGATACCTATCAAAACTTTTTAACTTATAACTGCATGTATTCGTGCTTAATGCAACGAAAAAAGCTGTTTTAGACCAAAACGAGCTAAATCTGAAGACATCGGTTTTACAAGTGTCCATGTGATACGCGTCAAAACTTTTTCGCCTGTAGCTGCGCGAAAAGCATGTATTCTTGCTTAAAACAACGAAACAAGCTGGTTTAGACCGAAAGGAGCTTAATCTGAACACATCGGTTTTACAAGTGTCCGTGTGATACGCGTCAAATCTTTCTCTCCTATAACTGTGCGAAAAGCGTGTATTCTTGCTTAATACAACGAAACAAGCAGTTTTAGACCGAAACGAGCTAAATCTGAACACATCGGTTTTAAGGTGTCCGTGTGATACGCGTCAAAACTTTTTCTCCTATAACTGCGCTAAAAGCATGTATTTTGCTTAAAACAACGAAACAAGCTGTTTTAGACCGGAGCGAGTTAAATCTGAACACATCGGTTTTTCAAGTGTCCGTGTGATACGCGTCAAAGCTTTTTCTCTTATAACTGCGCGAAAAGCATGTATTCGTGCTTTATACAACGAAACAAGTTGTTTTACATCGAAACGAGCTAAATCTGAACACTTCGGTTTTACAAGTGTCTGTGTGATACGCGTCAAATCTTTTTCTCATAACGGTGCGAAAAGCATGTATTCGTGCTTAATACAACAAAACACGGTGTTTTAGACCGAAACGAGCTAAATCTGAACACATCGGTTTTAAAGTGTCCATGTGATACGCGTCAAAACTTTTTCTCTTGTAACTGCGCGAAAAGAATGTATTCGTGCTTAATACAACGAAACAAGCAGTTTTAGACCGAAACGAGCTAAATCTGAACACATCGGTTTTACAAGCGTCCGTGTGATAGGCGTCAAACTTTTTCTGCTATAACTGCGCGAAAAGCATGTATTTTGCTTAAAACAACGAAACAAGCTGTTTTAGACCGAAACGAGCTAAATCTGAACACATCGGTTTTACAAGTGTCCGTGTGATACTCAAAACTTTTTCGGTTATAACTGCGCGAAAAGCACGTATTCTTGCTTAAAACAACGAAACAAGCTATTTTAGACCGAAACGAGCCAGATCTGAACACATCGGTTTTACAAGTGTCCGTGTGATACGCGTCAAAACTTTTTCTCTTATAACGGCGCGAAAAGCATGTATTCGTGCTTAAAACAAGGAAACAAGCTGTTTTAGACCGGAATGAGTTAAATCTGAACACATCGGTTTTACAAGTGTCCGTGTGATACGCGTCAAAACTTTTTCTCTTGTAACTGCGCGAAAAGCATGTATTCTTGCTTAAAACAAGGAAACAAGCTGTTTTAGACCGGAATGAGTTAAATCTGAACACATCGGTTTTACATGTGTCCATGTGATACCTATCAAAACTTTTTATCTTATAACTGCGCGAAAAGCAGGTATTCGTGGATAATACAACGAAACAAGCTGTTTTAGACCGAAACGAGCTAAATCTGAAGACATCGGTTTTACAAGTGTCCATGTGATACGCGTCAAAACTTTTTCTCCTGTAACTGCGCGAAAAGCATGTATTCTTGCTTAAAACAACGAAACAAGCTGGTTTAGACCAAAACGAGCTATATCTGAACACATCGGTTTTACAAGTGTCCGTGTGATACTCGTCAAAACTTTTCCTGTTATAACTGCGCGAAAAGCATGTATTCTTGCTTAAAACAACGAAACAAGCTGTTTTAGACCGAAACGAGCTAAATCTGAACACATCGGTTTTACAAGTGTCCTTGTGATACTCGTCAAAACGTTTTCTGTTATAACTGCGCGAAAAGCATGTATTCTTGCTTAAAACAACGAAACAAGTTGTTTTAGAACGAAACGAGCTAAATCTGAACACATCGGTTTCACAAGTGTGTGTGATACGCGTCAAATTTTTTTCTCATAACGGTGCGAAAAGCATGTATGCGTGCTTAATACAACAAAACACGGTGCTTTAGACCGAAACGAGCTAAGTCTGAACACATCGGTTTTACAAGTGTCCATGTGATACGCGTCAAAACGTTTTCTCTTGTAACTGCGCGAAAAGCATGTATTCGTGCTTAATACAACGAAACAAGCTGTTTTAGACCGAAACGAGCTAAATCTGAACACATCGGTTTTACAAGTGTCCTTGTGATACTCGTCAAAACGTTTTCTGTTATAACTGCGCGAAAAGCATGTATTCTTGCTTAAAACAACGAAACAAGTTGTTTTAGACCGAAACGAATTAGATCTGAACACATCGGTTTTACAAGTGCCCATGTGATACGCGTCAAAAATGTTTTTCTTATAACGGCGCGAAAAGCATGTATTCTTGCTTAAAACAATGAAACAAGCTGTTTTAGAACGAAACGAGCTAAATCTGAACACATCGGTTTTACAAGTGTGTGTGATACGCGTCAAATCTTTTTCCCATAACGGTGCGAAAAGCATGTATGCGTGCTTAATACAACAAAACACGGTGTTTTAGACCGAAACGAGCTAAGTCTGAACACATCGGTTTTACAAGTGTCCATGTGATACGCGTCAAAACGTTTTCTTTTGTAACTGCGCGAAAAGCATGTATTCGTGCTTAATACAACGAAACAAGCTGTTTTAGACCGAAACGAGCTTAATCTGAACAAATCAATTTTACAAGTGTCCTTGTGATACTCGTCAAAGCTTTTTCTGTTATAACTGCGCGAAAAGCATGTATTGCTTAAAACAACGAAACAAGTTGTTTTAGACCGAAACGAGCTAAATCTGAACACATCGGTTTTACAAGTGTGTGTGATACGCGTCAAATCTTTTTCTCATAACGGTGCGAAAAGCATGTATTCGTGCTTAATACAACAAAACACGGTGTTTTAGACCGAAACGAACTAAATCTGAACACATCGGTTTTACAAGTGTCCTTGTGATACGCGTCAAAACTTTTTCTGTTATAACTGCGTGAAAAGCATGTATTCTTGCTTAAAACAACGAAACAAGCTGTTTTAGACCGAAACAAATTAGATCTGAACACATCGGTTTTACAAGTGTCCGTGTGATACGTGTCAAAAATCTTTTTCTCTTACAATTGCGCGAAAAGCATGTATTCGTGCTTAATACAACAAAACACGGTGTTTTAGACCGAAACGAGCTAAATCTGAACACATCTGTTTTACAAGTGTCCATGTGATACGCGTCAAAACGTTTTCTCTTTTAACTGCGCGAAAAGCATGTATTCGTGCTTAATACAACGAAACAAGCTGTTTTAGACCGAAACGAACTAAATCTGAACACATCGGTTTTACAAGTGTCCGTGCGATACGCGTCAAAACTTTTTCTCCTATAATTGCGCGAAAAGCATGTATTCTTGTTTAAAACAACGAAACAAGCTGCTTTAGACCGGAACGAGTTAAATCTGAACACATCGGTATTACAAGTGTCCGTTTGATACGCGTCAAAACTTTTTCTCTATAACTGCGCGAAAAGCATGTATTCGTGCTTAATACAACGAAACAAGCTGTTTTACATCGAAACGAGCAAAATCTGAACACATCGGTTTTACAAGTGTCTGTGTGATACGCGTCAAATGTTTTTCTCATAACGGTGCGAAAAGCATGTATTCGTGCATAATACAACAAAACACGCTGTTTTACACCGAATCGAGCTAAATCTGAACACATCGGTTTTACAAGTGTCCATGTGATACGCGTCAAAACTTTTTCTCTTGTAACTGCGCGAAAAGCATGTATTCTTGCTTAAAACAACGAAACAAGCTGGTTTAGACCAAAACGAGCTATATCTGAACACATCGGTTTCAAAAGTGTGTGTGATACGCGTCAAATTTTTTTCTCATAACGGTGCGAAAAGCATGTATGCGTGCTTAATACAACAAAACACGGTGCTTTAGATCGAAACGAGCTAAGTCTGAACACATCGGTTTTACAAGTGTCCATGTGATACGCGTCAAAACGTTTTCTCTTGTAACTGCGCGAAAAGCATGTATTCGTGCTTAATACAACGAAACAAGCTGTTTTAGACCGAAACGAGCTAAATCTGAACACATCGGTTTTACAAGTGTCCTTGTGATACTCGTCAAAACGTTTTCTGTTATAACTGCGCGAAAAGCATGTATTCTTGCTTAAAACAACGAAACAAGTTGTTTTAGACCGAAGCGAATTAGATCTGAACACATCGGTTTTACAAGTGCCCATGTGATACGCGTCAAAAATGTTTTTCTTATAACGGCGCGAAAAGCATGTATTCTTGCTTAAAACAATGAAACAAGCTGTTTTAGAACGAAACGAGCTAAATCTGAACACATCGGTTTTACAAGTGTGTGTGATACGCGTCAAATCTTTTTCCCATAACGGTGCGAAAAGCATGTATGCGTGCTTAATACAACAAAACACGGTGTTTTAGACCGAAACGAGCTAAGTCTGAACACATCGGTTTTACAAGTGTCCATGTGATACGCGTCAAAACGTTTTCTTTTGTAACTGCGCGAAAAGCATGTATTCGTGCTTAATACAACGAAGCAAGCTGTTTTAGACCGAAACGAGCTTAATCTGAACAAATCAATTTTACAAGTGTCCTTGTGATACTCGTCAAAGCTTTTTCTGTTATAACTGCGCGAAAAGCATGTATTGCTTAAAACAACGAAACAAGTTGTTTTAGACCGAAACGAGCTAAATCTGAACACATCGGTTTTACAAGTGTGTGTGATACGCGTCAAATCTTTTTCTCATAACGGTGCGAAAAGCATGTATTCGTGCTTAATACAACAAAACACGGTGTTTTAGACCGAAACGAACTAAATCTGAACACATCGGTTTTACAAGTGTCCGTGTGATACGCGTCAAAACTTTTTCTCCTATAATTGCGCGAAAAGCATGTATTCTTGTTTAAAACAACGAAACAAGCTGTTCTAGACCGGAGCGAGTTAAATCTGAACACATCGGGTTTACAAGTGTCCGTTTGATACGCGTCAAAGCGTTTTCTCTTATAACTGCACGAAAAACATGTATTCGTGCTTAATACAACGAAACAAGTTGTTTTACATCGAAACAAGCTAAATCTGAGCACTTCGGTTTTACAAGTGTCTGTGTGATACGCGTCAAATCTTTTTCTCATAACGGTGCGAAAAGCATGTATTCGTGCTTAATACAACAAAACACGGTGTTTTAGAGCGAAACGAGCTAAATCTGAACACATCGGTTTTACAAGTGTCCATGTGATACGCGTCCAAACTTTTTCTCTTGTAACTGCGCGAAAAGCATGTATTCGTGCTTAATACAACGAAACAAGTTGTTTTAGACCGAAACGAGCTAAATCTGAAGACATCGGTTTTACAAGTGTCCGTGTGATACGCGTCAAAACTTTTTCTCTTATAACTGCGCGAAAAGCATGTATTATTGCTTAAAACAACGAAACAAGCTGTTTTAGAACGAAGCGAGCCAGATCTGAACACATCGGTTTTACAAGTGTCCATGTGATACCTATCAAAACTTTTTATCTTATAACTGCGCGAAAAGCAGGTATTCGTGCTTAATACAACGAAACAAGCTGTTTTAGACCGAAACGAGCTAAATCTGAAGACATCGGTTTTACAAGTGTCCATGTGATACGCGTCAAAACTTTTTCTCCTGTAACTGCGCGAAAAGCATGTATTCTTGCTTAAAACAACGAAACAAGCTGTTTTAGACCGAAACGAGCTAAATCTGAACACATCGGTTTTACAAGTGTCCTTGTGATACTCGTCAAAACGTTTTCTGTTATAACTGCGCGAAAAGCATGTATTCTTGCTTAAAACAACGAAACAAGTTGTTTTAGACCGAAAAGAATTAGATCTGAACACATCGGTTTTACAAGTGCCCATGTGATACGCGTCAAAAATGTTTTTCTTATAACTGCGCGAAAAGCATGTATTCTTGCTTAAAACAATGAAACAAGCTGTTTTAGAACGAAACGAGCTAAATCTGAACACATCGGTTTCACAAGTGTGTGTGATACGCGTCAAATTTTTTTCTCATAACGGTGCGAAAAGCATGTATGCGTGCTTAATACAACAAAACACGGTGCTTTAGACCGAAACGAGCTAAGTCTGAACACATCGGTTTTACAAGTGTCCATGTGATACGCGTCAAAACGTTTTCTCTTGTAACTGCGCGAAAAGCATGTATTCGTGCTTAATACAACGAAACAAGTTGTTTTAGACCGAAACGAGCTAAATCTGAAGACATCGGTTTTACAAGTGTCCGTGTGATACGCGTCAAAACTTTTTCTCCTGTAACTGCGCGAAAAGCATGTATTCTTGCTTAAAGCAACGAAACAAGCTGGTTTAGACCGAAACGAGCTAAATCTGAACACATCGGTTTTACAAGTGTCCGTGTGATACTCGTCAAAACTTTTTCTGTTATAACTGCGCGAAAAGCATGTATTCTTGCTTAAAACAACGAAACAAGCTGTTTTAGACCGAAACGAGGTAAATCTGAACACATCGGTTTTACAACTGTCCTTGTGATACGCGTCAAAACTTTTTCTGTTATAACTGCGCGAAAAGCATGTATTCTTGCTTAAAACAACGAAACAAGCTGTTTTAGACCGGGACGAGTTAAATCTGAACACATCGGTGTCCGTGTGATACGCGTCAAAACTTTTTTTCTTATAACAGCGCGAAAAGCATGTATTCTTGCTTAAAACAACCAATCAAGCTGTTTTAGAACGAAGCGAGGTAGATCTGAACACATCGGTTTTACAAGTGTCCGTGTGATACCTACCCAAACTTTTTATCTTATAACTGCGCGAAAAGCAAGTATTCTTGCTTAATACAACGAAACAAGTTTCAGACCGAAACGAGCTAAATCTGGACATCGATTTTACAAGTTTCCATGTGATACGCGTCAAAACTTTTTCTCTTATAACTGCGCGAAAAGCATGTATTCTTGCTTAAAACAACGAAACAAGCTGTTTTAGAATGAAGCGAGCTAGATCTGAACACATCGATTTTACAAGTGTCCATGTGATACCTATCAAAACTTTTTATCTTATAACTGCGCGAAAAGCATGTATTCGTGCTTAATACAACGAAACAAGCTGTTTTAGACCGAAACGAGCTAAATCTGAAGACATCGGTTTTACAAGTGTCCATGTGATACGCGTCAAAACGTTTTCTCCTGTAACTGCGCGAAAAGCATGTATTCTTGCTTAAAACAACGAAACAAGCTGGTTTAGACCAAAACGAGCTAAATCTGAACACATCGGTTTTACAAGTGTCCGTGTGATACTCGTGAAAACTTTTTCTGTTATAACTGCGCGAAAAGCATGTATTCTTGCTTAAAACAACGAAACAAGCTGTTTTAGACCGAAACGAGCTAAATCTGAACACATCGGTTTTACAAGTGTCCTTGTGATACTCGTCAAAACGTTTTCAGTTATAACTGCGCGAAAAGCATGTATTCTTGCTTAAAACAACGAAACAAGTTGTTTTAGACCGAAACAAATTAGATCTGAACACATCGGTTTTACAAGTGCCCATGTGATACGCGTCAAAAATGTTTTTCTTATAACTGCGCGAAAAGCATGTATTCTTGCTTAAAACAATGAAACAAGCTGTTTTAGAACGAAACGAGCTAAATCTGAACACATCGGTTTTACAAGTGTGTGTGATACGCGTCAAATCTTTTTCTCATAACGGTGCGAAAAGCATGTATGCGTGCTTAATACAACAAAACACGGTGTTTTAGACCGAAACGAGCTAAGTCTGAACACATCGGTTTTACAAGTGTCCATGTGATACGCGTCAAAACGTTTTCTCTTGTAATTGCGCGAAAAGCATGTATTCGTGCTTAATACAACGAAACAAGCGGTTTTAGACCGAAACGAGCTTAATCTGAACACATCGGTTTTACAAGTGTACTTGTGATACTCGTCAAAGCTTTTTCTGTTATAACAGCGCGAAAAGCATGTATTCTTGCTTAAAACAACGAAACAAGTTGTTTTAGACCGAAACGAATTAGATCTGAACACATCGGTTTTACAAGTGTCCATGTGATACGCGTCAAAAAATTTTTTCTTATAACTGCGCGAAAAGCATGTATTCGTGCTTAATACAACAAAACACGGTGTTTTAGACCGAAACGAACTAAATCTGAACACAACGGTTTTACAAGTGTCCGTGTGATACGCGTCAAAACTTTTTCTCCTATAATTGCGCGAAAAGCTTGTATTCTTGTTTAAAACAACGAAACAAGCTGTTTTAGACCGGAGCGAGTTAAATCTGAACACATCGGTTTTACAAGTGTCCGTGTGTTACGCGTCAAAGCGTTTTCTCTTATATCTGCACGAAAAGCATGTATTCGTGCTTAATACAACGAAACAAGCTGTTTTAGACCGAAACGAGCTAAATCTGAAGACATCGGCTTTACAGGTGTCCGTTTGATACGCGTCAAAACTTTTTCTCCTGTAACTGCGCGAAAAGCATATATTCTTGCTTAAAGCAACGAAACAAGCTGGTTTAGACCGAAACGAGCTAAATCTGAACACATCGGTTTTACAAGTGTCCGTGTGATACTCGTCAAAACTTTTTCTGTTATAACTGCGCGAAAAGCATGTATTCTTGCTTAAAACAACGAAACAAGCTGTTTTAGACCGGAACGAGGTAAATCTGAACACATCGGTTTTACAAGGGTCCTTGTGATACGCGTAAAAACTTTTTCTGTTATAACTGCGGGAAAAGCATGTATTCTTGCTTAAAACAACGAAACAAGCTGTTTTAGACCGGAACGAGTTAAATCTGAACACATCGGTGTCCGTGTGATACGCGTCAAAACTTTTTTTCTTATAACAGCGCGAAAAGCATGTATTCTTGCTTAAAACAACGAAACAAGCTGTTTTAGAACGAAGCGAGGTAGATCTGAACACATCGGTTTTACAAGTGTCCGTGTGATACCTATCAAAACTTTTTATCTTATAACTGCGCGAAAAGCATGTATTCTTGCTTAATACAACGAAACAAGTTTTAGACCGAAACGAGCTAAATCTAGACATCGATTTTACAAGTTTCCATGTGATACGCGTCAAAACTTTTTCTCCTGTAACTGCGCGAAAAGCAGGTATTCTTGCTTAAAACAACGAAACAATCTGGTTTAAACCGAAACGAGCTAAATCTGAATACATTGGTTTTACAAGTGTCCGTGTGATACTCGTCAAAACTTTTTCTGTTATAACTGCGAGAAAATTATGTATTCTTGCTTAAAACAACGAAACAAGCTGTTTTAGACCGAAACGAGCTAGATCTGAACACATCGGTTTTACAAGTGTCCATGTGATACGCGTCAAAACTTTTTCTCCTATAACTGCGAGAAAAGAATGTATTTTTGCTTAAAACAACGTAACAAGTTGTTTTAGACCGAAACGAATTAGAACGAATTAGATCTGAACACATCGGTTTTACAAGTGTCCATGTGATACGCGTCAAAAATTTTTCTCTTATAACTGCGCGAAAAGCATGTATTCTTGCTTAAAACAACGAAACAAGCTGTTTTAGAACGAAACGAGCTAAATGTGAACACATCGGTTTTACAAGTGTCTGTGTGATAGGCGTCAAATCTTTTTCTCATAACGGTGCGAGAAGCATGTATTCGTGCTTAATACAACAAAACACGGTGTTTTAGACCGAAACGAGCTAAATCTGAACATCGGTTTTACAAGTGTCCGTGTGATACGCGTCAAAACTTTTTCTTCTATAATTGCGCGAAAAGCATGTATTCTTGCTTAAAACAAGGAAACAAGCTGTTTTAGACCGGAATGAGTTAAATCTGAACACATCGGATTTACAAGTGTCCGTGTGATACGCGTCAAAACTTTTTCTCCTATAATTGCGCGAAAAGCGTGTATTCTTGTTTAAAACAACGAAACATGCTGTGATGACCCCCATATTGCGCAGGTCCACACGGGACGGAGAGGCAAAAAGACACCGTATGGCTCAGTTTAAACAAACAGGTATATTCAATAATTACACATGATTAAGATTATACATCAGAGGCTGGGGCGTCCGAGCTTACGTGCCGACGACTTCATGGGGGCGATGGAGTGGCTCCGGAGTTGGGCTCGAGCGGTTGCTGGCAGAAGCTGCACGCCGTCGGGCTTCGGCGCTGAAGGCCCTCTTCGCGAACGATGTCGTCCTGAGCGTGCTTCTTCCGTACTGCTTCTCGATTTTTATATCCTCTTCTCCACACTTCCTAGGGTGAGGACGCCCACGCCGAAGGGGAAGGAGGGGGGGCTAGGGCTTTCACTTGGGCGCACAAACATACCACCGCACTTATTGTCTCGCCCCCCTCTTGTGTTGAGTCCGAGGGAAAGAAGGTTGTCTTCTTGTAGCGCATAGCGTCGGCTGTGGTACGGCGCGCTCTGGCCCGCTGACAGTTCCCGCGGGCCACCGGCCTCCATTCTTCATCCATCAACTGACACTCGCTCCTCAAGGTAAGGCGCGCTCTGGATCGCTGACAGTTCTCTTGTCCTGGAATGTGCCCGGGAGGGCCGCCCCTGGAACCGCCACGCCAATTGGGGAGGATAAAGCCTGTTTCCCCGCGGCGGCGGCGGCGGGTCCGGTTGGGTGCGGTTGGGCTTAGACCCCTTCGTTCTGGTTGTCACTCTCAACGATCATGGCTGGGTAATTGATGATGCCTGTCATCTGGGTCTCCGTCTACGCCGCGCCGTCGAACGTGGAACCTCGTAGCACACACAAGGAATGTACCTCGTAGCACACACAAGGAATGTACCTCGTAGCACACACAAGGAATGTACCTCGTAGCACACAAGGAATGTCACACTCGCTCACCCTCCAGAAGAATGTTCTCCGAACATTTGAGTCCCTGCAGCTCCCCTTGTCTTTCTGAATCGCCTCGCACAGTGCGTCCGACAAAACACTTTTCGCTGCACTCAACACCACTGCACAACACCATATGCCTCCGCTGTCATAACTGGCGTCTCCAGGGGCAGCACTGATCTTCTTTTACAGATAAACATGAAACTCAGCACCCAAGCCTCTCCTTTCTAGTCCAAACTGGACGAAATAAATTTACCACAGTTACAAAAGAGCTCCCACTTCTAGCACGATCACGGCACAGACAAAAATATAGATAACGAAAGGAAGTAGGGCAGGTTCTGCATGCACTCCGCATGCTCTCCTGTGAAGGTGTTACTTAATGACAGAAAGGTTTAATTACTAACTCCGATAACTTAACACATACGCATATAGCAATGTTATGAGCTGCGGCATTACACAATTCTGACCAGTTCACAACTCCGCTCTGTTTACACCATTAGTCCGACTTAGCTTTCCGATTTCGCAGCGGATATCGGCCTTCATGAGTCATACTAAGTAAGTCTGTGACCCTTTGTCTGCTTTGGGACTCGCGAGGGCTCGTGGCAGGAGCCTCTCCTGGCGTTATCTGTGCGGCAACCTCGCGCGCTTCTTCTTCTAGCAATGCATGAAGTAAATCCGGTGGCATTCCGGCCGTCACCTCTGGCGCCTGCCGAACAAATGCAGGAGAGGGCGTTTCTTGCGAACTATCTGCGCGCTCCGCTTCACTTCTGTCCCCATCAAAATCCGCGCTTTCCCTTTCCTCATTTCGTGAATACTGAACCGGTGCCGACTTGAGGCGATTTGCGTGTATCCTTATCAAGCGCCGGTTCACGTCTCGGACTCTGAAGTTTACCGGAGAAAGCTTCTCGACAACCTCGCACGGTCCTCTCCACTTCGTCTGGAACTTACGAGCTAGCCCAATCTGCCTTTGGCAGTTTTCAATGTACACGCTGTCACCCACATTAAACGGCGCGTCTCTAGCACTGCGATCGTGCACCTCCTTCCTGCGCTTCGCCGCTTTCTTTAAGGCCTCCTTTGCGATGTCCCTCGCCACTTGCAAGCGCGATTCTAGCTCCACCTTATAGTCGTCCAGTGAAGAGTATGGGACACGACGGGGGCCCTCTGGCACTTCACTAGGCTGGTCCGGGTCTCGGCCGTAGAGAAGAAAGAATGGCGATTCGCCCGTGCTCTCGTGTGCTGCGGAATTGTAGGCAAATATTGCATACGGGAGCCACAAGTCCCAGTCCCGCTGGTCGCGCGAAACAAAATGCGACAGGAACCCGGCCACGGTTTGGTTCAGTCGCTCCACCGCGCCGTTGCAAGCCGGATGGTACGGTGTTGTCTGTTTCTTAGCGATCTTAAGCAGCTCGCAAACTCTCCTCATTAGCTGCGACACGAAGTTCGTTCCCCGATCTGTCAAGAGGTGCCTCGGGGGTCCATGTCGGAGCACGATCTGTTCGACAAATGCTCTTGCAACCGTGTCTGCCTTCTGATCTGGGAGTGCTACCGCTTCCGCGTATTTTGAAAGGTGGTCGACAAATACTAAAATGTACTTGTTTACGGAAGTGGTCGTGGGCAATGGGCCCATTATGTCCATACCTGTCCGCTCGAAGGGAGCCGAAACCTCAGGGAACGGCTGAATTGGAGCTGGTCTTCGTCCCTTGGGTGTTTTTCTTTCGAGACAGGAATGACACTTCGCACAGTAGTCTCTAACATCCTGTCGCATGCCACTCCAAAAGTACAAACGCTCCACACGCCTGCGTGTCTTCGCTACGCCAAAATGACCGGCGCATGGCGCATCGTGAAACGCGCGAAGAACCCTTTCTGTCCACGACCGAGGTATGACGACTCTCTCCCAAGCGGTTTTCTCTGGTCTCCCTTTCCTGGTTGGCCTCGTGCGCCGACACAGGGTGCCGTCTTTGCCAATGAAATAACCTAGCTGTTCGGGGTGACACGGTGCGCCCTCTAAGCTTTAGATTATTCGCTTCAGGTCAGGATCTTTGCACTGCTCTGTGCGTAATTCGGCGGGGTCGACTACGGGGACAAACTCATCTATAGCTGCCACGGCAGCTGTGCGGCTGAGTGCATCAGCATTCAGATGTGTCTTTCCTGACTTGTGCTCAACTTCAAAGCAGTATTCCTGCAGGTGTAGATTCCATCTAGCGAGTCGCGAGCTAGGGTCCCTGACACTCATCACCCATTTCAGAGGATGGCAGTCTGTGACTAGCCTGAATTTGCGGCCGTAAAGGTAGCATCTGAAGTGCTTTACTGCCCAGACAACGGCGAGGCACTCCCTTTCCGTAGCTCCGTACTTTTGCTCTGTGGGGCTCAGCTTTCGGCTAGCAAAAGCAACGGGATGTTCTTTGCCCTCGATAACCTGAGATAGCACGGCACCAACTGCGAACTTTGACGCATCTGTGGCCATAACGAAGGGCAAATTAAAATCCGGGTGGCGCAACAGCGGTGCACTCATTAGCTTCCTTTTCAGGGCCCCAAAAGCATTCTCCGCGTTTTCGTCCCAGCGAAAGGCGACATTTTTGGCTGTTAAGGCGGTGAGCGGCTTAGCGAGCTTGGCGAACTCCTCTATGTGCCTTCGGTAGTAACCGATCAGGCCGAGAAACTGCCGGACCTGGCGGACGCTAGTCGGGGATGGAAAATCCGAGACACACCTTAGTTTCTCAGGGTCCGGTCGCACGCCGTCAGCTGAAACAACGTGCCCGAGGTATTTCACCTCGTTTTTGAGGAATTGGCACTTAGTGGGCTTCAGCTTGAGACCCGCTGCTCTTAGTCGCACCAATACCTGCTCAATATCGCGCAAATGGTTATCAAAACTGTCACTGTATATGATAATGTCATCCATATACACGAAGCACAGCCTCCCCAGAAGACCTGCCAGGATAACATCAGCGGTTCTCTGCCAGACAGCAGGGCTGTTGGCCAGACCCATCGGCATTCTTTTCCATTCATAGTGCCCTGAGGGCGTGTTGAATGCCGTTTTCTCAGCATCTGCCGGATCCATTGCTATCTGCCAGAATCCCGCCGCCATGTCCACTACCGTGAAGTACCTGGCAGAGCCCAGCTGAGAAAGCGTCTCCTGTATATTGGGGATGGGGTATGGATCGATGCGAGTTACGGCATTTAGTTTGCGGTAGTCCACTACCAATCGATACGAGCCATCTGGCTTTTCCACCAATAGTGCTGGTGCTCCCCAGGGTGACTTTGAGTGTTCGACAATGCCGCGATCAATCAGGTCCTGCACCTGCCGCTCTATCTCCTCACGTTTGGAGTAAGGAATCTTGTACGCACGCTGGTAAACGGGCGATGAAGTGCCGGTTTCTATCCTGTGCTTTATAACGCCACAGCAGCCCAAATCCAGGCTGGACGCGGCGAATACTTCCGAGTAGTCGTTCAGCAAACCAGCCAGAGCCTCCCTCTCCCTGGATTTTACGTGAGAAAGATCGAACGACACCTTTGGAGCAGCCGAAGGACTAGCATGCTCTACAGTTGCGAGTACCGTATCGGTGGGCTCACGTTTCTCTATCGCAGAGGTGAAGAAAGCCAATGTTTTGTTCTTGGGAAGGCTCAGTGGCTGCTGGCTACAGTTAACCACCCGTAGGGGCACTCTGTGGGCGTCATTAACTGTCACGAGGCACGCGGCTGCCTTCAGGCCATTGCTGAGAGAGTCGACCGGCTCAAGCACTCCCACGGCGCCGCTCTCTACATCTGAAGGCAGAAACGCGTACAAAATGTGCTCCGACCAAGGAAGGACGACCGCCTCATCGATCAGCCTGACGGCAACCCGCGAATATACCTTCTCCAATGATCCCACTGTTTGAAGGGTGTCAATATCGGTAACGCGAATCTCAGCCCCTCTCCTGTTCAAAAACGGAACATTTGATCCGCCCGCATTAACCTCTTCCTCAGAGAATGAGACTACTACCTTCCCTTTTCTCCAAAAATCCTGCCCTAATATACCTGACACTCCGTTTGGCAGAGACACCGTGTCCGAGCATACGTAGCAGGGGTGCTCCAATGCAATTCCGCCGAGAGAGAAGTGTAACCGGTAGAGTCCACTTATGCCAAGAGGATCCCCCGTTATGCCTACAAATTTGGCTGCCATACCACCAGACGCTTCCAACACCTCGCGGTCCCCCTTCCTTCGAAGCGTGTTAAAACTGCTCTCCTTAAGCAATGTCACCTTTTACCCCGTATCTATCAACAATTCCATGCAACAACCATTTAACTTGCAACGCACAACAGGGCATGCCTCGTCGGCCACACAAACTACCACCACCTCATCATCCACTGCTCCCTCCCCACGCTCCTCAGGCTGGGGAGGACTATCTAGTTTTTTGTCTCGGTATCTGGAGCCCCGCTGTAGGCTTGCTTAGGGCGTGTCTCGCCTGCTTCTCTTTGTGGCTCCCCATGGCGCACGTTTTGGCAGAACCTGGCGATGTGTCCGCGACCCTGGCAAGCGAAGCATACGATTTCTTCAAACTCTCGCATACCGCGCCTGTAGCTTTTTGGCGGTCTCCGGTTTCCAGCGAATGGGCGCTGTTGAGCGCGCCCTTCAACCTGGCGTTCTACCTGCTGAGATAGCAGCTGTTCTAAGCGATCTAACCGCTCTGTCAAGAGAACAACCTCAGGGTTGAGCACCGCTCTCTCTATGACGCGTACTCTCGCTGCGGCTATCGTTAACGCCTCATTTTGTTCCTCATCCAATGCGGCCTCCACGGCTTGGTCGAAATTGCTCGGCTTGCGCGAGAGCACGAACCGGTTCACGGGGTCTTGCAGACCAGCCACGAACAAAGCGGTCATTTCCTCTTTAAGTATATCCTCCGCGTATTTCTTCTTAAGCTGGTCTCCTTCCTCCTCCCTGCTTAACGTATCGCGCGCTAAGCGCTGAAGCCGCGACGCAAACGTTCGCACGTCCTCCCCTACCATCTGTCCGGCGTCACGGAACCTCTGTACCCGCACGTGACGTGGTTCAGTGTCGAAATGCTCAAACGCCAGCTTCTTAAATTCCGCAAATGATTTTGTGGATTTTACTTTTTCGTCTCGCCATGCAAAATCATGAGCAGCTCCTGCCATCTTACACCTCGCCATTCCCAGCATTTGAGCATCGGACCATCCCCCCATTTTCCCAATCTCTTCTAGCATGGAAAAGAAATCGCAGATTGGAACCCCTGTCTTATCTCCCGTAAACGTCGGAATGACGCTTCCTAATGCCAGCATGCTTGCTCCGAGCGACGGCTGTGGAGTGGGAGCTCCCTCAGATACAGACATTTTTTTTCTCAAGCCCTCCAGTGCCTCAAGCCTCTCAAATGGGGGTAAAAGTCCCACAATCAGTCCCGTGATTCCCTTTTGATTACAATTTTGAAGTCATGAATGTCACAGCATTCAGAGGACATTTGCTTTTGAGACCCCACTTCTGACACCAGTGTGATGACCCCCATAATGCGCAGGTCCACACGGGACGGAGAGGCAAAGAGACACCGTATGGCTCAGTTTAAACAAACAGGTATATTCAATAATTACACATGATTAAGATTATAGATCAGAAGCTGGGGCGTCCGAGCTTACATGCCGACGACTTCATGGGGGCGATGGAGTGGCTCCGGAGTTGGGCTCGAGCGGTTGCTGGCAGAAGCTGCACGCCGTCGGGCTTTGGCGCTGAAGGCCCTCTTCGCGAACGATGTCGTCCTGAGCGTGCTTCTTCCGTACTGCTTCTCGATTTTTATATCCTCTTCTCCACACTCCCTAGGGTGAGGACGCCCACGCCGGAGGGGAAGGAGGGGGGGCTAGGGCTTTCACTTGGGCGCACAAACATACCACCGCACTTATTGTCTCGCCCCCCTCACGTGTTGAGTCCGAGGGAAAGAAGGTTGTCTTCTTGTAGCGCATAGCGTCGGCTGTGGTACGGCGCGCTCTGGCCCGCTGACAGTTCCCGCGGGTCACCGGCCTCCATTCTTCATCCATCAACTGACACTCGCTCCTCAAGGTAAGGCGCGCTCTGGATCGCTGACAGTTCCCTTGTCCTGGAATGTGCCCGGGAGGGCCGCCTCTGGAACCACCACGCCAATTGGGGAGGATAAAGCCTGTTTCCCCGCGGCGGCGGCGGCGGGTCCGGTTGGGTCCGGTTGGGCTTAGACCCCTTCGTTCTGGTTGTCACTCTCAACGAGCATGGCTGGGTAATTGATGATGCCTGTCATCTGGGTCTCCGTCTACGCCGCGCCGTCGAACGTGGAACCTCGTAGCACACACAAGGAATGTACCTCGTAGCACACACAAGGAATGTACCTCGTAGCACACACAAGGAATGTACCTCGTAGCACACAAGGAGTGTCACAAAGCTGTTTTAGACCGGAGCGAGTTAAATCTGAACAAATCGGTTTTACAAGTGTCCGTTTGATACGCGTCAAAGCGTTTTCTCTTATAACTGCACGAAAAGCATGTATTCGTGCTTAATACAACGAAACAAGTTGTTTTACATCGAAACGAGCTAAATGTGAACACTTCGGTTTTACAAGTGTCTGTGTGATACGCGTCAAATCTTTTTCTCATAACGATGCGAAAAGCATGTATTCGTGCTTAATACAACAAAACACGGTGTTTTAGAGCGAAACGAGCTAAATCTGAACACATCGGTTTTACAAGTGTCCATGTGATACGCGTCCAAACTTTTTCTCTTGTAACTGCGCGAAAAGCATGTATTCGTGCTTAATACAACGAAACAAGTTGTTTTAGACCGAAAAGAGCTAAATCTGAAGACATCGGTTTTACAAGTGTCCGTGTGATACGCGTCAAAACTTTTTCTCCTGTAACTGCGCGAAAAGCACGTATTCTTGCTTAAAGCAACGAAACAAGCTGGTTTAGACCGAAACGAGCTAAATCTGAACACATCGGTTTTACAAGTGTCCGTGTGATACTCGTCAAGACTTTTTCTGTTATAACTGCGCGAAAAGCATGTATTCTTGCTTAAAACAACGAAACAAGCTGTTTTAGACAGAAACGAGGTAAATCTGAACACATCGGTTTTAAAAGTGTCCTTGTGATACGCGTCAAAACTTTTTTCTTATAACAGCGCGAAAAGCATGTATTCTTGCTTAAAACAACGAAACAAGCTGTTTTAGAACGAAGCGAGGTAGATCTGAACACATCGGTTTTACAAGTGTCCGTGCGATACCTATCAAAACTTTTTATCTTATAACTGCGCGAAAAGCAAGTATTCTTGCTTAATACAACGAAACAAGTTTTAGACCGAAACGAGCTAAATCTGGACATCGATTTTACAAGTTTCCATGTGATACGCGTCAAAACTTTTTCTCCTGTAACTGCGCGAAAAGCATGTATTCTTGCTTAAAACAACGAGACAATCTGGTTTAAACCGAAACGAACTAAATCTGAATACATCGCTTTTACAAGTGTCCGTGTGATACGCGTCAAAACTTTTTCTCTTATAACTGCGCGAAAAGCATGTATTCTTGCTTAAAACAACGAAGCAAGCTGTTTTAGAACGAAGCGAGCTAGATCTGAACACATCGATTTTACATGTGTCCATGTGATACCTATCAAAACTTTTTATCTTATAACTGCGCGAAAAGCATGTATTCGTGCTTAATACAACGAAACAAGCTGTTTTAGACCGAAACGAGCTAAATCTGAAGACATCGGTTTTACAAGTGTCCATGTGATACGCGTCAAAACGTTTTCTCCTGTAACTGCGCGAAAAGCATGTATTCTTGCTTAAAACAACGAAACAAGCTGGTTTAGACCAAAACGAGCTAAATCTGAACACATCGGTTTTACAAGTGTCCTTGTGATACTCGTCAAAACTTTTTCTGTTATAACTGCGCGAAAAGCATGTATTCTTGCTTAAAACAACGAAACAAGCTGTTTTAGACCGAAACGAGGTAAATCTGAACACATCGGTTTTACAAGTGTCCTTGTGATACGCGTAAAAACTTTTTCTGTTATAACTACGCGAAAAGCATGTATTCTTGCTTAAAACAACGAAACAAGCTGTTTTAGACCGGAACGAGTTAAATCTGAACACATCGGTGTCCGTGTGATACGCGTCAAAACTTTTTTTCTTATAACAGCGCGAAAAGCATGTATTCTTGCTTAAAACAACGAAACAAGCTGTTTTAGAACGAAGCGAGGTAGATCTGAACACATCGGTTTTACAAGTGTCCGTGTGATACCTCAAAACTTTTTATCTTATAACTGCGCGAAAAGCAAGTATTCTTGCTTAATACAACGAAACAAGTTTTAGATCGAAACGAGCTAAATCTGGACATCGATTTTACAAGTTTCCATGTGATACGCGTCAAAACTTTTTCTCCTGTAACTGCGCGAAAAGCATGTATTCTTGCTTAAAACAACGAAACAATCTGGTTTAAACCGAAACGAGCTAAATCTGAATACATCGCTTTTACAAGTGTCCGTGTGATACGCGTCAAAACTTTTTCTCTTATAACTGCGCGAAAAGCATGTATTCTTGCTTAAAACAATGAAACAAGCTGTTTTAGAACGAAACGAGCTAAATCTGAACACATCGGTTTTGCAAGTGTGTGTGATACGCGTCAAATCTTTTTCTCATAACGGTGCAAAAAGCATGTATGCGTGCTTAATACAACAAAACACGGTGTTTTAGACCGAAACGAGCTAAGTCTGAACACATCGGTTTTACAAGTGTCCATGTGATACGCGTCAAAACGTTTTCTCTTGTAACTGCACGAAAAGCATGTATTCGTGCCTAATACAACGAAACAAGTTGTTTTAGACCGAAACGAGCTAAATCTGAACACATCGGTTTTACAAGTGTCCTTGTGATACTCGTCAAAACGTTTTCTGTTATAACTGCGCGAAAAGCATGTATTCTTGCTTAAAACAACGAAACAAGTTGTTTTAGACCGAAACGATTTAGATCTGAACACATCGGTTTTACAAGTGCCCATGTGATACGCGTCAAAAATGTTTTTCCTATAACTGCGCGAAAAGCATGTATTCTTGCCTAAAACAATGAAACAAGCTGTTTTAGAACGAAACGAGCTAAATCTGAACACATCGGTTTTACAAGTGTGTGTGATACGCGTCAAATCTTTTTCTCATAACGGTGCGAAAAGCATGTATGCGTGCTTAATACAACAAAACACGGTGTTTTAGACCGAAACGAGCTAAGTCTGAACACATCGTTTTTACAAGTGTTCATGTGATACGCGTCAAAACGATTTCTCTTGTAACTGCGCGAAAAGCATGTATTCGTGCTTAATACAACGAAACAAGCTGTTTTAGACCGAAACGAGCTTAATCTGAACACATCGGTTTTACAAGTGTCCTTGTGATACTCGTCAAAACTTTTTCTGTTATAACTGCCCGAAAAGCATGTATACTTGCTTAAAACAACGAAACAAGTTGTTTTAGACCGAAACGAATTAGATCTGAACACATCGGTTTTACAAGTGTCCATGTGATACGCGTCAAAAATTTTTTCTTATAACTGCGCGAAAAGCATGTATTCTTGCTTAAAACAAAGAAACAAGCTGTTTTAGAACGAAACGAGCTAAATCTGAACACATCGGTTTTACAAGTGTCTGTGTGATAGGCGTCAAATCTTTTTTTAATAACGGTGCGAGAAGCATGTATTCGTGCTTAATACAACAAAACACAGTGTTTTAGACCGAAACGAGCTAAATCTGAACATCGGTTTTACAAGTGTCCGTGTGATACGCGTCAAAACTTTTTATGTTTTAATTGCGCGAAAAGCATGTATTCTTGTTTAAAACAACTAAACAAGCTATTTTAGACCGGAACGAGTTAAATCTGAACACATCGGTTTTACAAGTGTCCGTGTGATACGCCTCAACACTTTTTTCCTATAACTGCGCGAAAAGCATGTATTCTTGCTTAAAACAACGAAACAAGCTGTTTTATACCGAAACGAGGTAAATCTGAACACAGCGGTTTTACAAGTGTCCACGTGATACGCGTCAAAACTTTTTTCTTATAACAGCGCGAAAAGCATGTATTCTTGCTTAAAACAACGAAACAAGCTGTTTTAGAACAAAGCGAGGAAGATCTGAACACTTCGGTTTTACAAGTGTCCGTGTGATACCTATCAAAACTTTTTATCTTATAACTGCGCGAAAAGCAAGTATTCTTGCTTAATACAACGAAACAAGTTTTAGACCGAAACGAGCTAAATCTGGACATCGATTTTACAAGTTTCCTTGTGATACGCGTCAAAACTTTTTCTCCTGTAACTGCGCGAAAAACATGTATTCTTGCTTAAAACAACGAAACAATCTGGTTTAAACCGAAACGAGCTAAATCTGAATACATCGCTTTTACAAGTGTCCGTGTGATACGCGTCAAAACTTTTTCTCTTATAACTGCGCGAAAAGCATGTATTCTTGCTTAAAACAACGAAGCAAGCTGTTTTAGAACGAAGCGAGCTAGATCTGAACACATCAATTTTACAAGTGTCCATGTGATACCTATCAAAACTTTTTATCTTATAACTGCGCGAAAAGCATTTATTCGTGCTTATTACAAAGAAACAAGCTGTTTTAGACCGAAACGAGCTAAATCTGAAGACATCGGATTTACAAGTGTCCATGTGATACGCGTCAAAACGTTTTCTTCTGTAACTGCGCGAAAAGCATGTATTCTTGCTTAAAACAACGAAACAAGCTGGTTTAGACCAAAACGAGCTAAATCTGAACACATCGGTTTTACAAGTGTCCTTGTGATACTCGTCAAAACTTTTTCTGTTATAACTGCGCGAAAAGCATGTATTCTTGCTTAAAACAACGAAACAAGCTGTTTTAGACCGAAACGAGGTAAATCTGAACACATCGGTTTTACAAGTGTCCTTGTGATACGCGTAAAAACTTTTTCTGTTATAACTGCGCGAAAAGCATGTATTCTTGCTTAAAACAACGAAACAAGCTGTTTTAGACCGGAACGAGTTAAATCTGAACACATCGGTGTCCGTGTGATACGCGTCAAAACTTTTTTTCTTATAACAGCGCGAAAAGCATGTATTCTTGCTTAAAACAACGAAACAAGCTGTTTTAGAACGAAGCGAGGTAGATCTGAACACATCGGTTTTACAAGTGTCCGTGTGATACCTCAAAACTTTTTATCTTATAACTGCGCGAAAAGCAAGTATTCTTGCTTAATACAACGAAACAAGTTTTAGACCGAAACGAGCTAAATCTGGACATCGATTTTACAAGTTTCCATGTGATACGCGTCAAAACTTTTTCTCCTGTAACTGCGCGAAAAGCATGTATTCTTGCTTAAAACAACGAAACAATCTGGTTTAAACCGAAACGAGCTAAATCTGAATACATCGCTTTTACAAGTGTCCGTGTGATACGCGTCAAAACTTTTTCTCTTATAACTGCGCGAAAAGAATGTATTCTTGCTTAAAACAACGAAACAAGCTGTTTTAGAACGAAACGAGCTAGATCTGAACACATCGATTTTACAAGTGTCCATGTGATACCTATCAAAACGTTTTATCTTATAACTGCGCGAAAAGCATGTATTCGTGCTTAATACAACGAAACAAGCTGTTTTAGACCGAAACGAGCTAAATCTGAAGACATCGGTTTTACAAGTGTCCATGTGATACGCGTCAAAACGTTTTCTCTTGTAACTGCGCGAAAAGCATGTATTCTTGCTTAAAACAACGAAACAAGCTGGTTTAGACCAAAACGAGCTTAATCTGAACACATCGGTTTTACAAGTGTCCGTGTGATACTTGTCAAAACTTTTTCTGTTATAACTGCGCGAAAAGCATGTATTCTTGCTTAAAACAACGAAACAAGCTGTTTTAGACCGAAACGAGCTAAATCTGAACACATCGGTTTTACAAGTGTCCTTGTGATACTCGCCAAAACGTTTTCAGTTATAACTGCGCGAAAAGCATGTATTCTTGCTTAAAACAGCGAAAAAAGTTGTTTTAGACCGAAACGAATTAGATCTGAACACATCGGTTTTACAAGTGCCCATGTGATACGCGTCAAAAATGTTTTTCTTATAACTGCGCAAAAAGCATGTATTCTTGCTTAAAACAATGAAACAAGCTGTTTTAGAACGAAACGAGCTAAATCTGAACACATCGGTTTTACAAGTGTGTGTGATACGCGTCAAATCTTTTTCTCATAACGGTGCGAAAAGCATGTATGCGTGCTTAATACAACAAAACACGGTGTTTTAGACCGAAACGAGCTAAGTCTGAACACATCGGTTTTACAAGTGTCCATGTGATACGCGTCAAAACGTTTTCTCTTGTAACTGCGCGAAAAGCATGTATTCGTGCTTAATACAACGAAACAAGCTGTTTTAGACCGAAACGAGCTTAATCTGAACACATCGGTTTTACAAGTGTCCTTGTGATACTCGTCAAAACTTTTTCTGTTATAACTGCCCGAAAAGCATGTATTCTTGCTTAAAACAACGAAACAAGTTGTTTTAGACCGAAACGAATTAGATCTGAACACATCGGTTTTACAAGTGTCCATGTGATACGCGTCAAAATTTTTTTTCTTATAACTGCGCGAAAAGCATGTATTCTTGCTTAAAACAAAGAAACAAGCTGTTTTAGAACGAAACGAGCTAAATCTGAACACATCGGTTTTACAAGTGTCTGTGTGATAGGCGTCAAATCTTTTTCTCATAACGGTGCGAGAAGCATGTATTCGTGCTTAATACAACAAAACACGGTGTTTTAGACCGAAACGAGCTAAATCTGAACATCGGTTTTACAAGTGTCCGTGTGATACGCGTCAAAACTTTTTTCTTCTATAATTGCGCGAAAAGCATGTATTCTTGTTTAAAACAACTAAACAAGCTGTTTTAGACCGGAACGAGTTAAATCTGAACACATCGGTTTTACAAGTGTCCGTGTGATACGCCTCAAAACTTTTTTCCTATAACTGCGCGAAAAGCATGTATTCTTGCTTAAAACAACGAAACAACCTGTTTTAGACCGAAACGAGGTAAATCTGAACACAGCGGTTTTACAAGTGTCCACGTGATACGCGTCAAAACTTTTTCTTATAACAGCGCGAAAAGCATGTATTCTTGCTTAAAACAACGAAACAAGCTGTTTTAGAACAAAGCGAGGTAGATCTGAACACTTCGGTTTTACAAGTGTCCGTGTGATACCTATCAAAACTTTTTATCTTATAACTGCGCGAAAAGCAAGTATTCTTGCTTAATACAACGAAACAAGTTTTAGACCGAAACGAGCTAAATCTGGACATCGCTTTTACAAGTGTCCGTGTGATACGCGTCAAAACTTTTTCTCTTATAACTGCGCGAAAAGCATGTATTCTTGCTTAAAACAACGAAGCAAGCTGTTTTAGAACGAAGCGAGCTAGATCTGAACACATCGATTTTACAAGTGTCCATGTGATACCTATCAAAACTTTTTATCTTATAACTGCGCGAAAAGCATGTATTCGTGCTTAATACAACGAAACAAGCTGTTTTAGACCGAAACGAGCTAAATCTGAAGACATCGGTTTTACAAGTGTCCATGTGATACGCGTCAAAACGTTTTCTCCTGTAACTGCGCGAAAAGCATGTATTCCTGCTTAAAACAACGAAACAAGCTGGTTTAGACCAAAACGAGCTAAATCTGAACACATCGGTTTTACAAGTGTCCTTGTGATACTCGTCAAAACTTTTTCTGTTATAACTGCGCGAAAAGCATGTATTCTTGCTTAAAACAACGAAACAAGCTGTTTTAGACCGAAACGAGGTAAATCTGAACACATCGGTTTTACAAGTGTCCTTGTGATACGCGTAAAAACTTTTTCTGTTATAACTGCGCGAAAAGCATGTATTCTTGCTTAAAACAACGAAACAAGCTGTTTTAGACCGGAACGAGTTAAATCTGAACACATCGGTGTCCGTGTGATACGCGTCAAAACTTTTTTTCTTATAACAGCGCGAAAAGCATGTATTCTTGCTTAAAACAACGAAACAAGCTGTTTTAGAACGAAGCGAGTTAGATCTGAACACATCGGTTTTACAAGTGTCCGTGTGATACCTGAAAACTTTTTATCTTATAACTGCGCGAAAAGCAAGTATTCTTGCTTAATACAACGAAACAAGTTTTAGACCGAAACGAGCTAAATCTGGACATCGATTTTACAAGTTTCCATGTGATACGCGTCAAAACTTTTTCTCCTGTAACTGCGCGAAAAGCATGTGTTCTTGCTTAAAACAACGAAACAATCTGGTTTAAACCGAAACGAGCTAAATCTGAATACATCGCTTTTACCAGTGTCCGTTTGATACGCGTCAAAACTTTTTCTCTTATAACTGCGCGAAAAGAATGTATTCTTGCTTAAAACAACGAAACAAGCTGGTTTAGACCAAAACGAGCTTAATCTGAACACATCGGTTTTACAAGTGTCCGTGTGATACTCGTCAAAACTTTTTCTGTTATAACTGCGCGAAAAGCATGTATTCTTGCTTAAAACAACAAAACAAGCTGTTTTAGACCGAAACGAGCTAAATCTGAAGACATCGGTTTTACAAGTGTCATTGTGATACTCGCCAAAACGTTTTCAGTTATAACTGCGCGAAAAGCATGTATTCTTGCTTAAAACAGCGAAAAAAGTTGTTTTAGACCGAAACGAATTAGATCTGAGCACATCGGTTTTACAAGTGCCCATGTGATACGCGTCAAAAATGTTTTTCTTATAACTGCGCGAAAAGCATGTATTCTTGCTTAAAACAATGAAACAAGCTGTTTTAGAACGAAACGAGCTAAATCTGAACACATCGGTTTTGCAAGTGTGTGTGATACGCGTCAAATCTTTTTCTCATAACGGTGCAAAAAGCATGTATGCGTGCTTAATACAACAAAACACGGTGTTTTAGACCGAAACGAGCTAAGTCTGAACACATCGGTTTTACAAGTGTCCATGTGATACGCGTCAAAACGTTTTCTCTTGTAACTGCGCGAAAAGCATGTATTCGTGCCTAATACAACGAAACAAGTTGTTTTAGACCGAAACGAGCTAAATCTGAACACATCGGTTTTACAAGTGTCCTTGTGATACTCGTCAAAACGTTTTCTGTTATAACTGCCCGAAAAGCATGTATTCTTGCTTAAAACAACGAAACAAGTTGTTTTAGACCCAAACGAATTAGATCTGAACACATCGGTTTTACAAGTGTCCATGTGATACGCGTCAAAAATTTTTTTCTTATAACTGCGCGAAAAGCATGTATTCTTGCTTAAAAGAAAGAAACAAGCTGTTTCAGAACGAAACGAGCTAAATCTGAACACATCGGTTTTACAAGTGTCTGTGTGATAGGCGTCAAATCTTTTTCTCATAACGGTGCGAGAAGCATGTATTCGTGCTTAATACAACAAAACACGGTGTTTTAGACCGAAACGAGCTAAATCTGAACATCGGTTTTACAAGTGTCCGTGTGATACGCGTCAAAACTTTTTCTTCTATAATTGCGCGAAAAGCATGTATTCTTGTTTAAAACAACTAAACAAGCTGTTTTGAACCGGAACGAGTTAAATCTGAACACATCGGTTTTACAAGTGTCCGTGTGATACGCCTCAAAACTTTTTTCCTATAACTGCGCGAAAAGCATGTATTCTTGCTTAAAACAACGAAACAAGCTGTTTTAGACCGAAACGAGGTAAATCTGAACACAGCGGTTTTACAAGTGTCCACGTGATACGCGTCAAAACTTTTTCTCTTGTAACTGCGCGAAAAGCATGTATTCGTGCTTAATACAACGAAACAAGCAGTTTTAGACCGAAACGAGCTAAATCTGAACACATCGGTTTTACAAGTGTCCGTGTGATACGCGTCAAACTTTTTCTCCTATAACTGCGCGAAAAGAATGTATTTTGCTTAAAACTACGAAACAAGCTGTTTTAGACCGAAACGAGCTAAATCTGAACACATCGGTTTTACAAGTGTCCGTGTGATACGCGTCAAAACTTTTTTCTTATAACAGCGCGAAAAGCATGTATTCTTGCTTAAAACTGCGAAACAAGCTGTTTTAGAACGAAGCGAGGTAGATCTGAACACATCGGTTTTACAAGTGTACGTGTGATACCTATCAAAACTTTTTATCTTATAACTGCGCGAAAAGCAAGTATTCGTGCTTAATACAACGAAACAACCTGTTTTAGACCGAAACGAGCTAAATCTGAAGACATCGGTTTTACAAGTGTCCATGTGATACGCGTCAAAACGTTTTCTCCTGTAACTGCGCGAAAAGCATGTATTCTTGCTTAAAACAACGAAACAAGCTGGTTTAGACCAAAACGAGCTAAATCTGAACACATCGGTTTTACAAGTGTCCTTGTGATACTCGTCAAAACTTTTTCTGTAATAACTGCGCGAAAAGCATGTATTCTTGCTTAAAACAACGAAACAAGCTGTTTTAGACCGAAACGAGGTAAATCTGAACACATCGGTTTTACAAGTGTCCTTGTGATACGCGTAAAAACTTTTTCTGTTATAACTGCGCAAAAAGCATGTATTCTTGCTTAAAACAACGAAACAAGCTGTTTTAGAACGAAGCGAGGTAGATCTGAACACATCGGTTTTACAAGTGTCCGTGTGATACCTCAAAACTTTTTATCTTATAACTGCGCGAAAAGCAAGTATTCTTGCTTAATACAACGAAACAAGTTTTAGACCGAAACGAGCTAAATCTGGACATCGATTTTACAAGTTTCCATGTGATACGCGTCAAAACTTTTTCTCCTGTAACTGCGCGAAAAGCATGTATTCTTGCTTAAAACAACGAAACAATCTGGTTTAAACCGAAACGAGCTAAATCTGAATACATCGCTTTTACAAGTGTCCGTGTGATACGCGTCAAAACTTTTTCTCTTATAACTGCGCGAAAAGAATGTATTCTTGCTTAAAACAACGAAACAAGCTGTTTTAGAACGAAACGAGCTAGATCTGAACACATCGATTTTACAAGTGTCCATGTGATACCTATCAAAACTTTTTATCTTATAACTGCGCGAAAAGCATGTATTCGTGCTTAATACAACGAAACAAGCTGTTTTAGACCGAAACGAGCTAAATCTGAAGACATCGGTTTTACAAGTGTCCATGTGATACGCGTCAAAACGTTTTCTCCTGTAACTGCGCGAAAAGCATGTATTCCTGCTTAAAACAACGAAACAAGCTGGTTTAGACCAAAACGAGCTAAATCTGAACACATCGGTTTTACAAGTGTCCTTGTGATACTCGTCAAAACTTTTTCTGTTATAACTGCGCGAAAAGCATGTATTCTTGCTTAAAACAACGAAACAAGCTGTTTTAGACCGAAACGAGGTAAATCTGAACACATCGGTTTTACAAGTGTCCTTGTGATACGCGTAAAAACTTTTTCTGTTATAACTGCGCGAAAAGCATGTATTCTTGCTTAAAACAACGAAACAAGCTGTTTTAGACCGGAACGAGTTAAATCTGAACACATCGGTGTCCGTGTGATACGCGTCAAAACTTTTTTTCTTATAACAGCGCGAAAAGCATGTATTCTTGCTTAAAACAACGAAACAAGCTGTTCTAGAACGAAGCGAGTTAGATCTGAACACATCGGTTTTACAAGTGTCCGTGTGATACCTCAAAACTTTTTATCTTATAACTGCGCGAAAAGCAAGTATTCTTGCTTAATACAACGAAACAAGTTTTAGACCGAAACGAGCTAAATCTGGACATCGATTTTACAAGTTTCCATGTGATACGCGTCAAAACTTTTTCTCCTGTAACTGCGCGAAAAGCATGTGTTCTTGCTTAAAACAACGAAACAATCTGGTTTAAACCGAAACGAGCTAAATCTGAATACATCGCTTTTACCAGTGTCCGTTTGATACGCGTCAAAACTTTTTCTCTTATAACTGCGCGAAAAGAATGTATTCTTGCTTAAAACAACGAAACAAGCTGGTTTAGACCAAAACGAGCTTAATCTGAACACATCGGTTTTACAAGTGTCCGTGTGATACTCGTCAAAACTTTTTCTGTTATAACTGCGCGAAAAGCATGTATTCTTGCTTAAAACAACGAAACAAGCTGTTTTAGACCGAAACGAGCTAAATCTGAAGACATCGGTTTTACAAGTGTCATTGTGATACTCGCCAAAACGTTTTCAGTTATAACTGCGCGAAAAGCATGTATTCTTGCTTAAAACAGCGAAAAAAGTTGTTTTAGACCGAAACGAATTAGATCTGAGCACATCGGTTTTACAAGTGCCCATGTGATACGCGTCAAAAATGTTTTTCTTATAACTGCGCGAAAAGCATGTATTCTTGCTTAAAACAATGAAACAAGCTGTTTTAGAACGAAACGAGCTAAATCTGAACACATCGGTTTTGCAAGTGTGTGTGATACGCGTCAAATCTTTTTCTCATAACGGTGCAAAAAGCATGTATGCGTGCTTAATACAACAAAACACGGTGTTTTAGACCGAAACGAGCTAAGTCTGAACACATCGGTTTTACAAGTGTCCATGTGATACGCGTCAAAACGTTTTCTCTTGTAACTGCGCGAAAAGCATGTATTCGTGCCTAATACAACGAAACAAGTTGTTTTAGACCGAAACGAGCTAAATCTGAACACATCGGTTTTACAAGTGTCCTTGTGATACTCGTCAAAACGTTTTCTGTTATAACTGCCCGAAAAGCATGTATTCTTGCTTAAAACAACGAAACAAGTTGTTTTAGACCCAAACGAATTAGATCTGAACACATCGGTTTTACAAGTGTCCATGTGATACGCGTCAAAAATTTTTTTCTTATAACTGCGCGAAAAGCATGTATTCTTGCTTAAAAGAAAGAAACAAGCTGTTTTAGAACGAAACGAGCTAAATCTGAACACATCGGTTTTACAAGTGTCTGTGTGATAGGCGTCAAATCTTTTTCTCATAACGGTGCGAGAAGCATGTATTCGTGCTTAATACAACAAAACACGGTGTTTTAGACCGAAACGAGCTAAATCTGAACATCGGTTTTACAAGTGTCCGTGTGATACGCGTCAAAACTTTTTCTTCTATAATCGCGCGAAAAGCATGTATTCTTGTTTAAAACAACTAAACAAGCTGTTTTGAACCGGAACGAGTTAAATCTGAACACATCGGTTTTACAAGTGTCCGTGTGATACGCCTCAAAACTTTTTTCCTATAACTGCGCGAAAAGCATGTATTCTTGCTTAAAACAACGAAACAAGCTGTTTTAGACCGAAACGAGGTAAATCTGAACACAGCGGTTTTACAAGTGTCCACGTGACACGCGTCAAAACTTTTTCTCTTGTAACTGCGCGAAAAGCATGTATTCGTGCTTAATACAACGAAACAAGCAGTTTTAGACCGAAACGAGCTAAATCTGAACACATCGGTTTTACAAGTGTCCGTGTGATACGCGTCAAACTTTTTCTCCTATAACTGCGCGAAAAGAATGTATTTTGCTTAAAACTACGAAACAAGCTGTTTTAGACCGAAACGAGCTAAATCTGAACACATCGGTTTTACAAGTGTCCGTGTGATACGCGTCAAAACTTTTTTCTTATAACAGCGCGAAAAGCATGTATTCTTGCTTAAAACTACGAAACAAGCTGTTTTAGAACGAAGCGAGGTAGATCTGAACACATCGGTTTTACAAGTGTACGTGTGATACCTATCAAAACTTTTTATCTTATAACTGCGCGAAAAGCAAGTATTCTTGCTTAATACAACGAAACAAGTTTTAGACCGAAACGAGCTAAATCTGGACATCGATTTTACAAGTTTCCATGTGATACGCGTCAAAACTTTTTCTCCTGTAACTGCGCGAAAAGCATGTATTCTTGCTTAAAACAACGAAACAATCTGGTTTAAACCGAAACGAGCTAAATCTGAATACATCGCTTTTACAAGTGTCCGTGTGATACGCGTCAAAACTTTTTCTCTTATAACTGCGCGAAAAGCATGTATTCTTGCCTAAAACAACGAAGCAAGCTGTTTTAGAACGAAGCGAGCTAGATCTGAACACATCGATTTTACAAGTGTCCATGTGATACCTATCAAAACTTTTTATCTTATAACTGCGCGAAAAGCATGTATTCGTGCTTAATACAACGAAACAAGCTGTTTTAGACCGAAACGAGCTAAATCTGAAGACATCGGTTTTACAAGTGTCCATGTGATACGCGTCAAAACGTTTTCTCCTGTAACTGCGCGAAAAGCATGTATTCTTGCTTAAAACAACGAAACAAGCTGGTTTAGACCAAAACGAGCTAAATCTGAACACATCGGTTTTACAAGTGTCCTTGTGATACTCGTCAAAACTTTTTCTGTAATAACTGCGCGAAAAGCATGTATTCTTGCTTAAAACAACGAAACAAGCTGTTTTAGACCGAAACGAGGTAAATCTGAACACATCGGTTTTACAAGTGTCCTTGTGATACGCGTAAAGACTTTTTCTGTTATAACTGCGCGAAAAGCATGTATTCTTGCTTAAAACAACGAAACAAGCTGTTTTTGACCGGAACGAGTTAAATCTGAACACATCGGTGTCCGTGTGATACGCGTCAAAACTTTTTTTCTTATAACAGCACGAAAAGCATGCATTCTTGCTTAAAACAACGAAACAAGCTGTTTTAGAACGAAGCGAGGTAGATCTGAACACATCGGTTTTACAAGTGTCCGTGTGATACCTCAAAACTTTTTATCTTATAACTGCGCGAAAAGCAAGTATTCTTGCTTAATACAACGAAACAAGTTTTAGACCGAAACGAGCTAAATCTGGACATCGATTTTACAAGTTTCCATGTGATACGCGTCAAAACTTTTTCTCCTGTAACTGCGCGAAAAGCATGTGTTCTTGCTTAAAACAACGAAACAATCTGGTTTAAACCGAAACGAGCTAAATCTGAATACATCGCTTTTACCAGTGTCCGTTTGATACGCGTCAAAACTTTTTCTCTTATAACTGCGCGAAAAGAATGTATTCTTGCTTAAAACAACGAAACAAGCTGGTTTAGACCAAAACGAGCTTAATCTGAACACATCGGTTTTACAAGTGTCCGTGTGATACTCGTCAAAACTTTTTCTGTTATAACTGCGCGAAAAGCATGTATTCTTGCTTAAAACAACGAAACAAGCTGTTTTAGACCGAAACGAGCTAAATCTGAAGACATCGGTTTTACAAGTGTCATTGTGATACTCGCCAAAACGTTTTCAGTTATAAGTGCGCGAAAAGCAAGTATTCTTGCTTAAAACAGCGAAAAAAGTTGTTTTAGACCGAAACGAATTAGATCTGAGCACATCGGTTTTACAAGTGCCCATGTGATACGCGTCAAAAATGTTTTTCTTATAACTGCGCGAAAAGCATGTATTCTTGCTTAAAACAATGAAACAAGCTGTTTTAGAACGAAACGAGCTAAATCTGAACACATCGGTTTTGCAAGTGTGTGTGATACGCGTCAAATCTTTTTCTCATAACGGTGCAAAAAGCATGTATGCGTGCTTAATACAACAAAACACGGTGTTTTAGACCGAAACGAGCTAAGTCTGAACACATCGGTTTTACAAGTGTCCATGTGATACGCGTCAAAACGTTTTCTCTTGTAACTGCGCGAAAAGCATGTATTCGTGCCTAATACAACGAAACAAGTTGTTTTAGACCGAAACGAGCTAAATCTGAACACATCGGTTTTACAAGTGTCCTTGTGATACTCGTGAAAACGTTTTCTGTTATAACTGCCCGAAAAGCATGTATTCTTGCTTAAAACAACGAAACAAGTTGTTTTAGACCCAAACGAATTAGATCTGAACACATCGGTTTTACAAGTGTCCATGTGATACGCGTCAAAAATTTTTTTCTTATAACTGCGCGAAAAGCATGTATTCTTGCTTAAAAGAAAGAAACAAGCTGTTTTAGAACGAAACGAGCTAAATCTGAACACATCGGTTTTACAAGTGTCTGTGTGATAGGCGTCAAATCTTTTTCTCATAACGGTGCGAGAAGCATGTATTCGTGCTTAATACAACAAAACACGGTGTTTTAGACCGAAACGAGCTAAATCTGAACATCGGTTTTACAAGTGTCCGTGTGATACGCGTCAAAACTTTTTCTTCTATAATTGCGCGAAAAGCATGTATTCTTGTTTAAAACAACTAAACAAGCTGTTTTGAACCGGAACGAGTTAAATCTGAACACATCGGTTTTACAAGTGTCCGTGTGATACGCCTCAAAACTTTTTTCCTATAACTGCGCGAAAAGCATGTATTCTTGCTTAAAACAACGAAACAAGCTGTTTTAGACCGAAACGAGGTAAATCTGAACACAGCGGTTTTACAAGTGTCCACGTGATACGCGTCAAAACTTTTTCTCTTGTAACTGCGCGAAAAGCATGTATTCGTGCTTAATACAACGAAACAAGCAGTTTTAGACCGAAACGAGCTAAATCTGAACACATCGGTTTTACAAGTGTCCGTGTGATACGCGTCAAACTTTTTCTCCTATAACTGCGCGAAAAGAATGTATTTTGCTTAAAACTACGAAACAAGCTGTTTTAGACCGAAACGAGCTAAATCTGAACACATCGGTTTTACAAGTGTCCGTGTGATACGCGTCAAAACTTTTTTCTTATAACAGCGCGAAAAGCATGTATTCTTGCTTAAAACTACGAAACAAGCTGTTTTAGAACGAAGCGAGGTAGATCTGAACACATCGGTTTTACAAGTGTACGTGTGATACCTATCAAAACTTTTTATCTTATAACTGCGCGAAAAGCAAGTATTCTTGCTTAATACAACGAGACAAGTTTTAGACCGAAACGAGCTAAATCTGGACATCGATTTTACAAGTTTCCATGTGATACGCGTCAAAACTTTTTCTCCTGTAACTGCGCGAAAAGCATGTATTCTTGCTTAAAACAACGAAACAATCTGGTTTAAACCGAAACGAGCTAAATCTGAATACATCGCTTTTACAAGTGTCCGTGTGATACGCGTCAAAACTTTTTCTCTTATAACTGCGCGAAAAGCATGTATTCTTGCTTAAAACAACGAAGCAAGCTGTTTTAGAACGAAGCGAGCTAGATCTGAACACATCGATTTTACAAGTGTCCATGTGATACCTATCAAAACTTTTTATCTTATAACTGCGCGAAAAGCATGTATTCGTGCTTAATACAACGAAACAACCTGTTTTAGACCGAAACGAGCTAAATCTGAAGACATCGGTTTTACAAGTGTCCATGTGATACGCGTCAAAACGTTTTCTCCTGTAACTGCGCGAAAAGCATGTATTCTTGCTTAAAACAACGAAACAAGCTGGTTTAGACCAAAACGAGCTAAATCTGAACACATCGGTTTTACAAGTGTCCTTGTGATACCCGTCAAAACTTTTTCTGTAATAACTGCGCGAAAAGCATGTATTCTTGCTTAAAACAACGAAACAAGCTGTTTTAGACCGAAACGAGGTAAATCTGAACACATCGGTTTTACAAGTGTCCTTGTGATACGCGTAAAAACTTTTTCTGTTATAACTGCGCGAAAAGCATGTATTCTTGCTTAAAACAACGAAACAAGCTGTTTTAGACCGGAACGAGTTAAATCTGAACACATCGGTGTCCGTGTGATACGCGTCAAAACTTTTTTTCTTATAACAGCACGAAAAGCATGCATTCTTGCTTAAAACAACGAAACAAGCTGTTTTAGAACGAAGCGAGGTAGATCTGAACACATCGGTTTTACAAGTGTCCGTGTGATACCTCAAAACTTTTTATCTTATAACTGCGCGAAAAGCAAGTATTCTTGCTTAATACAACGAAACAAGTTTTAGACCGAAACGAGCTAAATCTGGACATCGATTTTACAAGTTTCCATGTGATACGCGTCAAAACTTTTTCTCCTGTAACTGCGCGAAAAGCATGTATTCTTGCTTAAAACAACGAAACAATCTGGTTTAAACCGAAACGAGCTAAATCTGAATACATCGCTTTTACAAGTGTCCGTGTGATACGCGTCAAAACTTTTTCTCTTATAACTGCGCGAAAAGAATGTATTCTTGCTTAAAACAACGAAACAAGCTGTTTTAGAACGAAACGAGCTAGATCTGAACACATCGATTTTACAAGTGTCCATGTGATACCTATCAAAACTTTTTATCTTATAACTGCGCGAAAAGCATGTATTCGTGCTTAATACAACGAAACAAGCTGTTTTAGACCGAAACGAGCTAAATCTGAAGACATCGGTTTTACAAGTGTCCATGTGATACGCGTCAAAACGTTTTCTCCTGTAACTGCGCGAAAAGCAGGTATTCTTGCCTAAAACAACGAAACAAGCTGGTTTAGACCAAAACGAGCTTAATCTGAACACATCGGTTTTACAAGTGTCCGTGTGATACTCGTCAAAACTTTTTCTGTTATAACTGCGCGAAAAGCATGTATTCTTGCTTAAAACAACGAAACAAGCTCTTTTAGACCGAAACGAGCTAAATCTGAACACATCGGTTTTACAAGTGTCCTTGTGATACTCGCCAAAACGTTTTCAGTTATAACTGCGCGAAAAGCATGTATTCTTGCTTAAAACAACGAAACAAGTTGTTTTAGACCGAAACGAATTAGATCTGAACACATCGGTTTTACAAGTTTCCATGTGATACGCGTCAAAAATGTTTTTCTTATAACTGCGCGAAAAGCATGTATTCTTGCTTAAAACAATGAAACAAGCTGTTTTAGAACGAAACGAGCTAAATCTGAATACATCGGTTTTACAAGTGTGTGTGATACGCGTCAAATCTTTTTCTCATAACGGTGCGAAAAGCATGTATGCGTGCTTAATACAACAAAACACGGTGTTTTAGACCGAAACGAGCTAAGTCTGAACACATCGGTTTTACAAGTGTCCATGTGTTACGCGTCAAAACGTTTTCTCTTGTAACTGCGCGAAAAGCATGTATTCGTGCTTAATACAACGAAACAAGCTGTTTTAGACCGAAACGAGCTTAATCTGAACATATCGGTTTTACAAGTGTCCTTGTGATACTCGTCAAAACTTTTTCTGTTATAACTGCCCGAAAAGCATGTATTCTTGCTTAAAACAACGAAACAAGTTGTTTTAGACCCAAACGAATTAGATCTGAACACATCGGTTTTACAAGTGTCCATGTGATACGCGTCAAAATTTTTTTCTTATAACTGCGCGAAAAGCATGTATTCTTGCTTAAAAGAAAGAAACAAGCTGTTTTAGAACGAAACGAGCTAAATCTGAACACATCGGTTTTACAAGTGTCTGTGTGATAGGCGTCAAATCTTTTTCTCATAACGGTGCGAGAAGCATGTATTCGTGCTTAATACAACAAAACACGGTGTTTTAGACCGAAACGAGCTAAATCTGAACATCGGTTTTACAAGTGTCCGTGTGATACGCGCCAAAACTTTTTCTTCTATAATTGCGCGAAAAGCATGTATTCTTGTTTAAAACAACTAAACAAGCTGTTTTGAACCGGAACGAGTTAAATCTGAACACATCGGTTTTACAAGTGTCCGTGTGATACGCCTCAAAACTTTTTTCCTATAACTGCGCGAAAAGCATGTATTCTTGCTTAAAACAACGAAACAAGCTGTTTTAGACCGAAACGAGGTAAATCTGAACACAGCGGTTTTACAAGTGTCCACGTGATACGCGTCAAAACTTTTTCTCTTGTAACTGCGCGAAAAGCATGTATTCGTGCTTAATACAACGAAACAAGCAGTTTTAGACCGAAACGAGCTAAATCTGAACACATCGGTTTTACAAGTGTCCGTGTGATACGCGTCAAACTTTTTCTCCTATAACTGCGCGAAAAGAATGTATTTTGCTTAAAACTACGAAACAAGCTGTTTTAGACCGAAACGAGCTAAATCTGAACACATCGGTTTTACAAGTGTCCGTGTGATACGCGTCAAAACTTTTTTTCTTATAACAGCACGAAAAGCATGTATTCTTGCTTAAAACTACGAAACAAGCTGTTTTAGAACGAAGCGAGGTAGATCTGAACACATCGGTTTTACAAGTGTACGTGTGATACCTATCAAAACTTTTTATCTTATAACTGCGCGAAAAGCAAGTATTCTTGCTTAATACAACGAAACAAGTTTTAGACCGAAACGAGCTAAATCTGGACATCGATTTTACAAGTTTCCATGTGATACGCGTCAAAACTTTTTCTCCTGTAACTGCGCGAAAAGCATGTATTCTTGCTTAAAACAACGAAACAATCTGGTTTAAACCGAAACGAGCTAAATCTGAATACATCGCTTTTACAAGTGTCCGTGTGATACGCGTCAAAACTTTTTCTCTTATAACTGCGCGAAAAGCATGTATTCTTGCTTAAAACAACGAAGCAAGCTGTTTTAGAACGAAGCGAGCTAGATCTGAACACATCGATTTTACAAGTGTCCATGTGATACCTATCAAAACTTTTTATCTTATAACTGCGCGAAAAGCATGTATTCGTGCTTAATACAACGAAAACAACCTGTTTTAGACCGAAACGAGCTAAATCTGAAGACATCGGTTTTACAAGTGTCCATGTGATACGCGTCAAAACGTTTTCTCCTGTAACTGCGCGAAAAGCATGTATCTTGCTTAAAACAACGAAACAAGCTGGTTTAGACCAAAACGAGCTAAATCTGAACACATCGGTTTTACAAGTTTCCTTGTGATACTCGTCAAAACTTTTTCTGTAATAACTGCGCGAAAAGCATGTATTCTTGCTTAAAACAACGAAACAAGCTGTTTTAGACCGAAACGAGGTAAATCTGAACACATCGGTTTTACAAGTGTCCTTGTGATACGCGTAAAAACTTTTTCTGTTATAACTGCGCGAAAAGCATGTATTCTTGCTTAAAACAACGAAACAAGCTGTTTTAGACCGGAACGAGTTAAATCTGAACACATCGGTGTCCGTGTGATACGCGTCAAAACTTTTTTTCTTATAACAGCACGAAAAGCATGCATTCTTGCTTAAAACAACGAAACAAGCTGTTTTAGAACGAAGCGAGGTAGATCTGAACACATCGGTTTTACAAGTGTCCGTGTGATACCTCAAAACTTTTTATCTTATAACTGCGCGAAAAGCAAGTATTCTTGCTTAATACAACGAAACAAGTTTTAGACCGAAACGAGCTAAATCTGGACATCGATTTTACAAGTTTCCATGTGATACGCGTCAAAACTTTTTCTCCTGTAACTGCGCGAAAAGCATGTATTCTTGCTTAAAACAACGAAACAATCTGGTTTAAACCGAAACGAGCTAAATCTGAATACATCGCTTTTACAAGTGTCCGTGTGATACGCGTCAAAACTTTTTCTCTTATAACTGCGCGAAAAGAATGTATTCTTGCTTAAAACAACGAAACAAGCTGTTTTAGAACGAAACGAGCTAGATCTGAACACATCGATTTTACAAGTGTCCATGTGATACCTATCAAAACTTTTTATCTTATAACTGCGCGAAAAGCATGTATTCGTGCTTAATACAACGAAACAAGCTGTTTTAGACCGAAACGAGCTAAATCTGAAGACATCGGTTTTACAAGTGTCCATGTGATACGCGTCAAAACGTTTTCTCCTGTAACTGCGCGAAAAGCAGGTATTCTTGCCTAAAACAACGAAACAAGCTGGTTTAGACCAAAACGAGCTTAATCTGAACACATCGGTTTTACAAGTGTCCGTGTGATACTCGTCAAAACTTTTTCTGTTATAACTGCGCGAAAAGCATGTATTCTTGCTTAAAACAACGAAACAAGCTCTTTTAGACCGAAACGAGCTAAATCTGAACACATCGGTTTTACAAGTGTCCTTGTGATACTCGCCAAAACGTTTTCAGTTATAACTGCGCGAAAAGCATGTATTCTTGCTTAAAACAACGAAACAAGTTGTTTTAGACCGAAACGAATTAGATCTGAACACATCTGTTTTACAAGTGCCCATGTGATACGCGTCAAAAATGTTTTTCTTATAACTGCGCGAAAAGCATGTATTCTTGCTTAAAACAATGAAACAAGCTGTTTTAGAACGAAACGAGCTAAATCTGAACACATCGGTTTTGCAAGTGTGTGTGATACGCGTCAAATCTTTTTCTCATAACGGTGCAAAAAGCATGTATGCGTGCTTAATACAACAAAACACGGTGTTTTAGACCGAAACGAGCTAAGTCTGAACACATCGGTTTTACAAGTGTCCATGTGATACGCGTCAAAACGTTTTCTCTTGTAACTGCGCGAAAAGCATGTATTCGTGCCTAATACAACGAAACAAGTTGTTTTAGACCGAAACGAGCTAAATCTGAACACATCGGTTTTACAAGTGTCCTTGTCATACTCGTCAAAACGTTTTCTGTTATAACTGCGCGAAAAGCATGTATTCTTGCTTAAAACAACGAAACAAGTTGTTTTAGACCGAAACGAATTAGATCTGAACACATCGGTTTTACAAGTTTCCATGTGATACGCGTCAAAAATGTTTTTCTTATAACTGCGCGAAAAGCATGTATTCTTGCTTAAAACAATGAAACAAGCTGTTTTAGAACGAAACGAGCTAAATCTGAATACATCGGTTTTACAAGTGTGTGTGATACGCGTCAAATCTTTTTCTCATAACGGTGCGAAAAGCATGTATGCGTGCTTAATACAACAAAACACGGTGTTTTAGACCGAAACGAGCTAAGTCTGAACACATCGGTTTTACAAGTGTCCATGTGTTACGCGTCAAAACGTTTTCTCTTGTAACTGCGCGAAAAGCATGTATTCGTGCTTAATACAACGAAACAAGCTGTTTTAGACCGAAACGAGCTTAATCTGAACATATCGGTTTTACAAGTGTCCTTGTGATACTCGTCAAAACTTTTTCTGTTATAACTGCCCGAAAAGCATGTATTCTTGCTTAAAACAACGAAACAAGTTGTTTTAGACCGAAACGAATTAGATCTGAACACATCGGTTTTACAAGTGTCCATGTGATACGCGTCAAAAATTTTTTTCTTATACCTGCGCGAAAAGCATGTATTCTTGCTTAAAACAAAGAAACAAGCTGTTTTAGAACGAAACGAGCTAAATCTGAACACATCGGTTTTACAAGTGTCTGTGTGATAGGCGTCAAATCTTTTTCTCATAACGGTGCGAGAAGCATGTATTCGTGCTTAATACAACAAAACACGGTGTTTTAGACCGAAACGAGCTAAATCTGAACATCGGTTTTACAAGTGTCCGTGTGATACGCGTCAAAACTTTTTCTTCTATAATTGCGCGAAAAGCATTTATTCTTGTTTAAAACAACGAAACAAGCTGTTTTAGACCGGAACGAGTTAAATCTGAACACATCGGTTTTACAAGTGTCCGTGTGATACGCCTCAAAACTTTTTTCCTATAACTGCGCGAAAAGCATGTATTCTTGCTTAAAACAACGAAACAAGCTGTTTTAGACCGAAACGAGGTAAATCTGAACACAGCGGTTTTACAAGTGTCCACGTGATACGCGTCAAAACTTTTTTTCTTGTAACTGCGCGAAAAGCATGTATTCGTGCTTAATACAACGAAACAAGCAGTTTTAGACCGAAACGAGCTAAATCTGAACACATCGGTTTTACAAGTGTCCGTGTGATACGCGTCAAACTTTTTCTCCTATAACTGCGCGAAAAGAATGTATTTTGCTTAAAACTACGAAACAAGCTGTTTTAGACCGAAACGAGCTAAATCTGAACACATCGGTTTTACAAGTGTACGTGTGATACTCACAACTTTTTCTGTTATAACTGCGCGAAAAGCACGTATTCTTGCCTTAAACAACGAAACAAGCTGTTTTAGACCGAAACGAGCTAGATCTGAACACATCGGTTTTACAAGTGTCCGTGTGATACGCGTCAAAACTTTTTATCTTATAACTGCACGAAAAGCATGTATTCGTGCTTAATACAACAAAGCATGGTGTTTTCGACCGAAACGAGCTAAATCTGAACACATCGGTTTTACAAGTGTCCGTGTGATACGCGTCAAAACTTTTTTCTTATAACAGCGCGAAAAGCATGTATTCTTGCTTAAAACAACGAAACAAGCTGTTTTAGAACGAAGCGAGGTAGATCTGAACACATCGGTTTTACAAGTTTCCATGTGATACGCGTCAAAACTTTTTCTCCTGTAACTGCGCGAAAAGCATGCATTCTTGCTTAAAACAACGAAACAATCTGGTTTAAACCGAAACGAGCTAAATCTGAATACATCGCTTTTACAAGTGTCCGTGTGATACGCGTCAAAACTTTTTCTCTTATAACTGCGCGAAAAGCATGTATTCTTGCTTAAAACAACGAAGCAAGCTGTTTTAGAACGAAGCGAGCTAGATCTGAACACATCGATTTTACAAGTGTCCATGTGATACCTATCAAAACTTTTTATCTTATAACTGCGCGAAAAGCATGTATTCGTGCTTAATACAACGAAACAAGCTGTTTTAGACCGAAACGAGCTAAATCTGAAGACATCGGTTTTACAAGTGTCCATGTGATACGCGTCAAAACGTTTTCTCCTGTAACTGCGCGAAAAGCATGTATTCTTGCTTAAAACAACGAAACAAGCTGGTTTAGACCAAAACGAGCTAAATCTGAACACATCGGTTTTACAAGTG
Source organism: Amblyomma americanum (assembly GCF_052857255.1). Taxonomy (NCBI): domain Eukaryota; kingdom Metazoa; phylum Arthropoda; class Arachnida; order Ixodida; family Ixodidae; genus Amblyomma; species Amblyomma americanum. Next base: position 67,265 of record NW_027526492.1, on the reverse strand, counting down.
TCCTTGTGATACTCGTCAAAACTTTTTCTGTAATAACTGCGCGAAAAGCATGTATTCTTGCTTAAAACAACGAAACAAGCTGTTTTAGACCGAAACGAGGTAAATCTGAACACATCGGTTTTACAAGTGTCCTTGTGATACGCGTAAAACTTTTTCTGTTATAACTGCGCGAAAAGCATGTATTCTTGCTTAAAACAACGAAACAAGCTGTTTTAGACTGAAACGAGTTAAATCTGAACACATCGGTGTCCGTGTGATACGCGTCAAAACTTTTTTTCTTATAACAGCACGAAAAGCATGTATTCTTGCTTAAAACAACGAAACAAGCTGTTTTAGAACGAAGCGAGGTAGATCTGAACACATCGGTTTTACAAGTGTCCGTGTGATACCTCAAAATTTTTATCTTATAACTGCGCGAAAAGCAAGTATTCTTGCTTAATACAACGAAACAAGTTTTAGATCGAAACGAGCTAAATCTGGACATCGATTTTACAAGTTTCCATGTGATACGCGTCAAAACTTTTTCTCCTGTAACTGCGCGAAAAGCATGTATTCTTGCTTAAAACAACGAAACAATCTGGTTTAAACCGAAACGAGTTTAATCTGAATACATCGCTTTTACAAGTGTCCGTGTGATACGCGTCAAATCTTTTTCTCTTATAACTGCGCGAAAAGAATGTATTCTTGCTTAAAACAACGAAACAAGCTGTTTTAGAACGAAACGAGCTAGATCTGAACACATCGATTTTACAAGTGTCCATGTGATACCTATCAAAACTTTTTATCTTATAACTGCGCGAAAAGCATGTATTCGTGCTTAATACAACGAAACAAGCTGTTTTAGACCGAAACGAATTAGATCTGAACACATCGGTTTTACAAGTGTCCATGTGATACGCGTCAAAAATTTTTTTCTTATAACTGCGCGAAAAGCATGTATTCTTGCTTAAAACAAAGAAACAAGCTGTTTTAGAACGAAACGAGCTAAATCTGAACACATCGGTTTTACAAGTGTCTGTGTGATAGGCGTCAAATCTTTTTCTCATAACGGTGCGAGAAGCATGTATTCGTGCCTAATACAACAAAACACGGTGTTTTAGACCGAAACGAACTAAATCTGAACATCGGTTTTACAAGTGTCCGTGTGATACGCGTCAAAACTTTTTCTTCTATAATTGCGCGAAAAGCATTTATTCTTGTTTAAAACAACGAAACAAGCTGTTTTAGACCGGAACGAGTTAAATCTGAACACATCGGTTTTACAAGTGTCCGTGTGATACGCCTCAAAACTTTTTTCCTATAACTGCGCGAAAAGCATGTATTCTTGCTTAAAACAACGAAACAAGCTGGTTTAGACCAAAACGAGCTAAATCTGAACACATCGGTTTTACAAGTGTCCTTGTGATACTCGTCAAAACTTTTTCTGTAATAACTGCGCGAAAAGCATGTATTCTTGCTTAAAACAACGAAACAAGCTGTTTTAGACCGAAACGAGGTAAATCTGAACACATCGGTTTTACAAGTGTCCTTGTGATACGCGTAAAACTTTTTCTGTTATAACTGCGCGAAAAGCATGTATTCTTGCTTAAAACAACGAAACAAGCTGTTTTAGACCGGAACGAGTTAAATCTGAACACATCGGTGTCCGTGTGATACGCGTCAAAACTTTTTTTCTTATAACAGCGCAAAAAGCATGTATTCTTGCTTAAAACAACGAAACAAGCTGTTTTAGAACGAAGCGAGGTAGATCTGAACACATCGGTTTTACAAGTGTCTGTGTGATACCTCAAAATTTTTATCTTATAACTGCGCGAAAAGCAAGTATTCTTGCTTAAAACAACGAAACAAGCTGTTTTAGACCGAAACGAGGTAAATCTGAACACATCGGTTTTACAAGTGTCCTTGTGATACGCGTAAAACTTTTTCTGTTATAACTGCGCGAAAAGCATGTATTCTTGCTTAAAACAACGAAACAAGCTGTTTTAGAACGAAGCGAGGTAGATCTGAACACATCGGTTTTACAAGTGTCCGTGTGATACCTCAAAATTTTTATCTTATAACTGCGCGAAAAGCAAGTATTCTTGCTTAATACAACGAAACAAGTTTTAGATCGAAACGAGCTAAATCTGGACATCGATTTTACAAGTTTCCATGTGATACGCGTCAAAACTTTTTCTCCTGTAACTGCGCGAAAAGCATGTATTCTTGCTTAAAACAACGAAACAATCTGGTTTAAACCGAAACGAGTTTAATCTGAATACATCGCTTTTACAAGTGTCCGTGTGATACGCGTCAAATCTTTTTCTCTTATAACTGCGCGAAAAGAATGTATTCTTGCTTAAAACAACGAAACAAGCTGTTTTAGAACGAAACGAGCTAGATCTGAACACATCGATTTTACAAGTGTCCATGTGATACCTATCAAAACTTTTTATCTTATAACTGCGCGAAAAGCATGTATTCGTGCTTAATACAACGAAACAAGCTGTTTTAGACCGAAACGAATTAGATCTGAACACATCGGTTTTACAAGTGTCCATGTGATACGCGTCAAAAATTTTTTTCTTATAACTGCGCGAAAAGCATGTATTCTTGCTTAAAACAAAGAAACAAGCTGTTTTAGAACGAAACGAGCTAAATCTGAACACATCGGTTTTACAAGTGTCTGTGTGATAGGCGTCAAATCTTTTTCTCATAACGGTGCGAGAAGCATGTATTCGTGCCTAATACAACAAAACACGGTGTTTTAGACCGAAACGAACTAAATCTGAACATCGGTTTTACAAGTGTCCGTGTGATACGCGTCAAAACTTTTTCTTCTATAATTGCGCGAAAAGCATTTATTCTTGTTTAAAACAACGAAACAAGCTGTTTTAGACCGGAACGAGTTAAATCTGAACACATCGGTTTTACAAGTGTCCGTGTGATACGCCTCAAAACTTTTTTCCTATAACTGCGCGAAAAGCATGTATTCTTGCTTAAAACAACGAAACAAGCTGGTTTAGACCAAAACGAGCTAAATCTGAACACATCGGTTTTACAAGTGTCCTTGTGATACTCGTCAAAACTTTTTCTGTAATAACTGCGCGAAAAGCATGTATTCTTGCTTAAAACAACGAAACAAGCTGTTTTAGACCGAAACGAGGTAAATCTGAACACATCGGTTTTACAAGTGTCCTTGTGATACGCGTAAAACTTTTTCTGTTATAACTGCGCGAAAAGCATGTATTCTTGCTTAAAACAACGAAACAAGCTGTTTTAGACCGGAACGAGTTAAATCTGAACACATCGGTGTCCGTGTGATACGCGTCAAAACTTTTTTTCTTATAACAGCGCAAAAAGCATGTATTCTTGCTTAAAACAACGAAACAAGCTGTTTTAGAACGAAGCGAGGTAGATCTGAACACATCGGTTTTACAAGTGTCTGTGTGATACCTCAAAATTTTTATCTTATAACTGCGCGAAAAGCAAGTATTCTTGCTTAAAACAACGAAACAAGCTGTTTTAGACCGAAACGAGGTAAATCTGAACACATCGGTTTTACAAGTGTCCTTGTGATACGCGTAAAACTTTTTCTGTTATAACTGCGCGAAAAGCATGTATTCTTGCTTAAAACAACGAAACAAGCTGTTTTAGAACGAAGCGAGGTAGATCTGAACACATCGGTTTTACAAGTGTCCGTGTGATACCTCAAAATTTTTATCTTATAACTGCGCGAAAAGCAAGTATTCTTGCTTAATACAACGAAACAAGTTTTAGATCGAAACGAGCTAAATCTGGACATCGATTTTACAAGTTTCCATGTGATACGCGTCAAAACTTTTTCTCCTGTAACTGCGCGAAAAGCATGTATTCTTGCTTAAAACAACGAAACAATCTGGTTTAAACCGAAACGAGCTAAATCTGAATACATCGCTTTTACAAGTGTCCGTGTGATACGCGTCAAATCTTTTTCTCTTATAACTGCGCGAAAAGAATGTATTCTTGCTTAAAACAACGAAACAAGCTGTTTTAGAACGAAACGAGCTAGATCTGAACACATCGATTTTACAAGTGTCCATGTGATACCTATCAAAACTTTTTATCTTATAACTGCGCGAAAAGCATGTATTCGTGCTTAATACAACGAAACAAGCTGTTTTAGACCGAAACGAATTAGATCTGAACACATCGGTTTTACAAGTGTCCATGTGATACGCGTCAAAAATTTTTTTCTTATAACTGCGCGAAAAGCATGTATTCTTGCTTAAAACAAAGAAACAAGCTGTTTTAGAACGAAACGAGATAAATCTGAACACATCGGTTTTACAAGTGTCTGTGTGATAGGCGTCAAATCTTTTTCTCATAACGGTGCGAGAAGCATGTATTCGTGCTTAATACAACAAAACACGGTGTTTTAGACCGAAACGAACTAAATCTGAACATCGGTTTTACAAGTGTCCGTGTGATACGCGTCAAAACTTTTTCTTCTATAATTGCGCGAAAAGCATTTATTCTTGTTTAAAACAACGAAACAAGCTGTTTTAGACCGGAACGAGTTAAATCTGAACACATCGGTTTTACAAGTGTCCGTGTGATACGCCTCAAAACTTTTTTCCTATAACTGCGCGAAAAGCATGTATTCTTGCTTAAAACAACGAAACAAGCTGGTTTAGACCAAAACGAGCTAAATCTGAACACATCGGTTTTACAAGTGTCCTTGTGATACTCGTCAAAACTTTTTCTGTAATAACTGCGCGAAAAGCATGTATTCTTGCTTAAAACAACGAAACAAGCTGTTTTAGACCGAAACGAGGTAAATCTGAACACATCGGTTTTACAAGTGTCCGTGTGATACGCGTCAAACTTTTTCTCCTATAACTGCGCGAAAAGAATGTATTTTGCTTAAAACTACGAAACAAGCTGTTTTAGACCGAAACGAGCTAAATCTGAACACATCGGTTTTACAAGTGTACGTGTGATACTCACAACTTTTTCTGTTATAACTGCGCGAAAAGCACGTATTCTTGCTTAAAACAACGAAACAAGCTGTTTTAGACCGAAACGAGCTAGATCTGAACACATCGGTTTTACAAGTGTCCGTGTGATACGCGTCAAAACTTTTTATATTATAACTGCACGAAAAGCATGTATTCGTGCTTAATACAACAAAGCATGGTGTTTTCGACCGAAACGAGCTAAATCTGAACACATCGGTTTTACAAGTGTCCGTGTGATACGCGTCAAAACTTTTTTCTTATAATAGCGCGAAAAGCATTTATTCTTGCTTAAAACAACGAAACAAGCTGTTTTAGAACGAAGCGAGGTAGATCTGAACACATCGGTTTTACAAGTTTCCATGTGATACGCGTCAAAACTTTTTCTCCTGTAACTGCGCGAAAAGCATGTATTCTTGCTTAAAACAACGAAACAATCTGGTTTAAACCGAAACGAGCTAAATCTGAATACATCGCTTTTACAAGTGTCCGTGTGATACGCGTCAAAACTTTTTCTCTTATAACTGCGCGAAAAGCATGTATTCTTGTTTAAAACAACGAAGCAAGCTGTTTTAGAACGAAGCGAGCTAGATCTGAACACATCGATTTTACAAGTGTCCATGTGATACCTATCAAAACTTTTTATCTTATAACTGCGCGAAAAGCATGTATTCGTGCTTAATACAACGAAACAAGCTGTTTTAGACCGAAACGAGCTAAATCTGAAGACATCGGTTTTACAAGTGTCCATGTGGTACGCGTCCAAACGTTTTCTCCTGTAACTGCGCGAAAAGCATGTATTCTTGCTTAAAACAACGAAACAAGCTGGTTTAGACCAAAACGGGCTAAATCTGAACACATCGGTTTTACAAGTGTCCTTGTGATACTCGTCAAAACTTTTTCTGTAATAACTGCGCGAAAAGCATGTATTCTTGCTTAAAACAACGAAACAAGCTGTTTTAGACCGAAACGAGGTAAATCTGAACACATCGGTTTTACAAGTGTCCTTGTGATACGCGTAAAACTTTTTCTGTTATAACTGCGCGAAAAGCATGTATTCTTGCTTAAAACAACGAAACAAGCTGTTTTAGACCGGAACGAGTTAAATCTGAACACATCGGTGTCCGTGTGATACGCGTCAAAACTTTTTTTCTTATAACAGCGCGAAAAGCATGTATTCTTGCTTAAAACAACGAAACAAGCTGTTTTAGAACGAAGCGAGGTAGATCTGAACACATCGGTTTTACAAGTGTCCGTGTGATACCTCAAAACTTTTTATCTTATAACTGCACGAAAAGCAAGTATTCTTGCCTAATACAACGAAACAAGTTTTAGACCGAAACGAGCTAAATCTGGACATCGATTTTACAAGTTTCCATGTGATACGCGTCAAAACTTTTTCTCCTGTAACTGCGCGAAAAGCATGTATTCTTGCTTAAAACAACGAAACAATCTGGTTTAAACCGAAACGAGCTAAATCTGAATACATCGCTTTTACAAGTGTCCGTGCGATACGCGTCAAAACTTTTTCTCTTATAACTGCGCGAAAAGAATGTATTCTTGCTTAAAACAACGGAACAAGCTGTTTTAGAACGAAACGAGCTAGATCTGAACACATCGATTTTACAAGTGTCCATGTGATACCTATCAAAACTTTTTATCTTATAACTGCGCGAAAAGCATGTATTCGTGCTTAATACAACGAAACAAGCTGTTTTAGACCGAAACGAGCTAAATCTGAAGACATCGGTTTTACAAGTGTCCATGTGATACGCGTCAAAACGTTTTCTCCTGTAACTGCGCGAAAAGCATGTATTCTTGCTTAAAACAACGAAACAAGCTGGTTTAGACCAAAACGAGCTTAATCTGAACACATCGGTTTTACAAGTGTCCGTGTGATACTCGTCAAAACTTTTTCTGTTATAACTGCGCGAAAAGCATGTATTCTTGCTTAAAACAACGAAACAAGCTGTTTTAGACCGAAACGAGCTAAATCTGAACACATCGGTTTTACAAGTGTCCTTGTGATACTCGCCAAAACGTTTTCAGTTATAACTGCGCGAAAAGCATGTATTCTTGCTTAAAACAACGAAACAAGTTGTTTTAGACCGAAACGAATTAGATCTGAACACATCGGTTTTACAAGTGCCCATGTGATACGCGTCAAAAATGTTTTTCTTATAACTGCGCGAAAAGCATGTATTCTTGCTTAAAACAATGAAACAAGCTGTTTTAGAACGAAACGAGCTAAATCTGAACACATCGGTTTTGCAAGTGTGTGTGATACGCGTCAAATCTTTTTCTCATAACGGTGCAAAAAGCATGTATGCGTGCTTATTACAACAAAACACGGTGTTTTAGACCGAAACGAGCTAAGTCTGAACACATCGGTTTTACAAGTGTCCATGTGATACGCGTCAAAACGTTTTCTCTTCTAACTGCGCGAAAAGCATGTATTCGTGCCTAATACAACGAAACAAGTTGTTTTAAAACGAAGCGAGTTAAATCTGAACACATCGGTGTCCGTGTGATACGCGTCAAAACTTTTTTTCTTATAACAGCGCGAAAAGCATGTATTCTTGCTTAAAACAACGAAACAAGCTGTTTTAGAACGAAGCGAGGTAGATCTGAACACATCGGTTTTACAAGTGTCCGTGTGATACCTCAAAACTTTTTATCTTATAACTGCGCGAAAAGCAAGTATTCTTGCTTAATACAACGAAACAAGTTTTAGACCGAAACGAGCTAAATCTGGACATCGATTTTACAAGTTTCCATGTGATACGCGTCAAAACTTTTTCTCCTGTAACTGCGCGAAAAGCATGTATTCTTGCTTAAAACAACGAAACAATCTGGTTTAAACCGAAACGAGCTAAATCTGAATACATCGCTTTTACAAGTGTCCGTGCGATACGTGTCAAAACTTTTTCTCTTTTAACTGCGCGAAAAGAATGTATTCTTGCTTAAAACAACGAAACAAGCTGTTTTAGAACGAAACGAGCTAGATCTGAACACATCGATTTTACAAGTGTCCATGTGATACGCGTCAAAACGTTTTCTCTTCTAACTGCGCGAAAAGCATGTATTCGTGCCTAATACAACGAAACAAGTTGTTTTAAAACGAAGCGAGTTAAATCTGAACACATCGGTGTCCGTGTGATACGCGTCAAAACTTTTTTTCTTATAACTGCGCGAAAAGCATGTATTCTTGCTTAAAACAACGAAACAAGTTGTTTTAGACCGAAACGAATTAGATCTGAACACATCGGTTTTTCAAGTGCCCATGTGATACGCGTCAAAAATGTTTTTCTTATAACTGCGCGAAAAGCATGTATTCTTGCTTAAAACAATGAAACAAGCTGTTTTAGAACGAAACGAGCTAAATCTGAACACATCGGTTTTGCAAGTGTGTGTGATACGCGTCAAATCTTTTTCTCATAACGGTGCAAAAAGCATGTATGCGTGCTTAATACAACAAAACACGGTGTTTTAGACCGAAACGAGCTAAGTCTGAACACATCGGTTTTACAAGTGTCCATGTGATACGCGTCAAAACGTTTTCTCTTGTAACTGCGCGAAAAGCATGTATTCGTGCCTAATACAACGAAACAAGTTGTTTTAGACCGAAACGAGCTAAATCTGAACACATCGGTTTTACAAGTGTCCTTGTGATACTCGTCAAAACGTTTTCTGTTATAACTGCGCGAAAAGCATGTATTCTTGCTTAAAACAACGAAACAAGTTGTTTTAGACCGAAACGAATTAGATCTGAACACATCGGTTTTACAAGTTTCCATGTGATACGCGTCAAAAATGTTTTTCTTATAACTGCGCGAAAAGCATGTATTCTTGCTTAAAACAATGAAACAAGCTGTTTTAGAACGAAACGAGCTAAATCTGAACACATCGGTTTTACAAGTGTGTGTGATACGCGTCAAATCTTTTTCTCATAACGGTGCGAAAAGCATGTATGCGTGCTTAATACAACAAAACACGGTGTTTTAGACCGAAACGAGCTAAGTCTGAACACATCGGTTTTACAAGTGTCCATGTGATACGCGTCAAAACGTTTTCTCTTGTAACTGCGCGAAAAGCATGTATTCGTGCTTAATACAACGAAACAAGCTGTTTTAGACCGAAACGAGCTTAATCTGAACATATCGGTTTTACAAGTGTCCTTGTGATACTCGTCAAAACTTTTTCTGTTATAACTGCCCGAAAAGCATGTATTCTTGCTTAAAACAACGAAACAAGTTGTTTTAGACCGAAACGAATTAGATCTGAACACATCGGTTTTACAAGTGTCCATGTGATACGCGTCAAAAATTTTTTTCTTATAACTGCGCGAAAAGCATGTATTCTTGCTTAAAACCAAGAAACAAGCTGTTTTAGAACGAAACGAGCTAAATCTGAACACATCGGTTTTACAAGTGTCTGTGTGATAGGCGTCAAATCTTTTTCTCATAACGGTGCGAGAAGCATGTATTCGTGCTTAATACAACAAAACACGGTGTTTTAGACCGAAACGAGCTAAATCTGAACATCGGTTTTACAAGTGTCCGTGTGATACGCGTCAAAACTTTTTCTTCTATAATTGCGCGAAAAGCATGTATTCTTGTTTAAAACAACGAAACAAGCTGTTTTAGACCGAAACGAGCTAAATCTGAACACATCGATTTTACAAGTGTCCGTGTGATACTCAAAACTTTTTCTGTTATAACTGCGCGAAAAGCATTTATTCTTGCTTAAAACAACGAAACAAGCTGTGTTAGACCGGAACGAGTTAAATCTGAACATATCGGTTTTACAAGTGTCCGTGTGATACGCCTCAAAACTTTTTTCCTATAACTGCGCGAAAAGCATGTATTCTTGCTTAAAACAACGAAACAAGCTGTTTTAGACCGAAACGAGTTAAATCTGAACACAGCGGTTTTACAAGTGTCCACGTGATACGCGTCAAAACTTTTTCTCTTGTAACTGCGCGAAAAGCATGTATTCGTGCTTAATACAACGAAACAAGCAGTTTTAGACCGAAACGAGCTAAATCTGAACACATCGGTTTTACAAGTGTCCGTGTGATACGCGTCAAACTTTTTCTCCTATAACTGCGCGAAAAGAATGTATTTTGCTTAAAACTACGAAACAAGCTGTTTTAGACCGAAACGAGCTAAATCTGAACACATCGGTTTTACAAGTGTACGTGTGATACTCAAAACTTTTTCTGTTATAACTGCGCGAAAAGCACGTATTCTTGCTTAAAACAACGAAACAAGCTGTTTTAGACCGAATCGAGCCTGATCTGAACATATCAGTTTTACAAGTGTCCGTGTGATACGCGTCAAAACTTTTTATCTTATAACTGCACGAAAAGCATGTATTCGTGCTTAATACAACAAAGCATGGTGTTTTCGACCGAAACAAGTTAAATCTGAACACATCGGTTTTACAAGTGTCCGTGTGATACGCGTCAAAACGTTTTCTCCTATAATTGCGAGAAAAGCATGTATTCTTGTTTAAAACAACGAAACAAGCTGTTTTAGACCGGATCGAGTTAAATCTGAACACATCGGTTTAACAAATGTCCGTTTGATACGCGTCAAAGCGTTTTCTCTTATAACTGCACGAAAAGCATGTATTCGTGCTTAATACAACGAAACAAGTTGTTTTACATCGAAACGAGCTAAATGTGAACACTTCGGTTTTACAAGTGTCTGTGTGATACGCGTCAAATCTTTTTCTCATAACGATGCGAAAAGCATGTATTCGTGCTTAATACAACAAAACACGGTGTTTTAGAGCGAAACGAGCTAAATCTGAACACATCGGTTTTACAAGTGTCCATGTGATACGCGTCCAAACTTTTTCTCCTGTAACTGCGCGAAAAGCACGTATTCTTGCTTAAAGCAACGAAACAAGCTGGTTTAGACCGAAACGAGCTAAATCTGAACACATCGGTTTTACAAGTGTCCGTGTGATACTCGTCAAAACTTTTTCTGTTATAACTGCGCGAAAAGCATGTATTCTTGCTTAAAACAACGAAACAAGCTGTTTTAGACAGAAACAAGGTAAATCTGAACACATCGGTTTTAAAAGTGTCCTTGTGATACGCGTCAGCACTTTTTCTGTTATAACAGCGCGAAAAGCATGTATTCTTGCTTAAAACAACGAAACAAGCTGTTTTAGACCGGAACGAGTTAAATCTAAACACATCGGTGTCCCTGTGATACGCGTCAAAACTTTTTTCTTATAACAGCGCGAAAAGCATGTATTCTTGCTTAAAACAACGAAACAAGTTGTTTTAGATCGAAGCGAGGTAGATCGGAACACATCGGTTTTACAAGTGTCCGTGTGATACCTATCAAAACTTTTTATCTTATAACTGCGCGAAAAGCAAGTATTCTTGCTTAATACAACGAAACAAGTTTTAGACCGAAACGAGCTAAATGTGGACATCGATTTTACAAGTTTCCATGTGATACGCGTCAAAACTTTTTCTCCTGTAACTGCGCGAAAAGCATGTATTCTTGCTTAAAACAACGAAACAATCTGGTTTAAACCGAAACGAGCTAAATCTGAATACATCGCTTTTACAAGTGTCCGTGTGATACGCGTCAAAACTTTTTCTCTTATAACTGCGCGAAAAGCATGTATTCTTGCTTAAAACAACGAAGCAAGCTGTTTTAGAACGAAGCGTGCTAGATCTGAACACATCGATTTTACAAGTGTTCATGTGATACCTATCAAAACTTTTTATCTTATAACTGCGCGAAAAGCATGTATTCGTGCTTAATACAACGAAACAAGCTGTTTTAGACCGAAACGAGCTAAATCTGAAGACATCGGTTTTACAAGTGTCCATGTGATACGCGTCAAAACGTTTTCTCCTGTAACTGCGCGAAAAGCATGTATTCTTGCTTAAAACAACGAAACAAGCTGGTTTAGACCAAAACGAGCTAAATCTGAACACATCGGTTTTACAAGTGTCCTTGTGATACTCGTCAAAACTTTTTCTGTAATAACTGCGCGAAAAGCAGGTATTCTTGCTTAAAACTACGAAACAAGCTGTTTTAGACCGAAACGAGCTAAATCTGAACACATCGGTTTTACAAGTGTCCTTGTGATACTCGTCAAAACTTTTTCGGTTATAACTGCGCGAAAAGCATGTATTCTTGCTTAAAACAACGAAACAAGCTGTTTTAGACCGAAACGAGGTAAATCTGAACACATCGGTTTTACAAGTGTCCTTGTGATACGCGTAAAAACTTTTTCTGTTATAACTGCGCGAAAAGCATGTATTCTTGCTTAAAACAACAAAACAAGCTGTTTTAGACCGGAACGAGTTAAATCTGAACACATCAGTGTCCGTGTGATACGCGTCAAAACTTTTTTTCTTATAACAGCGCGAAAACTATGTATTCTTGCTTAAAACAACGAAACAAGCTGTTTTAGAACGAAGCGAGGTAGATCTGAACACATCGGTTTTACAAGTGTCCATGTGATACCTATCAAAACTTTTTATCTTATAACTGCGCGAAAAGCATGTATTCGTGCTTAATACAACGAAACAAGCTGTTTTAGACCGAAACGAACTAAATCTGAACACATCGGTTTTACAAGTGTCCGTGTGATACGCGTCAAAACTTTTTCTCCTATATTTGCGCGAAAAGCATGTATTCTTGTTTAAAACAACGAAACAAGCTGCTTTAGCCCGGAACGAGTTAAATCTGAACGCATCGGTTTTAGAAGTGTCCGTGTGATACGCGTCAAATCTTTTTCTTTTATAGCTGCGCGAAAAGCATGTATTCGTGCTTAATACAACGAATCCAGCTGTTTTACATCGAAACGAGCAAAATCTGAACACATCGGTTTTACAAGTGTCTGTGTGATACGCGTCAAATCTTTTTCTCATAACGGTGCGAAAAGCATGTATTCGTGCATAATACAACAAAACACGATGTTTCAGACCGAAACGAGCTAAATCTGAACACATCGGTTTTACAAGTGTCCATGTGATACGCGTCAAAACTTTTTCTCTTGTAACTGCGGGAAAAGGATGTATTCTTGCCTAATACAACGAAACAAGCTGTTTTAGACCGAAACGAGGTTAATCTGAACATATCGGTTTTACAAGTGTCCGTGTGATACGCGTCAAATCTTTTCTCCTATAACTGCGCGAAAAGCGTGTATTTTTGCTTAAAACAACGAAACAAGCTGTTTTAGACAAGAACGAGTTAAATCTGAACACATCGGTTTTACAAGTGTCCGTGTGATACGCGTCAAAACTTTTTCTCTTATAACAGCGCGAAAAGCATGTATTCTTGCTTAAAACAACGAAACAAGCTGGTTTAGACCGAAACGAGCTAAATCTGAACACATCGGTTTTACAAGTGTCCGTGTGATACGCGTCAAAACTTTTTCTCTTATAACTGCGCGAAAAGCATGTATTCGTGCTTAATACAACAAAGCATGGTGTTTTCGACCGAAACAAGTTAAATCTGAACACATCGGTTTTACAAGTGTCCGTGTGATACGCGTCAAAACGTTTTCTCCTATAATTGCGAGAAAAGCATGTATTCTTGTTTAAAACAACGAAACAAGCTGTTTTAGACCGGATCGAGTTAAATCTGAACACATCGGTTTAACAAATGTCCGTTTGATACGCGTCAAAGCGTTTTCTCTTATAACTGCACGAAAAGCATGTATTCGTGCTTAATACAACGAAACAAGTTGTTTTACATCGAAACGAGCTAAATGTGAACACTTCGGTTTTACAAGTGTCTGTGTGATACGCGTCAAATCTTTTTCTCATAACGATGCGAAAAGCATGTATTCGTGCTTAATACAACAAAACACGGTGTTTTAGAGCGAAACGAGCTAAATCTGAACACATCGGTTTTACAAGTGTCCATGTGATACGCGTCCAAACTTTTTCTCCTGTAACTGCGCGAAAAGCACGTATTCTTGCTTAAAGCAACGAAACAAGCTGGTTTAGACCGAAACGAGCTAAATCTGAACACATCGGTTTTACAAGTGTCCGTGTGATACTCGTCAAAACTTTTTCTGTTATAACTGCGCGAAAAGCATGTATTCTTGCTTAAAACAACGAAACAAGCTGTTTTAGACAGAAACAAGGTAAATCTGAACACATCGGTTTTAAAAGTGTCCTTGTGATACGCGTCAGCACTTTTTCTGTTATAACAGCGCGAAAAGCATGTATTCTTGCTTAAAACAACGAAACAAGCTGTTTTAGACCGGAACGAGTTAAATCTGAACACATCGGTGTCCGTGTGATACGCGTCAAAACTTTTTTCTTATAACAGCGCGAAAAGCATGTATTCTTGCTTAAAACAACGAAACAAGTTGTTTTAGATCGAAGCGAGGTAGATCGGAACACATCGGTTTTACAAGTGTCCGTGTGATACCTATCAAAACTTTTTATCTTATAACTGCGCGAAAAGCAAGTATTCTTGCTTAATACAACGAAACAAGTTTTAGACCGAAACGAGCTAAATGTGGACATCGATTTTACAAGTTTCCATGTGATACGCGTCAAAACTTTTTCTCCTGTAACTGCGCGAAAAGCATGTATTCTTGCTTAAAACAACGAAACAATCTGGTTTAAACCGAAACGAGCTAAATCTGAATACATCGCTTTTACAAGTGTCCGTGTGATACGCGTCAAAACTTTTTCTCTTATAACTGCGCGAAAAGCATGTATTCTTGCTTAAAACAACGAAGCAAGCTGTTTTAGAACGAAGCGTGCTAGATCTGAACACATCGATTTTACAAGTGTTCATGTGATACCTATCAAAACTTTTTATCTTATAACTGCGCGAAAAGCATGTATTCGTGCTTAATACAACGAAACAAGCTGTTTTAGACCGAAACGAGCTAAATCTGAAGACATCGGTTTTACAAGTGTCCATGTGATACGCGTCAAAACGTTTTCTCCTGTAACTGCGCGAAAAGCATGTATTCTTGCTTAAAACAACGAAACAAGCTGTTTTAGACCGAAACGAGGTTAATCTGAACATATCGGTTTTACAAGTGTCCGTGTGATACGCGTCAAATCTTTTCTCCTATAACTGCGCGAAAAGCGTGTATTTTTGCTTAAAACAACGAAACAAGCTGTTTTAGACAAGAACGAGTTAAATCTGAACACATCGGTTTTACAAGTGTCCGTGTGATACGCGTCAAAACTTTTTCTCTTATAACAGCGCGAAAAGCATGTATTCTTGCTTAAAACAACGAAACAAGCTGGTTTAGACCGAAACGAGCTAAATCTGAACACATC
The DNA here is from genome assembly GCF_052857255.1 of Amblyomma americanum. Classification (NCBI taxonomy): domain Eukaryota; kingdom Metazoa; phylum Arthropoda; class Arachnida; order Ixodida; family Ixodidae; genus Amblyomma; species Amblyomma americanum. Next base: position 51,995 of record NW_027526492.1, on the reverse strand, counting down.
GGTTTTACAAGTGTCCGTGTGATACGCGTCAAAACTTTTTCTCTTATAACTGCGCGAAAAGCATGTATTCGTGCTTAATACAACAAAGCATGGTGTTTTCGACCGAAACAAGTTAAATCTGAACACATCGGTTTTACAAGTGTCCGTGTGATACGCGTCAAAACGTTTTCTCCTATAATTGCGAGAAAAGCATGTATTCTTGTTTAAAACAACGAAACAAGCTGTTTTAGACCGGATCGAGTTAAATCTGAACACATCGGTTTAACAAATGTCCGTTTGATACGCGTCAAAGCGTTTTCTCTTATAACTGCACGAAAAGCATGTATTCGTGCTTAATACAACGAAACAAGTTGTTTTACATCGAAACGAGCTAAATGTGAACACTTCGGTTTTACAAGTGTCTGTGTGATACGCGTCAAATCTTTTTCTCATAACGATGCGAAAAGCATGTATTCGTGCTTAATACAACAAAACACGGTGTTTTAGAGCGAAACGAGCTAAATCTGAACACATCGGTTTTACAAGTGTCCATGTGATACGCGTCCAAACGTTTTCTCCTGTAACTGCGCGAAAAGCACGTATTCTTGCTTAAAGCAACGAAACAAGCTGGTTTAGACCGAAACGAGCTAAATCTGAACACATCGGTTTTACAAGTGTCCGTGTGATACTCGTCAAAACTTTTTCTGTTATAACTGCGCGAAAAGCATGTATTCTTGCTTAAAACAACGAAACAAGCTGTTTTAGACAGAAACAAGGTAAATCTGAACACATCGGTTTTAAAAGTGTCCTTGTGATACGCGTCAGCACTTTTTCTGTTATAACAGCGCGAAAAGCATGTATTCTTGCTTAAAACAACGAAACAAGCTGTTTTAGACCGGAACGAGTTAAATCTGAACACATCGGTGTCCGTGTGATACGCGTCAAAACTTTTTTCTTATAACAGCGCGAAAAGCATGTATTCTTGCTTAAAACAACGAAACAAGTTGTTTTAGATCGAAGCGAGGTAGATCGGAACACATCGGTTTTACAAGTGTCCGTGTGATACCTATCAAAACTTTTTATCTTATAACTGCGCGAAAAGCAAGTATTCTTGCTTAATACAACGAAACAAGTTTTAGACCGAAACGAGCTAAATGTGGACATCGATTTTACAAGTTTCCATGTGATACGCGTCAAAACTTTTTCTCCTGTAACTGCGCGAAAAGCATGTATTCTTGCTTAAAACAACGAAACAATCTGGTTTAAACCGAAACGAGCTAAATCTGAATACATCGCTTTTACAAGTGTCCGTGTGATACGCGTCAAAACTTTTTCTCTTATAACTGCGCGAAAAGCATGTATTCTTGCTTAAAACAACGAAGCAAGCTGTTTTAGAACGAAGCGTGCTAGATCTGAACACATCGATTTTACAAGTGTTCATGTGATACCTATCAAAACTTTTTATCTTATAACTGCGCGAAAAGCATGTATTCGTGCTTAATACAACGAAACAAGCTGTTTTAGACCGAAACGAGCTAAATCTGAAGACATCGGTTTTACAAGTGTCCATGTGATACGCGTCAAAACGTTTTCTCCTGTAACTGCGCGAAAAGCATGTATTCTTGCTTAAAACAACGAAACAAGCTGGTTTAGACCAAAACGAGCTAAATCTGAACACATCGGTTTTACAAGTGTCCTTGTGATACTCGTCAAAACTTTTTCTGTAATAACTGCGCGAAAAGCAGGTATTCTTGCTTAAAACTACGAAACAAGCTGTTTTAGACCGAAACGAGCTAAATCTGAACACATCGGTTTTACAAGTGTCCTTGTGATACTCGTCAAAACTTTTTCGGTTATAACTGCGCGAAAAGCATGTATTCTTGCTTAAAACAACGAAACAAGCTGTTTTAGACCGAAACGAGGTAAATCTGAACACATCGGTTTTACAAGTGTCCTTGTGATACGCGTAAAAACTTTTTCTGTTATAACTGCGCGAAAAGCATGTATTCTTGCTTAAAACAACAAAACAAGCTGTTTTAGACCGGAACGAGTTAAATCTGAACACATCAGTGTCCGTGTGATACGCGTCAAAACTTTTTTTCTTATAACAGCGCGAAAACTATGTATTCTTGCTTAAAACAACGAAACAAGCTGTTTTAGAACGAAGCGAGGTAGATCTGAACACATCGGTTTTACAAGTGTCCATGTGATACCTATCAAAACTTTTTATCTTATAACTGCGCGAAAAGCATGTATTCGTGCTTAATACAACGAAACAAGCTGTTTTAGACCGAAACGAGCTAAATCTGAAGACATCGGTTTTACAAGTGTCCATGTGATACGCGTCAAAACGTTTCCTCCTGTAACTGCGCGAAAAGCATTTATTCTTGCTTAAAACAACGAAACAAGCTGTGTTAGACCGGAACGAGTTAAATTTGAACATATCGGTTTTACAAGTGTCCGTGTGATACGCCTCAAAACTTTTTTCCTATAACTGCGCGAAAAGCATGTATTCTTGCTTAAAACAACGAAACAAGCTGTTTTAGACCGAAACGAGTTAAATCTCAACACAGCGGTTTTACAAGTGTCCACGTGATACGCGTCAAAACTTTTTCTCTTGTAACTGCGCGAAAAGCATGTATTCGTGCTTAATACAACGAAACAAGCAGTTTTAGACCGAAACGAGCTAAATCTGAACACATCGGTTTTACAAGTGTCCGTGTGATACGCGTCAAACTTTTTCTCCTATAACTGCGCGAAAAGAATGTATTTTGCTTAAAACTACGAAACAAGCTGTTTTAGACCGAAACGAGCTAAATCTGAACATATCGGTTTTACAAGTGTACGTGTGATACTCAAAACTTTTTCTGTTATAACTGCGCGAAAAGCACGTATTCTTGCTTAAAACAACGAAACAAGCTGTTTTAGACCGAAACGAGCCTGATCTGAACACATCGGTTTTACAAGTGTCCGTGTGATACGCGTCAAAACTTTTTATCTTATAACTGCACAAAAAGCATGTATTCGTGCTTAATACAACAAAGCATGGTGTTTTCGACCGAAACGAGCTAAATCTGAACACATCGGTTTTACAAGTGTCCGTGTGATACGCGTCAAAACGTTTTCTCCTATAATTGCGCGAAAAGCATGTATTCTTGTTTAAAACAACGAAACAAGCTGTTTTAGACCGGATCGAGTTAAATCTGAACACATCGGTTTAACAAGTGTCCGTTTGATACGCGTCAAAGCGTTTTCTCTTATAACTGCACGAAAAGCATGTATTCGTGCTTAATACAACGAAACAAGTTGTTTTACATCGAAACGAGCTAAATGTGAACACTTCGGTTTTACAAGTGTCTGTGTGATACGCGTCAAATATTTTTTTTATAACGATGCGAAAAGCATGTATTCGTGCTTAATACAACAAAACACGGTGTTTTAGAGCGAAACGAGCTAAATCTGAACACATCGGTTTTACAAGTGTCCATGTGATACGCGTCCAAACTTTTTCTCCTGTAACTGCGCGAAAAGCACGTATTCTTGCTTAAAGCAACGAAACAAGCTGGTTTAGACCGAAACGAGCTAAATTTGAACACATCGGTTTTACAAGTGTCCGTGTGATACTCGTCAAAACTTTTTCTGTTATAACTGCGCGAAAAGCATGTATTCTTGCTTAAAACAACGAAACAAGCTGTTTTAGACAGAAACGAGGTAAATCTGAACACATCGGTTTTAAAAGTGTCCTTGTGATACCTATCAAAACTTTTTATCTTATAACTGCGCGAAAAGCATGTATTCGTGCTTAATACAACGAAACAAGCTGTTTTAGACCGAAACGAGCTAAATCTGAAGACATCGGTTTTACAAGTGTCCATGTGATACGCGTCAAAACGTTTCCTCCTGTAACTGCGCGAAAAGCATTTATTCTTGCTTAAAACAACGAAACAAGCTGTGTTAGACCGGAACGAGTTAAATTTGAACATATCGGTTTTACAAGTGTCCGTGTGATACGCCTCAAAACTTTTTTCCTATAACTGCGCGAAAAGCATGTATTCTTGCTTAAAACAACGAAACAAGCTGTTTTAGACCGAAACGAGTTAAATCTCAACACAGCGGTTTTACAAGTGTCCACGTGATACGCGTCAAAACTTTTTCTCTTGTAACTGCGCGAAAAGCATGTATTCGTGCTTAATACAACGAAACAAGCAGTTTTAGACCGAAACGAGCTAAATCTGAACACATCGGTTTTACAAGTGTCCGTGTGATACGCGTCAAACTTTTTCTCCTATAACTGCGCGAAAAGAATGTATTTTGCTTAAAACTACGAAACAAGCTGTTTTAGACCGAAACGAGCTAAATCTGAACATATCGGTTTTACAAGTGTACGTGTGATACTCAAAACTTTTTCTGTTATAACTGCGCGAAAAGCACGTATTCTTGCTTAAAACAACGAAACAAGCTGTTTTAGACCGAAACGAGCCTGATCTGAACACATCGGTTTTACAAGTGTCCGTGTGATACGCGTCAAAACTTTTTATCTTATAACTGCACAAAAAGCATGTATTCGTGCTTAATACAACAAAGCATGGTGTTTTCGACCGAAACGAGCTAAATCTGAACACATCGGTTTTACAAGTGTCCGTGTGATACGCGTCAAAACGTTTTCTCCTATAATTGCGCGAAAAGCATGTATTCTTGTTTAAAACAACGAAACAAGCTGTTTTAGACCGGATCGAGTTAAATCTGAACACATCGGTTTAACAAGTGTCCGTTTGATACGCGTCAAAGCGTTTTCTCTTATAACTGCACGAAAAGCATGTATTCGTGCTTAATACAACGAAACAAGTTGTTTTACATCGAAACGAGCTAAATGTGAACACTTCGGTTTTACAAGTGTCTGTGTGATACGCGTCAAATATTTTTTTTATAACGATGCGAAAAGCATGTATTCGTGCTTAATACAACAAAACACGGTGTTTTAGAGCGAAACGAGCTAAATCTGAACACATCGGTTTTACAAGTGTCCATGTGATACGCGTCCAAACTTTTTCTCCTGTAACTGCGCGAAAAGCACGTATTCTTGCTTAAAGCAACGAAACAAGCTGGTTTAGACCGAAACGAGCTAAATTTGAACACATCGGTTTTACAAGTGTCCGTGTGATACTCGTCAAAACTTTTTCTGTTATAACTGCGCGAAAAGCATGTATTCTTGCTTAAAACAACGAAACAAGCTGTTTTAGACAGAAACGAGGTAAATCTGAACACATCGGTTTTAAAAGTGTCCTTGTGATACGCGTCAGCACTTTTTCTGTTATAACTGCGCGAAAAGCATGTATTCTTGCTTAAAACAACGAAACAAGCTGTTTTAGACCGGATCGAGTTAAATCTGAACACATCGGTGTCCGTGTGATACGCGTCAAAACTTTTTTCTTATAACAGCGCGAAAAGCATGTATTCTTGCTTAAAACAACGAAACAAGCTGTTTTAGATCGAAGCGAGGTAGATCTGAACACATCGGTTTTACAAGTGTCCGTGTGATACCGATCAAAACTTTTTATCTTATAACTGCGCGAAAAGCAAGTATTCTTGCTTAATACAACGAAACAAGTTTTAGACCGAAACGAGCTAAATGTGGACATCGATTTTACAAGTTTCCATGTGATACGCGTCAAAACTTTTTCTCCTTTAACTGCGCGAAAAGCATGTATTCTTGCTTAAAACAACGAAACAATCTGGTTTAAACCGAAACGAGCTAAATCTGAATACATCGCTTTTACAAGTGTCCGTGTGATACGCGTCAAAACTTTTTCTCTTATAACTGCGCGAAAAGCATGTATTCTTGCTTAAAACAACGAAGCAAGCTGTTTTAGAACGAAGCGTGCTAGATCTGAACACATCGATTTTACAAGTGTTCATGTGATGCCTATCAAAACTTTTTATCTTATAACTGCGCGAAAAGCATGTATTCGTGCTTAATACAACGAAACAAGCTGTTTTAGACCGAAACGAGCTAAATCTGAAGACATCGGTTTTACAAGTGTTCATGTGATACGCGTCAAAACGTTTTCTCCTGTAACTGCGCGAAAAGCATGTATTCTTGCTTAAAACAACGAAACAAGCTGGTTTAGACCAAAACGAGCTAAATCTGAACACATCGGTTTTACAAGTGTCCTTGTGATACTCGTCAAAACTTTTTCTGTTATAACTGCGCGAAAAGCAGGTATTCTTGCTTAAAACTACGAAACAAGCTGTTTTAGACCGAAACGAGCTAAATCTGAACACATCGGTTTTACAAGTGTCCTTGTGATACTCGTCAAAACTTTTTCTGTTATAACTGCGCGAAAAGCATGTATTCTTGCTTAAAACAACGAAACAAGCTGTTTTAGACCGAAACGAGGTAAATCTGAACACATCGGTTTTACAAGTGTCCTTGTGATACGCGTAAAAACTTTTTCTGTTATAACTGCGCGAAAAGCATGTATTCTTGCCTAAAACAACAAAACAAGCTGTTTTAGACCGGAACGAGTTAAATCTGAACACATCAGTGTCCGTGTGATACGCGTCAAAACTTTTTTTCTTATAACAGCGCGAAAAGTATGTATTCTTGCTTAAAACAACGAAACAAGCTGTTTTAGAACGAAGCGAGGTAGATCTGAACACATCGGTTTTACAAGTGTCCATGTGATACCTATCAAAACTTTTTATCTTATAACTGCGCGAAAAGCATGTATTCGTGCTTAATACAACGAAACAAGCTGTTTTAGACCGAAACGAGCTAAATCTGAAGACATCGGTTTTACAAGTGTCCATGTGATACGCGTCAAAACGTTTTCTCCTGTAACTGCGCGAAAAGCATGTATTCTTGCTTAAAACAACGAAACAAGCTGTTTTAGACCGAAACGAGATAAATCTGAACACATCGGTTTTACAAGTGTCCTTGTGATACTCGTCAAAACGTTTTCAGTTAAAACTGCGCGAAAAGCATGTATTCTTGCTTAAAACAACGAAACAAGTTGTTTTAGACCGAAACGAATTAGATCTGAACACATCGGTTTTACAAGTGCCCATGTGATACGCGTCAAAAATGTTTTTCTTATAACTGCGCGAAAAGCATGTATTCTTGCTTAAAACAATGAAACAAGCTCTTTTAGAACGAAACGAGCTAAATCTGAACACATCGGTTTTGCAAGTGTGTGTGATACGCATCAAATCTTTTTCTCATAACGGTGCGAAAAGCATGTATGCGTGCTTAATACAACAAAACACGGTGTTTTAGACCGAAACGAGCTAATTCTGAACACATCGGTTTTACAAGTGTCCATGTGATACGCGTCAAAACGTTTTCTCTTGTAACTGCGCGAAAAGCATGTATTCGTGCCTAATACAACGAAACAAGCTGTTTTAGACCGAAACGAGCTAAATCTGAACACATCGGTTTTACAAGTGTCCATGTGATACGCGTCAAAACTTTTTCTTCTATAATTGCGCGAAAAGCATGTATTCTTGTTTAAAACAACTAAACAAGCTGTTTTAGACCGGAACGAGTTAAATCTGAACACATCGGTTTTACAAGTGTCCGTGTGATACGCCTCAAAACATTTTTCCTATAACTGCGCGAAAAGCATGTATTCTTGCTTAAAACAACCAAACAAGCTGTTTTAGACCGAAACGAGTTAAATCTGAACACAGCGGTTTTACAAGTGTCCACGTGATACGCGTCAAAACTTTTTCTCTTGTACCTGCGCGAAAAGCATGTATTCGTGCTTAATACAACGAAACAAGCAGTTTTAAACCGAAACGAGCTAAATCTGAACACATCGGTTTTACAAGTGTCCGTGTGATACGCGTCAAACTTTTTCTCCTATAACTGCGCGAAAAGAATGTATTTTGCTTAAAACTACGAAACAAGCTGTTTTAGACCGAAACGAGCTAAATCTGAACACATCGGTTTTACAAGTGTACGTGTGATACTCAATACTTTTTCTGTTATAACTGCGCGAAAAGCACGTATTCTTGCTTAAAACAACGAAACAAGCTGTTTTAGACCGAAACGAGCTAGATCTGAACACATCGGTTTTACAAGTGTCCGTGTCCGCGTCAAAACGTTTTATCTTATAACTGCACGAAAAGCATGTATTCGTGCTTAATACAACAAAGCATGGTGTTTTCGACAGAAACGAGCTAAATCTGAACACATCGGTTTTACAAGTGTCCGTGTGATACGCGTCAAAACGTTTTCTCCTATAATTGCGCGAAAAGCATGTATTTTTGTTTAAAACAACGAAACAAGCTGTTTTAGACCGGAGCGAGTTAAATCTGAACACATCGGTTTTACAAGTGTCCGTTTGATACGCGTCAAAGCGTTTTCTCTTATAACTGCACGAAAAGCATGTATTCGTGCTTAATACAACGAAACAAGTTGTTTTACATCGAAACGAGGTAAATGTGAACACTTCGGTTTTACAAGTGTCTGTGTGATACGCGTCAAATCTTTTTCTCATAACGATGCGAAAAGCATGTATTCGTGCTTAATACAACAAAACACGGTGTTTTAGAGCGAAACGAGCTAAATCTGAACACATCGGTTTTACAAGTGTCCATGTGATACGCGTCCAAACTTTTTCTCTTGTAACTGCGCGAAAAGCATGTATTCGTGCTTAATACAACGAAACAAGTTGTTCTAGACCGAAAAGAGCTAAATCTGAAGACATCGGTTTTACAAGTGTCCGTGTGATATGCGTCAAAACTTTTTCTCCTGTAACTGCGCGAAAAGCACGTATTCTTGCTTAAAGCAACGAAACAAGCTGGTTTAGACCGAAACGAGCTAAATCTGAACACATCGGTTTTACAAGTGTCCGTGTGATACTCGTCAAAACTTTTTCTGTTATAACTGCGCGAAATGCATGTATTCTTGCTTAAAACAACGAAACAAGCTGTTTTAGACCGGAACGAGTTAAATCTGAACACATCGGTGTCCGTGTGATACGCGTCAAAACTTTTTTCTTATAACAGCGCGAAAAGCATGTATTCTTGCTTAAAACAACGAAACAAGCTGTTTTAGAACGAAGCGAGGTAGATCTGAACACATCGGTTTTACAAGTGTCCGTGTGATACCGATCAAAACTTTTTATCTTATAACTGCGCGAAAAGCAAGTATTCTTGCTTAATACAACGAAACAAGTTTTAGACCGAAACGAGCTAAATCTGGACATCGATTTTACAAGTTTCCATGTGATACGCGTCAAAACTTTTTCTCCTGTAACTGCGCGAAAAGCATGTATTCTTGCTTAAAACAACGAAACAATCTGGTTTAAACCGAAACGAGCTAAATCTGAATACATCGCTTTTACAAGTGTCCGTGTGATACGCGTCAAAACTTTTTCTCTTATAACTGCGCGAAAAGCATGTATTCTTGCTTAAAACAACGAAACAAGCTGTTTTAGAACGAAGCGAGCTAGATATAAACACATCGATTTTACAAGTGTCCATGTGATACCTATCAAAACTTTTTATCATATAACTGCGCGAAAAGCATGTATTCGTGCTTAATACAACGAAACAAGCTGTTTTAGACCGAAACGAGCTAAATCTGAAGACATCGGCTTTACAAGTGTCCATGTGATACGCGTCAAAACGTTTTCTCCTGTAACTGCGCGAAAAGCATGTATTCTTGCTTAAAACAACGAAACAAGCTGGTTTAGACCAAAACGAGCTAAATCTGATCACATAGGTTTTACAAGTGTCCGTGTGATACTGGTCAAAACTTTTTCTGTTATAACTCCACGAAAAGCAGGTATTCTTGCTTAAAACTACGAAACAAGCTGTTTTAGACCGAAACGAGCTAAATCTGAACACATCGGTTTTACAAGTGTCCTTGTGATACTCGTGAAAACTTTTTCTGTTATAACTGCGCGAAAAGCATGTATTCTTGCTTAAAACAACGAAACAAGCTGTTTTAAACCGAAACGAGGTAAATCTGAACACATCGGTTTTACAAGTGTCCGTGTGATACTCGTCAAAACTTTTTCTGTTATAACTGCGCGAAAAGCATGTATTCTTGCTTAAAACAACGAAACAAGTTGTTTTAGACCGAAACGAATTAGATCTGAACACATCGGTTTTACAAGTGCCCATGTGATACGCGTCAAAAATGTTTTTCTTATAACTGCGCGAAAAGCATGTATTCTTGCTTAAAACAATGAAACAAGCTCTTTTAGAACGAAACGAGCAAAATCTGAACACATCGGTTTTGCAAGTGTGTGTGATAGGCGCCAAATCTTTTTCTCATAACGGTGCGAAAAGCATGTATGCGTGCTTAATACAACAAAACACGGTGTTTTAGACCGAAACGAGCTAAGTCTGAACACATCGGTTTTACAAGTGTCCATGTGATACGCGTCAAAACGTTTTCTTTTGTAACTGCGCGAAAAGCATGTATTCGTGCTTAATACAACGAAACAAGCTGTTTTAGACCGAAACGAGCTTAATCTGAACACATCGGTTTTACAAGTGTCCTTGTGATACTTGTCAAAACGCTTTCTGTTATAACTGCGCGAAAAGCATGTATTCTTGCTTAAAACAACGAAACAAGTTGTTTTAGACCGAAACGAATTAGATCTGAACACATCGGTTTTACAAGTGCCCATGTGTTACGCGTCAAAAATGTTTTTCTTATAACTGCGCGAAAAGCATGTATTCTTGCTTAAAACAATGAAACAAGCTGTTTTAGAACGAAACGAGCTAAATCTGAACACATCGGTTTTACAAGTGTGTGTGATACGCGTCAAATCTTTTTCTCATAACGGTGCGAAAAGCATGTATGCGTGCTTAATACAACAAAACACGGTGTTTTAGACCGAAACGAGCTAAGTCTGAACACATCGGTTTTACAAGTGTCCATGTGATACGCGTCAAAACGTTTTCTTTTGTAACTGCGCGAAAAGCATGTATTCGTGCTTAATACAACGAAACAAGCTGTTTTAGACCGAAACGAGCTTAATCTGAACAAATCAATTTTACAAGTGTCCTTGTGATACTCGTCAAAGCTTTTTCTGTTATAACTGCGCGAAAAGCATGTATTCTTGCTTAAAACAACGAAACAAGTTGTTTTAGACCGAAACGAGCTAAATCTGAACACATCGGTTTTACAAGTGTCCTTGTGATACTCGTCAAAACGTTTTCTGTTATAACTGCGCGAAAAGCATGTATTCTTGCTTAAAACAACGAAACAAGTTGTTTTAGACCGAAACGAATTAGATCTGAACACATCGGTTTTACAAGTGCCCATGTGATACGCGTCAAAAATGTTTTTCTTATAACTGCGCGAAAAGCATGTATTCTTGCTTAAAACAATGAAACAAGCTGTTTTAGAACGAAACGAGCTAAACCTGAACATATCGGTTTTACAAGTGTGTGTGATACGCGTCAAATCTTTTTCTCATAACGTTCCGAAAAGCATGTATGCGTGCTTAATACAACAAAACACGGTGTTTTAGACCGAAACGAGCTAAGTCTGAACACATCGGTTTTACAAGTGTCCATGTGATACGCGTCAAAACGTTTTCTTTTGTAACTGCGCGAAACGCATGTATTCGTGCTTAATACAACGAAACAAGCTGTTTTAGACCGAAACGAGCTTAATCTGAACAAATCAATTTTACAAGTGTCCTTGTGATACTCGTCAAAGCTTTTTCTGTTATAACTGCGCGAAAAGCATGTATTCTTGCTTAAAACAACGAAACAAGTTGTTTTAGACCGAAACGAGCTAAATCTGAACACATCGGTTTTACAAGTGTGTGTGATACGCGTCAAATCTTTTTCTCATAACGGTGCGAAAAGCATGTATTCGTGCTTAATACAACGAAACAAGTTGTTTTACATTGAAACAAGCTAAATCTGAACACTTCGGTTTTACAAGTGTCTGTGTGATACGCGTCAAATCTTTTTCCCATAACGATGCGAAAAGCATGTATTCGTGCTTAATACAACAAAACACGGTGTTTTAGAGCGAAACGAGCTAAATCTGAACACATCGGTTTTACAAGTGTCCATGTGATACGCGTCCAAACTTTTTCTCTTGTAACTGCGCGAAAAGCATGTATTCGTGCTGAATACAACGAAACGAGTTGTTTTAGACCGAAACGAGCTAAATCTGAAGACATCGGTTTTACAAGTGTCCGTGTGATACGCGTCAAAACTTTTTCTCCTGTAACTGCGCGAAAAGCACGTATTCTTGATTAAAGCAACGAAACAAGCTGGTTTAGACCGAAACGAGCTAAATCTGAACACATCGGTTTTACAAGTGTCCGTGTGATACTCGTCAAAACTTTTTCTGTTATAACTGCGCAAAAAGCATGTATTCTTGCTTAAAACAACGAAACAAGCTGTTTTAGACCGGGACGAGTTAAATCTGAACACATCGGTGTCCGTGTGATACGCGTCAAAACTTTTTTTCTTATAACAGCGCGAAAAGCATGTATTTTTGCTTAAAACAACGAAACAAGCTGTTTTAGAACGAAGCGAGGTAGATCTGAACACATCGGTTTTACAAGTGTCCGTGTGATACCTATCAAAACTTTTTATCTTATAACTGCGCGAAAAGCAAGTATTCTTGCTTAATACAACGAAACAAGTTTTAGACCGAAACGAGCTAAATCTGGACATCGATTTTACAAGTTTCCATGTGATACGCGTCAAAACTTTTTCTCCCGTAACTGCGCGAAAAGCATGTATTCTTGCTTAAAACAACGAAACAATCTGGTTTAAACCGAAACGAGCTAAATCTGAATACATCGCTTTTACAAGTGTCCGTGTGATAAGCGTCAAAACTTTTTCTCTTATAACTGCGCGAAAAGCATGTATTCTTGCTTAAAACAACGAAACAAGCTGTTTTAGAACGAAGCGAGCTAGATCTGAACACATCTATTTTACAAGTGTCCACGTGATACCTATCAAAACTTTTTATCTTATAACTGCGCGAAAAGCATGTATTCGTGCTTAATACAACGAAACAAGCTGTTTTAGACCGAAACGAGCTAAATCTGAAGACATCGGTTTTACAAGTGTCCATGTGATACGCGTCAAAACGTTTTCTCCTGTAACTGCGCGAAAAGCATGTATTCTTGCTTAAAACAACGAAACAAGCTGGTTTAGACCAAAACGAGCTAAATCTGAACACATCGGTTTTACAAGTGTGTGTGATACGCGTCAAATCTTTTTCTTATAACGGTGCGAAAAGCATGTATGCGTGCTTAATACAACAAAACACGGTGTTTTAGACCGAAACGAGCTAAGTCTGAACACATCGGTTTTACAAGTGTCCATGTGATACGCGTCAAAACGTTTTCTTTTGTAACTGCGCGAAGAGCATGTATTCGTGCTTAATACAACGAAACAAGCTGTTTTAGACCGAAACGAGCTTGATCTGAACAAATCAATTTTACTAGTGTCCTTGTGATACTCGTCAAAGCTTTTTCTGTTATAACTGCACGAAAAGCATGTATTCTTGCTTAAAACAACGAAACAAGTTGTTTTAGACCGAAACGAGCTAAATCTGAACACATCGGTTTTACAAGTGTGTGTGATACGCGTCAAATCATTTTCTCATAACGGTGCGAAAAGCATGTATTCGTGCTTAATACAACAAAACACGGTGTTTTAGACCGAAACGAACTAAATCTGAACACATCGGTTTTACAAGTGTCCGTGTGATACGCGTCAAAACTTTGTCTCCTATAATTGCGCGAAAAGCATGTATTCTTGTTTAAAACAACGAAACAAGCTGTTTTAGACCGGAGCGAGTTAAATCTGAACACATCGGTTTTACAAGTGTTCGTTTGATACGCGTCAAAGCGTTTTCTCTAATAACTGCACGAAAAACATGTATTCGTGCTTAATAGAACGAAACAAGTTGTTTTACATTGAAACAAGCTAAATCTGAACACTTCGGTTTTACAAGTGTCTGTGATACGCGTCAAATCTTTTTCTCATAACGGTGCGAAAAGCATGTATTCGTGCTTAATACAACAAAACACGGTGTTTTAGAGCGAAACGAGCTAAATCTGAACACATCGGTTTTACAAGTGTCCATGTGATACGCGTCCAAACTTTTTCTCTTGTAACTGCGCGAAAAGCATGTATTCGTGCTTAATACAACGAAACATGTTGTTTTATACCGAAACGAGCTAAATCTGAAGACATCGGTTTTACAAGTGTCCGTGTGATACGCGTCAAAGCTTTTTCTCCTGTAACTGCGCGAAAAGCACGTATTCTTGATTAAAGCAACGAAACAAGCTGGTTTAGACCGAAACGAGCTAAATCTGAACAAATCAATTTTACAAGTGTCCTTGTGATACTCGTCAAAGCTTTTTCTGTTATAACTGCGCGAAAAGCATGTATTCTTGCTTAAAACAACGAAACAAGTTGTTTTAGACCGAAACGAGCTAAATCTGAACACATCGGTTTTACAAGTGTCCTTGTGATACTCGTCAAAACGTTTTCTGTTATAACTGCGCGAAAAGCATGTATTCTTGCTTAAAACAACGAAACAAGTTGTTTTAGACCGAAACGAATTAGATCTGAACACATCGGTTTTACAAGTGCCCATGTGATACGCGTCAAAAATGTTTTTCTTATAACTGCGCGAAAAGCATGTATTCTTGCTTAAAACAATGAAACAAGCTGTTTTAGAACGAAACGAGCTAAACCTGAACATATCGGTTTTACAAGTGTGTGTGATACGCGTCAAATCTTTTTCTCATAACGTTCCGAAAAGCATGTATGCGTGCTTAATACAACAAAACACGGTGTTTTAGACCGAAACGAGCTAAGTCTGAACACATCGGTTTTACAAGTGTCCATGTGATACGCGTCAAAACGTTTTCTTTTGTAACTGCGCGAAACGCATGTATTCGTGCTTAATACAACGAAACAAGCTGTTTTAGACCGAAACGAGCTTAATCTGAACAAATCAATTTTACAAGTGTCCTTGTGATACTCGTCAAAGCTTTTTCTGTTATAACTGCGCGAAAAGCATGTATTCTTGCTTAAAACAACGAAACAAGTTGTTTTAGACCGAAACGAGCTAAATCTGAACACATCGGTTTTACAAGTGTGTGTGATACGCGTCAAATCTTTTTCTCATAACGGTGCGAAAAGCATGTATTCGTGCTTAATACAACGAAACAAGTTGTTTTACATTGAAACAAGCTAAATCTGAACACTTCGGTTTTACAAGTGTCTGTGTGATACGCGTCAAATCTTTTTCCCATAACGATGCGAAAAGCATGTATTCGTGCTTAATACAACAAAACACGGTGTTTTAGAGCGAAACGAGCTAAATCTGAACACATCGGTTTTACAAGTGTCCATGTGATACGCGTCCAAACTTTTTCTCTTGTAACTGCGCGAAAAGCATGTATTCGTGCTTAATACAACGAAACAAGTTGTTTTAGACCGAAACGAGCTAAATCTGAAGACATCGGTTTTACAAGTGTCCGTGTGATACGCGTCAAAACTTTTTCTCCTGTAACTGCGCGAAAAGCACGTATTCTTGATTAAAGCAACGAAACAAGCTGGTTTAGACCGAAACGAGCTAAATCTGAACACATCGGTTTTACAAGTGTCCGTGTGATACTCGTCAAAACTTTTTCTGTTATAACTGCGCAAAAAGCATGTATTCTTGCTTAAAACAACGAAACAAGC
Organism: Amblyomma americanum; assembly: GCF_052857255.1. Classification (NCBI taxonomy): domain Eukaryota; kingdom Metazoa; phylum Arthropoda; class Arachnida; order Ixodida; family Ixodidae; genus Amblyomma; species Amblyomma americanum. The sequence goes on along the minus strand of NW_027526492.1, from coordinate 36,314 downwards.
TGTTTTAGACCGGGACGAGTTAAATCTGAACACATCGGTGTCCGTGTGATACGCGTCAAAACTTTTTTTCTTATAACAGCGCGAAAAGCATGTATTTTTGCTTAAAACAACGAAACAAGCTGTTTTAGAACGAAGCGAGGTAGATCTGAACACATCGGTTTTACAAGTGTCCGTGTGATACCTATCAAAACTTTTTATCTTATAACTGCGCGAAAAGCAAGTATTCTTGCTTAATACAACGAAACAAGTTTTAGACCGAAACGAGCTAAATCTGGACATCGATTTTACAAGTTTCCATGTGATACGCGTCAAAACTTTTTCTCCCGTAACTGCGCGAAAAGCATGTATTCTTGCTTAAAACAACGAAACAATCTGGTTTAAACCGAAACGAGCTAAATCTGAATACATCGCTTTTACAAGTGTCCGTGTGATACGCGTCAAAACTTTTTATCTTATAACTGCGCGAAAAGCATGTATTCGTGCTTAATACAACGAAACAAGCTGTTTTAGACCGAAACGAGCTAAATCTGAAGACATCGGTTTTACAAGTGTCCTTGTGATACGCGTCAAAACGTTTTCTCCTGTAACTGCGCGAAAAGCATGTATTCTTGCTTAAAACAACGAAACAAGCTGGTTTAGACCAAAACGAGCTAAATCTGAACACATCGGTTTTACAAGTGTGTGTGATACGCGTCAAATCTTTTTCTTATAACGGTGCGAAAAGCATGTATGCGTGCTTAATACAACAAAACACGGTGTTTTAGACCGAAACGAGCTAAGTCTGAACACATCGGTTTTACAAGTGTCCATGTGATACGCGTCAAAACGTTTTCTTTTGTAACTGCGCGAAGAGCATGTATGCGTGCTTAATACAACGAAACAAGCTGTTTTAGACCGAAACGAGCTTGATCTGAACAAATCAATTTTACAAGTGTCCTTGTGATACTCGTCAAAGCTTTTTCTGTTATAACTGCACGAAAAGCATGTATTCTTGCTTAAAACAACGAAACAAGTTGTTTTAGACCGAAACGAGCTAAATCTGAACACATCGGTTTTACAAGTGTGTGTGATACGCGTCAAATCATTTTCTCATAACGGTGCGAAAAGCATGTATTCGTGCTTAATACAACAAAACACGGTGTTTTAGACCGAAACGAACTAAATCTGAACACATCGGTTTTACAAGTGTCCGTGTGATACGCGTCAAAACTTTGTCTCCTATAATTGCGCGAAAAGCATGTATTCTTGTTTAAAACAACGAAACAAGCTGTTTTAGACCGGAGCGAGTTAAATCTGAACACATCGGTTTTACAAGTGTCCGTTTGATACGCGTCAAAGCGTTTTCTCTAATAACTGCACGAAAAACATGTATTCGTGCTTAATAGAACGAAACAAGTTGTTTTACATTGAAACAAGCTAAATCTGAACACTTCGGTTTTACAAGTGTCTGTGATACGCGTCAAATCTTTTTCTCATAACGGTGCGAAAAGCATGTATTCGTGCTTAATACAACAAAACACGGTGTTTTAGAGCGAAACGAGCTAAATCTGAACACATCGGTTTTACAAGTGTCCATGTGATACGCGTCCAAACTTTTTCTCTTGTAACTGCGCGAAAAGCATGTATTCGTGCTTAATACAACGAAACATGTTGTTTTATACCGAAACGAGCTAAATCTGAAGACATCGGTTTTACAAGTGTCCGTGTGATACGCGTCAAAGCTTTTTCTCCTGTAACTGCGCGAAAAGCACGTATTCTTGATTAAAGCAACGAAACAAGCTGGTTTAGACCGAAACGAGCTAAATCTGAACACATCGGTTTTACAAGTGTCCGTTTGATACGCGTCAAAGCGTTTTCTCTTATAACTGCACGAAAAGCATGTATTCGTGCTTAATACAACGAAACAAGTTGTTTTACATCGAAACGAGCTAAATGTGAACACTTCGGTTTTACAAGTGTCTGTGTGATACGCGTCAAATCTTTTTCTCATAACGATGCGAAAAGCATGTATTCGTGCTTAATACAACAAAACACGGTGTTTTAGAGCGAAACGAGCTAAATCTGAACACATCGGTTTTACAAGTGTCCATGTGATACGCGTCCAAACTTTTTCTCTTGTAACTGCGCGAAAAGCATGTATTCGTGCTTAATACAACGAAACAAGTTGTTCTAGACCGAAAAGAGCTAAATCTGAAGACATCGGTTTTACAAGTGTCCGTGTGATATGCGTCAAAACTTTTTCTCCTGTAACTGCGCGAAAAGCACGTATTCTTGCTTAAAGCAACGAAACAAGCTGGTTTAGACCGAAACGAGCTAAATCTGAACACATCGGTTTTACAAGTGTCCGTGTGATACTCGTCAAAACTTTTTCTGTTATAACTGCGCGAAAAGCATGTATTCTTGCTTAAAACAACGAAACAAGCTGTTTTAGACAGAAACGAGGTAAATCTGAACACATCGTTTTTAAAAGTGTCCTTGTGATACGCGTCAGCACTTTTTCTGTTATAACTGCGCGAAATGCATGTATTCTTGCTTAAAACAACGAAACAAGCTGTTTTAGACCGGAACGAGTTAAATCTGAACACATCGGTGTCCGTGTGATACGCGTCAAAACTTTTTTCTTATAACAGCGCGAAAAGCATGTATTCTTGCTTAAAACAACGAAACAAGCTGTTTTAGAACGAAGCGAGGTAGATCTGAACACATCGGTTTTACAAGTGTCCGTGTGATACCTATCAAAACTTTTTATCTTATAACTGCGCGAAAAGCAAGTATTCTTGCTTAATACAACGAAACAAGTTTTAGACCGAAACGAGCTAAATCTGGACATCGATTTTACAATTTTCCATGTGATACGCGTCAAAACTTTTTCTCCTGTAACTGCGCGAAAAGCATGTATTCTTGCTTAAAACAACGAAACAATCTGGTTTAAACCGAAACGAGCTAAATCTGAATACATCGCTTTTACAAGTGTCCGTGTGATACGCGTCAAAACTTTTTCTCTTATAACTGCGCGAAAAGCATGTATTCTTGCTTAAAACAACGAAACAAGCTGTTTTAGAACGAAGCGAGCTAGATATAAACACATCGATTTTACAAGTGTCCATGTGATACCTATCAAAACTTTTTATCTTATAACTGCGCGAAAAGCATGTATTCGTGCTTCATACAACGAAACAAGCTGTTTTAGACCGAAACGAGCTAAATCTGAAGACATCGGCTTTACAAGTGTCCATGTGATACGCGTCAAAACGTTTTCTCCTGTAACTGCGCGAAAAGCATGTATTCTAGCTTAAAACAACGAAACAAGCTGGTTTAGACCAAAAGGAGCTAAATCTGATCACATAGGTTTTACAAGTGTCCGTGTGATACTCGTCAAAACTTTTTCTGTTATAACTGCGCGAAAAGCAGGTATTCTTGCTTAAAACTACGAAACAAGCTGTTTTAGACCGAAACGAGCTAAATCTGAACACATCGGTTTTACAAGTGTCCTTGTGATACTCGTGAAAACTTTTTCTGTTATAACTGCGCGAAAAGCATGTATTCTTGCTTAAAACAACGAAACAAGCTGTTTTAGACCGAAACGAGGTAAATCTGAACACATCGGTTCTACAAGTGTCCGTGTGATACTCGTCAAAACTTTTTCTGTTATAACTGCGCGAAAAGCATGTATTCTTGCTTAAAACAACGAAACAAGTTGTTTTAGACCGAAACGAATTAGATCTGAACACATCGGTTTTACAAGTGCCCATGTGATACGCGTCAAATATGTTTTTCTTATAACTGCGCGAAAAGCATGTATTCTTGCTTAAAACAATGAAACAAGCTCTTTTAGAACGAAACGAGCAAAATCTGAACACATCGGTTTTGCAAGTGTGTGTGATAGGCGTCAAATCTTTTTCTCATAACGGTGCGAAAAGCATGTATGCGTGCTTAATACAACAAAACACGGTGTTTTAGACCGAAACGAGCTAAGTCTGAACACATCGGTTTTACAAGTGTCCATGTGATACGCGTCCAAACGTTTTCTTTTGTAACTGCGCGAAAAGCATGTATTCGTGCTTAATACAACGAAACAAGCTGTTTTAGACCGAAACGAGCTTAATCTGAACACATCGGTTTTACAAGTGTCCTTGTGATACTTGTCAAAACGCTTTCTGTTATAACTGCGCGAAAAGCATGTATTCTTGCTTAAAACAACGAAACAAGTTGTTTTAGACCGAAACGAATTAGATCTGAACACATCGGTTTTACAAGTGCCCATGTGTTACGCGTCAAAAATGTTTTTCTTATAACTGCGCGAAAAGCATGTATTCTTGCTTAAAACAATGAAACAAGCTGTTTTAGAACGAAACGAGCTAAATCTGAACACATCGGTTTTACAAGTGTGTGTGATACGCGTCAAATCTTTTTCTCATAACGGTGCGAAAAGCATGTATGCGTGCTTAATACAACAAAACACGGTGTTTTAGACCGAAACGAGCTAACTCTGAACACATCGGTTTTACAAGTGTCCATGTGATACGCGTCAAAACGTTTTCTTTTGTAACTACGCGAAAAGCATGTATTCGTGCTTAATACAACGAAACAAGCTGTTTTAGACCGAAACGAGCTTAATCTGAACAAATCAATTTTACAAGTGTCCTTGTGATACTCGTCAAAGCTTTTTCTGTTATAACTGCGCGAAAAGCATGTATTCTTGCTTAAAACAACGAAACAAGTTGTTTTAGACCGAAACGAGCTAAATCTGAACACATCGGTTTTACAAGTGTCCTTGTGATACTCGTCAAAACGTTTTCTGTTATAACTGCGCGAAAAGCATGTATTCTTGCTTAAAACAACGAAACAAGTTGTTTTAGACCGAAACGAATTAGATCTGAACACATCGGTTTTACAAGTGCCCATGTGATACGCGTCAAAAATGTTTTTCTTATAACTGCGCGAAAAGCATGTATTCTTGCTTAAAACAATGAAACAAGCTGTTTTAGAACGAAACGAGCTAAACCTGAACATATCGGTTTTACAAGTGTGTGTGATACGCGTCAAATCTTTTTCTCATAACGGTGCGAAAAGCATGTATGCGTGCTTAATACAACAAAACACGGTGTTTTAGACCGAAACGAGCTAAGTCTGAACACATCGGTTTTACAAGTGTCCATGTGATACGCGTCAAAACGTTTTTTTTTTGTAACTGCGCGAAAAGCATGTATTCGTGCTTAATACAACGAAACAAGCTGTTTTAGACCGAAACGAGCTTAATCTGAACAAATCAATTTTACAAGTGTCCTTGTGATACTCGTCAAAGCTTTTTCTGTTATAACTGCGCGAAAAGCATGTATTCTTGCTTAAAACAACGAAACAAGTTGTTTTAGACCGAAACGAGCTAAATCTGAACACATCGGTTTTACAAGTGTGTGTGATACGCGTCAAATCTTTTTCTCATAACGGTGCGAAAAGCATGTATTCGTGCTTAATACAACAAAACACGGTGTTTTAGACCGAAACGAACTAAATCTGAACACATCTGTTTTACAAGTGTCCGTGTGATACGCGTCAAAACTTTTTCTCCTATAATTGCGCGAAATGCATGTATTCTTGTTTAAAACAACGAAACAAGCTGTTCTAGACCGGAGCGAGTTAAATCTGAACACATCGGTTTTACAAGTGTCCGTTTGATACGCGTCAAAGCGTTTTCTCTTATAACTGCACGAAAAACATGTATTCGTGCTTAATACAACGAAACAAGTTGTTTTACATTGAAACAAGCTAAATCTGAACACTTCGATTTTACAAGTGTCTGTGTGATACGCGTCAAATCTTTTTCTCATAACGGTGCGAAAAGCATGTATTCGTGCTTAATACAACAAAACACGGTGTTTTAGAGCGAAACGAGCTAAATCTGAACACATCGGTTTTACAAGTGTCCATGTGATACGCGTCCAAACTTTTTCTCTTGTAACTGCGCGAAAAGCATGTATTCGTGCTTAATACAACGAAACAAGTTGTTTTAGACCGAAACGAGCTAAATCTGAAGACATCGGTTTTACAAGTGTCCGTGTGATACGCGTCAAAACTTTTTCTCCTGTAACTGCGCGAAAAGCACGTATTCTTGATTAAAGCAACGAAACAAGCTGGTTTAGACCGAAACGAGCTAAATCTGAACACATCGGTTTTACAAGTGTCCGTGTGATACTCGTCAAAACTTTTTCTGTTATAACTGCGCAAAAAGCATGTATTCTTGCTTAAAACAACGAAACAAGCTGTTTTAGACCGGGACGAGTTAAATCTGAACACATCGGTGTCCGTGTGATACGCGTCAAAACTTTTTTTCTTATAACAGCGCGAAAAGCATGTATTCTTGCTTAAAACAACGAAACAAGCTGTTTTAGAACGAAGCGAGGTAGATCTGAACACATCGGTTTTACAAGTGTCCGTGTGATACCTATCAAAACTTTTTATCTTATAACTGCGCGAAAAGCAAGTATTCTTGCTTAATACAACGAAACAAGTTTTAGACCGAAACGAGTTAAATCTGGACATCGATTTTACAAGTTTCCATGTGATACGCGTCAAAACTTTTTCTCCCGTAACTGCGCGAAAAGCATGTATTCTTGCTTAAAACAACGAAACAATCTGGTTTAAACCGAAACGAGCTAAATCTGAATACATCGCTTTTACAAGTGTCCGTGTGATACGCGTCAAAACTTTTTCTCTTATAACTGCGCGAAAAGCATGTATTCTTGCTTAAAACAACGAAACAAGCTGTTTTAGAACGCAGCGAGCTAGATCTGAACACATCGATTTTACAAGTGTCCACGTGATACCTATCAAAACTTTTTATCTTATAACTGCGCGAAAAGCATGTATTCGTGCTTAATACAACGAAACAAGCTGTTTTAGACCGAAACGAGCTAAATCTGAAGACATCGGTTTTACAAGTGTCCATGTGATACGCGTCAAAACGTTTTCTCCTGTAACTGCGCGAAAAGCATGTATTCTTGCTTAAAACAACGAAACAAGCTGGTTTAGACCAAAACGAGCTAAATCTGAACACATCGGTTTTACAAGTGTGTGTGATACGCGTCAAATCTTTTTCTCATAACGGTGCGAAAAGCATGTATGCGTGCTTAATACAACAAAACACGGTGTTTTAGACCGAAACGAGCTATGTCTGAACACATCGGTTTTACAAGTGTCCATGTGATACGCGTCAAAACGTTTTCTTTTGTAACTGCGCGAAGAGCATGTATTCGTGCTTAATACAACGAAACAAGCTGTTTTAGACCGAAACGAGCTTGATCTGAACAAATCAATTTTACAAGTGTCCTTGTGATACTCGTCAAAGCTTTTTCTGTTATAACTGCACGAAAAGCTTGTATTCTTGCTTAAAACAACGAAACAAGTTGTTTTAGACCGAAACGAGCTAAATCTGAACACATCGGTTTTACAAGTGTGTGTGATACGCGTCAAATCATTTTCTCATAACGGTGCGAAAAGCATGTATTCGTGCTTAATACAACAAAACACGGTGTTTTAGACCGAAACGAACTAAATCTGAACACATCGGTTTTACAAGTGTCCGTGTGATACGCGTCAAATCTTTTTCTCATAACGGTGCGAAAAGCATGTATTCGTGCTTAATACAACGAAACAAGTTGTTTTACATTGAAACAAGCTAAATCTGAACACTTCGGTTTTACAAGTGTCTGTGTGATACGCGTCAAATCTTTTTCCCATAACGATGCGAAAAGCATGTATTCGTGCTTAATACAACAAAACACGGTGTTTTAGAGCGAAACGAGCTAAATCTGAACACATCGGTTTTACAAGTGTCCATGTGATACGCGTCCAAACTTTTTCTCTTGTAACTGCGCGAAAAGCATGTATTCGTGCTTAATACAACGAAACAAGTTGTTTTAGACCGAAACGAGCTAAATCTGAAGACATCGGTTTTACAAGTGTCCGTGTGATACGCGTCAAAACTTTTTCTCCTGTAACTGCGCGAAAAGCACGTATTCTTGATTAAAGCAACGAAACAAGCTGGTTTAGACCGAAACGAGCTAAATCTGAACACATCGGTTTTACAAGTGTCCGTGTGATACTCGTCAAAACTTTTTCTGTTATAACTGCGCAAAAAGCATGTATTCTTGCTTAAAACAACGAAACAAGCTGTTTTAGACCGGGACGAGTTAAATCTGAACACATCGGTGTCCGTGTGATACGCGTCAAAACTTTTTTTCTTATAACAGCGCGAAAAGCATGTATTTTTGCTTAAAACAACGAAACAAGCTGTTTTAGAACGAAGCGAGGTAGATCTGAACACATCGGTTTTACAAGTGTCCGTGTGATACCTATCAAAACTTTTTATCTTATAACTGCGCGAAAAGCAAGTATTCTTGCTTAATACAACGAAACAAGTTTTAGACCGAAACGAGCTAAATCTGGACATCGATTTTACAAGTTTCCATGTGATACGCGTCAAAACTTTTTCTCCCGTAACTGCGCGAAAAGCATGTATTCTTGCTTAAAACAACGAAACAATCTGGTTTAAACCGAAACGAGCTAAATCTGAATACATCGCTTTTACAAGTGTCCGTGTGATACGCGTCAAAACTTTTTCTCTTATAACTGCGCGAAAAGCATGTATTCTTGCTTAAAACAACGAAACAAGCTGTTTTAGAACGAAGCGAGCTAGATCTGAACACATCTATTTTACAAGTGTCCACGTGATACCTATCAAAACTTTTTATCTTATAACTGCGCGAAAAGCATGTATTCGTGCTTAATACAACGAAACAAGCTGTTTTAGACCGAAACGAGCTAAATCTGAAGACATCGGTTTTACAAGTGTCCATGTGATACGCGTCAAAACGTTTTCTCCTGTAACTGCGCGAAAAGCATGTATTCTTGCTTAAAACAACGAAACCAGCTGGTTTAGACCAAAACGAGCTAAATCTGAACACATCGGTTTTACAAGTGTGTGTGATACGCGTCAAATCTTTTTTTTATAACGGTGCGAAAAGCATGTATGCGTGCTTAATACAACAAAACACGGTGTTTTAGACCGAAACGAGCTAAGTCTGAACACATCGGTTTTACAAGTGTCCATGTGATACGCGTCAAAACGTTTTCTTTTGTAACTGCGCGAAGAGCATGTATTCGTGCTTAATACAACGAAACAAGCTGTTTTAGACCGAAACGAGCTTGATCTGAACAAATCAATTTTACAAGTGTCCTTGTGATACTCGTCAAAGCTTTTTCTGTTATAACTGCACGAAAAGCATGTATTCTTGCTTAAAACAACGAAACAAGTTGTTTTAGACCGAAACGAGCTAAATCTGAACACATCGGTTTTACAAGTGTGTGTGATACGCGTCAAATCATTTTCTCATAACGGTGCGAAAAGCATGTATTCGTGCTTAATACAACAAAACACGGTGTTTTAGACCGAAACGAACTAAATCTGAACACATCGGTTTTACAAGTGTCCGTGTGATACGCGTCAAAACTTTGTCTCCTATAATTGCGCGAAAAGCATGTATTCTTGTTTAAAACAACGAAACAAGCTGTTTTAGACCGGAGCGAGTTAAATCTGAACACATCGGTTTTACAAGTGTCCGTTTGATACGCGTCAAAGCGTTTTCTCTAATAACTGCACGAAAAACATGTATTCGTGCTTAATAGAACGAAACAAGTTGTTTTACATTGAAACAAGCTAAATCTGAACACTTCGGTTTTACAAGTGTCTGTGATACGCGTCAAATCTTTTTCTCATAACGGTGCGAAAAGCATGTATTCGTGCTTAATACAACAAAACACGGTGTTTTAGAGCGAAACGAGCTAAATCTGAACACATCGGTTTTACAAGTGTCCATGTGATACGCGTCCAAACTTTTTCTCTTGTAACTGCGCGAAAAGCATGTATTCGTGCTTAATACAACGAAACATGTTGTTTTATACCGAAACGAGCTAAATCTGAAGACATCGGTTTTACAAGTGTCCGTGTGATACGCGTCAAAGCTTTTTCTCCTGTAACTGCGCGAAAAGCACGTATTCTTGATTAAAGCAACGAAACAAGCTGGTTTAGACCGAAACGAGCTAAATCTGAACAAATCAATTTTACAAGTGTCCTTGTGATACTCGTCAAAGCTTTTTCTGTTATAACTGCGCGAAAAGCATGTATTCTTGCTTAAAACAACGAAACAAGTTGTTTTAGACCGAAACGAGCTAAATCTGAACACATCGGTTTTACAAGTGTCCTTGTGATACTCGTCAAAACGTTTTCTGTTATAACTGCGCGAAAAGCATGTATTCTTGCTTAAAACAACGAAACAAGTTGTTTTAGACCGAAACGAATTAGATCTGAACACATCGGTTTTACAAGTGCCCATGTGATACGCGTCAAAAATGTTTTTCTTATAACTGCGCGAAAAGCATGTATTCTTGCTTAAAACAATGAAACAAGCTGTTTTAGAACGAAACGAGCTAAACCTGAACATATCGGCTTTACAAGTGTGTGTGATACGCGTCAAATCTTTTTCTCATAACGTTCCGAAAAGCATGTATGCGTGCTTAATACAACAAAACACGGTGTTTTAGACCGAAACGAGCTAAGTCTGAACACATCGGTTTTACAAGTGTCCATGTGATACGCGTCAAAACGTTTTCTTTTGTAACTGCGCGAAACGCATGTATTCGTGCTTAATACAACGAAACAAGCTGTTTTAGACCGAAACGAGCTTAATCTGAACAAATCAATTTTACAAGTGTCCTTGTGATACTCGTCAAAGCTTTTTCTGTTATAACTGCGCGAAAAGCATGTATTCTTGCTTAAAACAACGAAACAAGTTGTTTTAGACCGAAACGAGCTAAATCTGAACACATCGGTTTTACAAGTGTGTGTGATACGCGTCAAATCTTTTTCTCATAACGGTGCGAAAAGCATGTATTCGTGCTTAATACAACGAAACAAGTTGTTTTACATTGAAACAAGCTAAATCTGAACACTTCGGTTTTACAAGTGTCTGTGTGATACGCGTCAAATCTTTTTCCCATAACGATGCGAAAAGCATGTATTCGTGCTTAATACAACAAAACACGGTGTTTTAGAGCGAAACGAGCTAAATCTGAACACATCGGTTTTACAAGTGTCCATGTGATACGCGTCCAAACTTTTTCTCTTGTAACTGCGCGAAAAGCATGTATTCGTGCTTAATACAACGAAACAAGTTGTTTTAGACCGAAACGAGCTAAATCTGAAGACATCGGTTTTACAAGTGTCCGTGTGATACGCGTCAAAACTTTTTCTCCTGTAACTGCGCGAAAAGCACGTATTCTTGATTAAAGCAACGAAACAAGCTGGTTTAGACCGAAACGAGCTAAATCTGAACACATCGGGTTTACAAGTGTCCGTGTGATACTCGTCAAAACTTTTTCTGTTATAACTGCGCAAAAAGCATGTATTCTTGCTTAAAACAACGAAACAAGCTGTTTTAGACCGGGACGAGTTAAATCTGAACACATCGGTGTCCGTGTGATACGCGTCAAAACTTTTTTTCTTATAACAGCGCGAAAAGCATGTATTTTTGCTTAAAACAACGAAACAAGCTGTTTTAGAACGAAGCGAGGTAGATCTGAACACATCGGTTTTACAAGTGTCCGTGTGATACCTATCAAAACTTTTTATCTTATAACTGCGCGAAAAGCAAGTATTCTTGCTTAATACAACGAAACAAGTTTTAGACCGAAACGAGCTAAATCTGGACATCGATTTTACAAGTTTCCATGTGATACGCGTCAAAACTTTTTCTCCCGTAACTGCGCGAAAAGCATGTATTCTTGCTTAAAACAACGAAACAATCTGGTTTAAACCGAAACGAGCTAAATCTGAATACATCGCTTTTACAAGTGTCCCTGTGATACGCGTCAAAACTTTTTCTCTTATAACTGCGCGAAAAGCATGTATTCTTGCTTAAAACAACGAAACAAGCTGTTTTAGAACGAAGCGAGCTAGATCTGAACACATCTATTTTACAAGTGTCCACGTGATACCTATCAAAACTTTTTATCTTATAACTGCGCGAAAAGCATGTATTCGTGCTTAATACAACGAAACAAGCTGTTTTAGACCGAAACGAGCTAAATCTGAAGACATCGGTTTTACAAGTGTCCATGTGATACGCGTCAAAACGTTTTCTCCTGTAACTGCGCGAAAAGCATGTATTCTTGCTTAAAACAACGAAACAAGCTGGTTTAGACCAAAACGAGCTAAATCTGAACACATCGGTTTTACAAGTGTGTGTGATACGCGTCAAATCTTTTTCTTATAACGGTGCGAAAAGCATGTATGCGTGCTTAATACAACAAAACACGGTGTTTTAGACCGAAACGAGCTAAGTCTGAACACATCGGTTTTACAAGTGTCCATGTGATACGCGTCAAAACGTTTTCTTTTGTAACTGCGCGAAGAGCATGTATTCGTGCTTAATACAACGAAACAAGCTGTTTTAGACCGAAACGAGCTTGATCTGAACAAATCAATTTTACAAGTGTCCTTGTGATACTCGTCAAAGCTTTTTCTGTTATAACTGCACGAAAAGCATGTATTCTTGCTTAAAACAACGAAACAAGTTGTTTTAGACCGAAACGAGCTAAATCTGAACACATCGGTTTTACAAGTGTGTGTGATACGCGTCAAATCATTTTCTCATAACGGTGCGAAAAGCATGTATTCGTGCTTAATACAACAAAACACGGTGTTTTAGACCGAAACGAACTAAATCTGAACACATCGGTTTTACAAGTGTCCGTGTGATACGCGTCAAAACTTTGTCTCCTATAATTGCGCGAAAAGCATGTATTCTTGTTTAAAACAACGAAACAAGCTGTTTTAGACCGGAGCGAGTTAAATCTGAACACATCGGTTTTACAAGTGTCCGTTTGATACGCGTCAAAGCGTTTTCTCTAATAACTGCACGAAAAACATGTATTCGTGCTTAATAGAACGAAACAAGTTGTTTTACATTGAAACAAGCTAAATCTGAACACTTCGGTTTTACAAGTGTCTGTGATACGCGTCAAATCTTTTTCTCATAACGGTGCGAAAAGCATGTATTCGTGCTTAATACAACAAAACACGGTGTTTTAGAGCGAAACGAGCTAAATCTGAACACATCGGTTTTACAAGTGTCCATGTGATACGCGTCCAAACGTTTTCTCTTGTAACTGCGCGAAAAGCATGTATTCGTGCTTAATACAACGAAACATGTTGTTTTATACCGAAACGAGCTAAATCTGAAGACATCGGTTTTACAAGTGTCCGTGTGATACGCGTCAAAGCTTTTTCTCCTGTAACTGCGCGAAAAGCACGTATTCTTGATTAAAGCAACGAAACAAGCTGGTTTAGACCGAAACGAGCTAAATCTGAACACATCGGTTTTACAAGTGTCCGTTTGATACGCGTCAAAGCGTTTTCTCTTATAACTGCACGAAAAGCATGTATTCGTGCTTAATACAACGAAACAAGTTGTTTTACATCGAAACGAGCTAAATGTGAACACTTCGGTTTTACAAGTGTCTGTGTGATACGCGTCAAATCTTTTTCTCATAACGATGCGAAAAGCATGTATTCGTGCTTAATACAACAAAACACGGTGTTTTAGAGCGAAACGAGCTAAATCTGAACACATCGGTTTTACAAGTGTCCATGTGATACGCGTCCAAACTTTTTCTCTTGTAACTGCGCGAAAAGCATGTATTCGTGCTTAATACAACGAAACAAGTTGTTCTAGACCGAAAAGAGCTAAATCTGAAGACATCGGTTTTACAAGTGTCCGTGTGATATGCGTCAAAACTTTTTCTCCTGTAACTGCGCGAAAAGCACGTATTCTTGCTTAAAGCAACGAAACAAGCTGGTTTAGACCGAAACGAGCTAAATCTGAACACATCGGTTTTACAAGTGTCCGTGTGATACTCGTCAAAACTTTTTCTGTTATAACTGCGCGAAAAGCATGTATTCTTGCTTAAAACAACGAAACAAGCTGTTTTAGACAGAAACGAGGTAAATCTGAACACATCGTTTTTAAAAGTGTCCTTGTGATACGCGTCAGCACTTTTTCTGTTATAACTGCGCGAAATGCATGTATTCTTGCTTAAAACAACGAAACAAGCTGTTTTAGACCGGAACGAGTTAAATCTGAACACATCGGTGTCCGTGTGATACGCGTCAAAACTTTTTTCTTATAACAGCGCGAAAAGCATGTATTCTTGCTTAAAACAACGAAACAAGCTGTTTTAGAACGAAGCGAGGTAGATCTGAACACATCGGTTTTACAAGTGTCCGTGTGATACCTATCAAAACTTTTTATCTTATAACTGCGCGAAAAGCAAGTATTCTTGCTTAATACAACGAAACAAGTTTTAGACCGAAACGAGCTAAATCTGGACATCGATTTTACAATTTTCCATGTGATACGCGTCAAAACTTTTTCTCCTGTAACTGCGCGAAAAGCATGTATTCTTGCTTAAAACAACGAAACAATCTGGTTTAAACCGAAACGAGCTAAATCTGAATACATCGCTTTTACAAGTGTCCGTGTGATACGCGTCAAAACTTTTTCTCTTATAACTGCGCGAAAAGCATGTATTCTTGCTTAAAACAACGAAACAAGCTGTTTTAGAACGAAGCGAGCTAGATATAAACACATCGATTTTACAAGTGTCCATGTGATACCTATCAAAACTTTTTATCTTATAACTGCGCGAAAAGCATGTATTCGTGCTTAATACAACGAAACAAGCTGTTTTAGACCGAAACGAGCTAAATCTGAAGACATCGGCTTTACAAGTGTCCATGTGATACGCGTCAAAACGTTTTCTCCTGTAACTGCGCGAAAAGCATGTATTCTAGCTTAAAACAACGAAACAAGCTGGTTTAGACCAAAACGAGCTAAATCTGATCACATAGGTTTTACAAGTGTCCGTGTGATACTCGTCAAAACTTTTTCTGTTATAACTGCGCGAAAAGCAGGTATTCTTGCTTAAAACTACGAAACAAGCTGTTTTAGACCGAAACGAGCTAAATCTGAACACATCGGTTTTACAAGTGTCCTTGTGATACTCGTGAAAACTTTTTCTGTTATAACTGCGCGAAAAGCATGTATTCTTGCTTAAAACAACGAAACAAGCTGTTTTAGACCGAAACGAGGTAAATCTGAACACATCGGTTCTACAAGTGTCCGTGTGATACTCGTCAAAACTTTTTCTGTTATAACTGCGCGAAAAGCATGTATTCTTGCTTAAAACAACGAAACAAGTTGTTTTAGACCGAAACGAATTAGATCTGAACACATCGGTTTTGCAAGTGTGTGTGATAGGCGTCAAATCTTTTTCTCATAAGGGTGCGAAAAGCATGTATGCGTGCTTAATACAACAAAACACGGTGTTTTAGACCGAAACGAGCTAAGTCTGAACACATCGGTTTTACAAGTGTCCATGTGATACGCGTCCAAACGTTTTCTTTTGTAACTGCGCGAAAAGCATGTATTCGTGCTTAATACAACGAAACAAGCTGTTTTAGACCGAAACGAGCTTAATCTGAACACATCGGTTTTACAAGTGTCCTTGTGATACTTGTCAAAACGCTTTCTGTTATAACTGCGCGAAAAGCATGTATTCTTGCTTAAAACAACGAAACAAGTTGTTTTAGACCGAAACGAATTAGATCTGAACACATCGGTTTTACAAGTGCCCATGTGTTACGCGTCAAAAATGTTTTTCTTATAACTGCGCGAAAAGCATGTATTCTTGCTTAAAACAATGAAACAAGCTGTTTTAGAACGAAACGAGCTAAATCTGAACACATCGGTTTTACAAGTGTGTGTGATACGCGTCAAATCTTTTTCTCATAACGGTGCGAAAAGCATGTATGCGTGCTTAATACAACAAAACACGGTGTTTTAGACCGAAACGAGCTAACTCTGAACACATCGGTTTTACAAGTGTCCATGTGATACGCGTCAAAACGTTTTCTTTTGTAACTACGCGAAAAGCATGTATTCGTGCTTAATACAACGAAACAAGCTGTTTTAGACCGAAACGAGCTTAATCTGAACAAATCAATTTTACAAGTGTCCTTGTGATACTCGTCAAAGCTTTTTCTGTTATAACTGCGCGAAAAGCATGTATTCTTGCTTAAAACAACGAAACAAGTTGTTTTAGACCGAAACGAGCTAAATCTGAACACATCGGTTTTACAAGTGTCCTTGTGATACTCGTCAAAACGTTTTCTGTTATAACTGCGCGAAAAGCATGTATTCTTGCTTAAAACAACGAAACAAGTTGTTTTAGACCGAAACGAATTAGATCTGAACACATCGGTTTTACAAGTGCCCATGTGATACGCGTCAAAAATGTTTTTCTTATAACTGCGCGAAAAGCATGTATTCTTGCTTAAAACAATGAAACAAGCTGTTTTAGAACGAAACGAGCTAAACCTGAACATATCGGTTTTACAAGTGTGTGTGATACGCGTCAAATCTTTTTCTCATAACGGTGCGAAAAGCATGTATGCGTGCTTAATACAACAAAACACGGTGTTTTAGACCGAAACGAGCTAAGTCTGAACACATCGGTTTTACAAGTGTCCATGTGATACGCGTCAAAACGTTTTTTTTTTGTAACTGCGCGAAAAGCATGTATTCGTGCTTAATACAACGAAACAAGCTGTTTTAGACCGAAACGAGCTTAATCTGAACAAATCAATTTTACAAGTGTCCTTGTGATACTCGTCAAAGCTTTTTCTGTTATAACTGCGCGAAAAGCATGTATTCTTGCTTAAAACAACGAAACAAGTTGTTTTAGACCGAAACGAGCTAAATCTGAACACATCGGTTTTACAAGTGTGTGTGATACGCGTCAAATCTTTTTCTCATAACGGTGCGAAAAGCATGTATTCGTGCTTAATACAACAAAACACGGTGTTTTAGACCGAAATGAACTAAATCTGAACACATCTGTTTTACAAGTGTCCGTGTGATACGCGTCAAAACTTTTTCTCCTATAATTGCGCGAAATGCATGTATTCTTGTTTAAAACAACGAAACAAGCTGTTCTAGACTGGAGCGAGTTAAATCTGAACACATCGGTTTTACAAGTGTCCGTTTGACACGCGTCAAAGCGTTTTCTCTTATAACTGCACGAAAAACATGTATTCGTGCTTAATACAACGAAACAAGTTGTTTTACATTGAAACAAGCTAAATCTGAACACTTCGATTTTACAAGTGTCTGTGTGATACGCGTCAAATCTTTTTCTCATAACGATGCGAAAAGCATGTATTCGTGCTTAATACAACAAAACACGGTGTTTTAGAGCGAAACGAGCTAAATCTGAACACATCGGTTTTACAAGTGTCCATGTGATACGCGTCCAAACTTTTTCTCTTGTAACTGCGCGAAAAGCATGTATTCGTGCTTAATACAACGAAACAAGTTGTTTTAGACCGAAACGAGCTAAATCTGAAGACATCGGTTTTACAAGTGTCCGTGTGATACGCGTCAAAACTTTTTCTCCTGTAACTGCGCGAAAAGCACGTATTCTTGATTAAAGCAACGAAACAAGCTGGTTTAGACCGAAACGAGCTAAATCTGAACACATCGGTTTTACAAGTGTCCGTGTGATACTCGTCAAAACTTTTTCTGTTATAACTGCGCAAAAAGCATGTATTCTTGCTTAAAACAACGAAACAAGCTGTTTTAAACCGGGACGAGTTAAATCTGAACACATCGGTGTCCGTGTGATACGCGTCAAAACTTTTTTTCTTATAACAGCGCGAAAAGCATGTATTCTTGCTTAAAACAACGAAACAAGCTGTTTTAGAACGAAGCGAGGTAGATCTGAACACATCGGTTTTACAAGTGTCCGTGTGATACCTATCAAAACTTTTTATCTTATAACTGCGCGAAAAGCAAGTATTCTTGCTTAATACAACGAAACAAGTTTTAGACCGAAACGAGTTAAATCTGGACATCGATTTTACAAGTTTCCATGTGATACGCGTCAAAACTTTTTCTCCCGTAACTGCGCGAAAAGCATGTATTCTTGCTTAAAACAACGAAACAATCTGGTTTAAACCGAAACGAGCTAAATCTGAATACATCGCTTTTACAAGTGTCCGTGTGATACGCGTCAAAACTTTTTCTCTTATAACTGCGCGAAAAGCGTGTATTCTTGCTTAAAACAACGAAACAAGCTGTTTTAGAACGCAGCGAGCTAGATCTGAACACATCGATTTTACAAGTGTCCACGTGATACCTATCAAAACTTTTTATCTTATAACTGCGCGAAAAGCATGTATTCGTGCTTAATACAACGAAACAAGCTGTTTTAGACCGAAACGAGCTAAATCTGAAGACATCGGTTTTACAAGTGTCCATGTGATACGCGTCAAAACGTTTTCTCCTGTAACTGCGCGAAAAGCATGTATTCTTGCTTAAAACAACGAAACAAGCTGGTTTAGACCAAAACGAGCTAAATCTGAACACATCGGTTTTACAAGTGTGTGTGATACGCGTCAAATCTTTTTCTCATAACGGTGCGAAAAGCATGTATGCGTGCTTAATACAACAAAACACGGTGTTTTAGACCGAAACGAGCTATGTCTGAACACATCGGTTTTACAAGTGTCCATGTGATACGCGTCAAAACGTTTTCTTTTGTAACTGCGCGAAGAGCATGTATTCGTGCTTAATACAACGAAACAAGCTGTTTTAGACCGAAACGAGCTTGATCTGAACAAATCAATTTTACAAGTGTCCTTGTGATACTCGTCAAAGCTTTTTCTGTTATAACTGCACGAAAAGCTTGTATTCTTGCTTAAAACAACGAAACAAGTTGTTTTAGACCGAAACGAGCTAAATCTGAACACATCGGTTTTACAAGTGTGTGTGATACGCGTCAAATCATTTTCTCATAACGGTGCGAAAAGCATGTATTCGTGCTTAATACAACAAAACACGGTGTTTTAGACCGAAACGAACTAAATCTGAACACATCGGTTTTACAAGTGTCCGTGTGATACGCGTCAAAACTTTGTCTCCTATAATTGCGCGAAAAGCATGTATTCTTGTTTAAAACAACGAAACAAGCTGTTTTAGACCGGAGCGAGTTAAATCTGAACCCATCGGTTTTACAAGTGTCCGTTTGATACGCGTCAAAGCGTTTTCTCTAATAACTGCACGAAAAACATGTATTCGTGCTTAATAGAACGAAACAAGTTGTTTTACATTGAAACAAGCTAAATCTGAACACTTCGGTTTTACAAGTGTCTGTGATACGCGTCAAATCTTTTTCTCATAACGGTGCGAAAAGCATGTATTCGTGCTTAATACAACAAAACACGGTGTTTTAGAGCGAAACGAGCTAAATCTGAACACATCGGTTTTACAAGTGTCCATGTGATACGCGTCCAAACTTTTTCTCTTGTAACTGCGCGAAAAGCATGTATTCGTGCTTAATACAACGAAACAAGTTGTTTTAGACCGAAACGAGCTAAATCTGAAGACATCGGTTTTACAAGTGTCCGTGTGATACGCGTCAAAACTTTTTCTCCTGTAACTGCGCGAAAAGCACGTATTCTTGATTAAAGCAACGAAACAAGCTGGTTTAGACCGAAACGAGCTAAATCTGAACACATCGGTTTTACAAGTGTCCGTGTGATACTCGTCAAAACTTTTTCTGTTATAACTGCGCAAAAAGCATGTATTCTTGCTTAAAACAACGAAACAAGCTGTTTTAGACCGGGACGAGTTAAATCTGAACACATCGGTGTCCGTGTGATACGCGTCAAAACTTTTTTTTCTTATAACAGCGCGAAAAGCATGTATTCTTGCTTAAAACAACGAAACAAGCTGTTTTAGAACGAAGCGAGGTAGATCTGAACACATCGGTTTTACAAGTGTCCGTGTGATACCTATCAAAACTTTTTATCTTATAACTGCGCGAAAAGCAAGTATTCTTGCTTAATACAACGAAACAAGTTTTAGACCGAAACGAGCTAAATCTGGACATCGATTTTACAAGTTTCCATGTGATACGCGTCAAAACTTTTTCTCCCGTAACTGCGCGAAAAGCATGTATTCTTGCTTAAAACAACGAAACAATCTGGTTTAAACCGAAACGAGCTAAATCTGAATACATCGCTTTTACAAGTGTCCGTGTGATACGCGTCAAAACTTTTTCTCTTATAACTGCGCGAAAAGCATGTATTCTTGCTTAAAACAACGAAACAAGCTGTTTTAGAACGAAGCGAGCTAGATCTGAACACATCGATTTTACAAGTGTCCACGTGATACCTATCAAAACTTTTTATCTTATAACTGCGCGAAAAGCATGTATTCGTGCTTAATACAACGAAACAAGCTGTTTTAGACCGAAACGAGCTAAATCTGAAGACATCGGTTTTACAAGTGTCCATGTGATACGCGTCAAAACGTTTTCTCCTGTAACTGCGCGAAAAGCATGTATTCTTGCTTAAAACAACGAAACAAGCTGGTTTAGACCAAAACGAGCTAAATCTGAACACATCGGTTTTACAAGTGTGTGTGATACGCGTCAAATCTTTTTCTCATAACGGTGCGAAAAGCATGTATGCGTGCTTAATACAACAAAACACGGTGTTTTAGACCGAAACGAGCTAAGTCTGAACACATCGGTTTTACAAGTGTCCATGTGATACGCGTCAAAACGTTTTCTTTTGTAACTGCGCGAAGAGCATGTATTCGTGCTTAATACAACGAAACAAGCTGTTTTAGACCGAAACGAGCTTGATCTGAACAAATCAATTTTACAAGTGTCCTTGTGATACTCGTCAAAGCTTTTTCTGTTATAACTGCACGAAAAGCATGTATTCTTGCTTAAAACAACGAAACAAGTTGTTTTAGACCGAAACGAGCTAAATCTGAACACATCGGTTTTACAAGTGTGTGTGATACGCGTCAAATCATTTTCTCATAACGGTGCGAAAAGCATGTATTCGTGCTTAATACAACAAAACACGGTGTTTTAGACCGAAACGAACTAAATCTGAACACATCGGTTTTACAAGTGTCCGTGTGATACGCGTCAAAACTTTGTCTCCTATAATTGCGCGAAAAGCATGTATTCTTGTTTAAAACAACGAAACAAGCTGTTTTAGACCGGAGCGAGTTAAATCTGAACACATCGGTTTTACAAGTGTCCGTTTGATACGCGTCAAAGCGTTTTCTCTAATAACTGCACGAAAAACATGTATTCGTGCTTAATAGAACGAAACAAGTTGTTTTACATTGAAACAAGCTAAATCTGAACACTTCGGTTTTACAAGTGTCTGTGATACGCGTCAAATCTTTTTCTCATAACGGTGCGAAAAGCATGTATTCATGCTTAATACAACAAAACACGGTGTTTTAGAGCGAAACGAGCTAAATCTGAACACATCGGTTTTACAAGTGTCCATGTGATACGCGTCCAAACTTTTTCTCTTGTAACTGCGCGAAAAACATGTATTCGTGCTTAATACAACGAAACAAGTTGTTTTATACCGAAACGAGCTAAATCTGAAGACATCGGTTTTACAAGTGTCCGTGTGATACGCGTCAAAACTTTTTCTCCTGTAACTGCGCGAAAAGTACGTATTCTTGATTAAAGCAACGAAACAAGCTGGTTTAGACCGAAACGAGCTAAATCTGAACACATCGGTTTTACAAGTGTCCGTGTGATACTCGTCAAAACTTTTTCTGTTATAACTGCGCGAAAAGTATGTATTCTTGCTTAAAACAACGAAACAAGCTGTTTTAGACCGGGACGAGTTAAATCTGAACACATCGGTGTCCGTGTGATACGCGTCAAAACTTTTTTTCTTATAACAGCGCGAAAAGCATGTATTCTTGCTTAAAACAACGAAACAAGCTGTTTTAGAACGAAGCGAGGTAGATCTGAACACATCGGTTTTACAAGTGTCCGTGTGATACCTATCAAAACTTTTTATCTTATAACTGCGCGAAAAGCAAGTATTCTTGCTTAATACAACGAAACAAGCTGTTTTAGACCGAAACGAGCTAAATCTGAAGACATCGGTTTTACAAGTGTCCATGTGATACGCGTCAAAACGTTTTCTCCTGTAACTGCGCGAAAAGCATGTATTCTTGCTTAAAACAACGAAACAAGCTGGTTTAGACCAAAACGAGCTAAATCTGAACACATCGGTTTTACAAGTGTGTGTGATACGCGTCAAATCTTTTTCTCATAACGGTGCGAAAAGCATGTATGCGTGCTTAATACAACAAAACACGGTGTTTTAGACCGAAACGAGCTATGTCTGAACACATCGGTTTTACAAGTGTCCATGTGATACGCGTCAAAACGTTTTCTTTTGTAACTGCGCGAAGAGCATGTATTCGTGCTTAATACAACGAAACAAGCTGTTTTAGACCGAAACGAGCTTGATCTGAACAAATCAATTTTACAAGTGTCCTTGTGATACTCGTCAAAGCTTTTTCTGTTATAACTGCACGAAAAGCTTGTATTCTTGCTTAAAACAACGAAACAAGTTGTTTTAGACCGAAACGAGCTAAATCTGAACACATCGGTTTTACAAGTGTGTGTGATACGCGTCAAATCATTTTCTCATAACGGTGCGAAAAGCATGTATTCGTGCTTAATACAACAAAACACGGTGTTTTAGACCGAAACGAACTAAATCTGAACACATCGGTTTTACAAGTGTCCGTGTGATACGCGTCAAAACTTTGTCTCCTATAATTGCGCGAAAAGCATGTATTCTTGTTTAAAACAACGAAACAAGCTGTTTTAGACCGGAGCGAGTTAAATCTGAACCCATCGGTTTTACAAGTGTCCGTTTGATACGCGTCAAAGCGTTTTCTCTAATAACTGCACGAAAAACATGTATTCGTGCTTAATAGAACGAAACAAGTTGTTTTACATTGAAACAAGCTAAATCTGAACACTTCGGTTTTACAAGTGTCTGTGATACGCGTCAAATCTTTTTCTCATAACGGTGCGAAAAGCATGTATTCGTGCTTAATACAACAAAACACGGTGTTTTAGAGCGAAACGAGCTAAATCTGAACACATCGGTTTTACAAGTGTCCATGTGATACGCGTCCAAACTTTTTCTCTTGTAACTGCGCGAAAAGCATGTATTCGTGCTTAATACAACGAAACAAGTTGTTTTAGACCGAAACGAGCTAAATCTGAAGACATCGGTTTTACAAGTGTCCGTGTGATACGCGTCAAAACTTTTTCTCCTGTAACTGCGCGAAAAGCACGTATTCTTGATTAAAGCAACGAAACAAGCTGGTTTAGACCGAAACGAGCTAAATCTGAACACATCGGTTTTACAAGTGTCCGTGTGATACTCGTCAAAACTTTTTCTGTTATAACTGCGCAAAAAGCATGTATTCTTGCTTAAAACAACGAAACAAGCTGTTTTAGACCGGGACGAGTTAAATCTGAACACATCGGTGTCCGTGTGATACGCGTCAAAACTTTTTTTTCTTATAACAGCGCGAAAAGCATGTATTCTTGCTTAAAACAACGAAACAAGCTGTTTTAGAACGAAGCGAGGTAGATCTGAACACATCGGTTTTACAAGTGTCCGTGTGATACCTATCAAAACTTTTTATCTTATAACTGCGCGAAAAGCAAGTATTCTTGCTTAATACAACGAAACAAGTTTTAGACCGAAACGAGCTAAATCTGGACATCGATTTTACAAGTTTCCATGTGATACGCGTCAAAACTTTTTCTCCCGTAACTGCGCGAAAAGCATGTATTCTTGCTTAAAACAACGAAACAATCTGGTTTAAACCGAAACGAGCTAAATCTGAATACATCGCTTTTACAAGTGTCCGTGTGATACGCGTCAAAACTTTTTCTCTTATAACTGCGCGAAAAGCATGTATTCTTGCTTAAAACAACGAAACAAGCTGTTTTAGAACGAAGCGAGCTAGATCTGAACACATCGATTTTACAAGTGTCCACGTGATACCTATCAAAACTTTTTATCTTATAACTGCGCGAAAAGCATGTATTCGTGCTTAATACAACGAAACAAGCTGTTTTAGACCGAAACGAGCTAAATCTGAAGACATCGGTTTTACAAGTGTCCATGTGATACGCGTCAAAACGTTTTCTCCTGTAACTGCGCGAAAAGCATGTATTCTTGCTTAAAACAACGAAACAAGCTGGTTTAGACCAAAACGAGCTAAATCTGAACACATCGGTTTTACAAGTGTGTGTGATACGCGTCAAATCTTTTTCTCATAACGGTGCGAAAAGCATGTATGCGTGCTTAATACAACAAAACACGGTGTTTTAGACCGAAACGAGCTAAGTCTGAACACATCGGTTTTACAAGTGTCCATGTGATACGCGTCAAAACGTTTTCTTTTGTAACTGCGCGAAGAGCATGTATTCGTGCTTAATACAACGAAACAAGCTGTTTTAGACCGAAACGAGCTTGATCTGAACAAATCAATTTTACAAGTGTCCTTGTGATACTCGTCAAAGCTTTTTCTGTTATAACTGCACGAAAAGCATGTATTCTTGCTTAAAACAACGAAACAAGTTGTTTTAGACCGAAACGAGCTAAATCTGAACACATCGGTTTTACAAGTGTGTGTGATACGCGTCAAATCATTTTCTCATAACGGTGCGAAAAGCATGTATTCGTGCTTAATACAACAAAACACGGTGTTTTAGACCGAAACGAACTAAATCTGAACACATCGGTTTTACAAGTGTCCGTGTGATACGCGTCAAAACTTTGTCTCCTATAATTGCGCGAAAAGCATGTATTCTTGTTTAAAACAACGAAACAAGCTGTTTTAGACCGGAGCGAGTTAAATCTGAACACATCGGTTTTACAAGTGTCCGTTTGATACGCGTCAAAGCGTTTTCTCTAATAACTGCACGAAAAACATGTATTCGTGCTTAATAGAACGAAACAAGTTGTTTTACATTGAAACAAGCTAAATCTGAACACTTCGGTTTTACAAGTGTCTGTGATACGCGTCAAATCTTTTTCTCATAACGGTGCGAAAAGCATGGATTCGTGCTTAATACAACAAAACACGGTGTTTTAGAGCGAAACGAGCTAAATCTGAACACATCGGTTTTACAAGTGTCCATGTGATACGCGTCCAAACTTTTTCTCTTGTAACTGCGCGAAAAGCATGTATTCGTGCTTAATACAACGAAACAAGTTGTTTTATACCGAAACGAGCTAAATCTGAAGACATCGGTTTTACAAGTGTCCGTGTGATACGCGTCAAAACTTTTTCTCCTGTAACTGCGCGAAAAGTACGTATTCTTGATTAAAGCAACGAAACAAGCTGGTTTAGACCGAAACGAGCTAAATCTGAACACATCGGTTTTACAAGTGTCCGTGTGATACTCGTCAAAACTTTTTCTGTTATAACTGCGCGAAAAGTATGTATTCTTGCTTAAAACAACGAAACAAGCTGTTTTAGACCGGGACGAGTTAAATCTGAACACATCGGTGTCCGTGTGATACGCGTCAAAACTTTTTTTCTTATAACAGCGCGAAAAGCATGTATTCTTGCTTAAAACAACGAAACAAGCTGTTTTAGAACGAAGCGAGGTAGATCTGAACACATCGGTTTTACAAGTGTCCGTGTGATACCTATCAAAACTTTTTATCTTATAACTGCGCGAAAAGCAAGTATTCTTGCTTAATACAACGAAACAAGTTTTAGACCGAAACGAGCTAAATCTGGACATCGATTTTACAAGTTTCCATGTGATACGCGCGAAAACTTTTTCTCCTGTAACTGCGCGAAAAGCATGTATTCTTGCTTAAAACAACGAAACAATCTGGTTTAAACCGAAACGAGCTAAATCTGAATACATCGCTTTTACAAGTGTCCGTGTGATACGCGTCAAAACTTTTTCTCTTATAACTGCGCGAAAAGCATGTATTCTTGCTTAAAACAACAAAACAAGCTGTTTTAGAACGAAGCGAGCTAGATCTGAACACATCAATTTTACGAGTGTCCATGTGATACCTATCAAAACTTTTTATCTTATAACTGCGCGAAAAGCATGTATTCGTGCTTAATACAACGAAACAAGCTGTTTTAGACCGAAACGAGCTAAATCTGAAGACATCGGTTTTACAAGTGTCCATGTGATACGTGTCAAAACGTTTTCTCCTGTAACTGCGCGAAAAGCATGTATTCTTGCTTAAAACAACGAAACAAGCTGGTTTAGACCAAAACGAGCTAAATCTGAACACATCGGTTTTACAAGTGTGTGTGATACGCGTCAAATCTTTTTCTCATAACGGTGCAAAAAGCATGTATGCGTGCTTAATACAACAAAACACGGTGTTTTAGACCGAAACGAGCTAAGTCTGAACACATCGGTTTTACATGTGTCCATGTGATACGCGTCAAAACGTTTTCTTTTGTAACTGCGCGAAAAGCATGTATTCGTGCTTAATACAACGAAACAAGCTGTTTTAGACCGAAACGAGCTTAATCTGAACAAATCAATTTTACAAGTGTCCTTGTGATACTCGTCAATGCTTTTTCTGTTATAACTGCGCGAAAAGCATGTATTCTTGCTTAAAACAACGAAACAAGTTGTTTTAGACCGAAACGAGCTAAGTCTGAACACATCGGTTTTACAAGTGTGTGTGATACGCGTCAAATCTTTTTCTCATAACGGTGCGAAAAGCAAGTATTCGTGCTTAATACAACAAAACACGGTGTTTTAGACCGAAACGAACTAAATCTGAACACATCGGTTTTACAAGTGTCCGTGTGATACGCGTCAAAACTTTTTCTCCTATAATTGCGCGAAAAGCATGTATTCTTGTTTAAAACAACGAAACAAGCTGTTTTAGACCGGAGCGAGTTAAATCTGAACACATCGGTTTTACAAGTGTCCGTTTGATACGCGTCAAAGCGTTTTCTCTTATAACTGCACGAAAAACATGTATTCGTGCTTAATACAACGAAACAAGTTGTTTTACATTGAAACAAGCTAAATCTGAACACTTCGGTTTTACAAGTGTCTGTGTGATACGCGTCAAATCTTTTTCTCATAACGGTGCGAAAAGCATGTATTCGTGCTTAATACAACAAAACACGGTGTTTTAGACCGAAACGAACTAAATCTGAACACATCGGTTTTACAAGTGTCCGTGTGATACGCGTCAAAACTTTTTCTCCTATAATTGCGCGAAAAGCATGTATTCTTGTTTAAAACAACGAAACAAGCTGTTTTAGACCGGAGCGAGTTAAATCTGAACACATCGGTTTTACAAGTGTCCGTTTGATACGCGTCAAAGCGTTTTCTCTTATAACTGCACGAAAAACATGTATTCGTGCTTAATACAACGAAACAAGTTGTTTTACATTGAAACAAGCTAAATCTGAACACTTCGGTTTTACAAGTGTCTGTGTGATACGCGTCAAATCTTTTTCTCATAACGGTGCGAAAAGCATGTATTCGTGCTTAATACAACAAAACACGGTGTTTTAGAGCGAAAAGAGCTAAATCTGAACACATCGGTTTTACAAGTGTCCATGTGATACGCGTCCAAACTTTTTATCTTATAACTGCGCGAAAAGCATGTATTCGTGCTTAATACAACGAAACAAGCTGTTTTAGACCGAAACGGGCTAAATCTGAAGACATCGGCTTTACAAGTGTCCATGTGATACGCGTCAAAACGTTTTCTCCTGTAACTGCGCGAAAAGCATGTATTCTTGCTTAAAACAACGAAACAAGCTGGTTTAGACCAAAACGAGCTAAATCTGATCACATAGGTTTTACAAGTGTCCGTGTGATACTCGTCAAAACTTTTTCTGTTATAACTGCGCGAAAAGCAGGTATTCTTGCTTAAAACTACGAAACAAGCTGTTTTAGACCGAAACGAGCTAAATCTGAACACATCGGTTTTACAAGTGTCCTTGTGATCATAATGCGATACAGCGCGAATAAAGACGGGGACGAAGCGAGACAAGACACCACAGCGCGTCCCCGTCTTTATTCGCGCTGTATCGCATTATGGAAAATTACCAACTAGCCCGATCTGCCACTCTTGCAAGTCCTTGTGATACTCGTGAAAACTTTTTCTGTTATAACTGCGCGAAAAGCATGTATTCTTGCTTAAAACAACGAAACAAGCTGTTTTAGACCGAAACGAGGTAAATCTTAACACATCGGTTTTACAAGTGTCCGTGTGATACTCGTCAAAACTTTTTCTGTTATAACTGCGCGAAAAGCATGTATTCTTGCTTAAAACAACGAAACAAGTTGTTTTAGACTGAAACGAATTAGATCTGAACACATCGGTTTTACAAGTGCCCATGTGATACGCGTCAAAAATGTTTTTCTTATAACTGCGCGAAAAGCATGTATTCTTGCTTAAAACAATGAATCAAGCTCTTTTAGAACGAAACGAGCAAAATCTGAACACATCGGTTTTGCAAGTGTGTGTGATAGGCGTCAAATCTTTTTCTCATAACGGTGCGAAAAGCATGTATGCGTGCTTAATACAACAAAACACGGTGTTTTAGACCGAAACGAGCTAATTCTGAACACATCGGTTTTACAAGTGTCCATGTGATACGCGCCAAAACGTTTTCTCTTGTAACTGCGCGAGAAGCATGTATTCGTGCCTAATACAACGAAACAAGCTGTTTTAGACCGAAACGAGCTAAATCTGAACACATCGGTTTTACAAGTGTCCTTGTGATACTCGTCAAAACGTTTTCTGTTATAACTGTGCGAAAAGCATGTATTCTTGCTTAAAACAACGAAACAAGCTGTTTTAGACCGAAACGAGCTAAATCTGAACACATCGGTTTTACAAGTGTCCTTGTGATACTTGTCAAAACGCTTTCTGTTATAACTGCGCGAAAAGCATGTATTCTTGCTTAAAACAACGAAACAAGTTGTTTTAGACCGAAACGAATTAGATCTGAACACATCGGTTTTACAAGTGCCCATGTGTTACGCGTCAAAAATGTTTTTCTTATAACTGCGCGAAAAGCATGTATTCTTGCCTAAAACAATGAAACAAGCTGTTTTAGAACGAAACGAGCTAAATCTGAACACATCGGTTTTACAAGTGTGTGTGATACGCGTCAAATCTTTTTCTCATAACGGTGCGAAAAGCATGTATGCGTGCTTAATACAACAAAACACGGTGTTTTAGACCGAAACGAGCTAAGTCTGAACACATCGGTTTTACAAGTGTCCATGTGATACGCGTCAAAACGTTTTCTTTTGTAACTGCGCGAAAAGCATGTATTCGTGCTTAATACAACGAAACAAGCTGTTTTAGACCGAAACGAGCTTAATCTGAACAAATCAATTTTACAAGTGTCCTTGTGATACTCGTCAAAGCTTTTTCTGTTATAACTGCGCGAAAAGCATGTATTCTTGCTTAAAACAACGAAACAAGTTGTTTTAGACCGAAACGAGCTAAATCTGAACACATCGGTTTTACAAGTGTCCTTGTGATACTCGTCAAAACGTTTTCTGTTATAACTGCGCGAAAAGCATGTATTCTTGCTTAAAACAACGAAACAAGTTGTTTTAGACTGAAACGAATTAGATCTGAACACATCGGTTTTACAAGTGCCCATGTGATACGCGTCAAAAATGTTTTTGTTATAACTGCGCGAAAAGCATGTATTCTTGCTTAAAACAATGAAACAAGCTGTTTTAGAACGAAACGAGCTAAACCTGAACATATCGGTTTTACAAGTGTGTGTGATACGCGTCAAATCTTTTTCTCATAACGGTGCGAAAAGCATGTATGCGTGCTTAATACAACAAAACACGGTGTTTTAGACCGAAACGAGCTAAGTCTGAACACATCGGTTTTACAAGTGTCCATGTGATACGCGTCAAAACGTTTTCTTTTGTAACTGCGCGAAAAGCATGTATTCGTGCTTAGTACAACGAAACAAGCTGTTTTAGACCGAAACGAGCTTAATCTGAACAAATCAATTTTACAAGTGTCCTTGTGATACTCGTCAAAGCTTTTTCTGTTATAACTGCGCGAAAAGCATGTATTCTTGCTTAAAACAACGAAACAAGTTGTTTTAGACCGAAACGAGCTAAATCTGAACACATCGGTTTTACAAGTGTGTGTGATACGCGTCAAATCTTTTTCTCATAACGGTGCGAAAAGCATGTATTCGTGCTTAATACAACAAAACACGGTGTTTTAGACCGAAACGAACTAAATCTGAACACATCTGTTTTACAAGTGTCCGTGTGATACGCGTCAAAACTTTTTCTCCTATAATTGCGCGAAAAGCATGTATTCTTGTTTAAAACAACGAAACAAGCTGTTCTAGACCGGAGCGAGTTAAATCTGAACACATCGGTTTTACAAGTGTCCGTTTGATACGCGTCAAAGCGTTTTCTCTTATAACTGCACGAAAAACATGTATTCGTGCTTAATACAACGAAACAAGTTGTTTTACATTGAAACAAGCTAAATCTGAACACTTCGGTTTTACAAGTGTCTGTGTGATACGCGTCAAATCTTTTTCTCATAACGATGCGAAAAGCATGTATTCGTGCTTAATACAACAAAACACGGTGTTTTAGAGCGAAACGAGCTAAATCTGAACACATCGGTTTTACAAGTGTCCATGTGATACGCGTCCAAACTTTTTCTCTTGTAACTGCGCGAAAAGCATGTATTCGTGCTTAATACAACGAAACAAGTTGTTTTAGACCGAAACGAGCTAAATCTGAAGACATCGGTTTTACAAGTGTCCGTGTGATACGCGTCAAAACTTTTTCTCCTGTAACTGCGCGAAAAGCACGTATTCTTGATTAAAGCAACGAAACAAGCTGGTTTAGACCGAAACGAGCTAAATCTGAATACATCGGTTTTACAAGTGTCCGTGTGATACTCGTCAAAACTTTTTCTGTTATAACTGCGCAAAAAGCATGTATTCTTGCTTAAAACAACGAAACAAGCTGTTTTAGACCGGGACGAGTTAAATCTGAACACATCGGTGTCCGTGTAATACGCGTCAAAACTTTTTTTCTTATAACAGCGCGCAAAGCATGTGTTCTTGCTTTAAACAACGAAACAAGCTGTTTTAGAACGAAGCGAGGTAGATCTGAACACATCGGTTTTACAAGTGTCCGTGTGATACCTATCAAAACTTTTTATCTTATATCTGCGCGAAAAGCAAGTATTCTTGCTTAATACAACGAAACAAGTTTTAGACCGAAACGAGCTAAATCTGGACATCGATTTTACAAGTTTCCATGTGATACGCGTCAAAACTTTTTCTCCCGTAACTGCGCGAAAAGCATGTATTCTTGCTTAAAACAACGAAACAATCTGGTTTAAACCGAAACGAGCTAAATCTGAATACATCGCTTTTACAAGTGTCCGTGTGATACGCGTCAAAACTTTTTCTCTTATAACTGCGCGAAAAGCATGTATTCTTGCTTAAAACAACGAAACAAGCTGTTTTAGAACGAAGCGAGCTAGATCTGAACACATCGATTTTACAAGTGTCCACGTGATACCTATCAAAACTTTTTATCTTATAACTGCGCGAAAAGCATGTATTCGTGTTTAATACAACGAAACAAGCTGTTTTAGACCGAAACGAGCTAAATCTGAAGACATCGGTTTTACAAGTGTCCATGTGATACGCGTCAAAACGTTTTCTCATGTAACTGCGCGAAAAGCATGTATTCTTGCTTAAAACAACGAAACAAGCTGGTTTAGACCAAAACGAGCTAAATCTGAACACATCGGTTTTACAAGTGTGTGTGATACGCGTCAAATCTTTTTCTCATAACGGGGCGAAAAGCATGTATTCGTGCTTAATACAACAAAACACGGTGTTTTAGACCGAAACGAGCTAAGTCTGAACACATCGGTTTTACAAGTGTCCATGTGATACGCGTCAAAA
Organism: Amblyomma americanum; assembly: GCF_052857255.1. Classification (NCBI taxonomy): domain Eukaryota; kingdom Metazoa; phylum Arthropoda; class Arachnida; order Ixodida; family Ixodidae; genus Amblyomma; species Amblyomma americanum. The sequence continues at coordinate 4,323 of NW_027526492.1, read as the reverse complement.
CGTTTTCTTTTGTAACTGCGCGAAGAGCATGTATTCGTGCTTAATACAACGAAACAAGCTGTTTTAGACCGAAACGAGCTTGATCTGAACAAATCAATTTTACAAGTGTCCTTGTGATACTCGTCAAAGCTTTTTCTGTTATAACTGCACGAAAAGCATGTATTCTTGCTTAAAACAACGAAACAAGTTGTTTTAGACCGAAACGAGCTAAATCTGAACACATCGGTTTTACAAGTGTGTGTGATACGCGTCAAATCATTTTCTCATAACGGTGCGAAAAGCATGTATTCGTGCTTAATACAACAAAACACGGTGTTTTAGACCGAAACGAGCTAAGTCTGAACACATCGGTTTTACAAGTGTCCATGTGATACGCGTCAAAACGTTTTCTTTTGTAACTGCGCGAAAAGCATGTATTCGTGCTTAGTACAACGAAACAAGCTGTTTTAGACCGAAACGAGCTTAATCTGAACAAATCAATTTTACAAGTGTCCGTGTGATACGCGTCAAAACTTTGTCTCCTATAATTGCGCGAAAAGCATGTATTCTTGTTTAAAACAACGAAACAAGCTGTTTTAGACCGGAGCGAGTTAAATCTGAACACATCGGTTTTACAAGTGTCCGTTTGATACGCGTCAAAGCGTTTTCTCTAATAACTGCACGAAAAACATGTATTCGTGCTTAATAGAACGAAACAAGTTGTTTTACATTGAAACAAGCAAAATCTGAACACTTCGGTTTTACAAGTGTCTGTGATACGCGTCAAATCTTTTTCTCATAACGGTGCGAAAAGCATGTGTTCGTGCTTAATACAGCAAAACACGGTGTTTTAGAGCGAAACGAGCTAAATCTGAACACATCGGTTTTACAAGTGTCCATGTGATACGCGTCCAAACTTTTTCTCTTGTAACTGCGCGAAAAGCATGTATTCGTGCTTAATACAACGAAACAAGTTGTTTTATACCGAAACGAGCTAAATCTGAACACATCGGTTTTACAAGTGTCCGTGTGATACCTATCAAAACTTATCTTATAACAGCGCGAAAAGCATGTTCTCTTGCTTAAAACAACGAAACGAGCTGTTTTAGAACGAAGCGAGGTAGATCTGAACACATCGGTTTTACAAGTGTCCGTGTGATACCTATCAAATCTTTTTATCTTATAACTGCGCGAAAAGCAAGTGTTCTTGCTTAAAACAACGAAACAAGTTGTTTTAGACCGAAACGAATTAGATCTGAACACATCGGTTTTACAAGTGCCCATGTGATACGCGTCAAAAATGTTTTTCTTATAACTGCGCGAAAAGCATGTATTCTTGCTTAAAACAATGAAACAAGCTGTTTTAGAACGAAACGAGCTAAATCTGAACACATCGGTTTTGCAAGTGTGTGTGATACGCGTCAAATCTTTTTGTCATAACGGTGCGAAAAGCATGTATGCGTGCTTAATACAACAAAACACGGTGTTTTAGACCGAAACGAGCTAAGTCGGAACACATCGGTTTTACAAGTGTCCATGTGATACGCGTCAAAACGTTTTCTTTTGTAACTGCGCGAAAAGCATGTATTCGTGCTTAATACAACGAAACAAGCTGTTTTAGACCGAAACGAGCTTAATCTGAACAAATCAATTTTACAAGTGTCCTTGTGATACTCGTCAAAGCTTTTTCTGTTATAACTGCGCGAAAAGCATGTATTCTTGCTTAAAACAACGAAACAAGTTGTTTTAGACCGAAACGAGCTAAATCTGAACACATCGGTTTTACAAGTGTGTGTGATACGCGTCAAATCTTTTTCTCATAACGGTGCGAAAAGCAAGTATTCGTGCTTAATACAACAAAACACGGTGTTTTAGACCGAAACGAACTAAATCTGAACACATCGGTTTTACAAGTGTCCGTGTGATACGCGTCAAAACTTTTTCTCCTCTAATTGCGCGAAAAGCATGTATTCTTTTTTAAAACAACGAAACAAGCTGTTTTAGACAGAAGCGAGTTAAATCTGAACACATCGGTTTTACAAGTGTCCGTTTGATACGCGTCAAAGCGTTTTCTCTTATAACTGCACGAAAAACATGTATTCGTGCTTATACAACGAAACAAGTTGTTTTACATTGAAACAAGCTAAATCTGAACACTTCGGTTTTACAAGTGTCTGTGTGATACGCGTCAAATCTTTTTCTCATAACGGTGCGAAAAGCATGTATTCGTGCTTAATACAACAAAACACGGTGTTTTAGAGCGAAACGAGCTAAATCTGAACACATCGGTTTTACAAGTGTCCATGTGATACGCGTCCAAACTTTTTCTCTTGTAACTGCGCGAAAAGCATGTATTCGTGCTTAATACAACGAAACAAGTTGTTTTAGACCGAAACGAGCTAAATCTGAAGACATCGGTTTTACAAGTGTCTGTGTGATATGCGTCAAAACTTTTTCTCCTGTAACTGCGCGAAAAGCACGTATTCTTGATTAAAGCAACGAAACAAGCTGGTTTAGACCGAAACGAGCTAAATCTGAACACATCGGTTTTACAAGTGTCCGTGTGATACTCGTCAAAACGTTTTCTGTTATAACTGCGCGAAAAGCATGTATTCTTGCTTAAAACGACGAAACAAGCTGTTTTAGACCGGGACGAGTTAAATCTGAACACATCGGTGTCCGTGTGATACGCGTCAAAACTTTTTTTCTTATAACAGCGCGAAAAGCATGTATTCTTGCTTAAAACAACGAAACAAGCTGTTTTAGAACGAAGCGAGGTAGATCTGAACACATCGATTTTACAAGTGTCCATGTGATACCTATCAAAACTTTTTATCTTATAACTGCGCGAAAAGCATGTATTTGTGCTTAATACAACGAAACAAGCTGTTTTAGACCGAAACGAGCTAAATCTGAGGACATCGGATTTACAAGTGTCCATGTGATACCCGTCAAAACGTTTTCTCCTGTAACTGCACGAAAAGCATGTATTCTTGCTTAAAACAACGAAACAAGCTGGTTTCGACCAAAACGAGCTAAATCTGAACACATCGGTTTTACAAGTGTCCGTGTGATACTCGTCAAAACTTTTTCTGTTATAACTGCGCGAAAAGCATGTATTCTTGCTTAAAACAATGAAACAAGCTGTTTTAGAACGAAACGAGCTAAATTTGAACACATCGGTTTTACAAGTGTGTGTGATACGCGTCAATTCTTTTTCTCATAACGGTGCGAAAAGCATGTATTCGTGCTTAATACAACGAAACAAGTTGTTTTACATCGAAACGAGCTAAATCTGAACACTTCGGTTTTACAAGTGTCTGTGTGATACGCGTCAAATCTTTTTCTCATAACGGTGCGAAAAGCATGTATTCGTGCTTAATACAACAAAACACGGTGTTTTAGACCGAAACGAGCTAAATCTGAACACATCGGTTTCACAAGTGTCCATGTGATACGCGTCGAAACTTTTTCTCCTGTAACTGCGCGAAAAGCATGTATTCGTGCTTAATACAACGAAACAAGCTGTTTTAGACCGAAACGAGCTAAATCTGAACACATCGGTTTTACAAGTGTCCGTGTGATACTCGTCAAAACTTTTTCTGTTATAACTGCGCGAAAAGCATGTATTCTTGCTTAAAACAACGAAACAAGCTGTTTTAGACCGAAACGAGCTAGATCTGAACACATCGGTTTTACAAGTGTCCGTGTGATACGCGTCAAAACTTTTTATCTTATAACTGCACGAAAAGCATGTATTCGTGCTTAATACAACAAAGCATGGTGTTTTCGACCGAAACAAGCTAAATCTGAACACATTGGTTTTACAAGTGTCCATGTGATACGCGTCAAAACATTTTTCTCTTGTAACTGCGCGAAAAGCATGTATTCTTGCTTAAAACAAGGAAACAAGCTGTTTTAGACCGGAATGAGTTAAATCTGAACACATCGGTTTTACAAGTGTCCGTTTGATACGCGTCAAATCTTTTTCTCCTATACTTGCGCGAAAAGCATGTATTCTTGTTTAAAACAACGAAACAAGCTGTTTTAGACCGGAGCGAGTTAAATCTGAACACATCGGTTTTACAAGTGTCCGTTTGATACGCGTCAAAGCGTTTTCTCTTATAACTGCACGAAAAGCATGTATTCGTGCTTAATACAACGAAAGAAGTTGTTTTACATCGAAACGAGCTAAATGTGAACACTTCGGTTTTACAAGTGTCTGTGTGATACGCGTCAAATCTTTCTCATAACGATGCGAAAAGCATGTATTCGTGCTTAATACAACAAAACACGGTGCTTTAGAGCGAAACGAGCTAAATCTGAACACATCGGTTTTACAAG